>NC_051308.1:108676628-109305440 GCF_015220235.1 Choloepus didactylus
TCTGGGGCTTTCTTGGGTTGTCTGGGGTTCCTTGAGACCACCAGGATCCTCTACAGTTCTTCACTGCTCTCACTCTCCCGTTACATCCAAGCAGTCTTAGAACCTGACTTGGGTCACCAAGAACCCTCTCTGCTCCTCTCTCCAGGCTGCCAGGATCCCTATTCTCTTCTTGATCCTTCTCCGCCCCCTCCAGTCACTCCCAGCTCTAACCCCAGCACCATCTGGACACAAAGCCACCTGGGCACAGGGGATCCAGCCGCTGCAGGATTCCTTCCCCTGCCCTCCCAGCCAGCTCCCTTTCCTTTGCAATATTGCAATTTACTCTAACAGCAAATTCAGCCAGAGGAAATGTCTGGCAGCATACCTGTTCCCAAAGTACCCAGAGCAGAGAGGTGAAGAGAAGTGAAGATGGCAAACTCATCTGACCCAGTGTTCTCTTCTTATGGCTTGAGGTGATCACTCTGCCTCCAAGTCTTTGCACAGGCCATCCTCCATGCCTGGGATGTCCTCTCCACCCATGACTTCTTATTGGAGTCCTGCTTAGTGTTCAAGGCTCAGCCCAGAGGCCCCCAAACTGCACTCTCCCCTGAGCCTCCTCCCCTCCGTCACCTCAGTCAGAAAAAAGTTTTCCCTCCTCTGAGGTCCTGGAGGATGCACATGGCTCTGGAAATTGCCAAGTCTTCTCTGTGATCCTGTCTACCTTAGGAAGGGAGCTACTTGAGGGTTGAGGACTGGCTTTGACATTTGGGAACTCAGGGAAAGGGTCTGCGAGGGAGGACGCGACCAGACAATCCATCTCTCACACTTATTTACTGAATGCAGGCAGGGCTGAGGAGACAGACAGACCCCAGAGGGAATGACAAGAGGTCTGAACTCACCCCCAACTATTGGGAAGGAGATAGTCGTTAAATGTCCCCATCCTGGGTCTATGAGCTTGTGGGAAAGGAGAATAACTGAGCTCCTCCCAGACTCTCTACTGGGGCTCAGCATCCATCTACTGAAGGAATCCCATAGTTACCCTTTCAGAGTGGCGTTCTTCCCCCTTTTCCCAGCTGAGGCCATTGAAGCGCCAAGAGATCAAATAAGTTGCCTTTGTTCACATATGTGCTGGTTTGTACATATTATGTCCCCCAGAAAAAGCCATATTCTTTAAGGCCATCTTGTGGGGGCAGACATATTAGTGTTGATTAGGTTGGAACCTACTGATTGAGTGTTTCCATGGCAATGTGACCCACCCAACTGTGAGTGACACCTTTGATTAGGGTGTGACCTCTTAATTGAATGTTTCCATGGAAATGCGGCCCCTTCACAGGAGTCCAATAAAAAGAGCTCACAGAGGAACCTCAGAGTAACTGAGAGTGACATTTAGAAGAGGAGCTGCAGCTAAGAGAGGACAAAACGCCCCAAGAGCAACATTTTGGAGAATGCCATTTTGAGATGCAACATGTGGACAAGCAGATGCCAGCCACATGCCTTCCGAGCTAACGGAGGTTTTCCAGACGCCAATGGCCATCCTTCAGTGAAAGTACCCTGTTGTTGATGCCTTAACCTTGGACACTTTATGGCCTTAAGACTGTAACTGTGTAACCAAATAAACCTCCTTTTATAAAAGCCAATCCATCTCTGGTGTTTTGCAAAACAGCAACATTAGCAAACCAGAACAACATTGTTAGCAAGGGTGGTGGCAGGCTGAAGATACAAATGAGATGCTGAGTGTCTTCCAAGCTAAATCTGAGAGAAATGCTGAGGCGTGGCACGGAAGTCCCTGGCAGACCCGTAACCTGATCTGTGTGGGGACAAAGCTGCAGTGGTGGCGCCCGCTGCACCTGGGCCTACAAGAGCCCTCCGTTTGTCCACGCTGCTGGCCTGGATCCAGACTTCCAGACAAAGAGGATGAGCGATTCCATCCTCTTTGCTTCCGTTGCAATGATCACAAAGTGTCTCAAAGTGGCGGGCATGGTTTCCAAAGTGGGCTGTGCAAAGTGGAATTCCAGCCACACAGAACAAAGCCCTGGCATGGGACTGGGCTGCGCTGAGACCTCTGCCTGCCGCCTGGTGATCAATGTTTAAAGGCCTTATATTGAGAATTGTAATCAGGCGTTAAAGTCCCAAGAAGCAGAATTGCTGCTCTCCTTGTTTGACCCTCTTCAAAGCAGAAAGGAAGACAACTGACTTAAGGGGAGAGGAAATATCAAGCAGTCCTAATCCTCCGCAGTGTCCTCCCGTCAGTCCTGGGCGGATGGAGAAGGGGAGAGGCCATCCCCAGGGTCTGCCCTGTCCAAAGACAGAATCCTGAGGGACTGACCTGGGTTCTGGAATTCTCTGCAGAATCTGGACTAGGGAGGCAGGCTTCTGGGCTGGAGGGACAGCGCAGACCCCTCCTCACCCCCTCCTCAACGCCTTTTTGTCTTCTCTTTTGAACCTTCCCCAGCAGCGTTCAGCCCCGCCCCTCCCCGCCGCAGCCCCGGGCCAGCCCTCCCTACTTCCTGGAGAAAAAATCCCACCGCTGCAGGAGGGCTCTGACAGAACAGCGCTGGTGTGGCTGGCCCGGGGAAGGCTGGGACCTACGAGGAAGCAGGTGCTGGATGCGGGGGCTCAGGCTGAGGTCAGCAGCCGAGTCAGCTGCTTCTGCTGCAGGAAGCCGGCTCTGTGACGCTGCTGCAATGCCCCGGACTCATGCCGAGATTATATATTCTGCCCTCCGCGCCTTTGCACCCACTGTTCGCGCTGTTTGGGACAGTCTGTTCCCAGCCCTTGAATGGCCGGCTCCTTCTCACATTTTTGGTCACTGGGTTCAAGTTCAAGGTCAGGAGAGGCTTTCTAAAGCAGCTTCTACTCTCTGACCCATCAGCCCACATTATCATCTTCATAATTTATACCACGATCTGATAGTCTCTTTTTTAAAAATCGGTTTTATTGAGTTATAGTCACATACCATGCAGTCATACAAAGTGTACATTCAGTTGTTCACAGTACCATTAAATAGTTATGCGTTCATCACCAAAATTAATTTTTGAACATTTTCATTACCACATACACAAAAATAATAAGAATAAAAATTAAAGTGAAAAAGAATAATTAAAGTAAAAGACACTGGGTTCTTTTTTTTTTCTTCTTTCTTTTTCTTCTTCTTCTTCTTTTTTTTTTTTTTTTTTTGCCCCCCTTTTTCTACTCATCCATCCATACACTGGACAAAGGGTTGTGTGGTCCATATGGCTTTCCCAATCATGTTGTCACCCCTCATAAGCTACATTTTTATACAATCGTCTTCAAGATTCAAGGGTTCTGGGTTGCAGTTCGATAGTTTCAGGTATTCACTGCTAGCTATTCCAATTCATTAGAACCTAAAAAGGGTTGTCTAAATTGTGCGTAAGAGTGCCCACCAGAGTGACCTCTCGGCTCCTTTTGGAATCTCTCTTGTCACTGAAGCTTATTTCATTTCCTTTCACATCCCCCTTTTGGTCAAGAAGATGTTCTCCATCCCACAATGCCGGGTCTAGTTTCCTCCCAGGGAGTCATATTCCACATTGCCAGGGAGATTCACTCCCCTGGGTGTCAGATCCCACATGGGGGGAGGGCAGTGATTTCATCTGTCAAGTTGGCTTAGCTAGAGACAGAAGGCCACATCTGAGCAACAAAGTGACAGTCTCTTGCTTGTTTGCAGTTTATTTTTCTCTCCCTCACCAGAAGGAAGGTTCCAGGAGAGCTGGAGCCCTGTGCCTTGTTGGCTGCTACAGCCGCAAGCACTGCCTGATACGTGGTGGGAGGGCTCAATGGTTTGCTGAATTGGCTGACTGGATGGCCCCCCATTTCTTATTATTAGCCTATTGATATAGTAAATATAGTGGTGAAAATAACCCCCAACCCAAGACGAGTGCAGCAGCCTTCTACAGATGACAAAGCACTGCACTGAGTCACTACTCATTTCCTGCACACAAAAGACTTAGTCTGGGTTATCCCTGTTTTACATATGAGGAAACTGAGGCTCAGAGGGCCTCAGGATTCACCCCAGGTCACAGGGTCCGTGAGTAGTAGAGGAGGGGGCTCAACAGACCCCAATTCCTGCTCTCTTTCCACGTCACATGGTCACCTGGGGGAGGTGGACTATAGACCCATCTTCTCTGACACTCTGTCTTCAGAAGGTGTCCATAGTGTGTGCAGAAGGAAGCATTTGCCAGGACACCGAGGCTGGCTGCCACTGTGCATGAGGAGACGTGGGAAACTGCATGAGTGACCTGCAAAGGGCGTGGCTGTACAAACATGGGGGGTGGAGAGAAGTCAATGTGGAGCCGCCTCTGCATAGAGGGGCTAATATTCTCTGAAAACTTAATTTTCTTCAACTTGTCAATGTAAAGCTATTGAGCAGCTCCTACATGCTGGCATTTTGCCAGGCACTGGGAATTCAACATAAAATAAAAGAAAGTTTCCACTTGGAGCAGCAAAGAATGCAGAAAAGAAATACAGAAACTGATCATTTCTGTCATTGATTCATTAATTGCACAGGTAAATCAGTTGATCTTTGAGCCCACTACAATATATCAAAAACTAAATTGTCAAAATTAGCAATATTAATATATTTGCAAAAGGCCTTATAATTCTCAAAAGAGTGAATGTATTCTTATATATTATTTCATGGAGGAGATTTTGTCATAGCTTCATGAAAACATGGAACAATTTTACCAGGCATAGCTCATTACAAGTTCATGTACTAATTCTATAATAAAGCTGTGACTTAGGAACTATGGTAGATTGAATTATGTACCCCAATTTAGACATGTTCTTAACCTTAATCCACATTCCCATGGGTGTGAACCATTGTAGACAGAATCTCCTGAAAATATTATAAATTAAGGTGTTGGGTCTTAATCTGGATTACTGGAGTCCTTTATAAGCAGAAGAAATTGAGACATAGTAAGAGAATGCCATAGGAAAGAGCCGGAAACCAGAAGTCAACAGAACCCAGAAGAGAAAAGAGAGAACATCACCATGTGATGGTGAGACAGGGACACAAGCCAAGGAACCCCAAAGATCACCAGCAGCCAGCACGAGAATGTATAGACTTTGGGGAGAAAGCATTGCCTTGCCAATGCCTCACATTTGGACTTTTCCTAGCCTCAAAACTGTAAGCAATGAACACCATTGTTTAAGCCATCCCACTATGTGGTATTTGTCATAGCAGCCTGGAAAACTAAGACAGAAACTTCATGCAGACCCAGGGTAAAAATGAGTAGTTGAAGTCAGGGCCAAGGACTGACCATCTCAGGTTAATGGTTCACCACTTCTAGTTCACTTCTTTTTTTACCACTAGTTTTCAGCAGCCAATAAGAAGTAACAGGCAACTAAAGGTTAATACACTATGGGTGTTTGTTTGTTTGTTTTCACCCAGATTGTGAACTCCAAAAGAACAAGGAGCTGAGTTTTTATTTACTTTTGCATACCTAGCCCTAGCACATTTGGTATATCATAGGCACAGAATACATGTTGACTAAATAGATAGTGAAAAAATAACTATAAAGTAATGCCTTTGATTTTGTAAATGCCTACAGCTGTTCAGAGAAAAGGCACCATGTGAAATCTAAAATACCCTTGCTCCTTTCAGTAGCATTGTGGGAGCATCTCATGATTGTTCACAATGTTGGCAAAGCACATTCTGCTGGATGAAAAATTACGTGCAAAGAGCCTATGACTTTGCAAATCAGACCGTGTGTTGGGTTGAAATTGCTCCAAAGCATGGCTTACTGTAAAGGCTGAGTTTTTAGAAAAGCTTCCTGGATTCTGGTTTCCTAAAACTTGGATATACTGGTCTCAGGGAAATTCCAAACAGGGCTCTTTTGTTCTTGTAATAGTTAGACTTTGAAAGTTCTGCTCTTTTTCTGCTCTCCTTGGGTGTCTTTAATATGAAATAATCCAGTTGGAAAGCGGTAAAGCCATGCCCACTCAGCCACGGGGGACTGAGTCCCTAACTCCTTGGCAGCTGTGCTGCCTAGTGGTTGAGTCCTAGATCTGGCGCCAGACCACCTGGTTCTCATCCCCACTTCCTGACTGCATGACCTTGCACGAGTTGCTTAACCTCCCTCAGGCTCAGACTCCCTGTCTGTAAAGTGGGATGATAATAGTAGCATCTACCTCATTGGCCTGTCATAAGGACATATGAGTTCATAGATGTAAAGCTGGCTCAGTGGGCTAATAAATATACTGAACTTGGTGGAAAGATGAAGCTTTCAAGATCATGAGCTCCCCTGCCAAGGTTGGCACAAAAAAAGAGTCTGACACTCAGCCCTATATATGGCACAATATTCCTTAGTGGGGAGGAAAAACAGCCAGCCAGCTAGTGTCCGGTTGATTACATCAGATCCCTTCCCTTTTCAAGGGGACAGTGATTTGTTCTTACCAAAATCAAAACAAACTTCACCATCACTGTCCATGTGCTTACAGAATGCCCAGTCTATCAATTAGTCAGGCTGATAATGATGGAAGGCTCAGGCAGGCACCCTTCTGGGGTTGTGGCCCTCTCCTCCCAGATGGAATATATACCTTAAATCCATGCTCATGAGATGGCACTTGGTCTCCTATAACCAGAACACACAGATCTGGGTACAAAGGACTGGAATTGGGAATGGCTCCTCTCACTATTTTATCCAGTGACTTATTTGTGAATTTGTGCTTCCCTTAACCATAATCTTGGACTCTGCCAGGTTAGAGGTCCTAGTTAACAGAGGGAGGAGATTTTCCACCAGGTGACATGGTAAGAATTCCATTAGACTGGAAGCTGCAACTATCACCTATCCACTTTGAGCAACTCAAGCAGTGGGACAGGCAAAGGAAAGAAATTCCTATTCTGACTGGAATAATCAGTTGTGACTATCATGAGGATCCAGGGTGGTTACTGCAAAAGGGGGGCAGAGAGAAGAATGTGTGGGGCATCTCTCAGTCCTTTCATGCCTGAAGCTGACTATTAATGGCTAGCTACAGCAACCAATGAGGGCAGGGCAACCAGCAGTCTAGATCTTTTGGGAATGAATGTCTGGATATCACCCCACCATGAAAACTATCCAGACCAGATGAAGCGCTAACTGAAGGTGGGTGTGTCTCAAATGGATAGTGCAGGAAGGAGATGAATATCAATTAGAGCCTCTGGACCAGTTAGAACTATGAGGATTCTAGTTGTTTCCACTAATTCTCTTGCCCTAGTTTTCAGGAAAACACTCTCAACCACCACCATGAAGGGGGATCTGTGATTGATTAGATCTGTACCGCCCTTCCTAGGGAATAAGTAAGGATGTCTTATGTAAGCCCCATATTGTAGTATGGGGGATGGATATGATGAGAGGACACAAGTGGACTGTGTCGAACACAAAACTTACATATCTCCTTAGATTCTTTTAAGTGACTCCTTGTTTCCAAAAGGGCTGCCTGCCTCCCAAAACACTCCCACTTTTATCCAAGCGCTTCTTTTGTGCCCTGAACGGACTGAGTCCCAGTAGAAGTCTCAGGAGTACATGGCCTTCACACCACACATGTCTAGCCTATCTGCTCTGATTCATTCGCCCTCTGTTTCTTTTCTTTCTCTTTCTTTTTTCCTCTCTCTTCCCTTCTTTCTTTCTTTCTCTCTTCCTTTATTTTTTTCTCTTTCTTTATTTCCCTTCCTCCCTCCTTCCTTCTTTCTTTCTCTTGTCAAATATTGTAGTTTATTATCTCCAGAGCAGATACTTTGAAGGAATCTTCTTTTGGAAAATGGGGTTTGCAAGAAGGTCTATTTAAGGGTAGAAATAGCATGATAAACAGATATATATACTAAAAAGACACAAAGACTAAGTGCTGAACAATTTTGTGTTCCTCTAGTCAGCATCTGCTATAGATTATAGAAGACTCTTGAAATATTTCATTTATTAAAATTATTTATTATTAATGATTGAATGGCTAAACATAATAAATGTGGTATTATCAAAGATGAGCCATCAAGCTCAGTTATGATTAACAGATAACTGTAAAATTTCCTAAAATGTGTTTTTCCTACCAATAGCTGAAGTTTGCAAATTTCATAAATAAATGCAATGTACTTCTCCATGATGGATAATCAATAAGGAGCACACTTTAGGGAATAAGTCATGAGTTCAAATAGAAATTACTAAAAATAAAGTTGTAACTTATATCTGAGGAATAAATGCAGGAGGAGAATAATATTTCTCTTAAAGAACAAAATGATATGGGACATTTTATTTTATACAAAATGTCAGTCAGGGATCAAGATGATGGAGTGAGAAGGTTTGAGTCTCCATCCACCCCACAGAAGCTTTGAACAACTGGTGAGAACTGGCAAAAGCATATTACTCAAAGCTCCAGAAAACAGTAAAAGGATTGCAGTAACAGGGCAAGCACTGAATCAAGAGGAAGGCATCTTAAAAGTGGTAGGATCTCATAACGCCCTGAATGACCCCCCCTCTTCACCAGCTCAGCATGGAGGCAGCCCATGCTTCCAGTGTGGATCCCTGGTCCCATTTCCAGATGGAGATGAGTAACCATGTGTGTATACTGGGAGGTGGGTGTCTGGTCCAGTCTCTCCTGTGGCAACCTGAGGGACTGAACCTGAACACTCATTGCAGGCTCACCATCCCAGAAAGGGATGCCCTGTGTGTACAAGGCACACTGAACACTATGGGAGAACATTTAAGTCATGGCTTCCTGAGGCCAGGGATTACTGGTTGTAGGACATAGAGTGCAGTGCCCTGGACTGCAAGGAAACCATTTCCTAGGGAAGAGGAGACATTACTATCCATGTAAACAGAGGGATTTCTAAGGCCACACATGCATGTTCAAGACAAGACACATTTACAGAAAGGATCAGGGAAGCCCCTACCCCTTGACCTTGAGCTATTCTCTAAACTCATTATATGGATAGGCTCTGAAGGAGAACACTCAGGTCAATCTGAAAAGACTAGGAAAGGTGTTCTCTTTTTTTTCCTTTTTCTTTTTGGTGTGTGTGTTAGCTTCTGGAATTCAAGGAAGGCTCTTCATATCACTAGCTAGATGCAAGCTTAAAGAACAAACACATCAGAGTCTAAATTCCAATGATAACACATTAAAATATCAAAATGTCCAGGTTTCAGCAAAGGATTACAAAACATACAAAGAACAGGAAGTGATGGCCCAGGCAAAGGAAAAGATTAAATGATTAGAAACCATCAATGGAAACCATACCTGAGCCATACCAGAAAGACTTTTTAAAAATAGTCCTGAGTATGCTCAAAGAGGTAAAGGAAAATATGGACAAAAAAAAACTAAAAGAAATCAGAAGAATGATAGATGAACACAAAGAGAGTATCAATGGAAATTATGAAAAGGAGCCAAATAGAGCTCAAGACCACAGTAAAAGAAATTAAAAATTCCCTGGAGGGGTCTAACAGCAGATGGGAACTGGCAGAAGAAACAGTGAACTTGAAGACAAGACAATTGAAATCATCCAATCTGTGGAGCAGAAAGAAGAAAGAATGAAGAAAAGTGAACAGAGCCTGAGGAACCTGTGGGACACCATCAGGTGTCCCAATATATTCATTATGGGAATCCCAGAAGGAGAAGAAAGAGAGAAAGGACAGAGAGAATAGTCAAAGAAATAATGGCTGAAAACTTCCCAAATTTAACACAAGATACACGAATATACACATCCAGGATGCTCAATGAACTCCAAACAGGATAAACCCAAATAGATCAACTCTGCAACATACTATAATCAAACTATTGAATACCAATGATAAAGACAGAATTCTGAAAACTCCAAGTGACAAACAATGTGTCACATATAAGGGAGACTCAATGAGAGTAAATGCCAATTTCTTATCAGAAACCATGGAGGCAAGAAGGCTGTGGAATGACATATTTAATGTGCTGACAGCAAAAAATTGCCAACCAAGAATTCTATATGTGGCAAAACTTCTTTCAAAACTGAGGGAGAGATTAAGACATTTCCAGATAGACAAAAGCTGAGTAAGTTCATTACCACTACACCAACCCTACAAGAAATGCTAAAGAGAATTCTTCAGGGTGAAAAGAAAGGACACTAGACAATAGATTGAAGCAGCATGAAGAAATAAAGATCTCCAATAAGGGTACCAACATGGGTTAATATAAATGCCAGTACTATTGTATTTTTGGTTTGTAACTCCACTTTTTACTTCCTACAGGATCTAAAAGGCAAAGGGCAAAATGAGTGGTTTTGGACTCATAAAGTATAAATATGCAATTTTTTACAAGAATTACATAAAGGTGGGGAGACGGGGAGTATAGGAACATAGTTTGTGTATACTTAAAGTTAAGTTTTTTCTAAGCAAATGAGATTGTTGTATATTTAGAATGTTAAATTTAAGCCCTGTTCCAGTTTGCTAATTCTGCTATTACAAAAAATTCCAGAAATGGATTGGCTTTATAAAGGGGGGTTATTTGGCTACAAAATTCCAGTCTTAAGGCCATAAAAATGTCTAAATTAAGTCATCAACACAAGTATACCTTCACCAAAGGAAGGCCAATGGCATCTGAAAAACCTCTGTTAGCTGGGAAGGCACATGGCTGGCATCTGCTGATCCCAGGTTGTGTTCCAGCTCCTCTCTCAGCTCCTGTGCATTCTTCAAAATGTTGCTCTGGGTATGTTTTGTCCTCTCTTAGCTTCTCTGGAGCAAAGTGTCAGCAAAAGTCTGCTTTCAATGGCCATCTCCAAAATATCCCTCTTGGCTGTAGCAGCGAGTTCCTTCTGTTTGAGCTCTTATAGGGCTCTAGTGATTTAATTAAGACCCATGCTGAATGGGTGGGGCCACACCTCGATGGAAATAACCCAATCAAAGTTATCACCTACAGTTGGGTGGATTACACTTCCATGGAAACAATTCAATCCAAAGGTTCCAACCTAATCAAGACTAAATATGCCTGCCCCCACAAGAATGAAAATCAAAGAACATGGCATTTTGGGGGATATAATACATCCAAACTAGCACATTCCACCCCCTATACCCCACTCTCGGTATCAAAATCTTTTCTGGTTTATTAATGCTGCCATTATGCAAAACACCAAAAAAATGGATTGGCTTTTATAAAGGGGGTTTATTTGATTACAAAGTTACAGTCTTAAGGCCATAAAATGTCCAAAGTAAGATATCAACAATAGGATGCCTTCACTGAAGGATGGCCGATGGCATCTGGGAAAACTTTGTTAGCTGGGAAGGCACATGGCTGGCGTCTGCTTGCTCCCAGGTTGTGTTTCAGAATAATGTTCTCCAAAATGTCAGTTTCAGCTTTCCTCAATGGCCATCTTCAAAATGTCTCTCTAAGCTGCAGCTGCACTGGGGTCCTTCTATTTGTGAGCTTTTATAGGGCCCCAGTAAACTAATCAAGACCCATGCTGAATGGGTGGGGCCACACCTCCATGGAAGTAATCTAATCAAAGATATTACCCACAGTTGGGTGGGTCACATCTCCATGGAAACAGCATAATCCAAAGATTCCAACCTGTGATAGTTAGGTTCATGTGTCAAGTTGGTCAGGTGATGGTACCAGCTGTCTGGCCAAGCAAGCACTGGCCTAACCATCACTGCGAGGACGTTTGTGGCTGGTTAATAAACCAACAAGCTGGTTTATTAAATCATCAGTCAATTGGTTGCAGCTGTGACTGATGACATCAATGAAGGGCATATCTTCTACAATGAGAGAATGCAGTCAGCTGGATTTAATCCAATCAATCAGTTGAAGACTTTTAAGCAAGACAGACAGAGGACCTTCACTTCTTCTTCAGCTGCCCAGCAAAGCATTTCCTGAGGAGTTTGTTGAAGTTGCCAGTTCGTTTTCTGAGGAGTTCATTGAACATATTCATTGGAGTTGCTAGTTTGCTGCCTGCCCTACAGAATTTGGACTCATGCATACCCACAGTTGCGTGAGACACTTTTATAAATCTTATATTCATAGACAGCTCTCATTGATTCTGTTTTCCTAGAGAACCCTAACTAAAACACAACCTAATCAACACTGAATTTAATTCACAAGACTGAATTAAAGAAGATGGCATTTGGGGGGGAACATAATACATCCAAACCAGCACAAGCCCCATGGTAACTACAAAGAATATATTGGAGAACATGCAAGCTCATAGAGACAGAAACTAGAGTACAGGTTGCCAGGAGCAGGGGGCTTGGGGAAGAGAAGTTAATGCATAATGGGTGTGGGGTTTTTGTTTGAGGAGAGGGGAAAGTTTTAGTAATGGAAGGTAGTGAGAATACTGTACCATTGTGAATGTGATTAATCCCATTGAATGATATACTTGGGAGTGGTTGAGATGGGAAAGTTTATGTTGCACATATGTTTTCCACAATTAAAAAAAAAAAGATTGGGGGAATGTAGGGATATATGAACATAGTTTGAAGTTAGGTTGGTATCAAAGCAAACAAGATTGTCATAGATTCAGAGCATTAAATTTAAGCCCCATGGTAACTACAAAGAAAGTATCAGAGAATACGTAAGCTCACAGAGACAGAAATTAGAGTACAGGTTGCCAGGGGTGGGGGTCAGGGGGAATAGGAGTTAATGCATACTGAGTGTAGGGTTTCCCTTTGGGAGATGGAAAAGGTTTAGTAATGGAAGGTGGTGAGGGTACTGCAATATTATGAATGTGATCAGTCCCATTGAATGTATATTTGGGAGTAGTTGAGATGAGAAAGTTTATGTGGTATATATGTTCCCACAATTAAAACAAAGAAAGAAAGAGCAACTAAAGAGAGAGACAATGAAGAGTAAATGCAATACAGGATCTTGGGTGGGATCTCTCAAGGGAGAAGCAAAGACTCAAAGGAAAATTGCTAGGACATATGAAAAAATTGGAACATAAACTGTAAGTTTTATCAATGCTAAATTTCTTGAACTTGACAACTGCACATGAAGTGGTTACATAAGTAAGTATCCTTGTTCTTAGGAAATGCACATGGCAGTTCAAGGAGCATGATGTATACAACCTACATTTCAATGTTTAGAAAATGGATGGATGGATAGACAGACAGATAGATGGATTAGAATGATACTGCAAGTGTGGCAAAATGTTAAAATTGGTAAATTGGTGGATCTTGGTATCTGGGGGGTGGGTAGGGGTATGTTGGAGCTCTCTGTATGGGGTTTGTATTATTTTTATAACTGTCCTGTAAGTTTGAAAGTATTCAAAATAAAATGTTTGAAAAAAAAAAAGAGCCACTAAAGGAACAATGACAATTAAATGCAATATGCACTCCTGGATAGGAACTAACAAAGGAGGGGAAAAGACTCCAAATAACATTGGGAAAAGATGAACACTCAAGTGTTCATAAAATGGATTGATAAATAGATAGGTAGATGGATAGATAGACAGACAGGTAGATAGATGGAATGATACAGCAAATGTGGCAAAATGTTAAAATTGGTGGGCCTGGGTATCTGGGAGGGTAAGGGGTATTTGGAGTTTTCTGTATGGGGTTTGTATTATTTTTGTAACTGTCCTTTAAATTTGAAAGTATGTCAAAATAAAAAGTTGTTGTTGTTTTTTTTAAGTCAGAACAGAAATTGCCAGATAAAAAATTGTCCCTGGACATCTACCATTATACAAACTGGATGTTTAATTTTTTAATTTCCTCCTATTCTTATTCCAGTCCATTTTCCTGCCACAAATTATATTACAATTCTGTTTCCCAAAAATGAATTCTGTGGGTGGAAGGATCATCATGACCCTGTGAAATATGAGCATTGTGTCACATGCATTTCTATTTGTCCACTGATTTTTTTTTCCTTTTCTTTGCATCAACCACCTCTCTCCCTCTCTCCTTCTCTCCCTCTCTCCCACCCTCTCTCCTCTCTCTCTCTCTCTTTACAAACATTCCCCCTTCCTCGGTAATCTTTAATCTGCTTTCTATCTCTGCAAATGTGCTCCTTCTTGTCATCTTTTACAAGTGATATCATACAATATTTGTTCTTATGTGCTTCCCTTATTTCACGGAGCATAACGTTTTCAGGCTTATTCCATGTTGCAGCATGCCTCATAACCTCATTCATTCTTATGGCCAAATAATATTCCATTGTGTGCATGTACCACATTTTGTTTATCCACTCATTTGTTGATGGACACTTGGGTTGTTTCCACCTTTTGGCTATTGAGAATAATGCTGTTATAAATTTCAGTGTACAAGTATCTGTTTGAGATCCTGTTTTCACTTTCTTTGGGTATAAATACCTAGAAGTAGAATTGCTGGGTCATATGGTAATTCTATATTTACATTTTTCAGGAACTACCATATTTCTTTCCACTGTAGCTGCACCATTTTATTTTAAAAATTTTTACTCACATAACATATACACAACCTAAAATTTCTCCTTTTATCCACATTCAAATATAAGTGCTGTTAATTACATTCACAACGTTGTGCTACCATTCACCACCACCATGACCAAAAGTTTTTTGGCACTCCAAATTGAAACTCTCTACAGTTTAAGCTTTAACTCCCTATTCCCTACCCCTACCCTGGCTCCTGGTAACCTGTATTCTAGTTTCTGACTGTATGAATTTGCTTATTCTACATACTTCATACGAGTAAATCATACAATATTTGTCCCTTTGTTTGGTTTATTTCACTCAACATGATGTCTTCAAGGTTCATTCATATTGTAGCATGTTATCAGAACTTCATTCCTTTTTACAGTTGAATAATATTCCATTGTATGTATATGTCACATTTTGTTTATCCATTCATTGGTTGATGGACACTTGGGCTGCTTCCATATTTGGCTACTGTGAATAATGCCATTATGAACATTGGTGTGCAAATATCTGTTTGAGTCCCTGCTTTCAATTATTTTGAGTATATATCTAGAAGTGGGGTTGCTGGGTCATATGGTAATTCTATACTTAACTTTCTGAGGAACTGCCAAACTGTCTTCCACAGTTGCACCATTTTACATTCCCATCAATGATGCACTAGAGTTCCAATTTCTCTGCATCCTCTCCAACACTTATTTTCCATTTTAAAAATAATAGTCATCCTTATGGGTGTGAAGTGGTATATAGTGGTTTTGATTTCCATTTTCCTAATAGTCAGCAATGTTGAACATCTTTTTCATATGCTTATTGGCCATTTGTATGTCTTCTTTAGGAGAAATGTCTGTTCAAGTCCTTTGCCCATTTTTAAATTGGGTTGTTTGTCTTTCTGTTGTTGCATTATACAAGTTCTTTACATATTCTGGCTATTGAGCCCTTATCCAACATATGATTTGCTACAATTTTTTTCCCATTATCTAGGTTGCGTTTTCACTTTCTTGATAATTTCCTCCAATACACAAAAGTTTTAATTTTGATGAAATCAAATGTATCTATGGTGTTTTGTTGCTCATGCTTTTGGTGTCATATCTAAAAATCCATTGTTAAATACCAGGTCATGAAGATTTGGCCCTATGTTATCTTCTAAGAGTTTCATAGTTTTAGATCTTAAATGTAGGTCCTTGATTCATTTTGAATTGATTTTTGTATATGGTGTGAGGTAGGGGTCTAACTTCATTCTTTTGCATGTGAATATCCAGGCTTCCCAGCAACATTTGTTGAAGAGACTATTCCTTCCCCACTGTATGTTCTTAGCAACCTTGTCAAAGATCATTTGGCCACAGACGTGTGGGTCCATTTCTGGACTTTCAATTCTGTTATATTTGTCTGTCTTTCTGCCAGTACCACACTGTTTTGACTACTGTAGGTCTGTAGTACAATTTGTAGTACAGATTTATTCTTCTTTTTCAAAATTGTTTTGACTATCTGGGGACCCTTGTGGTTCCATATAAATTTGAGGATTGGTTTTTCCAGTTCTGCAAAAAAGGGTGCAGGGTTTTTTTTAATAGAGAGATTTCATTGAATTTGTATATTGCTTTGGGAAATATTGACATCTTAACAATACTAACAATTCCATCCATGAACATGGGCTGTCTTGCCATTTATTTAGGTCATCTTTAATTTCTTTCAGCAGTGTTTTATAGTGTTCATTGTACAAGTCTTTTGTATCCTTGGTAAAATTTATTCCTAGATATTTATTTTTAGATGCTATTGTAAACAGAATTATTTTCTTAATTTTCTCTTCAGATTGTTCATTGCTACTCTCTAGGAACCCAATTAATTTTTGTGTGTTGATCTTTTACCCTGTCACTTTGCTGAATTTATTGATTAGTATTGCGGATTCTTTTGGATTTTCTATATATAAGATTATGTCATCTAAAAACAGAGATAGTTTTACCTTTTCCTTTCCAATTTGGATACCTTTGATATCTCTTTTTTGCCTAATTGCTCTGGCTAGAACTTTTAGCACAATATTGAATATCAGTGGTGAAAGTGGAATCCTTGTCTTGTTCCTGATCTTAGGGGGAAAGTTTTAAATCTTCCACCATTGAGGATGATGTTAGCTGTGGGTTTTTATAAATGGCCTTTATAATGTTAAACTCCCTTCAATTACTACTTTTCTGAGTGTTTTTATACAGGAAGGATGCTGGATTTTGTTGAATTCCTTTTCTGTGTCTGTTGAGATAATCATGTGTTTTTTCCCTTCATTCTACTTATGTAGAGTATTATTACACTGACTGATTTTCATGTCGAACCACCCTTGCATTCCTGGGTTGTGGATATTTAATTTCTAGATTTTTATTGAAAATGATGAACTCTGAATATTAGAATTACCATTGTTATTCTTTCTTTTTGTCTGAATACTCTCTTACTGGAAAATTTCAGATAAAACATATTTTCCAAAAGCTATAATGTCCAAATGAGTTTGTTCCCAGTTTCTCTTTTAGGAGCTTTACAGAGGCAGTTAGTGCTCCCAGAACATTCACACACTTCTACATGTTCTCCAGGGTCCCCTGCCATCAGGTTGGGGCCAGGTGACTAACCCTAACCAGTGAAAAGTATGAGGGTAGCATGTGTCACTTCCAGGCTAAAGCAGTGAAGAGCCAGTGTGCCTCCTGCATCTCTCTCTTTCCCTGCCATGGTGATCCCTCCATTTCTGATTTATAGCAAACACCATGCTATGGGCTATGGGATCACACAGGGTTCAAGTGATATAGCCTCCAAGTCAGTTCATACGGGATAAACCTTGACCAATGAGACATGAGAAGCAAAAGAGAGCTGGACAGATAATTCTTCCTCCTTTCTCCCTTCTGTAAATTACCCCAAGGTGTGGTTTCATCTTGCATCCTGTCTGGAAAAAGTTTGCCAAGTGAAAATGCCTGTCAAGCAACTGGCTGTTTCTGTTTGCAACTCATTTTGAAGTGGTAGCCAATGCAACAGTATTGTTTTACATTCGTTTTTTGTGGCCACACTTCTCTTTTTCTCACCCTCACCATACTGAGCTTGCACCTCGTGAATAAATTGTTGGCACCATGATTCTTGCCTTGAGCCCTGTAAGCCACCTGCTAACCTTGTCCTCAGGACTGGATAATTGAGCTGCTATTCTTCCCCACCTATAGTGGACGTGATTAGGTCCCACCAGTATAGCTGGTTCTCCTCCATCTCTGGACACAGAATACATTTCCCTGACCTTTTGAAATTAGGCATGCCACATGATCTGCTTTGGCTAATGATGGGTTAGCAGAAGTGGTGTGTTTTACATCCAGAAAAGAGAGTTGCATTTAGGAATGCGTATATAATTCTCCAGTCACAGTGACTGTAGAAGGGTATACAGACATGGAGGCACCACAAAATCTGGGCAACCTTGAAAGCTGCAGTTTGCATAGGTGAGAAACAAACTTTTGTCATGTTAAAAGTATTCTTTATTACTTTAGCATAACCTAGCCTATCCTAACTGATTCCACCTCCCAAACCAAATGAAGCAGGGGTGCTCAAGAGAATCTCTCAAGGTATTGGGAGCTTCAAGGAAGGAACGTGGCATCCTATTACCTAGCTGGATGTTTGCTGAGCCCACCATATGTTGCTTTCAATGCAGAGCACAGTGAGGGAGAGCAATCATCATTCATTCATTCAACAACTGTTCATTGAACAACACTACATATCAGGCACAATTCCAGGAGATGGGGAAATAGTAATGAATAAGAGAGCAGTTACTATAAATGTCCCCTAGAATTTGGGAGTCTTTCGTGAATGCAGATAACTTCTTACCTGATATTTCTGAAGCCTTGCAGGAGCAACCTATGAGAGCAAGAGGAGAGGGACATGGTGTACAACACCCAGAACAAAGAAAGCCCCATCTCCTTAACAGTCTGGAAGAGGAAGAAGACCCAGCAGTTTCCAGGACTTCAAGAGAGATTGAAAGTAGAGGCCCCAGGACTGCTGTGGTGCCTGCTGGCCAAGAGAAGTGTGGCCTTGCTCAGAGAGGGACAGGAGTGGGGGCTGTTGGCTGGGCCAGAGGGAGACCCAGCAGCACCTCTGGGTGATGGGCCCAGACAGAGTCAAGCTGAGAAGAGCCTCAGGGAAGCAGAGATCACCACCAGCCACAGGCCAGAGCAAGATCAGGCCTCTCCCACACCAACAGGTGACAAGTGACATTAACCACAACACTAGTCCAATGCGGTAGACTGACTCTAAGGTGGCTCCCTATGATCCCTGCCTTCTGATGTTTACAACTTTGTGTAATTCCTCCCCTTGAGTGTGGGCGGGACCTGCAACTAGCTCCCAACCAATGCAATATGGCAAGGGTGTATGCCATTGCATGTATGTGACCACACAAGACTGTAGCACCTGGCTAAAGAAAGTTTGTTTCTCACCTATGCAAACTGCAGCTTTCAAGGTTGCCCAGATTTTGTGGTGTCTCCATATCTATATACCCTTCTACAGTCACTGTGACTGTAGCCTTGAAGAAGTAAGCAGCTACGTTGGGAAGCCCAAGTGGCAAGGAGCTGAGGATGTCCCCTAGGAGCTAAGGTTAACCTCCAGCCAATACCCAGCAAGAAACCAGTGGCCGCCTCAGTACTACAATCATGAAATTAATTCTGCCAATAGAGAGAAGCCGATTCTTCCCCAGACAAGCCTCCAGATGAGAACACAGCCTGGCCATCACTTTGGGTGCAGCCTTGTGAGACCCTGCACAGAAGACCTAGCTCCTAATTCACAGAAACTGTGAAATAATAAATATGTGTTGTTTTGAACTGCTAAATTTGTGGCAATTTGTGATGCAGCAATAGATAGCAAATAGAATGACTCTCTATGTCCACTCCTTCCAGTCCTGCCCCCAGCCCCAGAGGGCTGGGGGGAGAAGGAGAGCAGACCACGAAAGCAGACCATACACCTTCCCCAATTCCAACTCTCTCAGCTACCCGCCAGGGCAGCAGGGTGGGAGAGGGGAAGAAGGAAAAGAAAACTAAATCCAATATGGGATTGGAGATTGGAGCTTTAAAATTAAGTGATATGAACACTTAATGCCTGAAAGTGTGTGAAAATTATAGTATCTGCTCGAGGTGTGGTTATGGGGTAAGAAATAAGGTAGACTGGTTGGAGGTAGTGGAGTAGTTGGAAGAGAAAACTAAAACTATATCAGATTTGAACCTCACTGAGCTGATACTACTCAAAAAACTGGTTATATCATTGACAATCAGGAAGTGCAACTTCACCTCTAACTAACCATGAACCCTGGGCAAGACTTTTCTCTCTGCGCCTCAGTCTCCAATTCAATAAAATGAGGAGTTGAGTTTGAGGGAGAAGATGTTTACAGTACCTCTCAGCCCTGACACTCTTGTTTCCAACCCCTGAGGACTGGGACCAAGACTAAGGCAACATCTTTGTTTGTTGGTTTTTTGAAATGCATAATTTTTAACCTTAGCCATAACTTTTAGGCAACAGTTTTTAAGGAAGGGAAGAGGGAGCAGGCAACTCAGGGGGTGTGGGTGTGGCTAGGACAGTAGTAACTAATGGGAAAAAGTGCTCCCCTGCACAGAGCTGAGGGGTGCGGGGGGACTAGCTGACCCCAACAGACAGAGCCCAAGCTCAAGTCAGAAGTTCAAACTCCTTCCTGGGGCCCAAAGCAACATGTGATCTGGCGTGACCTCCGGCTGCATAAACTGCCCAAAGCCCAGCTCCTGCTCTAGTCACACACTCCCCTGCAGCTACTCCGCGCTAGGCCATTTCCTGCCTTGATGCATTTCACACGCCAGCTCTCTTCTAGGAACACTTGCCCCCACCTTCTTCAGCCCTACTCATCCTCCATGACTCGAGCTCAAACTCCTCTTCTGAAGTTCCAACCCCCTACATGTTCTCTCTTTTTCTCTCTCTCACTTGCTCTCTCTTGTGCAAACACACACCACATTGGCCAAGGATGGGCTCCCATCGCACCAGCCCATACCGCTAACTCACCACAACCTTTGCAAGTATCTGTTGGCAAGCCCGTGTCCTCCACTTGACCTCTTTTTTTTTTTTTGATTATCAAAAGTGTTAAGATATTTAAATTTTATTTGTCTAGATTTTCTAAAATCTCTATGACAACCATTTATTACTTATCTAAAATATTTGTAGTTTCTCATTTTTCTTTAACATGATTAAATAACATATGCTCATTGCAGAAAACTGAGAATGTACAGAAAGAGCATCCACTAAGCAAGGAAAAAATCTCCCATTTTACCTCTACTTAAATGCGAACAGTAACAAAAACTGAATTTCAGATAGATTGTTCTTTGCCATAATAAATGTTCAGGACACATCTGTTAGATGTGCTCATCTTTACTAGGCTACTTAGTTCATCTTAAGGTTCTATAATTAAAACTGCCTACAGTACTCCAGGTAGTTGATACATCAAAATTTGACAGAGGTATAATAATACTTTTAATTTGTTGCCAGTATCCTGTCTTGACGCCTGGCATTGTGTTGGCTGTAGAGCCACGGCAACGGTATTGGTTGATTGGTTGAGTTTTAGATCCTGACCTGCAGGCTTAATTAGTCCGAGTTCATGATTAAAACAGTATTCCATGTTCTGGTAGGATCCATGGGCCAATACGTTTGAATTCTGTTGTTATCCATGATAATGGCTAACCATCATCATGGTTAGCCATTTATACACCATCTTCCTGCCCCTGTGACTACAGCCAATCATCACTGAGGGTAAGCCCAAATTAAAACCACCTGACCTCTTGAGAACAGAGACAAGGTCCTTTTTCTCTCTCAGTTCTCAGCATCAAGAACAGTGCCTGGTATGTTGTCATGAACTATTGGCCTGAGTCATGGTAAAATTAGTGAAAGGAGATCTAGTTCCTGGACCCAGCTGTGACACTAACTTCTAAGATACTGAAAGACCCTGGCTATGCTGCGAGCCCTGGATGTCCATGCTGCAGTGACTGGGAACTGGGGGGTGCAGCCCTCTCATCTGCTCTCTCTCAGCCTCATTTTAACCTGCTGGAAAATGGGGATAATGTTCCCTGTCCCCTCCCTAGTCTGTGAGGATCAGATGAGAGAGAGATGGGATTGGTGCTCCAGTATGGGGAGGGGGCAGATGCACATCACATGTCAGCATTCACGCTATTAATGAATAATAATTAATATTTCTCCTGCTTAGTTGGAAGAAATTCTCCTGCCCTTCTTTGAAGAGTGCCTGGTTTTGCCCTAACCCAGCCCCATTATCTGCTCCTGGATGGAAGTCAGGACTCCTCCTCCCTACTCCCTTGCCTCACAGCTTTCCTATGACCCCAGAAAGTCCTCCCAGAAGTCTGACCCACATCTTTCCTGTTGCAGCCCTGCCCCCTCTCCTCCTCATGTGTACTCAGCATAATCCTGTGTATGACTCTCTGAGGTGCCTCAGCACTTTGTGGGGTTGACTCTTCTGAGTTCACATCCCACTCCCACTGCTTAGAACACACCAAGAGACAGAGGAGGATTTTCCAGAAAGCAGAAGCCTAGAGAGAGAGCCAGAAATGCAAGTCCCAACCTGGGTGAAGGAGTGGAGAAAGAATCAGGAGGGATGGAGTTCAGACAGCAGTAAGGACTTCCCAACACCCAAACACCCACCTTCCACTGCCCAGCTTCCGGGGGGAGTGGCGACTGTCTTACGGCTTTCCATGACGTGGGTCCTCTGCCGGAGCTAAGGCTGTGGGTGAGGCGACATTTCCTGCTTCCAGGGGCCCGGGCTGAGGGGAGAAATGTGTTGCTGAGTGTGCACAGCTTTGGAGAGCACACATATACACCCTGCTCTGGGGGCTCCCTTCTTAGGCTGTCCCCATGGAGTTCCCCCTGGCCCAGATGTGCCCCCAAGGTAAGTGTGAAGTTTGAGAATGTGGGTGGGAGGGAACATAAAGACAACCCCCCTCCTCATCACTCCTATTCTCTCTCTCCTGGGCCTGAGCACTCTGATGCAGGGACGAGAGCCCCACTCCAAGCCAGAGGTGAACAAGGCTGATTGGTAGGGTACTCACAACCCCTTCTCTTTCTCTATTGTTCCATGTCTACTCATCCCTGAGGATAAAGATGACAGGGTTTGCTGAGTGCTTCTTAGAGAGGAGAGAAGATGGAGCTGGGGAGATGAAAGGGGTGGGAGTCAGAGGACCCTGGGCCAGACAACGGGCCTTCCCCGAAGCGATCTGCTTCCCCAATTGTGGGACTTCCGGGCCATGAGAAGGCCAACTTCATTCCCAAGCTCTTCTCCCTGGCCCAGTTTCCTGACATGCACACCCTCCAATAGCATCAGCCCCTCCACGTCTCCTTGGCTCCTTACTGCTTATCCCTGAGAAATCCTCCCTGCTGTCCCTGTCCTCCAGGTTCCTTGTCAGAGGCAGGCAGGACCCCTCTGAGCCTTGGGGGGAGGGGTGGGAGGTGGAGAGGCAACTCCTCCCTAATCTCAGCAGTCCTCTTTGTGCCAACAGGGAGTCGCCAAGACCCTGCCCCAACCTTCAGCACTTTCCATCCTATGGACTTGACCAACCGCAGGAACTGCCAGGGCCTGGGCCTACCCTCGCGGCCAAGACCCCATTCCCTGGAGGCCGAGGAGTCCCAGCCCAGCCCCAGGGCCCTGGATGTCCACGCTGTGGTGAGTGGGAACTTGGGGGGTACAGCCCTCTCATCTGCTCCCACGCTCCCATGGTGAGGGCTCGCAGACAGACAAAGGGAGGGAGAAATCAGGAGCAAGTAAGCTGTCGGGGGCTGCAGACAGGGCTGTGGGCAGATAGAAAGCACCTCCATCATTTGCTTAGTGCCCACTCGCCTACCACTCACTACTCCTCTGCCTCCGGAAAGCTTCAGGCTGAGTCCCCCAGTTACAGGTCACAGTGCCATTAGTCCAATAAGCAGCCATCTGCATCTCTGTGTCAGTGGGCTTCATGTGCCCTGTGCATTCAGGAGCCCCGTCTCAGTCCCTCTCACCTCCTCAGCCATTAGGAAGTCCTCCCTGTGGTCCAGCTTCAATCCTTCCTATATAGGGCGAGCCCTGCTCATTCTTGCCTCTGGGGTGGCTTCCTGCATCATCCCTTTTCACCTCCCAGCCAGGGACTGACCATCTGTCCATAAGGAAAGCCAGGATGCTTGTCTCACCTCCACTGAAGCACAGATTAATGACTCGCTGCTACTGGATGACAGGCCCCCTTATGACCCAGAGGGAAGTGGGAGGGGATTCCCTGGAAACCAAAACCACTGGAGCTGAAGATGGGATTTAAGTTAGACCTTGGGAAGGGTTTTCTGGGTAATTAAACCCTAAAATCGGCAACTGGGATGGGAGGGCCTCCCTCCTCATGCCCAGGAGGGCTGCATATGAGAATGAGAAGGTGGTGGCTGACCTGGAGTCAGGGGAAGGCCTGCTAATGGCGGCTGCTTCCCCTTCTTGGACTCGTCTCCTATCTAGGCATCTCTCCAGGCCCGGGGGGTGGCCTCCAGTCCAGGAGATGCTGGGAAGGCTGAGGAGCTGCCTGGGGAAGGAGGCCTGTCCCTGCAGACCGAGATTCGGGCCTGGTTCCAGAAGACCCAGGCCCACTGTCTCCTGCAGCACGGGGCAGCCCCTGCCTGGTTCCACGGCTTCATCACCCGGAGGTGAGTCACAGAAGAGGAAACAGGCCCAGAGACGGGCAGGTCCTGGATCCCTCCGCTGGTTAGGGACTGAGGCTCTGACGCCAGTTTTCCGACCCCCAGAACTTCACTAAGACGTGTCTCCTGGGGGAAATTATTAGAGAGACTCAAGCAGTTGGGTCCTGGGCCTCAGTTTCCCCTCTCTAGCCCCATTATCCTCCTGTCTCTAAGGCCTCCAGCCCTTATATTTCCCACCTCTCTGTCTCTCAGTTTCTCTCCCCATCTCTTGCTCCATCTTTTTCTCTGGCCGACTCTAGCCTGCTCCTCTTTCTTCCCCCGTCCCTCCCTCTTTCTCCACCTCTCAGCCTCACTTCCTCACACCTGTCGGTTCACTTCCTCAGGTCAGCTTGTGACTTCTGGAATCTAGAACTCCACCTAGCATTCCTCTTGCTGCAGCCCCAGGCCCCCAGGCTGCCCTTCCAGGATGAGGATGCAGGGCTGGGAGGGAGGCAGGCCCTCTGGCCTCTGTCTCCTGAGTGGACTCCTGGTCCCTAAACACCACAGTCCCCCGCAGCGGGAGCGCAGCGCGCCCACATCTCTCTCCCCCTCCCCACACTCGCCCTTTTCTAGCCACTTCAGGACGCTTAGTTGGGGGTAGGGGTCCCCCATGAGAGTCAGGGAGACCAGGGACGAGGCCCAGAGGGGTTCCATCTCTTCTCTCCACCATCAACAGGGAGGCCGAGAGGCTGCTGGAGACAAAGCCCCAAGGATGCTACTTGGTGCGTTTCAGCGAGAGCGCCGTGACCTTCGTGCTGACTTACCGGTGAGGGGGCGGGGCTCCGCGCCAGGCGTCGTGGAGGCGGGGCTTCGAGTTGTGTGAGGGGCGTGGCTTCGTGCTGACGGACGTGTGAGGGGCTTCTCTCAACCCCGCGGCGGCAGAAGGAAAGAGACCCTAGCTGGGCTGGGCGGGGCAGGAATCGCGCCTCGCGCTGGTGGCCCTGGCCTGGGAGGAGGAGCGGGTCTGACCTCGAATGGCGCCCTGCAGGAGCCGGACTTGCTGCCGCCACTTCCTGCTGGCCCAGCTCGGGGACGGACGCCACGTGGTGCTGGGCGAGGGCAGCGCCCACGAGCGGTTGCAGGACCTGCTGCGGCATTACACCGTGTGCCCGCTCAGCCCCTACGGGGAAAAGCTCACCGAGCCCTGCGCCCGCCAGGTACGCCCCCCAGACCCTGACCCCAGAGACTCAGGCCGGCGCTCCTCTCCACCCAGGCCCAGGCCCCAGGATCACAGCTCCTGGCAGTTTCTCATTCTAACAGGCGACCCACCCTGGCCTCACCTGCCCACACATCTGTGGGAAGCTCTTCGAGAAAGATGAGCACTAGGGAGGGGTCCTTGAGAGACCAGCTCAGCCACCCAAACATAGGAGGAGTGGGGAGAGTCTAACTATGCACACGGTCATTAACTTATTAAATCTCAAGATATTTAGTGGGTACGTACCATGTGCTAGGTGCTGGCAGGCCCAGGAAATAGAGCTGTGGACAAGAAAGACTGATGGTGTCAAACACACAAAGCTTACTTTTCAGCAGCCAAGACAGACTATCAAGTAATAGGAATCAAGTCTGGAGAGAGCGATGCGAGGGGAAAATGGGAGGGTGGGGGGTGCTATTGACCTTACTTGGGGGACCCTGCTGGGCAGGAGCGGTGTCAGGAAGTGCCTCCCTGAGGAAGTCCACACAGTTCTGAGGGACACTGCATGCCAGGCGTTGTTCTGGGCACTGGGAGAGTAGCTGACAAAATATCCCTGCCTTTATGGAACTTACATTCTAATGGAAGGAGATAGACAATGAATAAGTAAGACAGATAAAAAAACAAATAATACATATGTCAGGTTATGATAAGTAAGTGCTAAAGAAAAAATACATATGTCAGGTTATGATAAGTAAGTGCTAAAGAAAAACCAAGCCAGTGGGCCCGGGTCTTCTGGAACCAGGCCCAAATCTCAGCCTGCAGGGACAGGCCCCCTTCCTCAGATAGAGTGGACAGGGTTGGGGCTCTTTTACATAGGGACGTCAGGGAAGGCCAGTCTGATAAGGGGATGTTTGAACTGAGGCCTGAGTGAAGTAATGGAGGGAGCAGAGCTAACAACTGGAGGGAATGCATTCCAGGTAGAGGGAACAGCAGGTGCAAAGGCCTTGAGGTAGGAGATGCTTGATGTGTTGAAAGAATAGTGAGAACAGTGAGGAAGTGAGCATGGGTGGATCAGGGTGATTGAAGGATAGAATCATAGAAGATTAGATCAGAGAAGTGGAGGAAGGGGACCCTTGTAGACTCTTGTACAGATTTGGGAGTTTATTCTGATTGAGATGAGATGGGACAAAAGAATTACAAGCTGAAAAGGGACATGACCTGACAAGTTTGGGAGTAGCAAAGGTGACAAGATGGAGGCTACTAACAATATTTCAGATGAAATGATGGTGGCCTGGTCCAGAGTGGTGGAGGTGGAAAGGAGAGGAGGGATGGGTGGTAGAATGTTGGGTGTGTTTTGAAGATGGAACTGACAGGATTTTTTTTAACTCAGTTTTATTGAGGTATATTCACATACCGTACAATCATCCATGGGGTACAGTCACCTATTCATAGTACCATCATATAGTTATGCATTCATCACCCCAATCAATTTTTGAACATTTTCCTTACACCAGAAAGAATAAAAATAAGAATAAAAAGTGAAAGTAAAAAAGAACACACAAATCATCCCCCCCATCGCACCCTATTTTTCATTCAGTTTTTGTCCCCAGTTTTCTACTCATCCATCCATACACTGGATAAAAGGAGTATGAGCCACAAGGTTTTCACAATCACACTGTCATACACCATATAAGCTACATAGTTATACAATCATCTTCAAGAATCAAGTCTATTGGGTTGAGGTTTGACAGTTTCAGGTATTTCCTTCTAGCTATTCCAATACACTAAAACGTAAAAGGGGGTATCTATATAGTGCATAAGAATGCCCTCCAGTAACCTCTTGACTCCATTTGAAATCTCTCAGCCACTGAAACTTTATTTTGTTTCATTTTGCTTCCCCTTTTCGGTCAAGAAGATTTTCTCAATCCCATGATGCCGGGTCCAGGCTCATCCCCGAGAGTCATATTCTGCGTTGACAGGGAGATTTACACCCCTGGGAGTCAGGTCCCACATAGGGGTGAGGGCAGTGAGTTTACCTGCCAAGTTGGCTTAGTTAGAGAGAGAGGCCACATCTGAGCAACACAGAGGTTCTCTGGGGGAGACTCTTAGTCAAGATTATAAATAGGCTCAGCCTCTCCTTTGCAATAACAAGCTTCATAAGGGCCAGCCCCAAGATTGAGGGCTTGGCATACCAAATTGAGCTGACAGGATTTTGCAGAATTAGATGAATTTGAAAGGATGGAATTATCACTGACTGAGGTGGGAAGACTGTAGGAGAAGCAAATTGGGGTAGGGGGGTGGGAGGTAGATCAAGTGTTCAATTATTGACAGCACTATTTGAGATGTCCTTTCAACAACCAAATGGAGATGTCAAGTAGGCAGTTGGAATACATGAGTCTGGAGTTTGGGAGAGAAGTCTGGGCTGGAAATAAACATTTGGGAGTCATCAGCCTGTATATGGATTCTAAAGCCTTCAGGAGGGGTGACATCTCACTCATGGGAGTGAATATAGATGGGAAAGAAGTGAAAACCAGTCTCACATTTAAAGTTTCAGAAATGAGGAGAAACTTATTAAAAAAAAAAAAAATGAGAAGGAGCAGTCAGGGAAGGGGAAGGAAAAAATTAGGAGAGAATGATGTCCTGGAAGCCAAACAAAGTGAGTCAAGGAAGAGGGAGTGCCAATAGGTCAAGAATTGACCATTGGATTTAGCCAAAAGGATTGGAATTGGCGACTTTGACAAAAATAGTTTCATGGAGCTTGATTGGGGTCAGTTCAAAGAAGTGGGGACAGTGCCTTGGGCAACTCTCATGGAATCCTGTGTGGAATGGGCAGACACCTGAAGATTTCCAAGCAGCAGGAACAGGGCGTAGGAAGGTTTGGGGACAAGGAGGAGCCAGTGGGTGCTGAGAGCTGGAGGGAGAATATGGGAGGTGGGGCGGAGACCCAGCTCTGTGGCCCCTATGGTGAGTCTTGTAACTCTTGCTCTCAGAAGTTAGGACTGTATCCTGGGGGCAGCGGACAAGCACTGAAGGATTGCTGGAGGGAGTTTCTGTAAGATCCCTCTGCACCCCCACCCCGAAGCAGAGAAGGTGTTGGAGGGAGCATGAGAGGATGCAGGGAGAGCATTGAGGAGGCCTGAATTGGAGTGGTGGCTGTGGGCATGGAGACAAGTGGGCAGATGTGGAAGATATTAAGGCAGTGAAAGGAGCAGGGTTTATCTGATTAGTTGTGGGGAGGGAATGAGAGAGGTGGAGGTTTCAAGATTGACTCTTAAGAAGCCTTTCGGCAGTAGGGTTTAGATGCTCCTTTTTATTCATAAAGAGAATGCCGAGAGAAGAGAGGGTTTGGGCATGGAAAAATAATTCTGATTGGGACCCATGAAGCCTGCGGTGCCCATACATCTCCATATGGAGGCATATACTCGCATGAGCACAGGGAGAGCCCCAGAATCTTGGTTTACCAGAAACAGTGGGCATGTGGACAGGTTTCATGAACCTGGTGCTAAACACTGAGCTGAAAACACACCAGTAACCTTCCCACTGTGAGGTTCATCTCCCCTGAGGCTGTTTCTGCCCCTACAAAAATCTGGCTTATATCTCCATAAATTACAACTCTCCGGAGCAAAAGCTCCAGAGATCTCAGGGCAGACTCTCAGCAGGGGGAGGGGTGTACACAGGCTCACATCTAGGGGGCACATGCACACCCACATGCACACACAAGCCTGTGCCCACAAAGACAGGGAAGGGGACAGCTCCACTCACACTGTTGGCTGCAGAAATAAACATAGGCACAGCATATGCCGAAATGTTTTAGTGTAAAAACTTCTAAAGCTTTGTTGCATTTTTATAACCACGGGAGCAAATGGAAACTAGCCTGGCTCTGTGTTTCACATGAAATTATATTTACAGCTAGATGTGGACAGTGGTACCCAGAGCCACCCCACCCCAGCCCCAGCCCCTGGCCTTCTTGCCTTCTCCATCCCCACTTCCCAATCCCGGGAACCCAGCCCCCAGCCCAAGCCCAAGGTCTGAGCCCCACCACCCTCAATTCTCAACTTAGACCAGGTTATTCTGTTCTCTTGGATCACCTGCCCCCATCCCCCCTGCACCAAGTCCCTCAGGCCTCCTCCTTTCTTGGCAGACTCCTGAGCCCCCTGGACTTTCCTTGAGGACTGAAGAATCCCGCTCTGGAAGTGAAAGCCAGGATCAACCCCCCCAGTATAGTCCAATCCTCAAGCAGGGGCAGGCTTCATCAGCCCCACCACAGAAGGAGGCTGCACGGCAGCCAAAGGAGGTATTGGGCTGGAGTGGCCGAGGGAGGAGGAGGCAGGAGGGGGAGAACAAAATGGAGGGAGGGGCCAGTTGGGAGGGGCAAGGCCAGCAGAGGGAGGGGCCTCAAAGAGGAGGAGGCTCAGGCTGGGGCTCAGACTCCAGCTTCGGCCCTACCTGGGTTGCTCTTAACCTTTTCTCCTCCCGGCATCACCTTGTCTCCTAGCCCTCCCAGCTGCCCAGACCCAAGCCTCCCATCCCGGCCAAACCTCAGCTGCCTACCGAAGTCTACACCAGCCCTGCTCCGCGAACCCGCCCGGCTCCACCTCCCAAGCCCCCCAACCCTATCTACCATGAGCCTGATGAACCCATAGCCTTCTACGCCATGGGCCGCGGCAGCCCTGGGGAATCCTGCAGCAACATTTACGCCGAGGTGGAGGTGCCCACGGCAGGGGATGAGGGCCCGCTGCCCATCCTCCGGCACCCCATCCTACGGAAGTGCCGGTCCAGGCCTGTCGCAAGAGGCCAGGTAAATAGGGATGCAGGGAAAGGTTAGACTATAAGAAGGACTTCCTGAAAGCCAGATTGGGGAGGGTAGAGAAGGTGGTCAGATTGGATGCCTGAGGCAACAGACCCAGAGATTGTTCACTCTTCTCCCTAGGACTGACCCACCTTAGTCAAGCCCCCACCCCCTCCACTTCTCAGCATATCAGACCCTTCCTACTTCACAGAGAAAAGAGTGGCCCCAAGGCAGGGTCCCCCTCCACCTCCCCCCACCTGGGGCTGCATCCTGGTCTGTGTCCATCTTGTCCATCAGGTCCTCTTCACACCTGCTTGGGGCTGACTGACCCTACACTGAGCCATGAATCTCGGCTCCCCAGTCTGCATTTGCCTCCCTCAGCCTTCATGGCCCTGCCACCGGAGGAAGAGCATTTGGGGTCCCTTGGGCTGTCTCAGATGAGCTCAGGGAAGGGGCACCTGCACTCCCACCCTCCTTCTGCACACTCCTCCCTCCCTCTTCCTCATCTGCCCACCCCCAACCCTCATCCCCCCTCTCCTCATTGATCAGTTCAAGTCAGTGTTTCACGTCATGTGACTTATCGCACCCCCACCCTCTCCCTCAGCCTCTGCCATCCTCACTCCAGCTTTCCTGCCTCTTCCTCTGGCCCTTCCCCACCCTCCCTCCCTGCTGGCATCCCAGGATTCCCCCACAGTCTGCTCACACTCACCCACGCCCTTGCCGACTACTGCCACCCTGGAGCTGATGGCACCATCCATGTCTCCATCCAAATTTCTCTCCAGGTGATTGGTGGCCCACAGACCCCTCAAACTCAACACAGCCAACCCTGCTCCCACCCTTTGCCCGCAAAAGTGCTCGCCCCTGTGTTCCTTCTCCTGACACAGAACTCTCCAAGCCAGAATCCCAGGGGCTTCCTCTACATCTCCTCCCTCTTCAGCACTACCCTTCCACAAGCCACCAATTGCTGCTGAGTGTCTACTAAATATATTTTTCATTTCTCCAGTTCCAGCCACCATCATCCTTCACCAGGACTTTTCCAGGAGTTCCTACCTGGTCTCCTAACTTTCAGTTTTGCCACTTCCAATCCACTCTGCCCCAAGGAAGCCAAAATGATTCATCTAAAACAGTTTTGCCTGGTGAATAAGGCCCTACATAATTGAGGTGGGGGGTGGGTGTCCCCCACCTCCTTAGTCTTGCTACCCTCTGCTCCCATCTTCCCAGAACTATCCACATTTCTTCAAACACATCAAATGACTTTTAGCCTCCTAAAGCTTGCACAGGCCAGTACCTCTGCCTATAGTGGCTTCCTGCAAGCTCCCCACCCCTGCTGCCTGGCAACCTTCTAATCATCTGTTAAGACCAGTTTGCACTTCTCTTCTGGAACAACTTCCCTGACCTGACCACAGAGTCCATCTCTGTGCTTTATGCACACCTGCCTTACCTACTGATCACCTGGGACACCCATCTCCCCCCACCTCCCTTCTCCCCGTCACCCCCATCACCCTCTGTCTCCCCACATCCCAGTAAAGTGTGATCTCCCTGAGGGAGGAGCTGGGACTTATTCATCTCTGTTTCCAAAACATCTGGGCCTGGCACAGAGCAGGTACTTAGGAAATATTTGCTGAAATGAATGAATGAGAGCGGTCTAGACAAACCCCCCCCACACACACACACACACACACATAGAGGCCAAAGTCTATTAAGACCACAGGTCTTGGCTCTTGAGACTACCGACAGGCCTAGAGGCACAGGGTGGAGCATGTGACCCAGGGCTCGTCCTTCTCTCCACAGAATCCAGGTGACCCACAGCTGCATTCTGAGAACTCTGCGGCTGGACAAGACCTTCCTCTACCCCACCAGTCCCCACCTCCCTGGGGGCACACCCTCCCCCACAACTTTTCTAGACTGGTGCTCCAGGATCAAGGGCAGGCATGGCTCCCCTTGGGGCCTCCTCAGTAGCCGGTGAGTCCAAGGTGGGGGAGGATAACTTACCCACACCTGGGCACCCTTCTCAGGAAATATGGATGAAAGACTGTAGGTGATCTAAGCTGGAAAGGACTTCAGCCATCATCTGTTGCAAGAGTGGCAAAGACGTATCACCTTGCATGCCAACTGTGATCCATTGGTTGTGGCTGTCTCGAGCACGGCATTGGAAAGGCTGTGAAGGTCAGGTCTGGACTCAGCAGGAAAGAGCACCATGATTGATTAGTGATGTCTGCCACAGGTGAGGGAGGGAGAAGCAACAGCACATTTGTTCTTACTGTTCAAGTCCAACTCCCTCACAGAGCAGATAAAAACACAAAGCCAGAGACGGATAGTGACTTAGCCAAGGTCAAGCACCAGAACCCAGCTTCCTGACTCCCCTGTTTAGTGCTCTGTTTTTACCACACATCCACTAACTTCACAGGAAACATCAGAAATTTCCTTAGATAAGAAATCTGGCTGCTTTACAGAGTGCTGCCACCTGGGGCCTGGGGTGCTGAGTCCCCTCCTCAGGATTCCAGGCTTAGTCCTGGGCCCCCAAAAAAGCCGGGAGGTTAGAGGAGCACATGTGAAGCCCACTTCCTCTTGGGGACACACCCACTGGTTCCTTCCTGAGGGTCCCCACAAATCTGATGGCTCAGTGCTTGGTGATCCTCTAAGTTGGTGAGGAAGTGAGCCAGGATGGCCCTGCTGGCTCCTGCTGCCCTGGCTTCTCCTGGAGTCTAATTTCCTTGGCCCTCTGAGCCTTTGAGGCTGGGCCCTGGTCCAATGCTGCTGTTGTCTGAGGGATGATTTGGTGAGAACAGATGTTAGAACTTGTTTGTTGATTCTTGTCTGGCTAATAAATCATTGCCAACCATCTCCCCCGACAGAGATCCAAGTCCTCTGAGCTCCTTCTGTCTCTGTTTCTGACTCTCTTCCTCTCACTAAGAATCATGTTGTGGGAGGCAAGGGGTTGAGCTGCCATTGTGGTAGAGGGAGAGGGGTCTGGGGGTTGAGAAACATCTAGGTAAGAGTTGCAGATCTGGAGCCAGGAGAACCAGGGCAAGGGCCCAGACCTCTCTGCAAAGCATATCTTCTCTACCTGGGGTGGGTTGGGCAAGCAGGTGTTGGCCACACCACCTGGGGAGGCCAGTTAAGAAAGAAGGGCAGGGAGCAGAGCAGTTAAGGGGTGTCCCTTCTTCTCTGTGAACCCCTCTGCCACTCACAGGACTGGGGAGTGACATGTATTAGTAGCCTCTGTGTGTGAGCACCCCCTGCAGTGGCTCCAGGACTCGAGTCTCATCTTCCCAGCCTCTTGGGCTTAGGCCCTTTGCCTCAATCAGGAGCCCATTCCTTCCCCTGTCCCTCTGGTGATTCCTCCCCAACTTCTCAGCCCAGACCCAGCTCAGGACCAGCCTCCTGCCTCAGTGCAAAGTTCCCCACTCTGGGTCTCCAACCACCCGGAAGAATCTGCCTTGTGTCTTATTTTTGTCTCAGACCAGAGGCTGTGTCTGCCCCCTGGGATTCACAGGGCTCAGCGCAAAGACCGCCCACCCCACCACCACCCCCAGGAGCTGCTCAGGCCTGGGTACTCCTGTGATCTCATCTTGCACTCTATTCCTGTGAGAGTTTAGTCAAGGTCATCAGTGCCTGTCAGGGTCCCTCTTCCTGCTAAGGGCACCCTGTACCTTCTGGGGCACAGAAATCTTCCAGTCCCTTCCCTCAAGCCATGTTTCCTAGGCCTGGGCACAGCCACCTCCCCAACTCACCCCCACTCCACCCCCAGCCTGGCTCCAGCGCCAGCTCCAGTGACTAGCAAATTCCCCTCCTTTCCACTCTGGTGCTAATCAGCTTAATAAAAAATATGTTTGCTGAGTCAACAGAGTTGGGGTTCCACTTCCTTCTGTCTGTAGGTCTCAAATCCCTCCTGAGCTAGGGGAGAGGTGAGAAGGGAGGCAGAGGGGAGGGGAAGGGAGGAGAGCAGACGGTTTTGCTGAAATCAGGGAGGAGGGTGAAAGTGCAAGAAAGGTCTCAGATTAGACTCAGGGAATCACTCTGTGGCTGATTCCTTGAGGGGGTTGGGAAATGGGGGTGGCTTGAAGAAAAACGTTGTGCCAGTAAGAGATGCAAGTCAGAAAACAGAGAGGATTTCCTCAGACTTCGGGATTAACAGAAGAGGTGGGTAGAGGGGAGTTGGCCAGACCCACTTGATGTTTCTGGAAGCAAAGCCTGCTAGAGAGGGGCAGAGTGGGTTCCAATGACCCTCTCCCACTCTCTTAGGCTCCACGCAGCTTGGGGTGGGAGCACCAAAGTGGTGGGGGTGGGGGTGGAGGGTGGGATCCAATAGAGTTCTGGGTTCCTGCTGTGGCACTGTGCTAACTACCTGCGCAACCTTTTTGGCAGGGAAAATGTCAGTGCTACTCTTCCCCATTTCCTTATGAAATGAAGATAATGCTTCCTGATTTGCACACGGGGTTGCTATACAGGTCAGGGAGACCATGCAAGTGAAGGGCTTTGAAAAGTATGACTGCTGGGGCCAGAAGAAGCTTCAGAGATCCTCGTGGCAGACTTTTTGGTTCAACCAGAGGAAACAGATCTGGAGGGGTGACAGGAAGTTGGAGGCAGTCAGCTCAGGCCCAGCTCTCATCACCCCAAGCCAGTGCTCCTCCCTATACCCCGGGCCCCCCAGGCAAAAGGATAAGGTCTCAGTCCTCCCCAGGGCTCCTCCTGGGGGCTCAGTCCTGAAGACCAGAAGTGGTAGACCCTCTCCTGCTCTCCCCACAACTGTGGGCACCCCTGCACCATCTTGCCGACTTCACTCTCAAGTTGGGGCCTGGAGCTGCTGTGAGACAGCGGACCTGAGGATGGATGAGAAGTTGAGTACCTTGCACAGGAATAGGGAACTGGGGCGATTTTTTGCCGAGCAGTTTGCTCCTCCTCCCCAGCCAGGAGCTGAAGGGCATTTCTGAGCTGATTCAATCTTCCCATGGTCATTCCATTCCTCCCGCCTCTTCTGGGCAGGGCCTTCTGTGGCTCAGCCCATGTAGATCTATGAAAGAACAGCTTCTCACCCCCACCCCACCCCCACCCTGAGCAGAGAGCACTGTTTCCACTGCAAGGTCCAGCTTTTTTCCCCTCCGGTCCTGGCCCCTTCAGCACCCTGGCCAGCACCCTGGCCTGCTCTGATGGCTGGTTTGGCCTGCCCGTCTCCCCTAAGCTGTCATCCTAACTGCAACCTCGCTGATCCAGCAGTCTCAGTCAAGAGACCTGGGGATAGGGGATTGAAAAGTATTAGCATCAAAACCTCAGCTGTACTGATTCCACAACACATCACCCCCGACTCCCTTAATTTAACCCACTCAAGAGAGTTAGGGGCCAGTCATCACTGAGGTCCCACCCTTGACTACCTCTACTAGTCTCAGAACCTCTATTCCCACCTGAAAGCTGAGCAAAGAGGCAGGAGAGGGGGGAGAGGACAGGAGCAGGCAGCACAGTGTTCCAGCAGCCTTACCACTTCTCCCAGGCCCCACAATAGACAGTGCCTTCTTGGACAGCAAGTTCAACATGCTAGCTAATGTGAAGGCCTGGCTGGGGCCCCTCTCCGAAGGCCAGAGGCTTTGAGGTAAGAACTGAAAAAACCCAATTATGACAGCTTTGCCATTTCTGTGCCCTTCTAAGCCTGACCCTGGCAAACCGCTTTCTGCAGCTCTGCTGACCTGGTCAGTGCAACATTTCACACTCAAGTTTGCCCAGTACCTCCAACATCTTCCAGGGGTGTTTTGGATCAATTTCTAATCAAAGCCTTTACATCTTCCTCTCTCTGTCCCTTGGCTGTTGCTGCCATGCCAATTTTGGCCAAGTAGAATTCCTTAGTCCCCCTTATCCCTCCCTCATCCCTATCAGTCTTCTCTTTCTTATTTATCAGAAATTGAGGCTCCTGTCTCCTGGAAGGAACCCCTCCTAAGTGCAATCTGTCTACTTTCTGACCTGTCAGCATTTCTCTTGGCAACCAAGACGTTCCAATCACCAAATAAAATGTCATCTTTGATAGGACTAAAAACTGATTTTTTAGAAAAAAGAACCAAAGGAAGTGGGAGGAATACCTTTGAGATATCTTATCTAACTCCGTCCAGCCCCAGAAAACACTGGGACTTGCCTACCCACTGTCTCCTGACTTCCAGCCCAGAGCACTTCTAGCTACATCATGATGCAGTCCCTAAAATGAGAAAGTTAAAGAACTGCTGAATCCCAGGGGTGTGGCACCAACTTGAAGTAAAAGCTGCATCTGTAGCATACGGGACACAGGAAAGAAAGCATCTGATTGTTTGGGATCTCAGACTTTGGGACCCTGGTGAGTCTACCTCACCATGTAAGATACCCCAGGAGGCAGATCTTAGCCCTGGGCCCAGGGCCTCTGTTTACAGTGGGAATGGTGGTAGGCAGTGATGCTCCTTGCTGAAGGCTGGCTGGAGACACTGAATTGGACAACTACAGCCTGAGTGTCCCTTGGGATTCAGGAGCCCTGTCTGGCTCCAACCCGAAGTAGGTCAGATTTCAGATAAGCGGGTGGTTTTCCTGTAAGTGATGAAACCTTCCTCTGTACTTAATGAGAAACAGACACCAACTTACCCCAGCACACAGAGCCAGAAGTATGGTGAGATCCTCACTTACTTCCCATCCCAAGGCTCTACTGCACCTCTTCAAACTGCTCCTCTAGCCTTAGCCTTGCCTCTCTGTCACCAGAATTGTCACACTAATTCCTCCCAGTGTTTCCCTGTAAAGAAACCTGCAACAACTGCCTACAAGCATCTATTTCCAGTCAATGCTTCTCTGCCTAGATCCAACATCTCTCTTCTTGCAGGAGCATATTCCTTTGTTTCTTCAATGCTCTCTTCCTCCAGGGAGCTACTACAGTTAAGCCCCACTGGAGTCCTGGTACCCTTAGCAACATATTTCAGTGGTGGATTTGCAGTATGATTAGCATGCGGTTTTTGTGCCCAATGCACTTATCTTCCATCTCTACTTGAACCTTGCCCTGAGTAGGACTCATGCCATCTATTTTGTTGCTTCTTGGCATCACAGTGCCCAACAGCTAAGTGAGGCCACAGACCTTGCCACCTCCCCTCCCCAACCACTCACCCATCCCATCCCTCCCTCCCAAAAAGTTAGGAGTCCAGAGGTCTCCAATGAGATCTGTCTAGCCCCTAAGCTCTATTGAAAGATTCCAAACCAGTCCAGGCCAATGACTAGCGCTGTAAATTTGAATCACCTTTAAGAACAGTACTTCACTACTTTACCTCATCCTAAACTTAATCTTATTAAGTTTTACAACTCTTTTACGCACAGAAAGAACCTCCTTGACTTCCTCCAGCCTTCAAAGATACCTAAGATCAGCAGTAATTCCCTTTTAAAATCACTTTACTCCATAGAAAATTTTGCATAATTTCCAGGGTATTAAATAGCCACTAACCCATACAGATGGTAAGTGAAAAGAAAAAAAGCAAAGCTATCATCGAGACAGCTCAAGAGGGTTTGGAGGGTGCTTTACACAAGGTAAAAAAATGAGATCCAGGGACAGGATAACAAATGAAGAGTCCACAATGGAGAAATGAGACCAGACTAAAAGGTAGGAAAGGGGTCAGAGCAGGCAGTGTCTGTCAGACTGAATGTTTTATTTCAACAGACTTCCCTGGTTAAAAAAAAAAAAAAAAAAAAAAAGTGGTGGGGGGGATTCAACATGTCATCACACCTGACAGGGAGCAAAACTCCCCATCCAAGAACTCTGAGCCCCTTCTGAGGCATCATTCATGAGTCTTTGTTAGCTCCCACACAGAAAGGAGCTGACGTTTCTAACTTTTGTTAAGAAAAATCTATCAAATATGTTCATTCTCGCAGAGGCGAGGGCTGGGTCCTCAGGGAAAGAGATCCTGGGCTTAGAGCAGCTGGGGTCCCAGAGGTGAAGCTGGGGGCCAACCCCGCTGAGCTGGCAGGAGATCCTGGGAGCAATCAGTTCTGGAGCCCTAGAATCCGTATTTGGCTTGGGTCTGACGGCGGCTCAGCTTGTTCTCTGACCAGGTGTTCTTCAGTTCCAGCTCCCGCTCCTTAGCCTGTGGCAAGAAATAAGGGGGTGGTGGTGGTGGTGGTATCAAACAGAATTTTGAGAAACATTTTCCTCTTGCCTCAGTAAGCTTCCCAATTTTCCCTTTAAAGACCTAATCCTATCTTACCCAAGTAGAAGGTGAAGATCCTAAGAGAGCAGCTTTGGGGAACTAACGAGACTCAAGCACAAAAAAGACTCAAGGGTCCTGATCCTTCCTCTGCTAGAATTAAAACCAAAATCCTCAAGAGGGAAAATGGCAAACGAGAACAAGAATTTGGAATCTGACAGGAAGACAAAGATCAGTGCCTCAGATACCTGACTAGCACAGTGGACCAGGACAGCCTCAAAGGCATGGACAGGTTAAAACAGGACACAAACCAACGATAACTTGGTCCGGTTACTGCTTAGTCTGGTTTAATGCTGTGTTGAATATAATATCCATGGTACCCTAGAAATTTACACCACTTTAAAATAATGTTTGAAGCTGTGAAAGTCTGACTGTGAGATACTAGGAGAATCATGACTTCCCTTTTCTGACCCTGACAACTCTTGGCTTTATACTGCATTCTGGGCATGTGCAAGTACCACCCTGGGTAAGAGCTTCCCACCGCCACAAAAAAAGTTATCTGACACCTGGAAAAATGGAGGCATTAAGACTCTGAGCTTAAAAAAGATTCTACTCTTAGATTTTTTCCTCTAAAAACCACAAGATAGGTTAAGGGTACAAAGGAGTTCCTGAAAGGGAAGGTGAAAATATGACAAGGATGATGGAAGCAAGATTGCCTTTGAAATCACTGACAGTTGTACACTGTGAATGTACAATCCCCAGGGAAACGGCCACGTCTTATTCTTATCTGTATTTTTTCACAGCATCTAGTATAATAGGCCTCAAAAAGATTTGTTTAATGATTAAGTATTTGAAAGCTGCTGAGTCATATCAAATAAACACCAAGGCAAATTCTAATTCCAAAAGACATATTTGGATTGTCTGTAATTTTGAGTTATCCGTGTTGATGTTTTCTGCCCCAGTGGAGAATACAACCAGCCTCCTCATCAGGTGGATGTGTTTAGCTTAAAGCTGATGAACCAACTTTTTCTTTAAATAGTTTTAAAAATTACTCGATATACATGCCTTTAAAAGAATCCTATGATACACCATTTCACTCACCTCTTAAATTATGTATATTTGTGAGCACAAATTTTCACTGAGTTTCTTCTAAGCACCTGTGCCTGAGTCTCATCAGCCGTGGGAGCAATGAAGAGTGGATAATCCTGAAGGACACACCCCCCCCAGCGGCCAAATGGAGAACAATAGGGAGGATGCCTGCTCCAAGCTGGGCCCTGGCACCGGGGCTTCTAGACAGATCTCAGCCTTCATATTTCCAAGGTTTACAAGGATCCTGCCTGGCAAATCGGAGCCCTCAGCCCTCTCACCTGGTGAATCAGATACGTGATCTGATGTTTCCGCCGCTGCTGGCCTGTTGGCTGCTCACCTTTCTTCTGCATGGGAAGAAAACATAATAATCAATCTGCAGGAAGAAAAGCGTAAGTTTCCCAAGTGCCCAGCCAGTGGCAAGAATATGCAAGGGTAGGAACTGAGAAACCAATGACAACAGCCCAAACCCTGGGGAAGAAAAATCAACTTGGAGCTGTTTTTATGTCTATATTCTTACAAAAGTTATTTTTATTAAATCCATTATTAAAAAAAAAAAAAAAGCTCAGAATACTTGCCTACTTGCCTGAAATAGCCTGTTAACATCCCCCCTAGACTGGAAATACTTTAAAGTCAGGACTGTGTCTTCTGTTTCTTTGGTAACACCCCCAACCCCACCCCCAACCATGGGGCAGACACCCCCACCCCCACCCCCAACCATGGGGCTCTGCCCACAGCGGACACTTGATAGTTTTATTGCCTGCAGTCAGTCTAAAAAAGCTTAAGTGCCAGGGCCCAGGCATTCTTCCTATCTCCCTCCAGACCCTCACACCACCTCTCTGCCCTCTTAAACCCTTCCCATCTCACTGTCCCCTGCTCTCTCCCCAGTTGAGCCAGATGTCTAGCCCCTCTCCTACTGCTTAGCAGGTCTCTCTCATCAATCACCTTGGGCAAAACCCCTCCTCCCCCAATTTTAATAAGTGCCGGCAGCTTCCCTGGAATTTGAATTTACATGATCACCCCACCTCTCTCCAATCTTCCAGCCTCCACCCATACTGCAAGAACCCCTAACCCAAATTTGATGCAAATGATTTACTGTTAAAAGTCTGTACTGGTCTGGGCTTTTATTCTGCGGTTTTTCTGTCCTCTGCTAGTGTTGTCTCAGACTAGAAGCTTCCTAATCAGCCCCACCCAACTCCCAACACTCCTCTCCAGAGTCTCCTCAGCACTTATGTAATCAATTTGCACTGTAATCATTTACAATCAAGTGTCCTTAAAACTCTTTTTCCCAACCACGCTGTAAACTCGAGGACAGGAACCAGATCGTTTTCTTCTTTTTTTAAACCTAACTCAATACAATGAGGTGGTGGAAAGAAAACTTGGAACCGGGAAAACAGCAAATTCCACCTCCTTGCTGTTATTTGATGCCATTTAGTGTGAAAGTTAAAGATAACATACATAAAAAATCCAGCCTCGTTCCTGCCCCACAGTGAGCACTATCAACAACAGCTATTACTATGTGAAGATGCTTCTCAACCCACAGTTAGTAGTCTGCTCTCCTAAGTGTTTTTCCAGTAAACAGTGATGGATCTATGCTGATCTAACCACAATCCTTTCTCTATCCCGTATGACCGCCAACATTCAGTTAAAACAGACGGCCAGGGCTAGAATGGCCATCTGTGGCCACAGAACAAAGCAAATCAAATGGGGGAAGGACCTTGATCTTGCTGATGCTGGGCTCAAATCCAGAGCTTCCCCATATTCCTCCCATCTCCCCCATGGCAGGCTCATAAATGTCCACGAAGAGATGTTTATCATACTGACTGAAGAAAACTAGCAGAGAAGGTAAGAGCACGGTGTGGGAAATATGAGGAATAAAAACACTTGAAAAGACCACAGCTGGCTACAGTAAATAATGGAAAGAGAGTAGGGGTTGCACACTCAGGACCTATGGATCCCAGGACTTCTGGGGCTTTGTTGTGCCCATACCTCAAAGATGTGCTGAGCCAGGTCCCAGCTTAAAAGAATGGAGAGAGGGTTACGATTGTAGGGAGAAGGCAGAGCACACAACACACAAACCTGGCTGGTTTTTGTGCAGCCAGGGAAGGAGCCACATCTCAGAGAACTTCCAAACTGTATGTTAGGAAACTGCTCCAATCATTCAATCTCAGCAAATAGACTGCAGCAGCCAGATGGAGAGCAAAGGTCTGATAAAATTCTGGAAGGCAGGAGCTGTGAGGCTTGCTGAGTACTCCAGTACCACAAGCAACAGGTGTTTGCTATGGGTGCTTGCTACGGGTGTTGTGACAAGAGCAATGGGGTATAAGGTCATGATGGGGAGTAGGACAAAAATTTGCTTTGGGTCTCTCAAATTGGCCACCCATTAGCCCTCTCCCACTTACTTTGCTGAATGGCTTCATGGTTTTCTCTTCCGTCAAAGACTTGGTCATCCACTGCTGGGCCCCACTGAGCTGGTCATCACCTTTGATCTCCACAAAATTGATTTCCTCCCTCCCTCGGTTCCTCTTGCCCTGCAGTCGCTTAAACTGGAAAAGGGGAAAAAAAAAAAAATTCAGGAGTGGGAAATTTGGGTGGGGGATCAAGACATTCCTGAGGATTCAGAGCTTGTGGAATGATTTTGTGACTCACCAATCTCACCACACCCTCACTTCCCCTCTATGCAGTATGTCCCTTCACCCTGCCACCTACCAAGCTCCCTGGCTCCTTTGATGCCAGATAAAATGCCACCTCTTCTCAGGCCTCTCAGACTCAGGACAAGAAGGATGAAGGTATTCCCAAACATGAGAGAGTGTGGGAAACCACTGGTTATGAATTCATCCTCAAATTATGAATAAATTGTATCTGTTTAAAAGGACTGCATACAATTTTCAAATTAAGAATTCAGGGTAAAAAAATAATCCAGGATTTCTCCTCTGAAAATTGGTTCTCTTTACACCTCTGCTCCAGATTCTGGTTAGTAAGACAGAAGTGGGAGTGTCCTTTGGAACTTTTGGGAAGTCTCCTAAAAAGGGAGGGAACGTGTCTCTCCCCCTTCTTTCTTCACCCAGCTGTCTGGAATGCAGATGTGATGGCTGTAGCTTTAGCAGCCATCAAGTACCATAAAAACAAAGGCCACAAGCTAGGGATGGCCAAGCAGTCATCAGAAGGGGGCTGGATCCCTGACAACTTTGTGGAGTTACCTCACTATCCCTGGCCTGCCTACATCTAGCCGCCTTCTATGAGGAAAAAATAAACTTTCCTTCAATAAGCCACTATTATTTGGAGTTTCTCAGTAATATGTTGCCAAACATTATTCTGATATAGTTTAAAAGTTTTTTTTCCTTTACCTTCAGATTTGAAACCTGGTGTCAAGACAGCCACTAGTGCTTTGTTAACTTACTGCTTCGTCATCGATGAAGGAGGCGTCTGGGGCAATTTCCTGCGGGGGAACCAAAGCCGGGTCCTGTGCTGGATAGTAGCCACTACTGTAATAATCCTGCAGCCAAGGAGAAAGAACACAGACCAAACTGAGGGCACGGTGGAGAGGGGACAACAACGTCTGTCCTGAGCCAGAGAAAACCTTCATCAAGGAGGCAGTGGAGATGCCGACACATTAGCCCCCAAAACGGGCCCCTTGAAGGCAAATATCCTGAAGGCCCACCCTATAACTCAAGGACAGTCCCTACATCTTTCCTGATCTGTACCATCCAGACAAACGGATATTTTTTAGGTAAGGGTGATAAGGAATGAACACCTTCTTTCCCACTTCAATCTATACCCTGCTCCCTTGGGTGCTTCCCAAGAGCACTTCCCACTCCCCAATTCTACTATGCCCTCAGCCCTGCTCCTCCTGCTCCGAAGATTCCAATAAGCTATGAAATGAGCAGACTGAGGTATGAGGGCATGCCATTCTTGTTCTTCATCCTATTTAGGATCTTTGGACAATAAGACACTGTCAGTAAGGGGTAAAGCGGGATGGACTCTGATATGAAATAAGCCATTATAAGAGTTGTACGGAATTAACAATCCTGGGAACAAGCCAGGTTTGTGTTACCAATTTTCTATTCAGGAATCTGATGATTCCCCTTAGTGGTGAGCAGCCAGATGCTGCTGACCCAACAGAAAGAGTAGGTGAAGGCAAGGGCAAGGCCCCTACTGTGGCGAGCCAGGCAGCCCCAGGGCCAAGAGACTGTCCCTTCGTTGCCTAGGTTTCTTCCTGACTACTTTTTCCACCTCTACCCAAACCCCAAGAAATTCCCCTCTAAGAACATTCATTTAATGGTGAGCTAGGTAAAAAATAAGGTTTAATATTCACTAAATAAAATTAACACATAAAAATCCACAGCGATTTTTAGTTTAGATTAGAGCACAAATTGTCTATGAAAGTATTCACAATAAAATACATTTGAATTGCAGGGTCACCAGTGTAGTTAAAGTGATCCAATGGTGTTTAAAACTGCATTTAGAATTTCAATTTGTAATTTATTTGCTGGATGCAAATCAGTGCTTTCTTAGTTCTAAATAGCATCTTATTTTGCTAGAGGTCAAAAAACTCATTATCTATTATCTATCTTATTCCCTTCTAACAACGACCCTGAAGGGAGATATTGTTCCTGAGTAGCCTACAAGATACATCAAGATTTAACAGTAAAGATTTAAGGAATACAATTTTTTTCAAAGTCTTTGGTAACAGGGTCCTCTCAGAGCCTCTCCCCAACCCCACCTGGCTCAGACTTAAGATTAACATTGACCCGTCAGAGAATCACAGGGCTTTAAGGAGCCTTAAGTCTTCCAACCATCCCAGGCTGTCAGTAAAACTCTATGCAGCTGCCCTGCCATGAGGCTGGCCAGCTGCCTCTGCAACGGCCACCAGTGGTGCTCAGTGCCGACTCTTGGGAGCCCTCTCTGGCCAGGGAAGCTCCCACTGCCAGAAACTTCTTTTAAACCAATTTGCAACCTGGCATCCTATGCTCTCACTCTCTGAGGCCACAAAGAACAAATCAAAGTCTCTCTTCTATATTATATTTGAATAAAATGTTATAATAACCATTTATTGAGCATTTGCTATGCTCTAGGCACCTCACATGTTCAATGAGATGGTCAAAGGACTTCTCTTATCTTTTCAACTTCTCATGATTTAGCTGAGGCCTCTCACCATTCCATTCTCCTTATTCCCCTTTTGCATTCAACTCTCCAAATCCCACCTTTCCTCCTCAGCCCCATATCCCCCTTCCTTTCTGTTTTGTCAATACTCCCCACCTCCATAAATTCTTCTTAGACTAACTGCTATTCAGAAGTCCATCACCTTTTCCTCATTATCCACATTTGAGGAGGCTACCTTGTCTCTCTAACAACCATAATGTATGTTTTGAGGCCTGATCAGTACAGGAAAATCAAGATGCTAGAAAGTTTATTAATTCAACCAAAGAAACACCACAAAGGCTGTCACTGGCTCAAAGCTTTTCCTGACCTGCACACTCCAACATTCCCTGGCCTGCCCTCCATGCCTCCTACCCACCTGATAATAAGCACCAGCGGCATTGGCATCGCCATATGTGGAAAACTGATTGTAGCTGTAGTCATCTCCAGGCTTAGGCATCCAAGGGGCCCCACTTGAGCCTGCTGCCATCTTGAATTCAAGGGGGGCATTGGCTGCATCGTCCTGGAAGGCTGGCTCAGGCTCTGTGCCTGGAGGCAGCTCTTCAGGGATGGTGGGGATAGGATAAGGGTATGGCTCAACTCCAGGTGGCTCAGCCTTGTCAGGGAGGGAGAAGAAGTTCTCAGGGGCTACTTCCTCATCACTGTCATCCTCCTCCTGTGTGATCTGCTTCGTCACCTGCAGGGCAGCACTCTTGGCGGCAGCCTTGATGGCAGAGGGTGACGGCGTGGTGGTTGTGGTGCCCACAAGAGGGGCTAAAGAGGAGGGCTTGGTCTTAGGGGCCGGTCTGGAGGGTTTAGTTTCAGAGGAGCCATCCGAGGGTTTCCGGGAGAAGGTATGGGGCAGGAGCAACCTGTTAGTCTCTTTCACAGTCAGGTTTTTAGGTTGGGGAAGCAAGGCAGACAAACCAGTCCCCTCACCGGATCCCTGGTAAGCGTGCGTGTGGGGGTAGGAGGGAAGAAATATAACAAGTGAGATTTTATGTTATGTACTATCAACATCAAGAACAAAAAATACTGATAGGCACTCAAGCCTCGAATCCCTTATTTCCTTCTTACCTCCCTCCACTCAGGCCATCCAATCTGGGTTTGTCTCCCATCTCAGGACCTTCTGCTGGCCACTTTAATCATGAGATGTCATCCCTGTTCTCCTCAGCATCACCCCAACCCAGCACCATGGCTCTCTGCCACAGTCTTCCCTGAATGTACTTTTGGCAATTATGATGCTCTTGATCTCACATCATCCTTCCTCCCAAAAAGCCCACGACTCTCCAGCTGTCCTGAAGGGTATACTCTCCCCTCCTAACATGGAAACTCTCTCCTTCCTTTGGACTGCTACCCAGAGCCAAGAACAAGGCTCTGTCCAAAAAAGACATTCGTACATTTTTCCAAAAGCCCCTATACTTCTCCCAGGAAAATTCCTATAGATATTCAGCTTTTTTATGCCAGAGTCATGTATTTAACTCATCAACTTGTAAGCTAATTGGCCCAGCCTATCCCGAGTTCCCATTACTCATAAGACTCTCTCTGATTCTGCTGTCTGGATGCTAAAAGGCCAGTTCTGCCTAACTGCAGGGCTGAGAGAGGTGCCAATCTGAAAAAGGAGAGTGGAATAAGGTCTCCTTCCTAGACCAGCATACTACAGCTCTCTCAGCGAAGAAATGCCCAGAACGAGTGAAACAAGACTTTTGAGTCAAGAGAGCCAGGCAGAAGGAGAAGTGTTCATCCAGAGAGTGGGCTCCTCTCCCTGTCGTCTGTGTTCACAGTTTTGGGTTATTCCAGCCTGACAGACTCAGGGCTCCCAAGCTCAAATCAATCAAAGATGTCAGATGGAGCATGTTCCTTAGGCCACCTTTGAAGTGTTCTACTTCTTAGATGACAGCTGGGACCATGGCTAGATCTGTTTGCAGTGCTTGGTCCCTACTCTACGTTAACAGCTCAGAGTTCCTCTTAACCACTCATTTCTCCCTACCATCTTGGAAGATTCTCTTTACTCCTTAGCTGCCTTCTAAGCCAGTGTTCTTCCATCACTTTAGCTGCCAGTCCATCTCCTCCAGGAAGCCAACCTGATAACAGGAGAAAGACTAGCTTCCTTCAGGCTCAGCATGCCACCTTCTTTCATGAATCCTCCTTCATAACTCACTCTAAAGATGGATACAACCTCATTCTCACCAGCTATCTTTCTAACTTCCAACATTACTGTATACTTCTGAGACCTCCTGGGGGGCACAGGCTCCAACTCAGTGAGAACCAGGAAGCAACTCCTGGGAGACAGAATAGAGGCACTGAGATGAGGAGAAACAGAAGCAAACAGTTGAGAGATCCTCTATTAGCACCCCTGTTGAGGACTTCTGGTCTTCTGGCGGAGAAGTAGCCAAGTACAGCAGTTAAGAGTTTGAATTCTATAGTCATACTGTCTGGGTCTGAATCCCAGCTCTGCTCCCAATAGTTGTCTGACCCCGAGCAAATTCCTTAGCTTCTCTGTTCCTCAGTTTCCTAATGTGTTAAATGGGTATGATCATTACACTATGACTTAATGTTACTATGAGGACTAAATGATTTAAATGTTGGTCAAGCACTTGGAACAGTGCCTGATAACGCAGTAACTGCTATTTAAGTCTACTTCCCATGCTAAATGAGACAAGGAAAAGATGGATAATTTTAAAATATAGATGATCCCTAACATTATTGGACCAGTCTATTTATTCTACATTTCCTAAATGATCCTTTTACCTGAGATGCTATGAACTGAATTGAGTTATAGTTCATCTCCCACCACTGCCTGTCCTCTAGGAGAGGAAACAATACCATGCCAAAGCCAAATAACAGCATGGAAAGAAATGAAAAGCACAAGGTCAGAAGTTGTAAAGGAAAACAAAACAAAACCTAAATAGGCAATGCTGAAGTACTAAATTTTGCCATAAGCCCAATTTGGAAACAGCTGGGCATTTCAAGTCCAGTGTTTTAGGAAGCAATATGGGAAGACAAGAAATGGTTTATATTATGTTACAAAGCTTACCTGAAGAACAGTTTTCTTCTTTGTGGGTTCATCTTCCTCAGAATCTGACTAAGAGAAAAAGAAATGGACTAAGGCTTCACTGTTTAGGACTGTGGAGGAAACACTCACATTAAATGAAGCACACAGAAAGGGTTAGACGATAGTGACCACCTTGCTGTGCCTCACCTCTGTACAGAGGTGCACCCATCCTAGGCCCAGGCAAACAGCAGAGCTTCTGTGCTGCTCTCCAACAGCTTTAGAGACGGGGTATGCCTCAACCTTTCCTGATCACTCATTCCCCTAGCCCATTCCCCAAGTCACACAGGCTTCTTGGCATCAGTTTCTATTCTATAAAATTAAGACTGTTTCCTTCCATTTATTCCTTGGTGAAAAGAAAAAGCTATACCCATTCTTCTTTCTACAAATCTGACCACTATAAGATGAATGGGATTTAGCCCACAATCTCACCCAATCTTAGCTTCACTTCTAAACCACTTATATAGACTACATAACCACAGGGCTGGGGAACTCCAGTGGGATTAAGTGGTGTGTTAACTACTCTTCTACTGAGGCATTAAAGTCAAAGCCATTGGAGAAATCCATTCCCTTTCCAAGTATGATAGATTGTCTGCCAGACAGAGTTGCTCATGTCTAGGAAGGAGGCAGGCAAGTGACTGTGAGGATTTGGAGCAAGACAGGTTGCCTGTAACATCCCTCTGACACATCTGGACTGTTTCTGGCTCTCTCACTCTAAAATATCTAAATTTTTTGTTCAATACCAATTTTCAGCAATGGGAAAGATGCAAGGCATGTAAATAGCAAGACTGAATATTTTATTTAAAAAAATTACTCCCCAAACCGAGAACCTTAAAGCTACCTATTTCCTCCCAGAGCCTCAATCTGATGTTCTGTAAATAAAGATGTTAAGGCAGGAATCTAAGATCCTATTCATCTCCAATATTCTACAAGAACTCAAATCCTCTGCCTGTCTTTCTCAACTGACTCTTCTATCTCACAGTTCCTTTTTTGGACTCATCTGCTACAAAGATCTTTCAATCATAATTACTAAAAACCTACGACGTGCAAGACACTGTGCTAGGTACTGCAGACAGAGCCCAACCAGTGTTCCATGGATAAGTTAGAGCTATGATGATATGATCCACTCAGCCTGCAGGGCACCAGGCAGGGCTTGGGGCAGCCAGAGTCCTGGGCTACTGCTCTCCAGAGGTGCAACCTAGACCATTTATTTACCACAGTGTGCTTCAAATATTTTCTATGTGTGTTTTGACATGTTAAGAGGTCCTTGCCCTCAAGGAACTTATAGTCCAGTAAGGAAAAATGACAAGTACTCAAATAGTAAGTATAAGATAAAGCAGTATAAAAGAAGAGCATCAAATGTAATTCAAACCTCTCCACTGTTGATGCATTTGTGCTTTCTTTTATGTAAGTCCCTCCCTTGGCAATTCCTCTGCCTGCACCTTCCTTTATCACTACTACCTCTCACTCTCCTGTCAATCTGCGTTCTATACTTCCTGATTCAAAACTTCTGAGAAGTCTTTCTGATGAATCTCATCTCACTCTTTTTCAAGTCTGTGTCCCTACATCACTCATTTGTTTTGGATGACATCATATTACTACTGCTGGCTCTGTAAGCATTACATTTTTCCTGTGCACATTCTTGCCTTTAGTCTGACAATAAAAACTGTATCTTTTTTTTTTGCGAGAGAAATTGTAAAAGCCATATCTTATAGTTCAGTATTGCCTTATGGTAATCAGTACACAATGATGTGTACAGTAGTCTGCCAAATGTATACAAAAAAAATTTTTTTTTAAATCAGGGAAATCTGTACTAGCAACTAAATGTGCAGGTTTCGGGAAAGGGCAGCAAAGGAAAGGACAACCATTTACTGAATACCTACTATATGTTAGGTAATTTACTCATAGTTTTTCATTTAATCCTTACAAAAATATTTCAAGGTAGGCAAATATTATCTCAATTTTACAGATAAGGAAAGTAAGGGTCAGAGACGTTAAAGAATGATCACATAGCTAGTAAATAACAGACCAGAACCTGAACCAGTTCTGACTCCCATGCTTTTGCAGAGATACCTTGAGCTGTCTGTGTTTGGCTAGGCTTGAGGCCCACAGTGAGGATATCACCCTAGCTCCCACATGATGCAGCTGAGAGAGCATGAGGTGCAAAATCAGAAATATGGGGTTGAGTCTCAGCTCTGCCATTTACTGGCTGAGGGAATCCCAATAAGCCATTTAACCTCCCCAAGCCTCTGCTGGAAATCATACTTATCCTTTCAAATATCACAACAATGTTGTAAAGACTGCATGAGCTACTATACAAGAAAGTGTACATAAACTAGAATTCTAAACACAGTTCTCTGACTTGAGAAGATCAAACTCAACCAAAGAAAAAGCCTCAAGTCCCAAACACCTAAGCATTTTCTACCTTTTCTCTCTGTTCCAAGCTCCCATTGCCTCTCGTGGGCTCCTGACCACCTCCCTTGTCTTTTGACCATGAAGAGCTATCTTCTTTCCAGCAGCCACATAGAACCATATCACTATCGGGTAGACAAGGTTTTCATGAAGTCCCCAGGCACATTTAAACTTTAACATCTTAGGCAATACGTCCAATGTTAACAGTCTGAAAACAAACAAATTTTATCCAAATTTAAGGCAATTACATTTATAAAATTATACAAACATATTATTTTTCAGATCCTGTGACAAACAAAAAGTGGCCACTGTGAAAGCATAGGCAAACTGTCCTATGGCTAATAGAATTGAAGACCAGATCAGCTGTGGGAAGAAAATTCAATTTCTCTTTAAATGTCACAGATCATTTCCATTATATTGACAGCCTAAGTTTAAAGTTTAAAAGCACTGAAAAACCTGTACAAAGACTTAAAGGACATCCTATTATTTCTGGATTTAGAGGATTCCTATAGCGACTCACACTCATCCTTCTCTCGTTGAACATATGATACTAATTTTCTACTGAACCCCATTATAAATCATCTTGTGACAGGGTACTTGATACGACAGCCTCCCTGAAATAGAACTCTAAAATAAGAATCTCAAAAATGTGCTGAGCCCCTCAACCCTTGGTTAAGTCATAGCTACTCATATTTTAGGAAGAGACAGAAATAAACCTTTACCTCTTAAAAGCTGATAAACAGAGCTCAGAGATATTCAATAATCTATCCAAGGCCACAGAGGAAGTCAAGGAGGATTGAGAGGATGGGAAAATAGAATGAGGACCTATCTCTTGCCCCTTGCACTAACTTTAGCCAAATCTGTCCTGGAAGAGAGGTTAGAAACATGGAACTCAGTGGTTCACTACAGAAAGAGTTGAGATGCCACTCAAAGCATTTCTGGGCATGTGAGGGATTGGCTGAAAACTAACAAGAAATAGAAAGTTCAGCAAAGTATTATCCCAACACTTCACAAAAGAAAATAAATTTCAGTTTAGAGTACCAGAAAGCAGAGAGATGAGTAATACAAGTGCTAAAAGATATGTGATATATCCTCCAATCATCCTCTATTTGCAAGGGGAGTACAGCCATCTTGGAGCATTTGAAAGGAAAATCAATTCAGCTTCTATCAAGAACCAGGCTAGAGGCAACAGACTCAGCCTAAACACACAGGATTTAATTTAGACACCAGGGAGAACTTCCTTAATGGTGAGAGGTGCAGGAGCATATTAAATGGAGGTTGAAGAGTCAATTCATTAGACCCAGATAGAATGGCCATGCTGGAAACACTGGAGCACACAGGGCTGGGAAAGAGTGAGCTGGCTAGATCAGGCACTCATGGATTTTAGAGGCACAAACTGGTTGCATCTCTTAAGAACAAAGTATTGTATTTCTTCTTGGCCTCACAACAGCCTGAGCCCCAGTGGCCATCACTGTCCTCTCTGCTCCAGCTGCCAAGAGTGACAAGACACACACACCCCGAGACTGCTGAGCAAGAACGGAAACAGACATTTTCCATTAAGCCAGGACCGGTGGGATCTGCTGATCTATCAGAGCCTCATTCCCCATGGCAGCCTCCCTCTTATCTTTCCAGGCTCTGGTTCTGAGAGACTCCCTCTCCAAAAAGCAATCACTAGTTTCCAGGGCTAGGAGCCAAGGAGGAAATAAGGGCCAAAGAACAGACCACCCCCTCCCCCCAGAGCGCTAATCACTACCACACTCCTCTCTGCTATTATCCCAATTAATAGATTCATCAACATTTTTTACTCTTTGGTCTCAAATATCTTCAGTTAGGGTATCTGTTCTTCAGTTAGGGTATCATTTTTCTCACCCATTTTTTGCACTCCTTTATTGTATTGCTGCCTTATTTCTGGTTGCCCATGGCCTCTTCCTTCTATCTTTTCAGTAGACACTATGATAGAATAAAACACATCTGGGTTCAAATATAACCTCTGCTACTCCCAAGCTGTGTGTGATTTTAGGGAAATCACCTCTTTCCTCTAAAGTCATATTTCCTTACCTGTAAACTGGGAATAAAAGTTAGTTTACAGGGCCACCAAAGTGCCCAGCTCAATGTCAGACATTAAGCAGATGGCCCACAAATGTTAGTGCCTCCCCCTTCCCTTTCCTTCTAAAGCTAAAACCTAGCTAAATCCATTGCAGTCAACTCTTAATTACTTGGTTAATAAAAATGACCAAAATCAGTGAAATCTCACTCTCACAGTTTCAAATTTTCCACTATTTGGGTAGACAATCCAAAAGTAACGGTAATCCTAATCCAGATAGCCCCCAAATTTCTATTTGCTTTGGAATACACATTATATGACAGAACTCTTCCAGCAGACTTACTCTTTTAATTTTTTTTGCTGTTGTTGTTGTTGTTATCTTAATTTCAGAAGTCTGCATCCCCCAAGCCTATGAAATCAACCAGTGTTTGGAGGTAGCTTGGGTCACAGCAAGAAGGGGAAAAAGGGAAACAAGAGGGAACGATTATCCATTTTATGTATCAGTTCTAATTCCTCACCTAAATCAAAAGTTGACTGAATTTGGTTTGGGCATGCACCTGGATAGAGAATCTGGTATACCTTGTCCCCCTGACTATAGTTGATTGTATGACCTGACCCAAATCACCCAATCTAATTCTCTCCTAGAAAACTGGACTGGGAAGAAAATAAAAACCAAGAAGCTGTGGGTGGACATCTTCCACCTACAACAAAGGTTGAGAAGCAGAAGAAACTGGTCTGCAGAGAAGGAAGAATGAATAAGACATGCAAAGAGAAGCTGTGTGGGTCCCCAACAGATCTCCATATCCCAATTCCAGGCCCTTTTTGAGGGAATTTTGTATATTTATGATACATTACCAAAGCTAGTTTGAGTTGGCTTCTTTTACTTGCAACCAATTAAATCTGAGCTGTCCCTTGTATTCCCTTAGTAAATGATAACACTACCCTCCCAGGTGCCTGAGCCAAAAGGCAAGGGGTTATCCTTGAATCTTCTCCTCCACTCACGACATCCAGTCAATTTTCTAGTCTTTTCACTTCCACTGCCTAAATACACTTTGAATCTCCAGTCCTCTCCATCCCCTGCAACTCCCTTATCTAAGCTGTCATCATCTTTCACCTTGGGTCTCTGCCAGTCTTGCTCCCTCCAACTCTCACCACTCTGTGATCAGAGTTCTTGCTCAGCCTTTAGGGGTTCTTCATTACCCCAGAATTAAATACAAACGCCTAGACATGGCATTCAAGACCGATTATCACCTGGCCTCAGCCTCTCCTTAGCACCATCTCTCATCACTCCCCATCATGTACTCCAGCCATTCTGCCTTACTCACTTGAGGTTCCCCAAAGGCATTTTCACACTCTCTCTTCCAGGCTTTTGGACAGTGTTCCCCCTGCTTGATATGCTCCTCCCCAACTCTCTCTAGCTACTTACTACTCTTCTGCTTTATCTCTGCCTAGACATATCCCCCTCCTGGAAGACCCCACCACCACTTCCCTCCAGGACTGGATTAGTACCAGGCAGAGTGCTCCCATGGCACCATCTCTATTAAGGGACTTTCCTGATTTGACTGAAAATCTGTTTCCTTGTCTGTCTCCAACAATAGACCATATGCTCCTTTTGACCAGGGCTTATCATGCACACTACTATACTCCTACATCCTGGGACAGAAAGACATTCAATGATGAATGAATGAATGAAAGAGTTCAGAGCTAATTACCTTCAACTTCAGCAGCTGAACTCTAAAGGGAAATTATTTAAGGAAAACTAATTGATTCCTTCAAACTTGTAATGAGAGCCTACTAAGTGTGAAACATGAGCTAGGAACCAGAGGGGCTTAGATCTAGAGGGGGCACAATGATTTTAAACACCAAGGTCACCCTCACCTGACCATCCTGAACACTCTTAGGCTACCTCACCCCAGGAATTATGTGTTCAGAGAACAAAATACCAATTTGAACAGAAAAATGGAAAACTGAGAGCTAGAATTTTTGCTTTAATTATCCATGTCACTACTCACCTTGGGCATTTAGTGAACTGTACTTACAAAGAAGGGTTAGTTAGGCATCCTTAAGAGTTTCCAACAACTTCTAAATGGAAGATTCCACAGCCTCTCCTGACAACTTTTTCTAATGCTACCTTCACAGAGGTAGAAATGAGCCTTTCTACTGTACCTGTGGAGGGAGGCAGCCTGGCTCAAAGTGCCATCTTCCTCAATCATCATCCACACATCACAATTAAGCTGAGACAAGTTTGTGGAGAAAAGGGAGGAGAGGAGAGAAAAAAGAATATCAATGAGACAAATATATTTCCTTTGTCTCATTCAAGGACCTTTCTTTGTCCCAGCTTAAACCAAGGCCAAGGTAAGTTTCAGCAGAGCAACAGGCTTTTTTGGATCCTAGACTTAGAAATGACAGACTTAGGTGAGAAAGAAGGGAGAAATGATATGGAAGAATATTTGGAACCAGACTGAGAGAAAGAACCTGGAACCTCCTTCCACAAAGAATCCTTATTCCCTCAAGTTCATTCAGTCAGAAAATATTTATGAAGTACTTAGTATGTGCCAGGCACTGTTTTAACCACTAGGGATAGAGCAGTGAATAAAATAAATAATCCCTGCCTTCATGGAGCTTGTACAATAGTGGAAGGCAAGAGGCAAATTAAATATATAGTATGCTATATGGTGGCAAGTGCTATCGGAGAAAAATAAAACGAAGAAAGTGGATGGGGAATAGTGGGTGATAGGAGGCTGCAGGTTAGGGAAATCCTCACTGAGAACACAGCTTTTAAGTCAGACCTGAATGAGGTAAGGGAGAGAATATTAGGATATTTGGAAGAAGTTGTGGAGAACAGCAGGCGCAAAGAATGGAAATGGCCTCTAGGCAGCACTGGATGTCTAAAGAAAAGCAAGGAGAAGAATAAACTTCTCTCTGGGGGTTACCAAAGGTGAGTCAGGGATTGACCAATTAATTTCCCAGAGGAGAAGAGAAAGAACTCCGGGTAATTCTAAAACACTATCTGCCCTCAGACTTAACGTCTCCAAAGTACTCACTCCAAAAGAGACCTTGTGGCATTCTGCGTTCAGCACACAGAAGAAAACATAAGCTTGGCTGCCTCTTTCAGAAATAGTACTCAAGTGTTCTAATTCACCTAGACTTGGTGATATCCAAATGGTGAAACTGAGCAATAGGCCTGGGGTTCAGTCAAACCTGGCTTGTAATCTTCACTCTGCCCTTCACCAGGTAAGACCTTACATGCTATACCTCTGTTTCTCATCCGTAAAAATTAAAATTAGTATATTGTCTTCCAGGGTTCTGTAATATTGAACCAAGGGACTTGGCAAACAATCTGCATTCAACAAATATTCAATTTCTTCCCTGATCCCTATATCAAGAACAGATTTGAGGATTCATATTTTTTAACTCCAGAACCTGATGCTCCTGCCTAATAAATGCCATTATCTACATTACTTATCTTTATTTTGTTTAAATAAATATTTTTAAAAAGGGATCGACGTTCAGCAGCAAAGGAAGGAAAAAGTTTGTTCCGAATGTCCAGCAAGAGCTCAGGCGTCCTGTCTCCTGTTACTTTTTCGGGTGCTAGATTTCATCCTGTTGTCATTATGGGAAAAGGGAAGAAGGCTGGCCTGAGGTGAAGATGCAGAGAGGGGGAGCAAGCACCAAGTGTCCCAGGGCCTGTCCGTGCCAAGTGATGAAGTTATACGGAAACCCTCAGGGACAAATAACCCTAACTCCCCAAAGTTACTTCAGCTCAATTAATCGCACTAAAAGGATTCCAGCGGCCTTGAGTCGATGCGTTTACAGAAGGGAGTCCCGTAATCTCCCTAAGTCCCTCCTACAGCTAAGCCCATGCCCAAACCCGGTGGACAGTTTGGGGGTGCCCTCCCCGGATACTCACATCCCGCTTGTGCAGCTCCGGCGCCGCGATCTTCACGGGCTCTGTCCTCTTCTTTGGCTTGGGAAGCCCCAGGGGGGGACCGGCACCGCCGATAGGCGGGGGCAGGCTGAGGCCAGGGCCTCGCGGCGATGGCAGCCCCAAACTCAGCCCCTCCCCAACTCCCGCCGCTTCAGCCGGGCTCACTCCTGGAGGTGGAGGGAAACCTCCCAGGCCGAAGGGCAAGGGGGGAGGAGGCTGGAGCCGGGGGTCTCCGGTGGGTGGGGGCAACAAAAGCGGAGGGGGAAAGGCTGGGGCCAGCATCTGGGGGGACGGGGCCAGCAAGGCCGAACCTTTGGGTGCGGGGAGAGAAGCGAACAAGCCACCTGAAGTGGGCCCAGTTGTAGGGACCGCCGCCGTCTCCTCCTCCTCCTCCGGCTCCAGCTCAGCCTCATCCGGCTCACTTTCATCGCTGCTGGCGTAAGCAACCAGCGACATGGCGCCTCCCGCCTTTGGGGCGCCCTTGCCGGCAGAATAGGCCTACTTGAGACCGGGGATGCCCGGAGGCCTGGTGGGCCCCGCCACACGGCGGGGCGGGGAACCGAAGAGCCTGCCCACTCCGTATTCTAGGGCTAGCCCCGGCAGGTACCCATTGCCATGGGTGATTTCCACCTAATAAGGTTTCTCTCTTCACTTAAGCTCCTAGTCCCTGGCAACTACACACAGCTAATGGCCGCCGAGTCACTCCGCCTCTTCTCGCCTCACCAATATAGGAACTACAACTCCCAGAAGACACTTTGGCCACAGCCCCATTCTCCGCCAGAGAGAGCTCAGCGCAAGGTACGGCGGGAGGTGGAGTCCGAGGAAGGATTAAGGGTCTCGCAGAAAGACAGGCGGGAAACCCGCCTCTGACGTGGGGACTCCTGGGATGAGTAGTTTTTCTGGCCGCCTGACAATTCCTATGTGACTACAAGCCCCATCAGGCACCGCGGTATACACGGAGCCGGGGAGGAGAGCTTCTCGGTACTTGAAGTTCCCTAGAGTAGCAGCTAGGGCGCTAGGACTTATGGGAGATGTAGTGCTCTTTGAAACTGCAAGCGATGTCGGGAATTCGAGAGGGCCTCTGGGAAGGTAGTGGGTCGAGGAAAATAGCTTAAAGGGGAGGTGATCTGTAAATGAACTGGTGAAGCTCCCCAGTGGGCTGTGACTAAGAGTTACAATAAAAGACCCCAAAAAGAGCCAGGGCCCCAGGAACCTGGGTGAAACTGGGCTGCAAGCCAGAGGGAAGCTAGACTGCAGGACTAATAAATATCTGAAAACTAGAATTCATGTGACATATGAGGAAAGAGGTCATCTCCCTTGCCATGACCAGGTTGCACGTCCAGGAGCACACCTAGCCTTGCCAGCCTGGGGCTTGGCGTCCCTCTGCAGCACTCAGCAAGATGGAAAAATGGGCAGGGCCCCTAGAAGCCAGGGCCAGGTACTTGGGGTTAATGCCTTCTTTCAGCCCAGTGGAGTTTAGGGGCCAACTCCAGCTCAGGCCCTATCACAGTTGTAAGGAATCACCTGAATCTGTCCCTAACTGCCTATGTCCCCCACCTGTACATCTGCATATGTCCTTTGCATCCTCCATGTCTGTGTACGACCTTGTTGCATCAATCTTCATGTATGTTTGTGTGTCCTTTTCCAGTTCATTTATGTCTGCCTGTGATGATATGCTCTGTATCTGTCCTTACCTGCCTGCCTGTGATTTTGTGTCCTTTTCTCGTTTATCCATCATTGCCCCTCCCTGGTTGCCTGTGACTGAGTGCCCTCTACTTGTCATCCCTGACTGTGTTCTTTACGCTAATCTGCATCTGTGTGGACACCACCTCCCTGGGCCCAGACAGCAGAAAATTCCAGTGAGCTCAGTCCATGAAAAGACTACTGAGGTTTTGGGAGGAGGCTGAAGAGAAAGATGGAAAGGATTATGAGGATGACAATGACAACGACAACAATGAAGAGGGACAGGAAAAGGCCCAGGCTTGACTCCTCCACCAGACAAACCTGAAGTGGCCCCCTCCTCCCCACCCTCTCCATGTGTCTAAATCCCACCCTGCCTTCATAGCCAAGCTCATAGGCCACCTTCTCCATGAAGCCTCCTCAGCTCTATTTGCTCCCTGCTCTGGATGCCCAGAACATTTTTTCTGTACACTAGTTCTCCAACTTTAATGTGCATAAGCATCACTAGAAAAACTTGTTAAAAATGCAAATTCTTGAATTCCAGTCCAAGGGACTCCTATTCAGTCAGTGCGGGGTGGGGCCCAGGAGTCTAGATTTTTAACAAACACCTCAGCTGATTGCAAAGCAGACGCACTGAGCACCACGCTGAGAAACTAGACCTTCAAGTCCTCCCTTGCAGCTGGTATGCCTGACACAACACCCTGACTTCTAAATCCTACTTTCAAGTCTAAGTTCCCCAGTCCACTCTCTGGTGACTGTGGGCAGTCACTTCTCAGAGTCTCATTTTCCTCCTCTGAAAAATGGATAGAGCAATAAGGAGTCCTGTCCCACTGTGAGAAATACCTGAAGTTAACACATAGTGAAATGCTTTAGAACTCTAAGAAAAAGGGAAATGTTCACAGGTGAATTACTCTCGTTGTTACTTGTCAACACATCTTGCTGCCCTGCAGAGAAGAGAAGTCCATTAAGGGCAGGGACTGATCTTAACAAATATTTTCTAAGCTGGGTCCTCTTACTGTAAAGATTGAGTCATCTTATTAGATATATACCCTGCCTTCAAAAATGGTTGTTTTCATGCAAGAAATTGGTAATAGAAACTTCAGGACAGGGGTGGGAAGGGAAGTTATTTTTCACTGTGTATCTTTTATACCTGTAGAAGTATGTAACCAGTACACATTTTACCTATTCAAATAACAACAATAATAGAGTCTTCCAGTAAAAGATGATGAATTGAGCAGACATATCTAATTTGACTCCCTCTTGAAAGCCTACTAAAACTTCAGTAAAAGGATTAAAAAAAAAATAAGGCATTCAAGAGAATTTATGAGACGATTTAAACCCACAAAGATGGGGAGACCAGGAAAGGAGACAAAAGTAATGACATCCTGGAAGCTGGAAAGCACCAGTGGTAACTGACTTGGCAGATCCAAGAAAGCTGAGAACCAAGCTGGCCTTGGGGGATGGTGAGAATCAATTTGATCTAGACTGCAGAAGCCTCAAAGAACTCAAGAGTGGTAAGTACCTTTGGAAGTAAGTGACAGGGGGAGGAGGACAAAAATGGTGAAGGCTGTTTAAGAAGCAGTTTTAGATCCCTTTATCCACCTCCCCACTTGATGCTAGTGGGAGAGTGCCTCTCCCCAACCCCAGAAGAAATAAAGAGTTGTTTTGTTTTGTTTTGTTCTCAAGAGGGAATAAACAGAGGGTTTCTGCTTTGGGAAAAACCAGACACAGTCAAGGACAGGGGTACCGTACAGAAATCAGGGGAGTTAAGGCAATTCATGCACATGGAATACCTAGTTCCCCCATTCTTTCTTCCAGATCATTGGCTGCCAGCCCTTTACCCTCCAGGCAGGATACTGGAAAAATCTATTCAACTCAAGAGGAAAGATCCATGGAGACTGACATCAGAGAGAGCACCAACGAACTTCCCAAACCAGATGACTCTGAAGTAAAATTCTCAGTTGACAAGCCCCAACCACATGCCCAGGGGTACCAAATGCTCTCTTCTCCCCTCACCCTTAAACATGAGCAGGCACCAGTGATTATGTATCTCAGGAAGGCTGCTAATGTGAGTGGTAGAGCCAAAAGAAACATGCAAAAGTAGAGAAAGTGTCAGTATGAGGAGAGAAGAAAACTTTAAAAATCCATCAATTTTCTCAGATAAAAAGAAAAAAATACTGTATACATGAAATAACAGAATGCCATTAAAAAAAAGTAACATGCAGAATACAAAATAGAGCTCTTGGGAAATAAAAATATAACAGTATAAATAAAGTTCTCACTAGAGGAGTTGAAAGAGAAAAGTTTAAGAGAAAACAGCCCAGGAAGTTCAATACCTGAATAATAACAGTTCTAGGAAAAGAAAACGGGAGTGGGGGGTGGGGTGGGGGATGGGGGAGAGACCTGAAGGGAGAAAATAATCCAAAAAATAATTACAGACAACTTCCCAGAACAAAAGGATGTGAGTTTTTAGATTAAAAAGGCCCACCATGTATGTGCACAGAATAACAGATAAAAATGGGCCCACACCATCATCTAAATTCAGAACCCTGGAGATAAAGAAAAGATCCTACCAGCTTCCAAAGAGAAGGAAAAGATCATTCAAAATGGATCAGGACAGAGTGGCTTCAGACCTCTTAGCAAACTCCCACACTGGAAGCTAGATAACAATGGAGTAAGAGCTTCAAAAATATGAAGGAAAGTTATTTCCCATCTAAGAATTCAATATTAAGCCTAACTGTCAATCAAGTGTGAGGGTAGAAAAAGGGTATTTTCAGACATATAAGTTTTCAAAAAAAAATTTTTTTAACATTATGCTTTTAGCACCTTTTCTCCAGAAACTACTAGAGGATGTGCTCCAGCAATAATAACAACAAAAACAAAAAAGCAGAGGGAGATTAAACCATGAAAGAGGAACACCTAGGATTATAGAAAACATAGTCTCCAACACAGGAGAGGGAAGAAGGGGATCCCCCAGATGATGGGAAGGAAGATTCAAGGACAGCTATACCCCAGATGTAGAAGGCTACCAGTCAGACTGGATCAGGACAAAAGGCTTTGGGACAGATGTCATCAAGCATTTGAAATTGAAAGAATATCCAAAGTGTCTAAATAATATGAGAAGAGACTGGAATAGTTGGTGGAGAATTTGTGGCTGAATTAGTGAATAAGAACTTAGAAAACAAACAAAAAAACAAAAAGAATCAACAACTTCAGGAAGACAAAATATTGTATTAAAAAAAAAGAAAAGTAATCTTGGTTTACTATGGAAAAAAATAATAAAGGGGAGAAGGCTCTAAAAGGTGGAATTTGGAGTAAGGAAAATAGAAGCTTCCAAACTGGAATACTGGAGCTGGAGCAGAATCAGGGTGTGATCTGTCAGGACCCAGGGCTGGAGACCAGACTACTCATGGCTGAGCCCCTATAAAGTCCTGACCAGCCACCTGGCTTACTCATCTTTGGACCCACTCCCATTCCCCAACACTCACCCAGGACCTGGCACAGCACAGCACCTAAGAGTGTCCAAGGAATATATGTGGGGTAAATGAATGAATGAATGAATGACCAGATGAATGAATGAAGTCTCAAGCCCATAGGCAATGAAGTGGCAGAAATGCTCCTTCAGTACACCCACTGCCATCTGCTTTCCCCAGAAGCCACCATCAGCCTCCTCCAGCAGGACCAGATCTGCTGCCCAGCCTAGGGGCAGGCTGTCTCTCCCCTGAGAGGGAAGGGCAGAGAGCACACTAGAGATCAATCTTGTCAATCCAGAAAAGGGCCCTTGGCCTCTCCTCACCCCTGTGATCCACCCTCTCAGGATCCTCTTCTCCCCAGGCCTCTGTCCCTGGTATCTCAAAGGCAACACCCTCAGTGGGAGAGGGTTGAAGAATGTGGCCACAGCAATGCTGTCCACCTGACTCTGGCCCCAGACCTCCTTGTTTTAAATCCCAGAGATCAACAGGAAAGCAGACAGAGCCTTGGGTTTGTGGCAGTACCGAGTGGTGGGCGTCAGCACCTGTCTGTAGGCAGCAAGGTTATTTCCAGCACTGCTTGTCAGCAAACTCCTGCAAACAATGTTGCTGTGAATGACCTTGTCTCTTTGTCATTTTGCGAAGTAGAGAGGAAAATGGTAATAGATCCTCAAGCCTGAATGAGATGACACATGTACAGTGTTATTCACTGCAGCACTGTTTGTATTAGCACAAGAAAGGGAACAACCGAAATGGCCATCACACAGGAGACTGGTTAAATCATTTGTGACACAGAAATGTATTGGGACGATTATGCAACCATTAAAATGAATGGGGCGGATCTTCGTGTACTAATATGGGAGTTCCAAGACACAATAAGTGAGAAAAGCAAAGTGCAGAACAGTGTGTATGGTATGCTACAATTTGTCTAAAAGAAATAGATACGTCTGCATTCGCTGGAAAATTATAGAGAGAAAATATCACCGGAAGAATACATACCAAACTGGTCATATTTTTGGCTCTAGGAGGAAAACAGGAATACCTAAGGGGCAGGGGTGAGTGACATGACGCCAATTTTCACTAAATGATCCTTTTTATCTCCTATGTTTTGTACCACGTATTACCTATACCAAAAATAAAACTGATTTAAAAAAAAAAAAAAAATCCGGAACTCGCGGGGATCTTTAGGTGCTTTGGCCCCTTTCTTCTCTACTAAGGCTGAAAGTCTCTTCTCTGAGAGCCCGAGGAGCCACTGCCACCACAATTCTTGGAAAGAACTGAGAAAAGAACCCAGGAATCCGGCTCCTCGGAAACCTTCCCCGCCCCTCCTCCACGCAGGCGCGCGCGCACCCGCCGCTGGGCTCAGACCGCGGCTATACCGTTTTGCTCCGCCTGCCGTGCTGCTGCCAGATGAAGCTTCTGAAAGCTCTACTCAGGTTTCTCTCCTGCCCAAACCCTTTAATGGTTCCCGCTGTTAACCAATTAAATCTAAACTCTGGGGAGCGGGGCCCAGGCATCTGTATTTCTCCAGTTCTTCAAGTGGCCCTAATGTGCAGCTCGAGTTGAAAGTCATTGCCTGTCCAAAAGAACTTTATGCAATAAAGGAAGTATTCTATAACTGCGTTGTCTGGTACAGTAGCCAGTAGCCACATGAGGCTGTTGAGCGCTTGAAATGTGTGGCTTGTGAGACTCAGACACTGAATATTTTATTTTAATCAATCTAAACTTACATAGCCACAGTATTGGACAGTGAAGCTTTAGAGACCGAATCCAATAGTGTTGACCTTTTTGTAAGCAGAGGAGCTCCTTTTTTAAATAACTTTTTTTTTATTTTAAAAAACTTTTTATTTTGAAATACTTTCAAACTTACAAGAATAATGCAAACCCCATACAGAAAACTGCAGCATACCCCTACTCCCCCAGATACCCACCAATTTTAACATTTTTCCACATTTGCCATATCGTTCTATCTATCCATCCACCTACCTCTCTATCCATTGTTCTGAACACTTGAGTATAGGTTGTACACATCATGCTCCCTGAACACTTAATATCCCCATGTACATTTCCTAAGAACAAGGACATTCACTTAAGTAACCACCTTAAATGCAGTTATCAAGTTCAAGAAATGTAATGTTCCTATAAAGCTTGGTCTATATTCCAGTTTTTTCATATGTCCCAGTAATGTCCTTTTGAGCTTTTTCTCTACCCTTATTAGATCCAGTCCAGGATCGTATATTGCATTTAATTGTCATTGTCTCTTTAGTTGCCCTTTCTTCCTCCCTTCCCTCCCTTCTCTTCCCCTCCCCTCCCTGCCTCTTTCAATCATGGGAACATATATACCACATAAACTTTCCCATCCCAACCAGTCCCAAGCATACCATTCAGTGGGATTAATCACATTCACTATGTGGCGGTACCCTCACTACCTTCCATTATTAAAACTTCTCATTAATTAACCTTTTTATTGTAAAGTATATTATACATACAGAAGAGTTATTAAACAAGCATAGCAAAGAAAAATAGTAACCACTATTATAATAACAGGTAATTGCTAACAAATAGTAGCTAATAGCTATGTGCCAGGTGCTATTCTGAGGTTTTATATATCTTATGTAAATTAACTGATTTATCAACATTCCCTTTTTTTATTTGTTTTATTTTTTTATTTTTTATTTTATTAAATTCAGTTTTATTGAAATACATTCACACACCATACAATCATCCATGGTATACAAGCCACTGTCCACAGTATGATAACATAGTTATGCGTTCATCACCACAATCTATCTCTGAACATTTTCCTTACATCAGAAAGAACCAGAACAAGAATAAAAAATAAAAGTGAAAAAAGAACACCCAAATCGTCCCCCCATCCCACCCCATTTGTCCTTTGTTTTTATCCCCATTTTTCTACTCATCCATACACTAGATAAAGGGGGTGTGATCCACAAGGTCTTCACAATCACACTGTCACCCCTTGTAATCTACATTATTATATAATTGTCTTCAGGAGTCCAGACTGCTGGGTTGGAGTTTGGTAGTTTCAGGTATTTACTTCTAGCTATTCCAACACATTAACAATTTAACAAGTGGTTAAAACCTAAGAGGTGTTATATATACAGTGCATAAGAATGTCCACCAGAGTGACCTCTCGACTCCGTTTGAAATCTCTCAGCCACTGAAACTATTTCGTCTCATTTTGCATCCCCCTTTTGGTCAAGAAGATACTCTCAGTCTCACGATGCCAGGTCCACATTCATCCCCGGGAGTCATATTCTGCATTGCCAGGGAGATTTACAACCCTGGGAGTCGGGTCCCACGTAGCCGGGAGGGCAGCGAGTTCACCTGTCGAGATGGCTCAGTTAGAGAGAGAGAGAGCCACATCTGAGCAACAAAGAGGTACTCAGGGGGAGACTCTTAGGCACCATTACATGCAAGTTTAGACTCTCCTTTGCAGTAATGAGCTTCATAAGGGCAAGTCCCATGATCGAGGGCTTAGCACATCAAACCGCCAGTCCCAATGTTTGTGACAACATCAACACCAGTCCAGGTGAGGATGTCCAACACATCCACACCTTCCCCCAGATCCTCGGGGCTGGGGAGGGGGAGGCTGTAAATATATTTTTTATTATCTGCCCAAATTACTCTGAACATTCCCTTTTTTTTTTACATTTTTTATTATGAAATATAACTTATATAGAGAACAGTGATAACTTTCAAAGTACGATTTAACAAGTGGTTAGAGAGCAAATTTCAAAGAATGTTGTGGGTTACAGTTCCACCATTTCAGTTATTTTCTTCTAGTTATTCTAATACCCTAGCATCAAAAAAATATATATGTATATATATGTATAAAGATTCAGTATTTGTAATCATTTATTGAATCCTCTCTTGTCTGTTGCTACCCCTTCCTCTCATTGAATCACTTTCTTGATCTTCAGGAATGTCTAGGCAGTGACCACCTTCACTTGTTCATATTGAAAAGGTCAGCATCCCATTTTAAAGATAAGAAAACTGGGGCACACCTGAGTACCTCTTTGTTGCTCAGATGTGGCCCTCTCTCTCTCTAACTGAGCCATCTCGACAGGTGAACTCGCTGCCCTCCCCCCTACGTGGGACCCAACTCCCAGGGGTGTAAATCTCCCTGGCAACGCAGAGTATGACTCCCGGGGATGAATGTAGACCCGGCATCGTGGGACTGAGAGTATCTTCTTGACCAAAAGGGGGATGCAAAATGAGACAAAATGGTTTCAGTGGCTGAGAGATTCCAAATGGAGTCGAGAGGTCACTCTGGTGGACATTCTTATGCACTATATAGATAACACCTCTTAGGCTTTAATGTATTGGAATAGCTAGAAGTAAATACCTGACACTACCAAACTCCAACCCAGCAGCCTGGACTCCTGAAGACAATTATATAATAATGTAGATTACAAGGGGTGACAGTGTGATTGTGAAGACCTTGTGGATCACACCCCCTTTATCTAGTGTATGGATGAGTGGAGGAATGGGGATAAAAACTAAAGGACAAATGGGGTGGGATGGGGGGATGATTTGGGTGTTTTTTTTTTTTTTTTTTTTTTCCACTTTTATTTTTTATTCTTGTTCTGGTTCTTTCTGATGTAAGGAAAATGTTCAGAGATAGATTGTGGTGATGAACGCATAACTATGTTATCATACTGTGGACAGTGGATTGCATATCATGGATGATTGTATGATGTGTGAATGTATTTCAATAAAACTGAATTTAAAAAAAAAAAAAAAAAAAAAAAAAAGAAAACTGGGGCACAGAAAGGTTGAGTAACTTGCTGCAGGTCACACAGGTGATAAGTGGTGGAGCCCTCAACCATGTTGTATTGCCAGCATCATCAGGGCCTAATGCCAGTACATTGGAAGCTTGCTATGGAGGAACCCACTCATTTTTTTTCAAATTAAATAGTCCTCAGAATCTAATATAACAATGAATATAGTGATAACCAATTTTAACAAGTACTTACTATGTTCCAGGCCCTGTTCAAAGCACTTTTTAAAAATTTGTATTCCTGATGCTTCCTTTGATTAAGACAAATGTTTTTATTAGAGCAGTTGTAGGTTTACAGAAAAATCATGCAAAGTACAGAGTTCCCATATTACCCCCCCACACACACACACTCACACATACAGTTTTCCCTATTAACATGTTGCATTAGTGTGGTGCAGAGCATTTTAAGTACATTAATTCATTCAGTCTGCATCACAACCCCATTTTACAGACTTGGAAACTGAGACTTGTAGCTTTCCTAAAGTTACATCAGCAAGTTGGTGACAGAGCCAGTCCTCGGAACCCATTACCTCTGACTCTACAACACATGCTCTAAACCACTCCAACTCCACATAAAATACATAAAAGTGGGGCGATGGAGGCACAGTTTTGAAAATCACTGGTTTTCTTTAACAAAAATGTGGACAAAGAAGTGGTGAAGAGGCAGGTCACAGGGGTGAGGGCTGGAGCCTAGGCCAAAACTCCCTGGCCTTGCCCACCTCACCTCTCTCTTTCACAGGCAAAGGGAAGGAAGCTGATAGTTTCTTTGAATCTAATGAACGGGTGAAGTTTGCACATAGATTATCTCCTTTACACTTCACAACCATCCCATATGGTAGATATTTGTATTCTCATTACAAAGAAAATCAAATTTCACAAATCTAATTGAGTCATTGGCCTGAATCTCTAAATCCAGGATTCAAACTCAGCCCCCTTCCCACTCAAGCCCAGAGTGTTTCCACTAGACCACAATGCTCCTTTCCCCAGTAGTCTACACTCCATCCCTCCTGCTGCTATGTCAGTGCCTCCTTCTTGATATTTACAGAAATAAGTTCAACATCATCTTCCTGGAACTTGTCCCTAGAGCCAGATCTGCACCCACAAACCTCCTCTGCTCTGGGGCTCCAAGTTTCCCAACTTTCAGTCCTAACCTCCTTTCCCACCCAAATGTAGAAGCATGCACCAGTATCAAATTAATCATATCATGAAGACATTTTTTAAATTGGTTCTAAGCCAGGCTGGCAGGCTGAGTCTGTGACTTAAGTGAGTTAGACCTTGCCATTCAAATTGGAGTCCCACCAGTAGCAACACCGTGGAGTTTGTTAAAAATGCAGACATCCCAAACCTGCTGAATTAGAATCTGCTTTTAAAGAAGATTCCCAGGCGATTTGTTTGTATATTAAGGACTGCAAAGCACTAAGTTAGACCTGAATCCCAAGGGAAGCAGGTTTACGCCCTCCTGTGTAACTGACCCTCTGCGGCTCTTGGCTTGGTTGTTAGGGGCAGCTGTGAGTTGGTTGATGATGTTATTGTAAGAACTTGGATATTAAATTGCAACCAAGGCCTGGGAGATTATTGCAACAAAGGGAACCCAGGCGTTTTACTGCAACCAGCATCTGCACAGTGGACTGAATGAGAGGCCCAAGAGATTTGTAGCAACAAAAATTCAGAAGCCTATTTCCACCTTCAAATAGGCAATTATGATACAAGGTGGAGAAATGGGTAGGATTCTTGGTTTTAACTAAATCGTGGGAAGTTAAGTTGGAAAATGGTTTTCAAAAAACTATTGCACTGACACTGTATGTTTGTAATACTGACCTGCACACTTAAAGGAAACCTGCCGTGACCCTGGACTTACCATCTTTAACAACCTGTGATAAGATCCTCTCCTAACAAGAATAACAAAGAAAAGCATTAGCCTGACAGAATGTGGACTATTACACTGACTGCATTTCAAGCTGGAATGCATAGTAAACACTGACAGGAATCTGGTTGCTCTGTTGCAACAAGTCTGGATTTGCTATTGAAACAAATCGACAAGCCTGTGACTGAAGATGTGCATGGCTCCTTTATTGCAACAGGACCTTGCAGAGTGCCCCGCTGTGCCAGTGCCTGTGGATAGGGCCAGAGGGATTTGGATCACAAGGGGGAATTATGCTGAACCCACACTGTTTTAAAGGCAAGATTTGTGAAATGCATTGCCATGGGCTTAAGGACAATCAGCTGTCGTGCAGGACTGTGGGAAACACCTGCAGGCCTCCACTGATGCTGAGCAGCCATTCCATGCCTCAGCAACCTTCTGATGTTGGCAGAGCAGTAATGTAATCCCATTTTACAGTTGAGAAAACTGAGACTCTGAAAAGTTCAGGAGGTTGTCCAAGTTCTCATGACTGGTGAACAGCAGGCTGGGATATGGGCTGGGCCTTTTGGCTACATACTATACTTTCTTGCAGGGACACTTTGCATATGCTTTGAAATAGGATCAGTAAACTTGTAGGAAGAAAAATATGTATTTTACCTATTCAAATGTAGAATATTTTGTTGCAAAATCTTAAGGATCTGGATATGATCCTTTTATTTTATTTCTGAGAGACCATGGGTGTCTGGAATTTGGGCAAAACTAAGACCAATACAATGCAGCAAAATAAACATGTGAATAGACTGCCTGGCTTATTGAAAAGAGACCAGAGTTCAAGTTTTGAGTCCATCGCTCCTTAGAATACAACCTAGGTCAAAATGTAGTCTCTCAGAGTTTGGCAAAATCATAACTCATTCAAGGCTCAGTTCAAAGTCACACCTCTGAGAGGTTTTCCCAGATTCCTCCCACCCTGACCCCCAGCCCCCAGCCCCCAAGAGAGGTAGTGCCTGGCTCCACTTCAAGATTAATTAAAGGCTTTGGATTTATTTGTAATCATCTTTATGGCCTATGTAATCTCAGAGCCCAGCTTCCTTTTGCCAGGCAGTAACATAGAGAGCCAGGAAAAGTGGTCACAACCTCTCGGACAGTTCCCGGCCACCAAACTTAAGCCTTTCCTTCCCAACAAAGGCCGACGCTGGGCACTAAGCCCCGACGTTCCTAGGGCAATCTCAGATTGTAAACCATTGTAAGCCCGTCGAGGCCCAAGACGGACTTCTATGCGCGCTGCAGCGCGGTGCCCACCCCTCGCCCCAGGCGCCCAGCACGCTGCCAAGCACCGACGGTGCCAAACAAATATTCGCGGACTGGCATGGAGGACAGGGAGACACTGCGCTTAGACGTCGACCCTAGGACTACAGTCGGACGGCGCCTGTGAGCGCCCCGCGGGGCCGGGGGAGGGGCGGGGACCGCTCAGTCCAGCCCGGCGCCAGCTCCTCCCGGGCGGGCGGGCACCCACCGACAGCGGGCACACAAAGCCTGCTCGGCCTGCTCGGCGATCGGCTCCTCGTGTCTGTTTCGCCGCCTGCCGCCAGGCGACTCCAGGTTGGGCGGCGGGCTGGGGCAGGCACAGGGCGTCAACAAGCTGCGCACATCGAACCGCCGCGGGAGGGAGCGCGAGGAGGGGGGCAGGAGGAGGAGGTGTGGGAAAGGGAGGAGGGAGGAGAACGAGGAGTGGGGACAGGGCGGGGGGTGGAGGAAGAGGCCTCGCGCAGAGGAGGGAGCAATTGAATTTCAAACACAAACAACTGCACGAGCTCGCATCCACCGCGCCGGAGAGTTGCCCGGGATCCGCGCCCGCCCCGTCCGAGCGGTGCGCAGGCGGAGACGCCGTGGCCGCGCCGGAGCTCCGGCCGGGGGCCACCATCGAGGCGGGGGCCGCGCGAGGGCCGGAGCGGAGCGGCGGCGCCACCGCCGCACGCGCAAACTTGGGCTCGCGCTTCCCGGCCCGGCGCGGAGCCCGGGGCGCCCGGAGCCCCGCCATGTCGCGATCCAACCGGCAGAAGGAGTACAAATGTGGAGACCTGGTGTTTGCCAAGATGAAGGGCTACCCACACTGGCCAGCCCGGGTGAGCAGTGCGGCCCACCGCCCCGTCCCCCACCGGGCTTAGGTTGCATAACACCCCGGCGGGCACTAGCGCCCTGCGCCGAGGGGTGGCAGTGGGGGTGGGGGCAGGGGACGTCTGGGTCCCGGACTCTTTCCCTATCGCCTTGGAGCCTACCCGCCGGTTATATGTATAATGGGGAGGTGGGGGACACCAGACGGGTAGGGCGTCCGCGCCTAGAGGCGTGTGCGCGGCGTGGGGATTCGAGGGAGCCGGTCACTTCCCGGCCCCGGGCTCCGCGTGCTCAGTTCCGCCCCCAGCCCCCATTCTCCTGGAGGTTTCGGGCGCGCGGCTTGGGTTTGAGCCAATCATGTAACTACTCCCACCCCACCCCCCCAAGCCCCGTCGCCTCCCCCTTATGAAATCCCCCTAAGTCCCCTAGTTTCTCCATTGATTGTTCCCAATTCATATTCTCTACCTGTATTAAATGATTAGGCAAGATCCCAGCCCAGAGTGGCATAAATAGAAGCGTAGTTCGCTTATAGAAAACTTTAGTTTGGGGCGTCCGAAAGAGGTCGAAAGTTGGAAGGGTCGAAGAATGGTTGGGGGCGGTTTAAGAGATGGTCTGTCTGGCTCGGAAATTGTCCGTCAGAACCGTTCACTCCTCGGCCCCACAAAAATATTACTCCATATGCTGCCAACTCATATTTGGAACCGAGGGTGGCACGGTCCAGGCTGCCTCTGGCGGGGCTGGGGGGAGCTGGATTGCCCCTCCTCCCCCCATAGGAGCATCTCCCGCCAGAACTGCAGTCTCTGCCATGTGGTTGAGCCGGCTGGCCAGTATGGGGGCTTTACTCCCCCACCCCCAGCCTCCTTAGCACCTGGCCAGGTGGGAGGGTGGGGCTCAAAAAGCCAAGCCCCGTGTGTTCCTCGTGTTTTCCCTAAGGACTAAAGCAGGTTAAGTGAGGAGGAAGGGAAGTTGCCAGTGCCTGGAGGAGGAGGATGGGGTGTCACCAAGGGCAGTGTAGAGGAGCCTTTGGTATTGGGTGAGGGCATGACTCAGTCCCCTAGAGTGTAGGAGTCATGTAGAATGAAATCCAAGGACAGAGGGATGAGGAGAACAAGTCTTTTAGGGGAGAGGGTGAAGTGCAGAAGGACTGCCAGTGGCTTAGGGTTGCTGTTGTCAGAGTGAGTCTGTTTGGTGGGGTCCCTGCTCTGAGCTTAGGAAGTTGCCTCAGGCTCCTCTGGGTCCAGCTCATGATGTCAGGCCAACATAGGGACCACTCTGAAAAGAACCCAGGGGACCCTTATTCAGTCTGTACCTTCTCTAGAGCAGCGTGACTAAGCCCACGTGCCTTGAGTTCCTTGTTCCCTGAAACTTTCAGATGGATAAAGGCCTGGCCTATGGAATGGGGGTGAAGTACAGAGAGAAGCAGAACTCTCAGCTCCCCAGGCCTCCTAGGGGACTCTGCCAGCTCCCCGGCCTCCTAGGGGATGGGGGAGGAGGGCAGTGTGAGGAAGGAGTCACAGACAGCCGTGTGTGTGCATGTACTTATGTGGCGTGTGAATACTCCTGTACTTTACCCTGCACCTTTGATCCAACTGGCTTCTTGGCCTAGATGCCCAGGCCCTGGTGGGAAGGCAAGAAATGAACCCAGGTCTCTATGGCTCCTACCTCCTGGGAGTAGGACAAAGTCCAGAAGCTGGGCTAAGCCCCGGGGAAGGGGCCTTTAGCTTGTATATGGGCTGCAGGGAACCCCTTCTGCATCAGGGAAGGAAAAAAAGGGGAGGAGGGAGTAGGGGCACAGAAAGGTCCATATTAGCCCCTGTGAGGAAGACCCTCAGGTTTCTGGCAGGCTTTGAATGAGGGTAGGGACTGGGACTGGGGATGCTATCCATTTCTTTTCATCCCCCAGGGCCTCTAGGACAGAAGAGTGGGACAGGCAAGGCAGGGTCTCTTCCTCTGTTGAGGCCTGGACCTTTCAGATAAAGTTAGGGTTGGAGAAGGGAGATCAGACTGGATCCCAAAGAGATAGCGCCCCACCCTTTGCTAGTCCCCTGGCGCTTGAGTGTGACACTTGTGGGGAAACGTACACCCAAGGCTGTTACCTCACAGATATATTCCCCCTTGAACTTCAGAAGAACAGACAGATCTGAGTCTCTTCACCATTTCCTGGACGTTGTCTTACAGTCCCTAGAGCAGCAGAGCCTGAGGGGTTGATCCCTCTTGAGACGGATGAGGAGCTGGAGGGAGCCTCACTGACTGCCCACCTAATATGGACCATTCCTTCCTCAGCCTCCTGCTGCTGGGGAGGATGGGTGACTCGGGGAGATAGCAGATTGGCCCAGGGCGTGGAGAGCCCAGCCAGAGAGGGGCCATGTGGCAGGCACTTAACAATTAACCTCCAAGACTCAGGGATTTTTCCCCCCAGGTTCCTTCCTCCTTTCTCTGCTTCCTGTTTCACAATCCCAGAAAACCTGAGCAGCCACAGGGCTTCACCCGCCTTTCCTCCCTCCACCCCTCCCCCACATCCAGGCACCACCTCCCTCCTTCTCTTTTCTGCCTCTTGGGCTTGCCACACTTTCCCGGGCCCCAACCGTCTCCTGCCCCAGATTTTCCGGTTCCTGGGTCAGGTTGGGCCTCGGCCCTGGGTGTGGTGGTCAGATCCCTGGCCGGCGGCCAGTGTGAGCTTAGCCCTTCCCCACTGCTTTCCAAAGCGCTGGGCAGGTGATCCCAGGCCTGGATTTGGTCTAATGTTGGGGGAGAGGTATCCAGTTCTCCCCCCTCACTCCTCACCTGGAACCGTCATACTCATCTTTAGATCTCAAAGGGTGTCCGTGGGCTCTTAGAGGGTGGGGGTTTCATGTACTCGGGCCTGTCTGATGGAATCAGGCAAATGCAGAGAGCCTGGAGTGAAGGTGGGGAGAAGCAACACTCTTGGACCCCTGGGATGACAGATGTAGCAGAGCCCACTCCTCTTCAGCCAGTGGAGGGGATGCACTGGGGTCCCCAGCACTCATCTGGCCCCACCCTGACCCACTTAGCCTTGACTCACTCGTTCTGAGTCACAGCCTGGATATAAAGGCACCGCCTGGGAGACATGTCTGCATTAGGGGTACAGGGGTCCCCTGAGACTGCATATCCTCTAAGTCTAGAAAGAACCACTCTTCACTTCCAGATGCAAGAAGACTTCCTTTGTATCTTGAGGATTGGCAGTCCCACTACAGAGGGGGCCTTCCCTCCTTTTTTGTGGGGAGGGGGTTGGGAATTCCATTAAGTGAAAAGAGCCCATCTCTCTTGACCCTTCCTTCATAGGTGCCTACACTCACTGGGGTAGGGGGTTGGAATGACCCTTTTGGGGCACATGCCCCTCAGCCCTGGCTCCCATCCTCCTCCCTCTTCCCTGTAGACCCACCCTTTATTTGGCTAGAAGTCGGCAGGGCGGGTATATCTGGTGTGTCTTGTTCCTTCTATTTTTAATTCGCATCCGTTCTTTTGTTTCTCCCCCACCCCTGGGGTTGAGCAGCTGGGAGCCTCCTGGGTCCTCTGTGTGGCTACCCCTCTCTGAGCTTTTCCATGGGAAGTTAGGGTGACAAGAGACAAATGGCGGGTAGACGCTTTTCAGTGTCTGTGCTCCTTGAGAGAAACTAACCTCATTTCTGACCCTTTACCCACCCCACCCCCTTTTCATGAGCCTCAGTTTCTCCCCATTCTTCACACATTTACTATGGACATACTAAGCCCCTGGCTCAGCTCTGGGCACTGAAAATCCAAGGATCAAAGTTCCCTTCTGGGCTCTCAGCCTCAACCCCTTAGATTCCCTGCCCTTACCCAGGTTCCTAGTCCACCGAAATCCACCTAGAAGAGAGGCCTTAGGGAACTACTTTTGCTCTTATTGTCCTTTGCCTGTCTCCTGGGATCTCTAAGCCCTAGAGACTTTCATTTTGTTTTTTGCTTCCCCCTGAGGGGGGTGGGAAGCTAGCTGGTAACAGGACCCAGGTGCCCTGGCCCGGGACTGGCCTGTCCGCCCCCGCCCCAGGTCTGGCTTCCTGAGTAGGGCCCTGGCCCTCCAAGCCTGGCTGTGGTTTCTAGCACAGCCAGGGACCCAGGTGCCAGACTCCAGGCTTGGGGGTGGGGTGTGTGTGTTAGTATCCCCTCCTCCCGAATCTGGAGGGAGGGCGTGGGGGGGAGGGGTGGTCACATTCCTGGTTGCTGAGTGGCCCCGGGGGCGGGTTTGGGTTGTCATGGTGATGAGGATCATGTTTGTGGGGGGAACGGCATGCCTTTCCACCCCCTGCACTCACACCCCGGCATCTCCTGGTCATGCGGAGGGCCCAGTTTGTGTCAGGCCTTCCTGGGGGGTGGGGCTGGACCTCTGCCCCCACAGGCCACGGGGCAAGGGGAGGGTGCCTGGGAGCCCAGAGACTCCATGTCTAGGGCAAGATGCCCCTCAGATTCGTGCCCAGGACCCCTACCCCCTCTCCTGGGTGTGTCTCATCTCATTCCCATCCACCCAGCCTTCCTGTCTCCCCAGGCTCCTAGACGGGCACTCTGTCCCGGTCCTCTGTATGTGTTATGTGTTAATCACTGCCTTAGCCTGTCTGTCTCTCTGCTGTCTGCGCCTGGGGCCCCAGTCAACATGGCCACCTGGCCTCTGTCCGGCGGGAAGCCAGGCCGCTGGGGCTGCTGCAAGGGTTGCTGGGAGTTGTAGTTTCCCTCACCCCCACCCCCAGCTCAGCTTGGCCTAGGCTTCCAGGGCCTGATCTGGGAGAGGCTGGCTGGGCCTCTGCTTCAGCTGCCTCCATTTCCCTGACCTCACATCTCTGTCCCTCTCACCCTCTCTACCACAGCACTCTTCACATCCCCAGGAGAGTCTGAGGCAGAGGATCAAGTCAGGAGATCTCGGTCTGCAGACCTGGCCCTCGCTAACTTGCCCACTTATCTCAGGCAAATCATTTTCTTTTTCTGGGCCTCAGTTTCTTCAGCTGTAAAATCAGAGTTTGGCTACATTAGTGGATTTTACAGTGTTTCCCAGAAGCCTTTAAAAGGCTGCTACGAGAGGAGGTTGTTGAACAGGCAGCTCCTTAGCCTCACCCCTCCACTTCAGCCAGAGCAGTCTGCTTTCAGCTGTTTTGTAGATTCATGTAGCTGGTATTTATTGTGCACCCACTGTGTGCTGGGCACTGTGCTGGGGAGGAAAACAGGCCTGGGCTCTAATCTCAGGGCAGATGTAGTCCCAATAGACGTTAATCAAATGACAGTCAAATAATTTGAATAAATCTAGAGCCGGAATTTTGAAAAGTGCTGTGAAGGAGAGGTGTTAGGAAATCCGGAGTTTTGTCTGGGGTTATTGGTGGGCCGGAGTGATGGGGAAGCTTTCCGAAGGAAGTGATGTTGGAGCTGAAGTTGGAAGAAAATCAGGAGTTAGTGAGTGTGAGACTGGAAGGTCAGTGTGGCCAGTGCAGACCATGGAGGGGGCCGTGCACTGGGTGAAGGTAATGACAGCTCCCACATATATAGGACTCGCTCCCTGCCAGGCTTTTCATCTTCATAGCCCTGCGATGTAAGCACTATGATTATCTCCATGAGGAAAGTGAGGCAGAGAGAGGTTAAGTAAGTTGCCCAAGGTCATATAAATATTGGAGGTAAGCTTGGGACTCAGACCCTGACATTGTGGAGAAGCGGCAAACAGTGCAGAAAAGAGGGGCATGAAAAGCCACTGAAAGGTTTCAAGCAAGGGGCGAAAGGTTCAGATTAGCATTTCGAAAGGCCCACTCTGGCTGCAACTTGGAGAACAGATTGTAGTGGGACAAGAATGGAGACTAAGGTGCAGGCTGTGATTTTAGTCCAGGTAAGAGAAGTTTTTGGACCAGGATGATGGCAGACGCTTGGAGCTTTGTGAAGAGGTTCTGAACACATTGGGGGGCAGAATGGATGCCATTTGGTTTGTGGAGGGGGTGATTCCTACATTTTGACTGGGCTTTCATGTCTGACTTCATTTGAACCAAGTTTCCACTGCTAAAAACAGTTCAAAACTTACCTTGGAGATCTCTTGGGTCCCTCCCAGTCTGATTTTATACAAATGTGCCTCAGATGTCAGCCCCCCTACTCCAGATTTGTGACCTCAGGACACCAGCTCACACTCCCTTTTCTATCTTATTCCCAGATTGATGAGATGCCTGAAGCTGCGGTGAAGTCAACAGCCAACAAATACCAAGTCTTTTTTTTTGGGACCCATGAGACGTGAGTGAGGGGCCGGATGGGGTCCAGGTGGGGGGACCGTTGGGAGGACCACCTTGGGGAGAGAGGGGGTGATGGTGCCCCTTCCCTGTGGGGCTGTCCTGGGGAGGAAGCCCCTGCTCAGAGGCCATGAGGCGCTAGAGAGCACAGTCTCCCATCTCTCGCCAGGGCATTCCTGGGCCCCAAAGACCTCTTCCCTTACGAGGAGTCCAAGGAGAAGTTTGGCAAGCCCAACAAGAGGAAAGGGTTCAGCGAGGGGCTGTGGGAGATTGAGAACAACCCTACCGTCAAGGCTTCTGGCTACCAGGTGAGCTTCCATCTGCCCCAAGGCCCCCCTGGAAAGCAGGCATGGCCAGGGCCTCTGAGTCCAAGGCCCACAGCGGGTGCTGCTTCTTCCGGAACTGAGGCTCAGAAACACCAGGGCTTTCAGGATAGGAGCTAATCTTGAGGTGGAAGCGGGGAGGGGATCTTCCTGAAAGAGGGGCTAGGGTTGTGGGTTGGGTGGTGTAGTTGTGTTTAGGGAAACTATCAGACAGCGGCCTGGGGTGGGGGGCAGGAACAGGACGGAGGCGGTAAGTGGGGGGCAGGCCTTTGTTGGGGGCAGTCCGAGTACGCAATGTGGCCTTAACTCTTTCCACAAAGGCCTCCAGGAGAAGGCGCTTGTGAGCCGGGCAGGACAAGGCGGGAGGGCGGGGGCGGGGGTTGGCGGGGAAAGGGTCCCAGCTCCCCTTGGGAGAAGTTGACCCGAGGTTTTGCCTCCTGCTCCAGCCCTCCCCCCCTCCTGCACAGAGCCCTGCCTGCCCGGCCAGTGGGTTTGCCCCGGGGCTAATCCGACAGAGGTGGGTCTCAAATCACTTGTGAGACTGGGCACCTGGGTGGGGGCGGGGGCGAGGTGGGAAAAGGAAGGAGTGAGTGGCCGAGGGAGGGGTCTGGGGAGGGGTCCCAGCACAGCGGCCACTGGTGCCACTCAGCCCCTGCCATCTCCACCACAGTCCTCCCAGAAAAAGAGCTGCATGGAAGAACCTGAGCCCGAGGCCGAGGCCACAGAGGGTGATGGCGATAAGAAGGGTAATGCGGAGGGCAGCAGTGATGAGGAGGGGAAGCTGGTCATCGATGAGCCAACGAAGGAGAAAAATGAGAAAGGGGCACTGAAGAGGAGAGCAGGGGACATGCTGGAGGTAATGCCATGCCTGGACCCCCTTGAGCATCCCCCCCTGGGGCATCCCCCCAGGATCAGGGCTCTGCCTTGGAGAGTGCCTAATCTGAGAAGTGAGACAGCTGCTACTTCAGTGAGTCCCCTGCTAAGAGACAGACCCCACCCCTAATCTTGGGGAATCTGTACCTGAGGAGAGGACAGGACACAGTAGCAGACTTTTCACTAGTGGACAGTTGGGGAGGGACTGTGGATGTCAGCCCAGGGAGGAACCTTGGAGGAAAAGAAGTGGGAGATGCAGGGAGGTGGCTGGCATATACCTCCCTCTCCAGCTTCAGCGTGCCTTATCTCTGCTAATGCTTGCCTAGGACTCCCCAAAACGTCCCAAGGAGGTTGAGGACCCCGAGGGGGAGGAGGAGGCAGCCACCTTGGAAGGTGAGAGGCCCGTTGCCGTGGAGGTGGAGAAGAACAGCACCCCCTCAGAGCCTGGCTCTGGCCGGGGGCCTCCTCAGGAAGAGGAGGATGATGAAGAGGAGGAAGAAGAGGCTACCAAGGAAGATGCTGAGGCCTCAGGTGTCAGAGATCATGAGAGGTAAGTGAGCCCCCTGCCCTCTTGGCAGCTGGGCTGGGAGGGCCCAGCCACCTGTGGAGAAGAGGCGGCAGGCCTCGGTGGTCAGCCTCTTGGGAGGCAGGGTGGGCTCTCCCAGGAGACCGGCACTGGCTGGGGCGAGGCCAGGCCAAGGCCACACCATTAACCCTTCTCCCCTCCAACCCTCCCCTGCAGCCTGTAGCCACCAATGTTTCAAGAGGAGCCCCCGCCCCGTTCCTGCTGCTGTCTGGGTGCTACTGGGGAAACTGGCCATGGCCTGCAAACTGGGAACCCCTTCCCCACCCCAATCTGCTCTCCTCTTCCACTCACTCTCCCCACCTCCAAGCCCGGCCCCTGGAGATTGACTTGGTTGGGGCAGGCCACCTGGCTTCAGCTCCAAGTCCCCACTCCCCTGTGATATGAGTCAGGGCCATGTCCCCTGCTCCCTGGGATAAGATGAGGCCATTTGTCCCCCCTGTCTGGAGCTGTTTCCCAGGGCTTCTTTTGGGGCCTGGACCAGCTGTTTCCATCTCCTGACACCCCTCTCCGACTCCTCTAGGCCTTCTGGACCTCTGGGTTGTGATCAGGGGTAGATGTGGAAGGGATGGAGGATTAACAGCAGGATATACTTCCCTGGGCCTGGGAAGGACAGTTCTCAAATTGCTATGGGGGCAGGGTGGGGAAAGGAGGTGTTGTCTTCCTGAGTTCCTCTCCCTCCCACACCTACCATCCCAGCTGCCTAGATTCAGAGAAATTGGGCCAGCTTGTGGGGGAGGGGCTTGCTCCCTTCCATAAAATCTTGATGATTGACGATGCCCATTCTTCCTTTTGCTGACCCAGGGAATTCTGGGAGTTGAAGTTTATCAAAAGATTTGGGGACTTTCAAGTTGTTTGGGCCAAGGATCTGAGATGTGAAGGGTTGACTTCATCCAGTTTGGGTGGTAGGGGACCGGTGAAAAGCATCTTATCGGTTCCTTTAGATCTCTGGAGCGAGACATGGGGATGTCCAGGGGAGATCCCTTGCTGCCCTTTTCCTTCTACCCACAGCACTCAAGGCCAGCCTACAGTCATATATATCACCCAGACATAAAGGAAAGACACATTTTTTAGGAAATGTTTTTAATAAAATAAAATTACAAAAAAAAAAAATTTTAAGACCCTATCCCTTTGTGTGCCCCACTCTACTCCTATCTGCCCCACCACTGCTCCCTTTTCTGAGGTGCACTGGGAGGCTCCCCTTCTGTTTGGGGCTTGATGACTCTTTTTGTAGCTGGGGCTGTGGTGTTCCTTCTGGTGTCATTTCCCATCCATATACCCTAACTGGTCCTCTCAGTGTTGTCACCAGATCCGATCTGTAACCTTCTGAGAGGACACAGGGCAGTAAGTGCCCTCTCCCAGCCTCTTCCTAGTGGTCTTTCTATGCCTCTCTCCAGTCTCGTCTCTTTCACCTTTGCCCCTCTCCCATGGGCTCTGATGAAAAATTGCTGACTGTAGCTTTGGAAGTTTAGCTCTGAGAACCGTAGATGATTTCAGTTGTAGATGATTTCAGTTCTAGGAAAATAAAACCCGTTGATTACTATTTTGGATTCTGACTGATTCTTTGGGGGTATACTGGTTAACTGAAGAGGGGGAGAGGGGAAAGAGAATGCAACTGATTTGCAGATCATCTCACATACAGGTAGAGGATGCCAGCGTCTCCTCCATTCCCAGGTTGTTAGAAATCCAAAATTTTAGATGAAGACCGAGTCCCAGAGTAAACCATATCATTCATTACACATCTCCTGCCCAGCCACTGTTTAATGCAGATTCCTCCATGAACAATTAAAAGACTTGGGGGGAAAAAAGCCACAAGAAAGTGGGGTGTGGGGTGATGCCAGTATCAGCCACGGCTGGTGACGGCATGGAAGAGGGGTGTTTGAGCTGGTTGTAGAAACAACTTTGACCCCCAGGGCAAACCAAAGAAAAGAAACCATAACCCTTTCTCCTTGCTACTGTGGAGGGTGTCTGCCACCCTTAACTGGTCGTATGCAGGAGGCTGGCACTCTGAACTCTGGTTCTGAGTCTGCCACTAATTGCTTGTATGATTCTGGGCAAGTCTTTTTCCCTTCCTCGGCCTCTTCAGCCTTTTCTTCAGTTAAATGGGACAGCTGGATCGGGTAATCTCTTTACTTTCATGTCTGACATTTTGTGACTAGACAACTAGCTTTGGCCCACATTTAATCCCTTCCTTTAGAGAAGACCCGTTACAGTTTTGGAATCTGACCTGGTTCCCTCCAGCAGAAAAGGGCGGGAAGAGTATTAGCAGCAGTCTTGCCTGTAAACGGGGCTCGCTGCCTGGAATAGGAAGCCACAACCAAACCACCCAGAAAATGGAGCCATCCTCCAGAAACTACGATCCTCAGCCACCCCCACTCAGAGCATGCGCAGAAACGGCCGAGGCGCGGCAGCCTATCCGGCTTTGCCTTCAACTACCGACGTGCTTCACAGTGTTCTGCTTCCTTGATTTCCTACCCCCAGCCAAACTTCCGGCTTCCAGCACGCTTCCTAGCGGTGGACTACAGCTCCCAGCATGCAGAGAGACTAAATTCACTGTTGAGCTTCCGCTCTGCAAGTAGACTACATTTCCCAGAAAGCTGAGGAGTGGGGGCGGGAGGGGCTGAAGGCCCATGTGTAGAGGTGAGAGGCGGGGGTCCGGCCGCACAGCGAGAAGCCGAGGTGCCTTCGGAGGTGTTGCAGGCTCGTGGCTCGTGGCTCGTGGCTCGTGACTCGTGACTCGTCCGGGAGGCGGGCCCGGTGAGGGCTTTCCTTTTTCCTGGCCGTGGCCCGGCCGCCTTCCTGGGTGCCCCTTTACCAGAAGCTTGAAACAGGTGTGTGTTGAAGACTACTAAGGCCTGTGGCGTCCAGGATCAGGGTCCATACCCGGGATGGGGCGGGCGGGGAAGTCCTTGGAGCCAAAGCCGGAAGGGTCAGGCATACGACCACAATACCTTGCACGGAGCCTTCCGAGCACGAAGTGAACGCCCTAGTGCGGAAGGGACACCAGCCTCTCCAGGGTGTAGAGGTAAAGAAAAGGAAGACCTAGGGGCGTGCAAATTGCCCAGGTCCGGCTGGCTTCTGGGATCTCCTCCCAGAGCCTCAGACCTAGAATGACTGAAAGGGATTTCTTGCAGCAATCACGCTGGTGGCTTGGACTTTACTAATGGCCTTGGGCAAGTCACTCCAGCTCTCGGCCTTGGGTTTCCTTGACTGTAAAACGCGATTTAACGGTATTTGCACTCGTGAAGACCAAATGCCAATAATAGTGAAGTTCCCGGCAACTAAATCTGTCGCATAGTGATTGGTGCTCCTGAACATTTGTTGAATCTGAATGGGAAAACTGAGGCCCTTACATTCAGCCAGCAATTAATTGAAAATAACATTAAGCCTTCTTTTTTAAATCCTGAGAACTATAAAAAAGAAAAATGACCCAGTATTTCATTGTTCAGATAAAGTAATTGATATTAAGAAAAACACACATGGTTAGAAAATGCAAATGTATGGCAAGAAACAAGATGGAAAGTAACAACCCTCTCAAACAATTCCTCTCCCTGAAAACAAATACAACTAGTTTTTCTTTACTTGCCAAAAATTTTTACTCCTGTGCCAAAAGACATATTTTTTCTTTAATTTTTCAGAATTGTTATTGTAGTAACATATACAACACAAAAATTCCCATTTTAAACCCTTTCATTGTACAATTCAGTTATATTAATTTTGTCACCCTAAGTGGGAGCCCTGTACCCATTAAACAGTAACTCCGCTTCCCTCTTTGCCCCCAACCCCTGGTAACCTGTAATCTACCTTCTGTCTCTATGTATTTGCTTAGTCTAGGTATTTCATAAAAGTGAAATCATACAGTATTTGTCCTTTTGTGTCTGGCTTATTTCAGTCAACATAAGTCTTCAAGGTTCATCCATGTTGTAGCATGTATCAGAACTTCTTTCCCTTTAATGGCTGCATAGTATTCCAGTGTATGTATATACCATGTTTTGTTTATCCATTCATCCGCTGAATACTTGGGTTGCATCCACCTTTTGACGATTGTGAATAATACTGGTATCAACATTGGTATACAAATATCTGAGTGCCTACTTTCAATTCTTTTGGGTATATACCTAGGAGTGTAAATGCCAGATCATATAGTAACAATACATATTTTTCAAATTATCTAAAAGGAATAATATTCACATTATTCTGCACCTTGCTTTGTCAGTGAGTACTTTCAAATCCGTTAAATGACTCCAACAACCTGTCAAGTTTTATGGATGATGAAACTGAAGCTCAAAAGTTAAATAAGTTGCCTAGGGTCACATAGTAGGATAATGGTAGAACAGGGACTAGAACCCAGGTTATCTGACTTCCAGTTCCAGGGCTCTTTATACCATTACAGTACACTTCATTTGTACTTTGAAGTTAGGCTTCATTCCTACCTATAAAACAAGATTGGTAGTCCCTTTTTTCATGGGTTTGTCCTAAGGCTTAAATGAGATGGTACAGGAAAGCACTTAGCATGGCACTCGCAGGTAGGAAGTGCTCAATAAATTGAAGCATTTATTATATTTTTGCCCTCAGTTCTCTTACCAGTCCATTAATTTAGTCCCTTGCCCAAAATTGGGAGGCTTGGAGCACATACCTAGTTGGGAAATTCAGGACCCAGTAATCCTAGTCTGACTCTGGGTCCTTGTCATTTAGAAAAGAAGTTATATTAGGGTGTGGTCATTATTTCTTGTCTGAGGGTAGGAATTGGAAGTGGGGTAGGGATGTTTTAACTCTGGTTTGTTTCTTTTCTGCTACCTGTTTCGTTTTACCTTAAAGATGCCTGCCTTATGGCCCTAGGCCAGTGTTTTGTTTTGTTACCTGTTTTCTTCCTATCCTGTTCATCATTTAATAGCTATTTGAGTACCTACTATGTGCCAAGCCCTACTGAGGTCTGCTGTCCTCAGAAGTGAGTCAGAAAACAGGGTCCTTGGACTCAATGAACTTTTTGGACTTTGAAAGCAGATATATGTGGGGAGTAGCATATCATTTACGCTCTCTCAATCTATTCCCTCATCTGTGAAGTGGGGATAATATCCTGTGAGGACTCAATGAGTTGAAGTCCATTGAGCAACAAAGTGTTTTTTAAAAATGTTCCTTCTCCTATCAGTTGTTTATCCATTCACAAGTTGGACATTTGGATTGTTTCTAGTTTTTTTATAATTATGAATAAAGTTGCTATGAATGCTTTAAAAATATGTTCTTTCTCTTGCTTCTTGGCCTCCTTTTCTCTTCCCATCTACCCCAGAGCTGACTAGTGCGCTTTCTGAGTCGTTCTCTGACAAGGGGATTTCCCCTGGTCTCCAGCCATGCGTCTCTCTGCCCTGCTGGCCTTGGTTTCCAAGGTCAGCCTGCCCCCTGAATACCGGTATGGGATGAGCCGCCCCGGCTCCCTGGCAGACAAGAGGAAGAACCCTCCAGGGACCAGGCGGCGCCGGGTGGCTGTAGAACCCATTTCTGATGAAGACTGGCATCTGTTCTGTGGGGACACGGTGAGAGCCTCAGACGGGAACAGAAGAGTGGGAGAGCTCCTGGGCAAGAGTTCCCCTCCCTGACCCTTGTGTCTTCCCACAGGTGGAGATCCTAGAAGGGAAGGATGTTGGGAAGCAGGGTAAAGTGGTTCAAGTTATCCGGCAGCGAAACTGGGTCGTCCTGGAGGGGCTGAACACAGTAAGTGATGAGGGAGGACAGGGATACTCCGGAAGCCTGTTTTATCTGTCCCTCTCCATTAAGAGCTGCACAGGGAGGCAGGAGACTGGCTGAGTGGATGTTGGTACTACTGAACCTCCTGCTCTTCAGTTTGGGCTTAACACTCTGAGCGGCAGTGGGCAGGCCCCTTCACTTCCCTTTGGTTCTGACATCCCCCCTCTCTTGGACAGCATTACCGCTACATTGGCAAGACCAAGGATTACCGGGGAACCATGATCCCTAGTGAGGCCCCCCTGCTCCACCGCCAGGTCAAACTTGTGGATCCTGTTGACAGGCAAGCACGTGGGGCTCTGGTCAGACGGTTTCCTCCCCTCTGTGTCCACCTAGGTGTTGACCACAATGGGGGTGTACAGCCCATTTCTCCAGTGGGAATGGTGGGGGTGGGCAGGTCAGATAGTATCCAAACAGATAAGGTAATGGGTTGGATGCTCTGGGAATTGGGAGTGGCCATCTCATGCGTATGACCCCCTGTGGGTACCAGCACAGAAGTAGCAGAGAAATAAGATGGTGGCCTTGGTGTTTTCAACTGTTGAATCCACTTTGGGGGAGGAGGTTGGCAGGGGCCCCTGGCTCCCAGGCCATACTCACCCCGCCTCTCCCACAGGAAACCCACTGAGGTGGAGTGGAGGTTCACTGAGGCAGGAGAACGGGTACGGGTCTCCACAAGATCAGGAAGAATTATCCCCAAACCTGAATTTCCCAGACCTGATGGCATTGTTCCTGAAACATGGATTGGTGAGGCTGGGTGAGGGGCAGGAAGGTAGGAGTCGGGGGAAGGGATGTAAAGGAGACTGAAGGTGGCACGCCCTCCCACCGTCCCATCTTCTTTCCTCTGGCCCAACAGATGGCCCTAAAGACACATCAGTAGAAGATGCTCTACAAAAAACCTATGTGCCCCGTCTAAAGACGCTGGAAGAGGAAGTGATGGAGGCAATGGGGATCCAGGAGACCCGGAAACACAAGAAAGTCTATTGGTATTGAGTTGGGGAGAGCAGCTTCTCCCCAACTTCTCTGTCTTAGCCTTGAAGGCTGTGCCCACCTTTTCTTTGAACTCCAATAAAGAGCCATGAATAATCCCCAGTGTCAGGGACTGAACTGAAGGAGCATCTGTCCTGATGTTATCACAAAACCTGGGTGGAAGTTAGCCAGCTTTAAGAAGGCCTTCCAAGGGGCAGAGCCTACAGATTCTGGGATGGGACCAGGGGAAGAGAGATTCCTTCCATGGAGACCTTTGAGTAACAGAAGATATGGCCTAAGCCCCGTTATGGAGGACAGTGGGATTGGGGGTGTGAAAATTAATTGTAGGGCCTCTGCAGGATCTCAGTAGGAAGGTTGTATGTCTCTCCTTTTCTCTACTATAGAAATAGGGAATAAAGATTTCAATTTTTTTAATAAAAATAAAATTTTACATACTTTTATATAACACATGTTCGGAGAGAAAGACTATGAAACAGAAGGTTTGTGGGGAAGCAGGATGCCAGGGAGGATGCAGAATGCTGGTTCTCGGGGTGAGGAGCTACAGACTCTGCCACCCACTGTGGCACCTAGATGATTTCAGACGGGCCGTGGATGTGACCTTCCTCAGGCTGGGTCAGCCATCTTCAGTCTCCAGGACAGAGAAGGCCTGACCCAGGGGCATCTTAGTGGCCACCAGAACCAGGTTTCTGGGGGAGAGTTCAGGGCTGAAAATAGGCAGGAGCTCAGCATGGAAACCTGGGAGAAAGGGAGGACTACTTACAAGGTGAGAAATGAACCAAACCCTCCCTTAGCTACTCCTTCCTGCTCAGCCTGTAGGCACAGCCCCTTTTTCCCATTAAGGTGGTTCTAGGGGAACTAAGGAGACCCAGCTGTTTACGGAGGAACAGGGGTGCCTAAGGCCCTAACTTGGAAGAGGCGGTCCTCAGTGCACTGTAGGTTCTTAAAGGCCTGGGATGCTTGCTTAAAATGCACCTCAAGGAGGGAGCCCTGGAGGCTGAGTCAGTAGGAATCTACATTTTTAACCACTTTTCCACCCTGTCCCAATCCACTGGTGATTCTGAAGCAGGTGACCCATTCCCAGCAGATGTGGGGCCGGAAATGGAAGGAGGAGCCCCAGTCCTCCAACGCTCTGGCCTTGGGTCCCTGTTGTCGGCCACCCTCACCCTGCTCCTGCAGGTAAAGCAGCCGGTCCAGCAGAATCAGCGTCTCCACCAGTGGGGCCAGCAGGAGGGCCAGGCTGAAGAAGGCCACTACACGGTGCTCCTGTGCCTGGAGGGCCCGAAGGGCAGCCAGGTTCAGTGGCAGCTGGGGGTCCAGCCCCACCTGCTGCAGCCCCTGCTGCACATATCTGTGGGACCAGCCACAGACAGCAGTTTGGTTTTCGGTACCCCCCCCCCACCTCCCACTTAGACTTCCTAAATTTATTCCAACTTTGCTCCAACTTTGCTCAATTTGCTACACTAATATGCATTTTTAATATTTCTTTGGCTGTGAGTGGTCTGTCCAAGAGCAAATCGATCCAAAAATTTACTTTTAGCCATATTTTGAGCATTTTTGCTAAACTTCTTTGATAAAGTCTCCTGATAAAAAAGAAACAACTCCCTCTTAAAGGAATTTGGGGAAGCCGCCCCAGGTACTCTGTGTGCTTTTCGATTTTCTTTAGGACGGGCTAACAGGTGGGGGTGGGTGGGGAATCAGACCTCCATTGGTGATGCTCCTGCCCCACCCCCACCATCCCCAACCTCACTCTTCAATCTTGAGCTCGTGGACCCTGGGGATCCCCTGCACGCCTGGCCGTCGGAGCTCTGGCTGCGCACACCGGATCACTGTCTCCAGTGCTGCACGGTAGCAGTGGGTTCGAAGGCCGGGGCCTGCTTTCTGTAGCCGCTCAGCATATTCCTCCAGTGCATGGCAGGCCCCCTCCCGCAGCCTGTAGGGCAGTTCACAGCCAGGCAGCCCGGCCACCCAGTGGCTCAGTGGGTAGCCATCAGGGTCACTAAGCTTCATGTAGCAGCAGCCCACCGAGGCCAGGGCTGCCACCTCAGGGCAGCAGGAGAAGTGCCTCAGCAAGGCGACACTCAGATCCCCACAGGCATGGAGGCCTGTTAGCAGCAAGCGGAACCCACCCTGAGGTGGGGGCTCCAGTGGAAGCAGGAGCTCCTCACACAAGGCCGTGGGGTCTACCCACCTAACCACGTGGTGGGGGGGGTGGCGAGGGCCAGCTGGGACTACCTGTGGAGACAGGACAGGACAAGGGCAGATGGGAAGTCTGTTTGCTGTCTCCATGCCACTCAGGCCACAGGAAGGGATCTATCCTCTGTGTTTCTTCCCAAGGAGGAAAATGGCAGAGAAGCTGAGGCATAGGAGAGAGTTGGACCATGAATGAGGAGATAGAATACATTCTGGGTCCTACCAGTTGTTAACTTTGTAAAACTTTTTATGTTGATCTCAGTTCACAGGACTTTATCAGTGTGGAAAGCACTTGTAACCTAGTAAGTGCCTTTGAGATGTGGGGTGGCTTTGGGAAAGGGGGGGCATCTTGGGAAGAGGTAGCAGAAATAGGGGCCATACCATCTCAAACCGACAAACTTGAAAGAGGGAATTCAGCCTTGGTGCCCAATTCCAGCCAAGCAGAGCCTGTTCCTGCAGTTCCTGGCTGGAAGAGGGAGTGGCCTACCTTTGGGTTCCTCTTCTCTTCCTTCTCCAGAGCCTGCAGGAGCTCCTCATCCAGACGCTGGGCTCTCTCCACCAGTCTCTGATCCCCTTCAATGCTCTTCACCAAGAGGCCCAGTCCCAAAGACATGAAGCGGGAGAGATGGCCCTGAAGTCATGAGAGGATGGAGACAACCCTGTTCAATGCCCATCCCACTATCACCTTCCCTATCAATGGCCTGGGTGCCTGGGTATGACACCCCACAGAAGGCTTCAGTTCTGTCCTGCCTGGTTCCACCATTCTCAGCACTTGCCTCCCTGGGCCTGTGGCCTAATAGCCTCCCTTCCAGCTGTTCTGTCCCCACAATTCAAAAAACAATATTAGAGGTCTGGCTCACCTGGCCTGAGCCTACATCCACAACCTGGGTGCAGCCTGTTAGGTCACTCAGCTTCTTTACCAACTGAAAGAGGAGGGAACAAAGGACTCCTGGCCATTGGTTCTTCATTTTTGGCAAACACCCATAATGAGGGTAGAGGAACTGAAGATGGCAGAGGATGATGGGCAGATAGAGCCACAAAAGAGGCAAGAGATAACTAAATCAAAATGGGTGAGGAGAGGATGGGTGCTGACCCCAGGTTCAGGCTACTTTTCTTAGTCCTCTAAGGTCAGTGAGTCACCCTTCCCCACAGAACAAGGAAGAGCTGTGCTGTGAATCCATGAGTGGGTTGTGAAAATGTGAAAAGAATGTTATTCAGACATAGGTACTGATCAGTCCAGGAAAAGGATGGAGTTTAAAAAACAACAAAAAAAGCAGTGAGATATGATTATAGGATGTCTGCCAAGGAAGGTAACTTCTAGGGCCTGTGAGGTAAGAGGTATGTGCCTAAAATGCCCCAGGGCTCCCAGACACCACCTATACCCATCTCCTCCTCACCTCTCCCAGCCTCCGGATCTCATGTTGCTTCTTGGGCCTGACATGTTTCCGGAATGGAGCCATCAGTCGGGAGCTCTGGCTGGGGTTCTCCAGGAATTCCGAGGGGGTCTGGAACCCAGGCATCCGGGTAAAGGCCAGGGCATTGGCTGTGGACTTCAGGGCCAGCAGGGTGAGTGGCCACACCGACCTGTACCTGAGATAGCCCAGCCCAGGCCAATAATGAATAGTCCCATCACATCCTGAATGCACCAGTTTACAACCCAGTGACACCAGAAAGCCCTTGTGCAATTCTCTGAGCAATGGCTAGCTACAGGGCTCTGTGCCCTGAGTTCCCCAGCACAGGGCCCCTCGCACCCATACCTGACTACCTCCCCTTCCCCAGGCATCCCCAGCAGCAGCGAGGCCAGCTGTGGTGGGTTCAGTCCATCCAGGGCTTCCTGCCATGAACAAGGGAGTGTGCCCCACAAGTTGTCTGTGAAAAATTCCTGCAGAAGGGGAAAAGCAATCAGCAGACCACTACCATTCCCATTCTTCACCACCCAACTCACAACTGCCATCTTGTCTCCTGGCTCTTCCCAGCACTGTTGCCACACAGGGCAACCAGCTGCAGCCAGCAAGTATCTATCATACTCATCCGTGACACCTCTTCTCTGAAGTCTCTTCCAGCACCCTCCAGCTCCCAGGTGGTTGACCTCTTCTTCCTGCATGCCCAGATAGCATTCTGGACACACCTTCCATTTAGATGTTTTCCCACTATTTATGAGTCGTTTTCTCCACTCAACTGCCCTTCTTAAGGGCAGGAATGGTATATTCTTTGCATCTGCATTCCCAGCACTTAACCACAGTGACTGGCACACGATAGTATGTTATTATCTTTTAGTAACCCACCATTTTATGTGCCAGACACCAAGTATGTTTATTCATTTGTTTGATTAACACAAATCCTGGGGCTTTGTTTATGCACAAAAGCACTGTTCTAGGCTCAGGAGATACAGCTGTGAACCAGACAGACGATATTTCTGCTCTTGTGGAGTTTATATTAAAATTTTTTTTAAATTTAGATAATTAATTGCCACAGACAATAAAACACTACTGAAACAGTAATGTAATGGAGAGTTTGGGAGAGGACTACTTTAGATAGGGGTTTGAAGGAAGACTTGTCAGAGGAGGTGACATATGAACTCAAGCTTGAATAACAGACAGGAAATCAGGCATATAAACAAATGCACGTAATAGCAATTATGTAATCCTTTAATATGCCAGGCACTGTTCTAAACATTTTACATGTGTTAATACATTCAATCTTCAAAACAACCCTGTGAGGTAGGTACTGTTGTTATCCTCCATTTTACAGATAAAGAAACTGAGGCACAGCTATTAACTTGCCCAAAAAGCTTCTAAGTAGCTGAGCTGGGGTTTGAAATCGGTTCAACTCTAGAGACTTTGCTCTAACCATTCTGTGCTACTGCCTGTCTGTGGAAGAAAGCCACTCCAGACAAAGCAGTAAGTGCAAAGGCTTGGAAGCCTGCAATATTTGTGGAAAAGAAATCAGGCAAGTGTAAGTACAACATAGTGAATGTGGGAGAGAATGAAATGTGAAGGGATTGAAGAGGCAACAGAGGCCAGATCAGGTAGAGCGTTAAAGATAAGGAGTTAGAACTTTCCTCAAAGCACCTAGGAAGCAAGGGGAGTAATGATGTTTAGATTTACATTTTAAAGAGCTCAATCTGATTGTTCTGGAAATTTGGTTATGGAGGGGCAGAGGTAAACATAGATCTGTTAGGAAGCTATTGTAGTTCAGGGGAGAGATGATGGTGCTTTGGCCCAGGGTGGTAGCACTGGAGATGGAGAGAAGTGGATGTATTTGCTATCTATTCTGGTGGTACAGCCAACAGGATTTGTTGAAGGATTAGATTGTGGATCAGTGATGGAAAGAGCTGAATCAAGGATGACTTCTGGGTTTGAAAAATTCAGTGGACGTTGGTACCATTTACACATTATCTCCTTTATTCTTCACAATGATCCTTCAGACAGGGATGCATTTTACAGCTGAGGAAACCAGGGCTAGGGAAAATAAAAACAAGATTGCTTAAGGCAAACACAGTAGGGGTAGGCAGGATTCTAGTCCAAGTCTGTCTGATTCCAAAGCCAAAACTGTCCACGACACAAAAGCATGAGTTTATTCAAAGCTTGGTGAACATGTGTGTTCTAGAAACATCTTATATGTTCCTAGAACCAGAGCTCAATGTGGCTGCAATATAGCTCACATGTCTATGCGTTTTAATACCTCAGATTTGGGTAAGTTAAAAAACAACCTAGGTATTAGAAATATTAATATTTATGTCACATGAAAAAAGGGGGAGGGATCAACCCAGTTTTAACCCTTCTTGTAAACACGACTGAAACTCATAGAAGAAAAGAGCTCAGAGGCTAAGTCTCCTTACTCCCTGCCGTGAACACCTAACCAACCACACGACCAACACTTGACCCGGGAGCACCCCTCCCACACCCCTGTGGCCTCACGATGATGTAGGCGTCCAGGATGGAACGGTAGAGCGCCAGAACACGGGTGAGGTTCACAGCTAGCTGCCTCCTCGCCTCGAAGGAGAGGCCCCGGACAGAGACGCCCGGCATCCCGGGCTCCAGCCAGTGGAGCGGGAAGCGACAACGCGGTGATGAAGGACCCAGGGTCACCACCGCGCAGGTCCGAGAAGCGGGCTGGATTCAGCTCTGCAGGCGGGACAGGAATAAAGAGTTTTGGGTCTGGCCCCCGACACTGCCTTTCTGGCATCCCATGCTGGGGCTGAAGATATGAGGCGCCCCTTGACGTCATGATCGCAAAGTCTCACAATGTTAAGAGATCAGCGTCAGAGACAAGTGGGACAGGCTGACAGCGGACTGACGCCACAAAGGCTGGCCGCGGCGCCACGCCCACGAAGGGAGCGGGTCAAGTTCCAGATCCCACCCCTTCCCGTACACTACCCGCCTTTCCCGGAAGTAAGGCCCACGTCCCGGCGCGCTTCCGTTCTGGTTTGTCGCGGCTTCCCCGCACCTTCGAGTTGTACCTCCACGGGGCTAGAGGGGCCGGGGAGCGCATGCCCCCCCCCCCCACCCACGCCGCACCCCCCACCGCCACCGCTGCCGCTCCTCACACACTCGGAATCCCTGACCTCGTTCCCGGAGGTAGGGGCGCTGCGGACGCGCGCGCGCCTGCCGTCCCGGGCCTCGTCGACGCGCGCCAATTTCCGCATCCGGCTCGGGACGCTTCCGGTCCTAGCAGAACACGTCTAGGAGGTAGGTGTTGGAGCACTAGGTCTGGCCAGGGTGTGATGGAGAAACGGTCTTCTAGGCGGGAGTCAAAATGTTTTCGCCGAGGTGGGCTCCCCCGAGCCTAAGTTTCACCCCTGCGTATATGTGGCATAACAGGTCCTTTCTTGAGAGAAGGACTTGGATGATATGCATCTGGAGATTTCCCCCCCACCTGGAGCCAAGAGAAAAGGGTGCCTAGGTTTGTATCTCTATTGGTGGAACCCGGGGATGTCTAGGTAATCCAGAGGTCATCTATGCCATGCCTTTCCTTGCTTTCGAGCATACTTAGAGTACTGGAACGATCTTTTATAGATTTCACCTATTCTGGTTTTCCAGACTCACCGAGTTCGAGCTCCGTGGGCTCCCCAACTCCTTCAGTTTACAAATGAGGCTGAGACCTAGAGAGGGAAATGACCTTTCTAGGACCATGTGGCTGCTAATTGTGGGGCTTTGCTAGAATCCAGGCTCCCTGACTCAGACGAGTGCTCTTTCTATTATTTTACTTTGCAGTTTCATTCCACTTCCATCTGGGAGGTTGCTCTATTGTCTTAACTTTCCTTCCTTAAGTCCTATGGAGATCTGTCCTCATTCTTCTCCCAGGTTTATGGCTTGATTATCAGGGTCACTTTCTTCCCCAGGGTATACTACAAACTTCCAGATGTTGGTTTTGGGGATTCAGCAGAGAATGAGGGTCACATCCTCTTTTCATCCATAAGCCACTCTCCCCAACAGCTCTTCCATCATCTACTGTCTTCATGTCAACCTTACTTCTCAATCTGGATTTTGGGGAACCTCCCCCAAAAAAGGCATTAGAGGGGAATGCCAAGCACCGAAATTTTGTCAAGAAGCGGCGGTTCTTGGAACGGAGAGGCTTTTTGAATAAGAAGAACCAGCCCCCTACCAAGGCTAGCAAGGTGCCTAGGTTGCACTCAGAACCTCCAAAGAAAAGGGAAACTCCTAGGGTAGATGGCACTTGGAAGGGCCCTCCTGCCCCAAAAAAGAAGAAGAAAGCTGCCTCCAGCAATGAGTCAGAGCAGTCCCTGGACAAGAAAGCTACAGTGTCTTGGCTGACCCCAGCCCCTTCACAGAAGGCTGATTCTGTTGCAGCTAAAGTAGATTTGCTGGGGGAGTTCCAGAGTGCCCTTCCAAAGGTTAAGAGCCATCTAACTCATTCCCAGAAGAAGGGTCCCCAGAAGAATCCTCGGAAGAATGTTCCGCAGAAGAACTCCACTCAAGCTCACTCAGAGAATAAATGCATGGGGGTAGCCCAGAAGATGCCAAGGAAGATGGTGGCAATTGACTGTGAGATGGTGGGCACAGGACCCAAGGGGCATGTCAGTTCTTTGGCTCGATGTAGCATTGTCAACTACAATGGAGATGTGCTTTATGATGAGTACATCCTTCCCCCCTGTCCCATTGTGGACTACAGGACCAGATGGAGTGGTATCCGGAAGCAGCATATGGTGAATGCCACACCCTTCAAGATTGCTCGGAGCCAGGTGAGGGACATGGGGCATGGTGGTGGCAGTGAGATGGGTAGGGGGAAGTCCAAGTCATTTTTCAGCAAAGGATATCACCATGGGAAGGTACCAAAAGGACTGGGGAGGGTGGGAGGGGGTGGTGGGTATTAGATGATGAAGAAGGCTCCTGCTGGGGTAAAGTGAAGGTTAGGAAGCTTACAGGTAAGCGATGTAGCACACTTTATTAGCCTAGACCTGTTTTAGGTCCCAAGTGGGACCCTGATCTGCAGAACTGGGAATCTGCATAGAGAAGTAACAGCCAGTGATGAAACTGGACAGAGCAGCAGGCACGAGTGCCAGGGAGAGGGCTGAACTCAGGAATGCCTTGTAGAGTTGGAGCCTATGCTTACAAGCTGAGAGGTGGAGAAGGCTTCCAAGCAAGAAGTAGCCTGAGAAAAGTGTTGGTGGTAGGAGAGGGCAGAAAGTTGACAGAAGAAGCTGAGGCATGTTTGTATAACTGGGACAGGAAGCCTGTGGTAAAGGGAATAAGAGATATAGGGCTGGTTATGTCTTGGTTCTCATCTCATTCATTGAGCAAACCTACTGATTCTAACCCTGTGCTGGGTGCTGGGAGCACAACAAATGAACAGGAAAGGAGGGTGAGGGAGGAGAGGGTAAAGGAGTAAGTGAGAAGTGAGAGAGGAGAGAGTAGGGAGAAAGAAGAGCCTGCTGGCCTTGGGGAACCTCCAGAGGGCGCCATTGGCCCACTTTTTTAGCAATTTCAGTTCTACTTTCTTCACCATCTCTAGACAACAATGTTCCAAGGATTCCTCTTATTGCAGTTGTTGGGCGGTTCATCAGAGGTGAATCGCCTGGTTTTTAGAAAAGACTTGAAAGGAAGAGTTGAAGGAGGTCCTGTGCACAAGGGGCACAGCTTGCACAGAGGCTCGAGGGCAGAATATGGAGTGGGTCTGAAACTGCAAATCTGCTCAGCTTTAACGTGAGCTGTGTGTCGAGGTTAATAAGTAAAGGTAGTGGTGGAGAATGAACTCATATGCATACCTATTTGCATATAATCTGGGGCTTCTGTCACCTTCCTGGAGCCCATCTTGGATTCCATGGGTCCAGCCACACATCTGAGGCCAATTTAATGATAGTGGTTAAAGGTCTTCTACATGACCAAGGAGCAAACCAGAACTGAACTAGATAGTTACACGAACATCTCAATTGTGAGTGTGATTTAGGACTGAAAACAAATTAACTTGACACTGAGGTAGAAATTAATAGGAAGGTGTTCCGATTTGCTAAAGCTGCTGAAATGCAAAATACCAGAAATGGATTGGCTTTTACAATGGGGGTTTATTAGTTCACAAATTTACAGTTCTAAGGCCATGAAAATGTCCCAATTAAGACATCATTAGGACAATACCTTCTCTGAAGAAAGGTCAATGGTATCTGGGTTCCTCTGTCACATGGGAAGGCACATGGCGGGAGTCTCCTAGGCCTCTCCTGGGGTTAGCTTCTCCAAAATGCCTCAGGGCTCTGTCTTAGCTTCTCTCTCTCAGCTCCTGTGCATATTTGCTAGTTCCTCCCGGGGGGCATTTCTGTCTAAGCATCTCTGGGTGTTCTCTCTTAGCTTCTCCAGGACAAATTCTGGATTTCATCTCTTAGCTTCTCTGGTTTCAACAGCTGTCTCAAAAGTCTCTAGGCATTTTCTCGTCTCCATCTGTGTCAGCTGTCTTAAGGACTCCAGTGAACTAATTAAGACGCATCTTGAATGGGCAGCTTCACACCTCCATGGAAGTAATCTAATCAAAAGGCCCCACCTACAGTTGGATGGGTCACATCTCCATGGAAACAACCTAATCAGAAGATCCTACCCAACAATAGGTGTGCCCCCACAAGACTGGATTAAAAGAACATAGTCTTTTATGGGATACATAATAGATTCAAACCAGCACAGATGGTAAGGAGTCACTGGTGATATAAGTTCTAACAAGGTTGCACCATGGAAATTACCTATTTGTCTGGAGGAGAGGGGATTGGGTTTCAGGGGAAAGAAAACTTATGGGGAAGAGGACATTTCAAGATTGAGGCAGGTGGGCAGTTAGTGAAAATAACCCAGAAGGACCATGTTGTGTTTTTAGGACACTGGGGCTCGACCTTCGAGTTCTCCTCATCACCTTCTCTTCTTCTCCTATTTCAGATCTTGAAGATACTCACAGGCAAGATAGTGGTGGGGCATGCCATCCATAATGACTTCAAAGCTCTTCAGTACTTTCATCCCAAGTCCCTCACCCGCGACACCTCCCATATCCCCCTTCTCAACCGTAAAGCTGACTGCCCAGAGAACGCCACCATGTCTCTGAAGTGTCTCACCAAGAAGCTGCTGAACCGGGACATCCAGGTAGCCTTTTCCCAGATGCCGCCAGGCCCCTGGCTTGGGCAAGAGGAGGCTGTTGTTGCTGCCTCTTCCCAGGCTTTGACCCCAGAATTCTCTGGTCATAGAGGTCCAAGAGGGCTCCTCTGGGAAGAGTTTTAGACTACAGGGCCCAGGATTCTCTGTCCATCTACACCTGGAATGATGATTCCTGTTCTATACCTCATGCGGTGTCCTGGGAACTAAATGAAATGTTAGCTAAAAGGATACTTTGAAAAAGGAAAAAACCCTAAGTGTAAAAACCCTAACTAACAAGGGAGGAAATCAGGTAGAGGTGGTGGTAGTGGTCTAAAAGCCCATGTAGTGGAGGCAGAGACTTCATGCATTTCACATTTGGCATTCAAGGAAGAGGTGGGTGAAAAGAATGAGGACATAAGTCATACATGGAGCAATTAAGGGACTAGGGAAAGTGGAAGACTCAGAAGGCCTGCTTTCCCCGCTTAATAAACATTTATTGAAGAACTACTATGTCCTCTCAGGCACTGTGCTGACGTTTTAGATAACTTTGATTTTCATAGGGACCAGGGAGCAGAGAAGAAGGGAGGAGGGGTTAGCAGGGAGAGGAGAAGCCAAGGGTGAACAGGGAGCGCATCGGGGCCAAGTCAGGAACCCCAGTCCTCCAGGGTCTGCTGTGGAAACCCTGGATGGAGCCAGGATGCAGAGAGAGCCCCGTACCAGCCAGTCACCCCCTGCCGGGACCCTTATTGTCCACACCCACAGGCCACTGTAAGAACATTTCCTTTGCGGGGCTGGCCGAGGCTAAGAGGGGAGAGGGCAGCAGGGCACTACCCTAGGTGGCAGGAGCAGAGGGCGGGGCTCCTGGGACCACCTAAAGGAAGCACTATGGGCTCCTGAAGCTCCCACTTATCTGTTTAATCCTGAACTGGAAGAAGGCAGAATGGACAGGCCTTTATAAGAATTCCACAAGGTTCTTAAGCCCTGAATTCCCTCATCGCTTTGTGAACTCTGTTTTCCAAGGTTCATAGTCAAGGACCTACTAGATGGGCTTCAGGGCAGCAAAAGGGGGGAACTGGGAGGTGGCATCCCACACACTCCCCCCAAAACCAGGAGGGGGACAGGAGGAGAGATCAAACTGCTGCAATGGGTGACTTCTTGGCAGTGTCCAACAGACAGCCCAGGCCATGGGCTGCTCCTCCCCCAGGGAGCAGTGTCTCTATTCAGGCTGCTGCAGGCAGGAGCTGAGCTCACCCCGTCACAGCTGGTTTGTTGTCTTCAAGAAGGCCTGTCTTTTAAAGGGGAAGGAGATTGTCTTTCTCCAGAGCAGGCAGCATAACCAGTAGGTAGATTGCAGCTTGGTGTGAGGAAGACTTTTTTAACAATTGGAGCTAATAATGGGGAAGGCTGCCTTGCGAGTTGTCCTCATTGGGTACTATTTTAAAAGGCAGGTTGACCTCCTGCTGTTAGATGTTTGGGGTTAGGGGGTACTGTACACCTTCGTTGTGCTGAGCTCAGTGATTCCCCAAATTCCTTTCCACCTCCGAGAGTTTCTGCTCCCTTGGCAGCTATAGAGAAGCACCAGCCATTACAGAATCCCACCAACATCCCAGGCCCCCAAGCTAAGTGGGCCTGGGGAAGTTTGGCCCGCTGTCTTCTTTCTCCGTACAACATAGAATAATTTGAGATACACGTGTTACCACAGAAAGACTGGAGGTGGACAGTAGTAAAGACTCCTAGGAGTTGAGCTCCTAAAGTTAGATGAATAAAGAGCTGGGCCGCTCCGACGGTACATCTTGCAGCCCACTGACTTTACAGAAGAAACAGCTTGTGTGTGTTAGGGACTTGGGGGCAGAGTTGGGAAGGGAAGGAACAGTCTCTTGTAACTTTGTACTCTTTTCTTCCTTGTTTAGGTTGGGAAAAGCGGACATTCCTCTGTGGAAGATGCTCAGGCTACCATGGAGCTCTATAAGTTGGTTGAAGTTGAGTGGGAACAGTACCTGGCCCAGAATCCCCCAAAAGACTAGCAGCAGTGGGGACGCTGGTGATGGGAGGCAGAGGCAGCACCCAGGAGAAACAGGGCAGCTGATCCATTGGACAGCTCTACCAGCTCCACACCCTTGGGAGATAAGATTGCTGGGGAGTGACAGGCTCTACTCCAGACTTAATATCCATTGATACTTCACCTCAGATGTTATGTTCTGTGTCTGGTTAAGTGTCCCATGGAAGTGGGAAACCCTCCATGTCAGAATCCAGCCCTATACTGTTTACCTCTTAAATGGTGCTTGCCACAGGTCCCAGGATGTTTGCTTCCAGTCAAGCTTTTTTGACCTTTCAAGGGGCAGGGCATACTGGGAAATGTTTCTCAAACTGCCTTACCACTAGGATGACCATGTGTCCCGTTCATGCCTTTTGTCCTCAAGTAATTAATAAGCACTCACTTTGACTCTAAGAAGTATTCTAGTTTGGGCGATATCCAGTATGGTCACATTATATATCACAGACCTCCGTGCCCTTGGGTTCAGAGTCCCCATCTAGGCCAGGTTGGATATTAAGTCATTCGTCCCACCCTGACTTCCAGAGGAGCCATCATGGTGAGGTTGAGTTCTCCTTAGGGTTACAAAGCAGATGGTAAGAGAGTATAGGCTTGGAAATGAACTTTTCCAATTTAGGCAGAGCAGTCTCTTTCTTAACGTAATAGAGGATTTATTTAACTTTGGCTCCTGCTGGTTAAAAAGAATTTAAAGGTTTTAATGGTTTTTAGTATTCTCTGACCTTGCTGCACCAAGCCTCTAAAATCTCAAATTGGTCCCTTGATAAATTTTTTAATGGAAAAAAAACAACTGTGTGGTGTTTTATTTTAAACCTATGTTAACTGGCTTTGCAACATTTTCTATGTAGCTCTAATCTGTAAGGGGGTTCTCAGGGTCTCTGCGGAAAGCAACTAGCTGGGGCCCTTATTGCTGGACCTCATCACCAAGAAGCGCTGACCAAGCCTTTGTATTTAACCCTGTGCTCTTGTGCCTTGTCGTCATCCCTATCACAGATCGATGAGCACACCTCAAACGACACCACAAACCACGTGAACAAATGTAATACTGAACCCAAATGAGAGTGTGTAATGAGAGTGAGGCGGAGAGTGAATCAGAGATGGGGCATGTGGGAGGGACAGAGTGCGGGAGGAAGGGTGTGTGACGCTAGTCTGGTCGCTGCTGCCAGCTCTTCTCAGCGGGACACACCCGCATCTTGGGAAGGTGAGTCACAGCTTTGACCTGGTGTCCGGGATTACCATGTCTGCACCCTGTCTTGAAAGAATGGGTACCCTGCATATACACCGGGACTTGGGCCCTTTTGAGTGACTGGTCTGGCTCCAAGAGCCAGAGTCACAGCCATGGCCACCTGTAGAAGGAAAATTCCTGCAGCCAAACCAGACGCCAGGCATGGTCTTGCTGTCAGGTCCTGCATTGCAGGATCGTTGGCACAGGCAGCTGCTGAGCAAGTTGGTTCCTGTTAAGCCCAACATATGTAATGTCCATGACTGTTCACAAAGAGGTGCCAAGCACCCTGATACAGCTCTAAGTGGGCATACATAATCCAGAAAGGCCACACCAAAAGCTGGGGATGCACATAAAAGCAAGTCTTAATTATAGTATGACTTGTAAACTGGGAAGATGACTGGAAAGTTCTCATTTGGGTTCAGTATTTAAGGTACCTGTTGGCTGAGACAAACCTGGCTTTGTGTGTGTCATGGTAAAGTAGCAAATGGCTTTCATGCTCCACCCACACCCCACTCCCTGTCCAGAAAGGCACCTGGTCTCAATCCAATGTTGGAAAGAGCTCAGTCTCAGTTTTGCTCACCAAGAAGAACCTGGGAGACCAGAGGACTTTGCAGCCTTCTCCTTACTCTTTTCCCTCATTGCACTTTCTGATTAGAGACCCACCCACCTCCCAAGGGTGCCTGGAAGTCCCCTGAACTTCAGTCTGCTTCCTTTTCTGCCCCTCTATCCTCACAGTCCTGGCTTCATGTAACTGTTGGCAGACAAGCTGCCTGAATCTAAATCAGCAAGTCCCATTTGGATTTAAATTTAAGGTCCTTCATAGTAGAGCACGTAAATGACAAAATCTCTTGCTGATAATACTCTTTCCATAGCATAATGATGTTTTCTAGTGCCAAGAGATGCCTCTGCTGCAGCTGCGAATGGGAAAGGGTAAAGGGTGTGAGAACTGTATCTAGCCAGACATAGTTGAATCGTTAATACTTCATTTGACATAGTGGACTCAAAAGCGTAGAGGAGGGCAATTGTTTTGAAATTTCAGGTGATACTGCTGCCTCTCCCTCTGCCTTAAGAACCATTGGTCTAGCAAAGTCTTCAAGGAGGAATCATTTGATTCCTAGTTTTAACACATGGTTACAGTTGACAGTAGGAAAGATCAACACTACTGTAATTGTGAACTTGCTTGAGGGCACATTAGCCTAAGTTCAAGTTCAGAAAGACAAACACCCCTGTGTGCAATATGCCAGTCACATCTATGGATATCCTAAATCTACAGTCTGTATTGCAGTTCACAAAGCACTTTCACTTACCCTAAATGGTAAAGCAGGTTAATCAAACAACTGCCAATTTAACAACGGCAAGTTACATTATATTGTTCCTGTCTTCCAAGTTTGATTTTCCCATTGACATAAATTCATGACAATAGGTAAGTCACTTTGCCTTTTGGAGCCTCAATGGATCTAGCATCAAAATCCTGGGATTCTTTTCTAACCTTGATGTTTAACTGATGGTTGCTAACATTAATAGTAGCAACCACTTACTGTGTTTTTGCCAGACATTGTGCTAGATCCTTTTTGTGCATTATCTCATTCTCTGTAAGACCGGTGACATTATCCTAATATTATAACTGAGGAAACCAAGGCTGACAAAAAGATAAGAAACCCTCCACAGGCCACATAGTTGGAATTGGCAGTGGTGGCGTTCAGACCTGCCAGGTCTGCCTGTCTGAAACCTCTGCTCTTAACCACTGCCCTTCCCTACTGTTAATACATCTAAGTGGCATCTGGTGAGACTTGGAATCCTTCCACTCAAACATTTATTAAGCACCTGCAGTGTGCCAGGCATTGTGCTGAGCACTAGGGAAAAGGCATTGTCATTGGCCCTGAGTTGCATACAAAACCTAAGAGAAAACAGTAAATTAATTTTGGCACATTGTAGCAAGTGCTGCCCAGTCATGGAAGGCTGTAAAGCAGGGGAGTGATGTGATCGGATTTGTTTTAGGAAGATGATGCTGGCAGCCAAATGGCAGCTAGCTTGGAGAAGGGCCAGGAGATGAGTTAGTCTGTTGGGGTAATTTGGATGAGCAGTGATGGAGGCCTAAATCAATGAGGTGGAGGATGCATGTGAGTATCACTGAGGAGGTAGAATCAACAGGGCTGACTTAGAGCTCAGGGCAAGACAACAAAAGGCTGACCTGGAATTTCTGATTTGGATGAGTAGGCAGTGCTGGTGCCATTCACCAAGACTGAGAATATGGTGGGGTGGGGGGTGGGACAGGAGAGCAGGTTTAGGAGAAGAAGAGTTGGGTTTTGATTGATATCTAGGTAGGGCCATCCAGCCAGCAGCTAGATATCCCAGACTGGAGCTTAGCAGAGCAGAGAGATCTAGGGCTGGAAATTAAGACTTGGAGACAACAGTGTAGCAGTGGGTTGGAAGCCTTGAATTGGGATGCAGCCTTTCAGGGAGGGTATATAAAGAACAGCAGGAGCGCAAGATCAAAGTTTCGGGAAATACCAGTACTTAAAGACTGCTGGAGGAAGAGAGGCCTAAGTGAGGGCTACCGGACAGGTAATAGGAAAACCAAGGAAGACACTTTTCAGGAGGGAGGAGATAGTATCAAATATCATGGGGAGGGCCAGCAAAAGGAGAGCCGAAGGTCCATCTGTTGTAGCAATTTGGAGCCGTTCATCTGAGCAGTGTCTCTGGTGGGGGTGGGGAAAATCTCCATTGCAGTGGGTTGAAGAATAAATCAGAGATGAGAAAAAAGAGAAGGCGGGTGTGGACTGCTCTTCTCAGCTCTAAAGGTAAATCGATGAGGGTAACTAGAGGGGTAAGATGTCTAAAGATGCTGAGGGATGGATTCAGTAGGGAATACAGGTGGATGCTATAGTGGATCCCAAAAGAGTAAGGGGATGGGATCCTGACCTTAGCCTTGGCCAGAAAAGGGACATCTTGTCTTCTGGGACAGAAAGGAAAGGGGAAAGGGTGAAGGCAGATGGTTATATTCCTGCACCACGGTGGAATAAAGGGGTTATCATTTGGTGACCTCGATTGTTCATTAAATTGGGGGCAGAGTGGTCTACGGAGTGTGACGAGTTTCTTTCCAAGTCAGAAACTTGGAAAGAATAAAGACAGCTTGGAGAAGCCACTGGAAAGAATGGGAGAATGAGCTGACCGAAAACACAAGGAAGGGCTGCTGAGCAAATGTTGAAGTTCTCAAGTGAGGTCAGACATTGTGAATTTCTGGGGGCATTGCAAGCTGGCTGTGAGTTTTTGTTTTGTTTTGTTTTCCCCCAGCATCTTTCGGCAGCCCAAATATAGAAGTAGAGAATTTAAATGGTTGGGGCTGTGTAGGCTGCAATGGAAGGAAATGGTTTGGTCCCAGAGACATGTGTCTGAAAGAGAATGGAGACAGGTGGTTGGAGTCCAGGGAATGAAGGAACTGAGAGGCTAAGCTGTTGTGTATGCATTGGAGAGCCCAGCTGGTGGTAGGGTTAGAAGGCGAGGGAGGTCAAGAGCCTGAGTTACGTCCTCAGTGACCTGAAGTGGGCAGAGCAAATGACGAGTAGAAGAGGGAATAGGTACATGGCATGAGCCGCAAAGTGGGGTGAGTGGTTTCACAAAAGTGCAGCTGAAGCATGGGAAACATCAGTGAGAAACACAAAGCGTTCTGAGCACACCAGCCAGTGGTTATGGTCTCAGCCAGGGCTGTGTCACCCTCATTTTCAGACCTAATATTTTTCCAAGTATTTCTTTGACTCATGAAACCTCTCATCAAGGACAATTAAACAAACAATTAAATCAAGAACAATTGAATGGCACAATCAAATATTTCTTGAGCCTTAGTAGACCTTTACCGGTTGCTGGAGTTCAGCTGAAAATGCATTTGCTTACATTTCATTCATTGTTCAGCAAATACTTATTGAGCAACAACCATGCAGCAGACACTGTTAGCAAAGCCTACATGGACTTACCTTCCACTGGGGGGTGCTAAGTGATATGAAGAAAAGTAAGGAGATAGAACAAGTACATATGAACATAGGATTTTAGATGGGCTGTTTCGGGAAGACATCTCTGAAGAGGTGACATTTGAGCAGAGACCTGAAAGAAATTAGGAAGCAAGTCACATGGATAGCTGGGGGAAGAACATTCCAGACAAAAGAAGTACAAAGGCCCCGAGGCAGGAGTGTGCTTGGTGTATTCAGGGAGCAGAGCAGCAAGGAGGCCAGCATGGCTGAATCAGTAAGCAGGGGTAAGAGAAGAAGTCGGAAAGGAGGGGGAGATGCAGGGCTGATCATACAGGGCCTTGTTAGCCATTGTAAGGACTTGGGCATTTGCTCTGTATAAAATGGGGAGCCCTTGCAAGGTTTTGAGCAGAGGCGTGGCATGAACCAACTTATGGTGTAGAGGGCTCCTTCTGGCTGCAGTGAAGGGAAAGGAACGGGAACAGAGAGAACCAGTGTGGATGTTCTTGCTATCATCTAGGCAGGAAACGACAGGAGTGGTGGCCGTGGAGCTGGAGACAAGTGGTCTGGTTTGGGACAGATAAACTTTATATGCACGTGGATGCTCTTTAATATGGTTGATGCTGAGCAAATGTCTAACTCAAGGCTGACATCCTCAGCTTCTCAACTCTCACCTGAGCCCCTGTACATGCTGGTTCACCAAAGAGTGCTCAGGGAGGGAACATGCCCCCGGAAGCAGCCGGCCCAACCGTGGGCAGGGATGGAGGTGTGCTGCAGACACATAGGGGAGACAGTCAGGATCGCATGATCTCTTTTAGGCAGTGAATAAATGGGTAAGTGACATCTAGTCACAATGCTGGGTGACAGGGACAGGTGAGCCAGGCCTCTCTCTGCCCACCCCCTCACTGCCCCAGCCCCTGGCCTTTGCAAACTGCTGCAGAGGCCTTTGTTCCACTCTCCACCATGCATTCCCATCACTCAGCTGTGGTTTTGTTTCATAATTTTTTATAAGCATATGACTCCTGGCCTTATTAGGGACAATAAATACATCTGAATGGAATTTGGTTGAGCCTGGAAGAGAATTAAGGTCTGCCTGTCTATGCCAAATTCTTTTCTTCCCTCTCTAACAAAATCTTATGTATTACATACAAGCCCTCTCAAAGAAAGCATAGGTTGATGGTGGTTAAGAGCAAAGCTTTGGAATCAGATAGGCCCAGGACAGCACATGTAAACTTCTTGCATAGTGGTGGGCCCAGAATGTGTGTCACTCCTCTCCCAGGCCCGGACACCGAATGGGGAGCCCATTGTGCAACCCGACCCCTCTGTCAGAGCACAGAGCAGCACCAGAAATGTACATTGTCTGGCACCCCTAGGCCAGAGGCAGCTTCCCCAAAGGCAAGGCCCTTTGCTCCCTTCCCTGTGGAATCCTGCTTGGTCGCTTCTTTGGAAGGATTCCATGAAAGGGATCCAAACCATAACGAAAGGAGGAAGAAGGCAGACTGTCCCTGCCCTGGGTGGTGGGGGAGGGAGATGGAGCCTACACCCAGGACCGACAGACAGGAAGGCAGAGGCAGATAATCCAGCCAGGCAGCTCTAGACCTGAGGGCTGGGGCTTGGTCTCTGGGCTAGCAGAGTGGGTAGAGCTGGGAAGGTTTCCTGAGGGAGGGGAGAGAGGGGTTGGGGTGGGAGAAAAGGGGCCAGGACTGGGGAAGGGCTTCTGTTACCAAGAAGTTAGGATTTAAGGGATGACTATAATTACTGAATCATTATATAGATATTTCTTTTTTACTTTCTGGTATATTAGAGTAGATAGAGGGAAATACCTAAAATCTCTGAGCTGTAATCCAGCTGCCTTGATCTCTGATAATGATTGTATAGCCTTTATCTTGTGCCCTTGTGATTGTAAAACCTTGTGACTAACCTTCACTTGTACCCATTTTATCTGGTTTTTCGACTTCGGAGTCTTGTGATGACTGAAGACAGCCCCTAGTGTTTATTAATGAAGGGTCTTCAGTCAGCCCAGAACTAACCCACCCCAATTCAAAAGCTCTCTTAATAACCCAAGCCGGAGCTAACCAAAATGGACCTGCCTGACATGTGTAGTAGCTTAGTCTTTAACCTATAAATGACCTATACCTCATTATAATACTAAAAATCACGCCCATCCTTACATTAACGCTGCCATTTTCTTACATACATTCTGTGACTAAGCACGTAATCAATCTGCCCATGCTCAATAATTAGATCACCTCTAATTACATCATTTGGGGCCATTGTACTCATGATCCTAAACCTGCCCGTCTTTTAATATTATAAAACTATCAGAATTACTGCAGTTCAGGAAGACAGATTTTTAGGCTGATACATGATCTGATCTCCTGCTTCATGCCTAGCAATAAACTCTCTCTCTTTGAAACCCTGGTGTCTCAGGAATTGGTCATTTGAGTGCATTGGGCAGAGAATCCACAGCCTTTGTCTGGTATCACTTCTTGCTAGGTTAGAAACCCACTCTGCCACACACACCTTCAAGGCAAGGGCCTGCCTCCTCTTAGCTTTGGAATCAATTCCCTGGGGCTCCTGGGAGCCTAGCACCGGAGGGTAGGGGAGCCTATAAGAGGATACTTGGCCCAAAGAGACTACAGGCGCCCACAAAGAGCACGAATGGCGCACACGGTGAGCATCCTGGACTCGGGATGGCTCCCTCTCCAGGCCAACAGCTGTGAGCTCAGCGGGAAGACAACTAACCCAAACTCCAGAGCATCTGGAAACCTGACACTGAGCGTCCCAGGGCTCTGGAATTTAGGAGGTGTGAGACTGTGGCAGGGAGGTTGGCAGCTGTGAAATTTGTGAGCTTCTGGCTCCTTTAATTCCCCAGGGAAGGGCCCCTGAGGATCGAGGTGGATAGAGGACTCAGGCAGGGGGAAGTTGAGGCAGCTTTGTCAGAGCAATGTGCATTCTCCGCCTGGCTAAATCTAAAATTCACAGGCATTAGCTCAGTGCCCTCTGGGAATCCAGACAGGCTGAGGGGCCCTGGTGGATGGGGTAGAGTAGGGGTACTGGGATGAGGGGACTGTTCAGTCTCTCCTCTGACAGCTGACATTTTCCAGAGCTGGCGCCCGCAAGGGAAAGGAAATCAAAGCTTCCCACCTCACACATCTTTTTCCCATTTTGTTCATGCTGCCCAGAGAAAGCCATTAGAGTTAGGTCAGTCTGGGGCCTCCCCGCCCCCGCCCGCCCATCTCTCTAGTCTGCTATAAGGAGGGGTGGGGGTGGGGTCATTGGAAGGACAAGGCCCTAGCCCGGCTAAGGGGCCAGACTCTAAACTCTTGGATCCCTTCTTAATTCCCTGCCGGCTCAAGATGGGAGGGTGGGGGCAGGGACCAGGAAATGAGGCTTTTGGAGCCCTCCCTTATTCTGCTCAAATTCCCCTGAACCTCTAATTCTGTTTCTAGGGAGTCTAGCCCCCTGGCCCCAAAGGAAAGGGTCTGCCAGGCAGCTGGGCCTAATCTGGTCTGTAGCAGGAAGGGCCCTGGGGTGGAGGAAGCTGGTCCTTATTACTCCACTCCTGGGACTCCAGCCTCCTCCCTGGAGCCACCAGAACAGCTGGTTTCCATAGGCCTTTAGGAGTCAGGCTAGGGGGTAGAGAGAAGAGGGAAATGGGAGCACTAGGACTCCCTCCGAGAGAGGAGCTCGATCTTCCCTGAGGCTGCTCCAGCAACCCCTCTTACCTGCCCTCCTCCAGGGAGACTGAAGCTAATACCCTCTTTCTGTCCTTATCCAGATCTGGATCTCCCTCAGCCTCCTCTGCTCTAGGACATTGCCCTTCTTCCCTTTCTCCTCCCTCTTCTTCTTCCATCCCAGAATCTGATTATCTGGCTCTGGGCCCACCTTCTGCAGTCCAGGCTAGAGGGGAAAATAATACCCACCCAGTCTATAGCCCCCCCACCCCCACCCCCACCCCAGATCTCTTCCTCCTCCCCCCAGAAACTACAGATCATCCCAATGTGGGGGTGGGAGGGAATTCCCCCAATCCCAGGCTCTTTTTCTTTTCCCCATCCTCAGAGATGGGAGAAAAGGCATCTGGGAGACGACTTGGGCTCCCCAAGGTCCAGCACACTGGGCAGCAGTAGAAGGGATGGAGGATAGACTGCAGGTTGTTTATCTGTTCCCAGGGTTGGCCACTTTCCCCAGGTACCACACAAACTGAGGGGTGGAGTCTGCCAAACTTGCCAGGGCTACAGGCTTCTCCCTCCTGTCCTGGGCTGCCAGGGGTTAAGGAGCAGATGCAGGGCAGGGGGTGGGAGTGGCAGAGGGGTCTGGCCCCAGTAACTGGATCATAAAAGCCATGAGGAGTTTAACTGCAGGTCACCCTGCTGACTGACTTCTCCATCTTGCAAAGCCGCCCTGGGGGGATTTCTTCAGGAGGGGGAAGAAGGGGTGTCACAGCCCGCCCGCTGGGGTCAGGCCCAGGCCTGCCCAGCTGCCACCAACAGACCCAGCCACACTGGACCCTCACCTCAACCTGGAGGTTCTCTGTGAAGCAGGGAGGGTCCAGAGGAAGGGAGGTCTAACTGTGTTTCCTTTCCCTGCAGGAGGAGAGAAAACTGAGCAGGGATCTGAGTAGGGAAAGAGATTACCCCTATGCCAATTTGGAGCCAGGCAGAGGGACGGAGAAGCAAAAACCCCAGAGTCAGAGAACGACTCATCACAGGAGGCCAACTGCTCCTCTGCAGGGTCTCCAGGCTCTTCAGTGGCTGCCCCCACTCTGTGCCACCCTCCCGAGAAGGCCGAGCAGAGCCAGGGGCCTCTCCCAAGGGGACAGAAACCCAGTCTTGACACGTCCTCAGCCAGTGCATCCCCACCTCCTCCCTCGGCTTAGACTACCTAGCCCAACCCTACGGAGAGCTTGGCAGCTGGAGCTGGGAACAAGGTGGCAGAGCCAAGAACAACAGAGGCGACAGTCTAACTGCAATCCCTCCTACTGCAGTCAGCCCCCTCTCCCCACCGGGACCACACTTGCCTCACTTTGCCAGGTCCCGGGTCTGGCCCTTGCCTTTGGATCCAGCTGCCCCTTTCCCCAGGACATTCAGGATTCTGTCTGGTTAAGTGTCCCATGGAATCTCCTCCCTAGTTTTCAGGGTCTCTCCCCTGCACCCAAATGTTTCTGAGAGAGGAGTTTCCTCTTTTCTAGATCTCTGATCCTGTTTCCTTGCTCACACTTCAATTGGCTGGAAGTTCTTTTCTGGTCTAACCCCCATCCATCCTGTTGCAATGGCAATTTTATCTGGGAAGAGTCTGAGCCTGACCTTACCAGGTTTGAAAAGGGCTGGGTCCCTGAACCCAGGGAGACAGACAGGAATGGATCACTTTCCTCTGTTCTGAGGATCGGACCAGACTGGGAGACAGGACACTTAGGTTGGCCTTCAATGCCCAGTAGAATACTGAGGTGCTCAGGGAGGCCGGGGGCACACGGCCCTGCCCCAGCTCTTCCGGACCTCCCTTCTACTCTCAGACCTCCCCACCTTCGATAGGAGTCCTGGCTTCTTTCCTGCCCCTACTCTGAGCCTCTCAGAGACCCAGGTGTCCAGCCCCACTTGGGTTTAATTTCTACATGACTCCCAGCCAACAAACCCTCTGACCCTGCAGATACAATAACACTTTTCAGGGCGAGGCTCTTCTACAAGTGCTGAATTTGGCCAGAGAATCTGCTTGGTCCCGGTTGGGGGTGAGGGGTTCATGACTCTCCCACTCTCCCCACACCTCCCCAGTGACTGGGCTGCGTGGAATCTCCTTCCCCATCCAGCCTGAGAGGAAATGATGGGGAGGAGTGGGGGTGTTTCCTCTTCCCAAGCCCCCTGGGCCCCTCAGTTGTGCACATATCCATGCCCACTCACACTCCCACTCCTCCTACATCTCCATTCCTTCTGGTGCAAAACCAGCCACTTTCCTCTTAGCCACACTGTCGCAGAACCAAAGCTCCAGAATGTTCCTTTCCTAACTCTCTCAAGCCTCAGACTCTTTCCTCCCCTCCCCACCCCCAATCCTGCCTCTGCTCCCCCAGCTTCTCTCACCTACTTTGTGCCCTCCTCCCACTTAAGTCTCCAAATTCCTGGGGGAACTGTGAGAGGGATGTGACCAAAGCTCCTAGGGAGGGGGAAGGGGTCGCCCTGGGCAGATCTGCAACTGATTTGGTCATAATTAAAAGGCCAGTGACACTGGGAAATTCCTTCTCCTTATTGATCCCGGCGGGAAATTAAAGCCAGTTGTTTGTGACTGAGTGGCTGATGCTAGCTAGCTCCTCCCCATTGCCTGGTTCCAGGGCCCCTGCCCCTATGCTCCTCCATCCTCCTGTTTCCCTCCTCTCCCTGCACCCCACCCACCCAGCCTTCTCATCTCCCGCTCCCATTCCCCCAACCCCCTTCCCCAGTGTCTTCCTTAAGCAAGACCCCTCACCCCCCAAAGCCTGCCTGTTCCCATGGGGTAACAAGGCTTCTAGAGGCTGAGACCTCCAGCCCCAGCTGTTCAGCCTCCTGCTCCAGACCATCTACCCACCTCCCTCAGCCAGGGTTGGGGTGCTGGAGCTGGAGCTCAGGCCCAGAGCTGCCAAACCGCAAACACACACATCTGGAAAGAATTCCCCTCCCTGCCCTACTTCTCTTTGTCTTACTCCTGTCTCTTTGGAAATCCTGTCCGGCTGGCTGATGGGGGGAGTAAGGGAGTGAAGTGAGGGGAGTGGGCCCAGGCCTCCCTGCCCCCATCCCGGGGAGCCCACCCCTCCCTGGCTCCAGCCTCCGTAGTATCCTTCGCCCCGAGCCATTGAGACGGAGACTGTGCTCCTCCTGCTCTAGTGTTGAGGGGCTAGACCACATCCCTCCAAGGACTCCTGGAAGGAAAGGCTCCCTCCTCTTAGTGACCATCTTTTGGGTGAGGTTTTGACATCCTTAGTCACAAGGCTTGTGTGGGGAGACGGTCTGCACTGGGCCTTTTCCTTTTGCAGTAAGAGCAGTGCCTGTTGAGCAGATGACTGGATTGTTTTGGCTGGAGGCTCAAGAGGCTGGAGTGGAGTTGGAGAGAGTGGAGCTGGACATAACGACCTGGGTGGGAGAAGCAGGGGGCAGTGAGGGGGGGAGGAGGGGCAGCAGGAGTCTGTTTTCCGCCAACCATGAAAGCCAGGTTCCCTCCCCCAGCCTCTCCTCATCCCTTTGGCTAGGAGCCTGATTTCACTGTCAGAACCTAATCCCCCTCCCTTTACCTACAGCACTGCAGAGCCGGCAGGGTGGGGAGGGGGGCGATGAGGCTGGGCAGTGCCTGCAACCCCAGGCCCTAAGCACCCCCCAGCAACCCCCCTTCTTCCCTCCACCGCTGCCTTTGTCTGTTCTTCCTTATAGAGCTCCTAGATCTGCTGCTTTCTTACTTCCAGAAGCCCAGACACCACCCCCTCACACACACACACCCAAATAAACTCTCTCACACAAATCCTGGACCCCTAAAGCAGGCCAAAGCATCCAGCTCCCGTCCTCAAATTTTAGTTTATTGGCTAAATAAACTATTGGGTGGGGTCCCATCAAGAAGTTCTTTCTACAGTCTAACCGCCATGCTTCCTGCTGCAGTCGGCCTAGATACCCCCCCCCCCCCAACACTCCATTATTCAGAGATTTCCCTCTTTGGAGCCCAGAGACCACACCGTAGTACATCCTCCAGTTTTCAGATATCAACACCGAGGTCTAATCCTACAACTCCTCTCCTTTGGCTGGATTTCTCCGGTCTCCTCCCCGGCTCCCGCTAAGGCCCCCAACACCTTAGACTGGTCTGGAGCCTTAATGTAAGGGCTCGGGGATCCCAGGGAGTAAGCCTGCGGTCCGCTCCACTCCTGGCCACGCTAGGATCAGATGCGGGATTTTCTATTTGTCCTCTGCGATGAAACGATCTGGGAGGGCGTGTCCCGGGAGGGTGAGGGGTACGGGCCGCGGGGCCACGTGTGAGGACTCGCCGAGGGCAACCCGGCTGCAGCGGTTCTTAGCGCCGGACAGGCAGGAGCACTCGAGGCACCTCATCTCTCTTTTGTTTCTGGCCTTGGGTCTCTAGGCCTGGCTTCCGTTTCTGTTTCTCTGCCTCCCAGTCCTTGCCTCTGGGATCTCGCCCACTCCCACCCGGGTCTCCTCCGGGAGCCATGCCCTCCTCCCCCTCCTTTAATCTCCCACTTCAAAGCCGCTCCTTCCGCGCGATTTACAGCTCAGGAAGGTGACACCTGAGACCCCAGACCCGCCCCCTCGCGGGCACCCAGGCTCCTTCCAACCTGGGTAGCAGCGAGCTCCGCGCCTCTGTCCCCGCCTCCCCTTACCTTCGCCTAACGCTACCCCCGGGGGTCTGGGGAAGGGAGAGACCGGGAAAGCGCCTTAATAAAGAGTTGGTGTCAAGTGGCTGTGACCTCTGCCCTCCCCCAGCCTTGCGTCCCGGGCTCCTGCTTAACTCTTCGAATGCCTCCCAGAACAGTAGGAGGAATGAGTCGCCTTCCACGGATTTCTACAGTCCCCAGGCGCAACCCCGGCCAGAAACCCGGAGGTGGCAGGAGACGGTGCTGCCCCCTTGGAGTCGTTCCAGCAGGGGGCGCCGTTGCTTCATGAGGTGTCTGGCCCCGGGGTTCGGGGCCGTCCGACTCGATCCAATTCAGGCTTCAGTGGAGCCAGAGCTCCGCGGCCCGTTCCCTTTCCCACTCTGGGTCGCGAACCCCGCTGGGGTTGCAAGGTGTACGACGCCAAGGAGTCCAGCGCACAGAGTCAGTTTGGGGAGGGGTGGGCAGCTGGTGAGATGTGACCCTGCTGCCCGGGCTGCAGGACGTGGAACCCAGGCGTTTGCGTCCGGGGCCCGGCGCCCCCTCCTTTCGGCCGAGAGCCCAATCCTAGTGGTCGCCTTCCATCCGCCTCCCCATCCACCCACTGGAGCTGGAGCAAGCTATCTCCGCCCGCAGCTCATCCTGAACCCACCCACCGGGCTAGATCCAGAGGCCGGGGTGGGGGGTGGAAATGCAAGGCCCCGGAGCTGGGTCCCCTAGGTGGGGTGAGGGGCGGAGCGCGAGGCGGAGCCACTTCATTCCTGGATAGGGGCTGGCCCGGCGCCGGATATAAAAGCTACCCGCGCGGGCGCCCAGTACGGCTTTGGGGTTGCCCCGGCACGTTGCCTGATTCGTGAGTTTAGCGATCGGGCGAAGGCGGCCTAGTGAACTCTGTGTCCAGTGCTCCAGCCGAGGGATCTCGGGAGACCTTCATCCACGTCGCCACCATGCCTAATTTCTCCGGCAACTGGAAGATCACCCAGTCGGAAAACTTCGAGGATTTGCTCAAAGCTCTAGGTAAGGAGGTTTCCGAGCGCCCGAGAGGGGTGAGAGGGGCGCCAGAATCCTCCGAGGTGGGGGCAAGAAAGAAAGGGGAGCCGGATCGGGAGGGGGCCGGAGTTAGGGCGTGGGAGGCAGGGCGCCTGCATCTCCAGGGAAAGGTGTCGGACGCCTGGGTCCCGCGGCGCTGGGTCCGGACGCCTAAATCCTGCTTTTCTCTCGCGGGGCGCCCACGGGTGCCAGCTCCTGAGGTGACTCGTAGCCTGTGAATCAAGTAGGAACCAGAAGCACGAGGTCGTTTCCCGGGTGGTGGCGGCGGCGGGGGATGGGGTGGGAGGCGGGGGGTGGGGGGACGGCGCTAGCTTCGGCGCCTTGGCCCGGCTGACCAGAGCACTTGACTCTCCGCAGTGCAGAAGCTGCTGGCTGCGAGAGTCGCAAACCCTGCATCCAGGCTGGGAGCCTGGGTACCTACCCAGCTGAACCCCTCAGAGGCATTCCAGCCTCCTTCCCCATGTCCGCGTGTGTCGTCGTCCCCTGCCCTCCACGTAACCCAATCCACCCGGCTAGTTCATTCCCCTCCGAGCGGGTCTCCACCCACTTGATGATTCGCTGCCTCAGCGCCCCCTGATCCCCATTCCCCCTTCAGCTCTTTTCATTCTGCTCCCGCCCCGCACCCCCCCACTCCCCCACCCCCCACCCCCCATCTGTGAGACGAATATTTTCCTACAGCGAGCAGCTCCAGAGTCCTAAAATCGCTCTGGATAATTATCACTTTCTTGGATTTCAGCAAATGGTTTCGTGTGAAACCCCAACCCCCTATTTGCGAAAATCCCGGTTCCCTCCTTCCTCCCTCACCCGGAGAAGGGCTCTGGCCCAGCCTGGCCGGGTTGATCTGAGGTAGGGGAAAACTGAACCAACCCAGACTGCTCTTCCAGCCTTCCCTGCAAGCTTTCCCTGCCCACCTCCTGCAGTGCCTTGGGACTGGGCTGGAGGGGCAGGGGACAGGGAGACGGTCAGGGCTTCATGACCTTTGGGGAACTGCTCTGGGATGGAGGTTGGACTGCCTCCAGGATGGCCCAGCAGTTGGGAAAGTACCAATTTCTGGATCCAACAGAGAGGCCAGGTTGGGCTGGGGAGAGTAACACTTTGTGGGGCAGGGGGGGCTGTGGGAGTGAATCTAGACCTGAGGAGGGTCTGGAAATGCTGTGGGAAGAGTAGCAATTTCCATCATTCTTTGATGTTAAGAGCCCTTTCTGCAATCTAACCACAATATTTCTTGCAATCATGTCAGTTTTTCTTGCTCTACCCTTTCCGAAATTAAAGACTAAAGGATAGAAGTTTTCCCTTCCGAAAGCCTAGATGCCACTCCCCTCCCCCCCTCTCTGGATTCTGGTCCCTCTCTGCAGCGGATGAGGCTGTGGCCTGGCACACCCCCAGGCCCCAGCTGGAGAGTAAGACCCAAAGCCCAATCCTGTTGGCTGTCTTCAGTCTGTTTGTCCTCCCTGCAGGGTCCCCCAGAGCCACGTGCCCTCCTCCTCGGGCCCTGCTGAGGGACAGATTAAAAACAGACCCTTTAGACAAACACAGTCCTGAGTCAGCCAAGGTCAGCTGATCCCCTTGCACCCCCACTGCCCCAGGCTCCATAGGCATCAGGGGCTGGTTGGAGGGATGCGGCTGAACCCAGCCTTGCCTCCCCAGAAACTTCAGTGCCTTCTCATCCCCTGTGCCTTATTCACAGGCCAGCCCCTCTCCCGGTTAGGAGTGCTCAGTTATTTGGAGGATACTTACCCCATCCAGTGTGATGGTTGCGGCACATAGCAGATTCTGCTATGGTAATAGGAAAGACAGATGTTAAATGCGGGAAGGGCTTTCAGGTAGTAGCAGAGAGTGAAGTAAGTTCCTCCATCCACGAAGATGGGTTGGCACATGTCTCCTCTGCCAAGTCAGTGAGGACCTGAGTCCATTCTCCTTGGCCCCAAGAGATCAGCAGCCAAGAAGCAGGGCTCCTAGGTCTCCGGAGGGGCAGGGCTTCCTGCCCTCTTCCCCTCCCCTCTGTCTGGAGCAGAGGGCCTGCTTTAGTATGGAGAGGGAAGAGGATTTGTGTTTCTCTAGGAACTCGGGTCTGGAGGAGGGCCAGGTGTGGGCCCAGCCCAGCTTGGCCCTTTCTTCCCCATCTGTTGCTTCCTTGAAGGATTCTGCTCCAGTTCAGGGCAAGAAGCCAGGCTCTTGCCTGGTGAGACAGGGATGTGGAGCCGAGGCCTGGGCTCTGGCCCTGGCCAGAAGTGCCTTCCTGCCTGCTGGTCTGTCCGCCACAGGGGTTCTCTCTCCTGTCTCCTGGGGAGCAGAGGGAAGGGGTCCAATCTGGATATGGGGGGTGGTACAGTACAGGACTCCAAATCCACAGAGGCTGAATGAGAAGGCCTGACCCACTTGAGATGGGGTGGTGACCCTGGAGGAGGGGACACATCAGGGTAATGGGGGAGAAACGTCCCTTCTGTCCCTTCTCTGGGGCAGGAGAGACTCCCCTTGAGGGGAGATGGGCATAGGAGCCTTCCAGGAGGGCAGGTGATCAGGGAATCTGATGCAGGGACCTTTGTCCGAGCCCCCTTTCTGGCTTTCTCCTCGCCTTCTCTCTCATCAGTAAAAATAACAGCAACTGTTCCCCTGAGGAACTAAGGGTGTGCAGGCATCGCATGTGCTAGCTCCTTCTAAACACACATCATCTCATTTGATGGCTTTTGAAGAAGTTAGCATTTCCATTTTACAATAGAGGAAACTGAGGCTCAGAACAGTTAAGCCATTTGCCCAAGCTTACCCAGCCAGGAAAGGGACTGAGCCAGGTGGAAATCACAACCTAAAGGATCTTACTCCAGAGCCTCTGGTTTCCCCAGGCTGCTGGCCATTTGGTAGAGGGAAACAGCTGCCTCATCTCTTCCCTTGCTGAGAATCCCATTTTCACTAGGGCAGAGACTGGGCAATTGAAGGCCTTCCTAGCACCAGATGGGATAGGGATGGGAGGAGATAGAGCAGAGAGAGGTGACTCCTATATCCCAGAACATGAGTGGTGGGGCCTGGCCGGGGAGGGTCTGCCCTGCACCTGGGCAGGGGTGAAGATACCGTGACCCTGATGGGCCCATTCCAGCAGGGGTTCCAAAGCCAGGGTGGACAATAAGGTGAACACAGCCAAGATGAGGCCTGCAGCGGTATACTCGTTAGAAGAGGGGCATGGGGAGAAGCTGCCCCCGGGAACTCTAGGAGCTGACACTTGGGGAGCCCAATAGACCTGCTGATTCATCAAGGTGGGGCCACAGCCAGGAGCAGGGACTCCTGAGGGCAGAGCACTGCCTCTCTGCCCCTCCACCCTAAACCCCATCATCCTTCAGGGTTGCATCACCTGCTGTCTCCCCTGAGGTACTTTCCTGGATGCTCAGGCAGATCCCCTCCCCTCACCAACCACTTACTGTCTGTCCCCACAGGGAAGGTGTGAAACAGGTGCTCAGAGCACCCCCAAAGGTGAGCCTCTCCCTCTCCCTGCAGGGGTGAATGTGATGCTGAGGAAGATCGCTGTGGCTGCAGCGTCCAAGCCAACAGTGGAGATCAAACAGGAGGGAGACACTTTCTACATCAAAACATCCACCACCGTGCGTACCACGGAGATTAACTTCAAGGTTGGGGAAGAGTTTGAGGAGCAGACTGTGGATGGCAGACCCTGTAAGGTGAGTGCCCAGGAAGGGGCCCCTCAGGGTCTCGCCATCCAGTGCTCTGCCTCTCAGGGCACCATTGTCCAGTCTTTCCTAGATTCTTTTCTCCATTCCCAGTGGAAGAGTCCCTCGGTAGTTGGGAAGGGGTAGGTAGGGGATCCAGCCCTCTCCCCTGCTGCTGCATTGCCCCTGCAGGGGGCCTAGCTCACTTAGCCACCTCTCTTTTGCAGAGCCTGGTGAAATGGGAGAGGGAGAACAAACTGGTCTGTGAGCAGAGGCTTCTGAAGGGAGAAGGCCCCAAGACCTCCTGGACCAGAGAGCTGACCAACGACGGAGAGCTGATCCTGGTAAGCCTCCTCCCAGCGAAGAGCAAAACCGGTCCTGCCTTGGGTCACGAGCTGGGAAATCCAAGGTGCGGGAGGTTCAGTGACAGCCATGGCTGGTCTCCCCACTTTCCTGATAGGGGCCACAGGGGCAGGACTAAGCCATCCTTTTCTCTCACAGTGCATGTGCGCAAATTAGAAATGGTGCCCCTTCTGTGAGGACAAAGGCTCCCCACCTATGAGCTGGCAACGGGACACTGTGTGCCAACCATCCTGAACATTCTACCTTGCATGTCAGTAGGGGCAGGCACTGAGGGGACCCAGCAATTCTCCTAGGGGATCTTCCTGACTTGAGGAGGGGGGAGGTGGAAAGGGTCCCTGGGACTCTATTACCACCTTCCCTCCAGTGATGCCCAGGCCAGCTCCTGCCTACTGGTCCTGGGCCAAGAAGGAAGGACCTGGAAGCTAAGAAAAGTATCTCCATTCAACCTTCCTCCTCCAAAGCCTTAGGACCCCAGGGGCCTCCCAAGTTAACAACTACTTCTTCCTTCCAGACTATGACGGCAGATGACGTGGTGTGCACCAGGGTCTACGTCCGAGAGTGAGTGGCCGTGCATCCAAGAGCTGCCCAGGCCTGCATCCAGCCCAGGCCCATCACCCTGCTTCACTGCCCCGTAGGCCACCCTCTCCCTTCCATTCCCTCTTTCTAAACTAGCTCTCCCCTTACCCTGGTCACTTCTGGGATCCACTGGGAGGCCTCCTGCAGGGTCTTTATATTTTTCTGACCCCTTTTCCCCTCCCCTACACCACCAAAGAGGGATGGATTGCAAGAGCCCAGATTACCCATTCCGGAATCACTGCCCCCCTTCCCCAAGTCAACCCCACCCCCAAACCAGAGTCTCTGCTGGAGGGCTTAAGGGCCAGAGTAGAAAAGACTGGCCCTCTGGCTTCCACTCTTTGTTCCTGTAGCCTATATAGTTTAGAATATTTATTTGTTAATTTTATTAAAATGTTTTAAAAAAAATAAAGCCTGTTTCTGGTTCAGTGGGAAGGGGAGTAGATAAGTCACCTGAGTTCAACCTTGCCTTTGAAATGTCATGTGGGAAAGAGTTGATGGTTCAGAAATGTGGATTTGAGTTATATGATTGAGAAAACAACTCTTTCCCTCATTCTTCTAACCAACACCACTTCCCTTACTGCTGAATCCATGAGCATCACCTCCTCTCCCTCTTCTCCAACCTCCTTGGTTCCCTGCTCTGGCTTCCGAGGTCACCAGGGCCTCCTCTTCCTCCTCCTGACCTCTCCGCGGGGCACTGAGGAACTGAGCCCCATCTTCTCCTCCCACATTTCCTGTGATGGTGACACAGCTCCTTCTCGTTCTCCAATTGTTCCTTTTCTCCTCCAGCCCCAATGCCTAGGTGACTCGTGGCCTGGCCTTGGCCTCCCACACAACCCCAGATGAGCTCATCAGTGCCCATAAGCTGGCCCTTGCTTCTGCCTAGGTCTCGCTCTCTTTTTTTTCAATGCAATTTTATTGAGATATAGTCACATAACATACAGTTATTCAAAGTGTACAATCAGTTGTTCACAGTATCATGTAGTTGTGCATCCATCACCACAACCAATCTTTGAACATTTTCATTACTCCAAAAAGAAAAAAATTAAAATTAAAATAAAAAAGAACATCCAAAATATCCCATTCCCCTCCTCCCTCCCATTGTTCATTTACTTTTTTAAATAGTTTTATTGAGATATATTCACACACCCTACAGTCATCCACAGTGTAAATCAATTATTCACAGTACCATCATACAGTTGTGCTTTCATCACCAGAATCAATTTTTGAAACTTTTCCTTACTCCAAATTAAAAATGAAAGCAAAAAAAAAACACAAATCTTTCCATCCCACCCTATTCTTCGTCTAATTTTTGTCCCCATTTTTCCACTCATCTGTCCATACACTGGATAAAGGGAATGTGAACCACAAGGTTTTCACATCACAAGGTCATGCTGTGCAAACTGCATAGTTATACAATCGCCTTCAAGAATCAAGGCTACTGTGTTGCAGTTTGACAGCTTCAGGTATTTCCCCCTAGCCATTCCAACACACGAAAACTAAAAGGTGATATCTATGTAGCGCATAAGACTACCCCCCCACAGAGTGACCTCTCACTCCATTTGAAACCTCTCAGCCACTGGAACCTTATTTTGTTTCATCTCTCTTCCCCATTTCGGTCAAGAATATCCTCTCAATCCCACAGTGCTGGGTCCAGGCTCATCTCCAGGAGTCATTTCCCACATTGCAAGGGAGATTTACACCCTTGGGAGTCACATCCCACGTGTCTCACGTAGAGGGGAGGGCAGTGAGTTCACCTGTCGAGTGGGCTTAGAGAGAGAGGCCACATCTGAGCAATGGAGAGGTTCTCTGGGGAAGGCTTTTAGGCACAATTATAAGTAGGCTTAGCCGCTCCCTTACAGTAATTAGCCTCACAAGGGAAAGCCCCCAGATCAAGGGCTAAACCCACTAAATTGGCAGTCCTCATGTCTTCTGCCTAGCTCTCTTGGCGAGAGGTCCCTTCCTGCCTGTTGGAGAGACAAGCCGTCTCTGCTACTATCCTTCTTCCTCTCTGTGTTGAAACCTCCCACAGACCTCATCTGCCCCTGACTCCTAGCTCTTCCAGGCCCCTTGAATCCCTCCATCTCCTTGAGCTCTCACACTTTAAACCTCATCTTCTTAGACTCCTTCATGATCTCTTTCAAATGCCTCTCCTTCCCCAGGCCACTGCCCTAGACCATCTCCTCATTGTTCACCTGGTTGAACGCAGCAGGAGCTTCTACCTAGGTGGCCTGTCCATGTTCTCTTCACTCTCGTGGCATGACGGAGTGAAATGAGCACAGGTGTTGGAATGAAAAAGAGGAATTCAAATTCCTTGTTTTGCCATGTACTAGTTGTGTGATCTTGAACAAGTTTATTCGTTTCTCTGAGACTTAGTTTTTCATTTTGTTTTGTTTTTTTAAACACACCTAAATGGAATTTAATGCCTAATGTTCTGGGAAGCTCCAGCTGGGTTGAGCTTCAGTGGTGGCTAGATCCAGGGTCTCAAACAATTCAGCAACCTCTCCCTCTTCATCTATGGTTCTGCTCATCTGTTTCCTTTGGCATTGGCCATATTCAATCCTGTTGCAGAGCTTTATCCAAGTCATGGTAAATTGGCTTCTGACACCCCCAGTTTACATGGTTACAGCTTGAGATCTACAAAGAAGAGGGACTATCAGGGTCTGTACCTCAACATCCTAGAAGAACTCAATTTTCTCCTGCTTGTATTACATGACATCACCATCCTTGGACAAGTTGCTGTTGGCAGGGCAAGGGGTCCACATGATTGGCCAGGCCTGGGCCTCACGCCACACCCATGGCCCAGGAATAAGTGGGGGGCTGGGATTAACAATCCCACCAGAATCCTAGGGGAAGGAGCATTTTTCCAATAAAGAGGGGACACTCTGAGTCTCAGTTTTCCAATCTATAAAATGGCAGTTATAACAAGGTTGTTGTAAGAATTCAGTAAAATAAGTTCATTTAAGAAGTAGAACTAGCCAGAATAAGCCCTCAAAAAACAATGGTTCTGGAGAGAGGTATGTACCTATTTACTGTTGGTGGGGGAGTAGAATGGTGTAGCCTATCTGGGGGACAGTGGGGTGGTTCCACAAAAAGCTAAGTATGTGGGTGCCATAAGATCCTGCATTATGGGGTATATACTTGGAAGATCTGAGAGCAGAGACATGAATTGACATTTGCACACTGGTGTTTATGGAGGCAGTATTTATGATTTGCAATGGGTGGAGGTGGCCTAAGGGTACATTGACTGCGGAACGGAATGGTGAACTGTGGTGTGTGCATACAATAGAATATTGAGCAACTGCAAGAAGGAGTGAAGCTGTGAGACACCCAACAAGGTGAATGGATCCTGTGGACAGCATTTTGAGTGAAGTATGCCAGAAACAAAAAGACAAACATTATAACGCCAATATGGACTAACTACAATGTGTAAACTCTGATAATTGAATCTTCGAGCACAGCTTATCAGGGGAATGCTTATTGTAATGGCCTCTAGATTGTAAGCTCTTATAGCAGTCACATCTATTCCTGAATTGTAATGGCTATCTCCAAATTCTGAGATGCTGATCCCTTTGTATATAACCTGGTCAGTCTCTGGAACTTTGGGTATCTGTGTGACACCTGATACTCAGAGCTAGAGCTCAGCAGCTATGAATGTCAGTATTCGCACATACAGCAACTGTTAAAAAAGCTGAAAAAGAATCCAGAATTCTATTAGAGATATGAATGAAGCAGACCTGGTTAGGACTAAGGCAAATCAGGCCAAAGGGTAAAGAATGATATTGACTGTGTTTTAAAACTTCAACTTCTGTGTGAGACCAAGGGAAGACATGTTTATTTGGTGCAGGATATGTCTCTTCTACAGCACACTAAATAATTTAACTTGTATGGTCAGTATGGAACTCTGAATAGGAAGTGAGATCTGGTAGGTTTGTGCAAGTTAGTGTGAATACATCCCAATACATCCCAAAGTAGTCTGGGCAGAGAATAAAAATATATTTGCAGGACCCCCCTGAGGAGCTGGGGAAAATGTGGAAATGTGGGACGTCCCCACTTGGGTTGTTACTGATATTCTCACAAATACTGAGGACTGACAATTTGGTATGCAGAGCCCTCGATCTTGGGACTTGCCCTTATGAGGCTTGTTACTGCAAAGGAGAGGCTAAGCCTACTTATGATTGTGCCTAAGAGTCTCCCCCAGAGAACCTCTTTGTTGCTCAAATGTGGCCCTCTCTCTTTAGCTAAGCCAATCCAGCAGGTGAACTCAATGCCCTCCCTCCTAAGTGGGACCTGACTCCGAAGGGTGGAAATCTCTCTGGCGATGCAGGATATGACTCCCTGGGGATGAGCCTGGACCCAGCATCATGGGATTGAGAAAATCTTTTTGACCAAAAGGGGGATGTGAAATGAAATGAAATGAAATAAAGCTTCAGTGGCTGAGATTTCAAATGGAGTTGAGAGGTCACTCTGGAGGGCATTCTTATGCACTAAATAGATATCCCTTTTTTGGTTCTAGTGTATTGGAATAGCTAGAAGGAAATACCTGACACTGTCAAACTACAACCCAGTAGTCTTGATTCTTGAAGACGATTATATAACTATGTAGCTTACATCGTGTGACGGAGTGATTGTGAAAACCTTGTGGCTCATACTCCCTTTATCCAGTGTATGGATAGATGAGTAGAAAAATGGGGATAAAACCTAAATGAAAAATAGGGTGGGACTGGGGGGATGGAATGATTTGGGTGTTCTTTTTAACTTTTATTTTTTTTATTCTTATTTTTATTCTTTTTGTTGTAAGGAAAATGTTCAAAAATTAAAAGGACCACACTCCCCTTTGTCCAGTTTATAGATGGATGAGTAGAAAAATAGGGGAAGGAAACAAACAAACAGACAGACAAAGGAACCCAGTGTTCTTTTTTACTTTAATTGCTCTTTTTCATTTTAATTACTATTCTTGTTATTTTTGTGTGTGTGGTAATGAAGGTGTCAGGGATTGATTTAGGTGATGAATGTACAACTATGTAATGGTACTGTGAACAATCGAATGTACGATCTGTTTTGTATGACTGCGTGGTATGTGAATATATCTCAATAAAACGAATATTAAAAAAATAAATTGATTGGGGTGATGAATGCACAACTATATGATGGTACTGTGAACAGTTGATTGTATACCATGGATGACTGTATGGTATGTGAATATATATCAATAAAACTGAATTTTAAGAAAACAAAAAACAAAAATCAACAACAAAAAAACAATGGTCCTACCTCTGGCCCATTCTCCACAATGCTGCCAGGGGGGTGTTTCTAAGACATAAATTTGATCATGTCGGGGCCCTGCTTGAAACAGAAGAAAAGAAGACTCACCTTAGCTGCATTCCTACTTTTGGTCCAGAATGAAGTCCAGGCTGGTATTAGAGGCCTTTCAAGGCGTGACACCCACCCCTCACTGTGCACCCTCCTCCGGGCAGGCCTCTGCTCAAACCCCTCCCCAGATGGTAGACCAGCCCACCAGCTGGCATCCAGCTCCTCTCCAAAGCCTGGCTCCTCACATAGCCCAAAGCAGCCACTTCCCCCTCCCTGAGTGCTGGCAGCCTGTGGTCACCCTCCACAGCCTCTGTGCTGGCAGGTGAGCCTCCTCTCCCTGCAAGTCCAGGGTGCCCCGGGGCCAGGTTTGGGTATCCTGCTCCTGCCCCATGAAATGCCATATGCTGCAGCTGAGGGCCAGGGAGGTGGTGTCTGGAGTCCCTGGGCAAGTGAGTGAGTGTGGGGTAATGGACCCTTTCATTTATTCATCCAACACTTGCTTCTTGAGAACCTCGTAGGAACTTGGCACCCTGCTAGGTGTTGAGAACACAACAATGAATAAAATGGGCGAGATCTCTGCTCTTATGGGGCCTGTGGAGGAAAACAGATTTTTAGTGGAGAAAGGCAGACAATTAAAAAAAAATGCACCAATAAATATACAATTGCATTTGGTATGAAGGAAAAGAAAGGGGTTAGGAGGTGGTGAGGGCAGTGGAGGATAGAATGATAGAGGAGACCTGATTTAGATTGGGGGTGGGAGCTGGGGTGTCAGGTGAGGAAGTATCTTGGAGGACAAAGCATTTAAGGTGTGGCCTGGAGGAATTAGCCAGGTAGAGAGCGGAGGGGAAGGTGTTCCAGGCAGAGAGAACCACAGGGTCAAGGCCCTGAGGCAGCAGAGTGTTTGGGCCCCAAGGTCCCTGTGACAGGAGGGCAGGGTGGTGGGAGGGCCGTCTGGGCCTGGAGCACATAAGCATTTCTTATTTCATTCTAAGGGCAAGGAGAAGCCATTGAAGAATTTTAAAAAGGGGTGGCAGCCCACTTTTGTTTTAAAGAGTTCCTTCTGGTTGCAGAGTGGAGATGGATTGGAGGAAGGAAGGATTGAAAGAGCCAGTGGGAGGCTGGTGAGGTGGAGAGAAATATGGCGGAGGGTGGACATTGGGTGATGGTGGACGGTGCAGATTGGGTGATGGTGGAGGGTGCAGATTGGATGATGGTGGAGGGTGCAGATTGCGTGATGTGTTAGGTGGAAAGTGAGGGAAAGGAAGGAATCAAGAATGGCTCTTGGGCTCCTGGCTGGTGGTGCTATTTTCAGAAATGGACAAATGAACCAGGGTGGGCTGGATCCTGAGAGGTCTTTCGGGATGCCTATTTTTGTTTTTGTTTTTTAATAATAATAATTGTTTGTTTTAATCCAGAAGAAATCTAACTCCTCAGGCTGAGCTCTGCCTCCTCTCTTCCTTTCTGCATCACCGTCTCCCATTACTCTCTGACTCCCAGCTCCTTCTAATCCCCATCCAGGTTTCCTGACTTCCCAGCCCACCCCTTCCCACCTTAACTTGACTCCCCACTCCCACTCCTAGAGAAACCTTTTTCCAAGCCCTCCCTACTCCCTCCCCAGGCCCTGGTGGCTGGAGCTGAATCAGTCAGTCCATCTGGAGCATGTGCTCTTGCTTCTTTGCCTAGTCACCTTCTAGAACAAAGTTGTCAAGATAGGGAGGGAGGGAATCCCTGAGGGTAGGGGTTGGGTCTCCCCCATAAGATTGGGGGCTCCCTGAAGGCAGTGGCTGTGTTCCCTGTCCCCTCCCCCGGGCCCCGACTGGTGGCTGGGCCCTTTCCTCTGGCTCTGCTTTTCTAGAACTTTCCTGCCTGCCAGCCTGAGATGATGGGAAAATTACAGTCATGGACAGGGAGATTGCATCAGGGTGCAGCCACCTCCCCTTGATGACCCAGCCTGGCCCAGCCTGTGAGAAAATCTCTCCTGCTTCTCCGCCCACCCCAAAGGCGCTCCTGGGCTCCTCTTCCGCTAACTGGGCCTTCTACCTGGGCTCTCCATAACCTGGCTCTGCATTTGGGAGGGAATGCACAGAAGTTCCTAGCCTCTGCCTGCACCCCAAGAATTCTGTGGGATCTGTGGGCAGAATCTTCTCTGCAGTCTCTCCTTTTCTTGGAGCCCAACCAGAAGACGGGCTGGCACATTGCAGGCAGCAGAGGGGCCTGGGCCACCAATCTTCCTGTCCTGCAAGGGCAGAGCAGGGAGGGCCAGAGAGGGTAGAAGGGCAAAGAGAAGGGCTGGGCATGGGTGAAGAGAATGAGTTCCTTGGGGTTGGGAGGGTGACATACATGGAAGAGTCTGCAACAAGATCTTAGGGAAACTGAGGCAGGCACACACAGACACACCAAGAGACGGAGTAAGGAGCCAAAAGACCCAGTGATATTAAACCCAGAGATTCAGGGCAGCCCAGGCCCTGGTGTGCCTCCGAGGTCCCCAGCACCCGTGCCTATATGTGGCAGGAAGAGCCAAGTTCAAGGAATCCAGGAAGGAGGGAGCAGCGGAAGTGGAGCTAGAGACCCGATGGAGAAAGTTCCACTGAGGAGACAGAGGCAGGGAGGAAAGGGAGGAAATGAGGAGGGGACAGCAGGAGAAAAGGGAGGGAGACCCTGACAAGAGGGGGCTGAGACACCTCAGGGGGTGGGGGGGGGAGAGGGGGCAGGCCAGCCAGGCCCTGTGACCCCAGCTTCTGACAAAGGGCTGCCGATGGCCACCACTGGCAGAAGATGGATGGGCCTGGGGCCTGGAGCCTTTGAGGCGGGGGATGAAAGAGAGCAGGTCTGAGGAGAGAGTACCCCAGGGCTCCCCCACCTCTTGCTGTCGGCAGTGATAGACTTAGGGAGTCTTCAAGCACTGGTGGGGGGTGGGGTGAAAGACTTGAGAGAGGGTGGGTGGCTGGGCCAGTCCTACCAGAGAAAGAGGAAAGAGGAAGGTCTGAGGGAACTGGGGGCTGGTTCCATTTATATAGAAAGTGAATCAACCATATGTAAATGAGATGCAAATGCAATGCCACTGGAGACCCCAATGGATTGCCCCCGTGGGTTGCCCCCGTGGGCTGTCCCTGTGGGTTGCCCCTGTTGTTCTCCCCTGGGCAGGTCTGCCCGTCTCTCCATGGGGCCTGGCCCTGCCCTTCTGACCTCTCTGTCTCCTCCTGCCCTGCTTCCCCTTGGCGTTGCCAGTCGAGAAACCAGTTCTGTTCCTGCCCTGGATAAGGATCTCTGGGCTGGGCTCTTCCCAGGCAGTGGCAGAAACCTGGCAGGCTGTCAGCACCCCTGCCCCCAGCCGGGGCGGCCTCCAGGCCCACCTCAGGGCCTGGCCCCCTCCTCACCGTGTCCCAGGCAGAGACCCCATCCCCGCTCCCAGGGCCCAGGCTCTCCTTGCTGTCTGTCCTCCTTCCTCCCTGCGTCAGGGTGAGTGTCTCTGCTCTCATGGAGAGAGGGTACCAGAAGAGCCTCCTTCCTCACTTGCTCCAGCTCCTGCCCCCAGGAAGTGTCCCCTATGTCTAACTTCCTTCTCTTCCAATGACGTTGGGACCAAGGCCCTCTGCCTTGCCTGCGCCTTTCCCACTTGAAGGGAAGTTCTCCGAATATCCTTTCATAAGGCTGGATCCCCCTCTCGGCTTTTTGCAAAAGTCTTCCCATCTTTTAGTTGCTAGCGTATTAGAATAGCTAGAGGGAAATAACTGAAATAGTGGAACTGTAACCCATAATATTCTTTGAAATTTGCTTTCTAACTACTTGTTAAATCATACTTTGGAGGTTATCACTGTTCTGTATATATGCTAAATCTCACAATAAAAAATGTATTTAAACAAGAACAAAAACAAAAAACCTCCGGATAACTGCAACAAAATATGGATGTAATGCACATATTTTCAATTGCACCATTAACAGCATATCATATTTTTCTCCAATTGCTATAGAAGTTATTGTAACAATATGTAAATTTTCCACATTCATAAAAAAATGCAGAAAATATTTTGTGATTTTTATCAGAGCATAATACAGACCAATTCTGTCAAAAAAAAAAGTCCTCCCATCCTGACTCCCATTTCCCACCAGTGTTTGCTGACCCCCTGCCGCCCCCTCCCCCAGGCACCCCACAGCTGCCGGGATCAGTCGCCCTGCTCCCCACAGCAGCCCCTCGCCTAGTCGCTGGCACCGGAGGGGGTGGGATGAGATAGGGTTGACCCCATTTAACCCCAGCCCGTGGGCTCCTCTTGGACCATCCTTCATGCCCCGTGACATTCTGGCCCCTTTCTTATCCCTCGGAGCTGCAGCCCCCCACTCCTTCAGTTGGAAGGGACTTTAAAGGGTCATCTCCTCCATTCTTCTGCCCCCTCATCAAATGTCTGCCTGACCTCTGCCCCTGCCCAGCACTCCAGAAACCTCAGACCCCTCCCACCACAGGGGTGGCCGGCCTCTCCCACCTCCCCACAGGGATCCAGCCACTTGCGGGAGGAGTGGGAAGACAGGACACAGAGAGGAGAGCAATTCTGGGAGCCATCGGGGAGACCCGGGGGTGTCTGGAGGAGTCTGGACTCTGGCTTCAGCTCTCACCCTGGCCCCTCGAGGTGAGCAGGGGTGTCAGGCCCGGTGGGACTCAGGCAGCTGACTCAGCCCAGAGCAACCCGACAGCTGCACAGTCCTCAGCAATGAGCCTTCCCTTCCAGCGGCCCTGAGGTGGAATCCTAGAAGCTGGGAATTCTAGAGCCAGAGAACACAGTCCCAGAAGGAAAGGACCCCAGGAATCATGCCTCTTTCCTTTGTAGGAGAGGAAACTGAGGACCAGAAAGGGGTGCAGCCAGCTTGGGGGCTACTTAGGCTCAGTACAAACCAGCTGGGTCAGCTAGACCCCCTTCCCGCCCCCACATCCTCTTTCTCTCCAGCAAGGGGAGTGGGTTCTTCAGTGTGGAGGGAAAGGTTAGTCTTTCCCGTAGTCTAACTTCCATCTCTTACCCTGAAGTAGGGCAAGCCTCTGCCCCCGCACTGGGCCTCCTTCCTCTCCTTCTTGGCTGCAGATTAGGAGGCCGGGACAGGTGTGGGGCCCTTCAGGCTCAGGTGGGGGATTATAGGCTAAGGTTTCAGCAGGAGATGGAGGGCAGGGGCATCCTGGGCTCAGTCAAGAGCTGCAAAGAAGAGCCACCTTCCCCTGACCCAGCTTGCAGGGGGACACAAGAGGGTCCTCAGAGGCCCCATCCAGCCTCCACCCCACCTTAGCCCACCCCGTGATGCACGTGAGGATAAGGAGACCCAGGAGGTGTCATTACTGTTTTCAGTGTTATCATGTTCACTTGGGGTGTCTACGAAGGGGACCCAGGCCAGGCCCAGCCTTAGGCAGATCAACAGCATTTATTCCTTGATGTTTATTGAACATCAACAATGGTGAGCAGGGCCAATGCAATCCCTGACCCAAAGTGTCCCTCTCGCCTTCATCCACTCACCCATCCCTCATCCACTCAACCACATCAGTTCTCACACCTCCCTGTCAGCTCTGGAGCCAGGGTGGGACCTCCACAGCAAGATCTGAGGGACAAGGTGTCAAGGAGGGCCCCCCCTTTGTCCACTTCCAGCCATCCCCTCCTCTGCCATTCTCCGGCTGCCTATGCTCCAGCCCTTTCCTCACAGTGATAAATAGAGGCTAAATCTTTCAGTGAACTATCCTGCAATCGTCCTGTCATCACAGCTCCTGACTCAGAAATCAACCAAGGAACTGTGGGAACATAGAGGCAGACAGGTGTCCGGCGCCTTCTCGCTCGGTCCCACGCGTCCTGTCCTCGGCCGGCAAGGAGAACAGAGGGAAAGAGGGAGAGACACAGACAAACTGACACTTGAGGCACACAATGGCAGTGAATGCAAGCCTTTTACTGGAGCCAGGAAGAAAACTTTCTCTGTTACATATTCCACACGAGGCCCTACACCCCGTGGGAGAACAACCTCTATGCGGCCGTCAGGCACGGCTCCCTGTGGGCTGTCTCCCCGGGGCTAGCCCGGGCAATTTCTTATATACAATAGTTACAACCAATGTGCTGGCACTACGTAAGCGTGTACAATAGGCTAGCAGCAACCGCTGCCTCATGCGTCATATGCGGAAGCAGGATACGGGCGCCATCTTGGCTCAAACGATGGGCGGGGGCTACTCTAGAGCAGGTCGCGGCGTGTCCACCAGGCCCTAACCCGGAAAGCGGCTCCCCACATCTCCCCCCTTTTTATATATTTCAACCCAGTGTCTCCATTGATGAGTGTACTCCCGTGGGCTTGAATGACCCACTACATGTTTTGGTGCTTTGGGGAGTCTGGACTAGGCCCCTGCCATTTTACGGCGGAACCTCTGGCACCGACCAGAATGCTTACCTCATATAGAGACCGGAGAGCTCGTGAGCTGGAAACAACGTGACTCTCCCTACAGTACTTCGCCTCGTAACTGGGGAAAGACGGTTGGGGCAGGAGAGTGGCAACCAGTGTCAAAAGCGTTACTAGGCGTCTCTGTGCAATGGCCAGAGCCCAGTCTGGCCACAACTGGGACTCCGCCTAAGAGACTCGCCTGAGACAAAAATTAAGACAGCTGGAGCTATATGTTATATCCGGGATACGGCCATGGACTTTGCCGCGAACCTGGCCCCAGAGCGCCCCACCCCGAGTGGCCGGGACGGGGATCGATCAGTATAGAAGCTGCTGTCAAAAGTACTACAGGTTGAAGACATAGCCATCATAGTGGTAACACGCAGTTGCTGCTGTGCTTGAAACAAGCGTTCTAACAGGCATTTGACGATTACTAAACCCACCAACAACCCTATAGCGAGGAAAACCCAAGTGGTCAGATTGGGCTATGAAAACCAGGAGGTAACTTGGTTCCACAGGTCAGTTACCAAACTGGCAAGGTTGAACTTAACGGGGGTCAACTTAACGGTTCCAATTTTGTCCAGGCTGACGTCCACCTGCTGGGTAAGATTGGCAAAAGTTGGCAGATAAGTATTTTTAAGCCAGTCAGAGACTTTGTGGGTGTTAGTAGTTACATTGGCCCTGACCGGAGTGACACAAAGTCTGAAAAGGATCCATCGGGTGTCACACAGTTGCACAACTGTTTTCCAGAGCCCATCTATCTCTTGTCCAAGTTCCTGTATTTCACTTTGCATTTTCTGGATCGCTTGCGAATTCAACTCTAACATTAGATTGTGGGCGTGCAACGCGTCCCGGGTGGCATTGGCTAAAGTGTTGACTGTTTTCATTGTCAGGGCGATCTGCTCCGTTGTCCAGGCTTGAAGCACCGCATTCCCCACTGCTGGGACGAACACTGAAGCGACGATGCCGCCGAGGTTCCACAGCCAGCTTTTGACACTTCTTGGTTTCCTGTTAAGGGAGGGATTAAAAGGCCCAGAAAACGGAAAGTTTTCCGTTGACACAACCTGGGTAATAGGGCCTACTCAATCAGTGGTATTGACCGGGACCCAAACATAGCTGGGACGGTAGGTTAGGATGGCGTAGGGAGGGAATCCGTTCCAGCATTCAGACAGGGTACAGAGGACGCTGGAACAGTTGAAGGTAGGCTCTGTAGAGAGTAGAAAGGCGAAGGGAGGGAGCACGCAAACCTGTCTGTGCAAAGGGAAGGAACAATTTTTATCCACATATGTTCCCTCTGCACCCGAAAAAGAACAATTGGGAGAGTTACCCGTCGCGTCGGTTGACGTGTTGGTAAGGGTACCATTCAATAGCATGAAATAGCGCAGGTCCAGACATGCCCCCAGGGGGTTGCAGGCCAAATGCTGAGCGAAGGTTTGGATACGGGAGGCTATGGGGTCAATTAGCGGTTCTCGACATTGGTTTACGGTACCCCACGCCGATGCCTCAGTATAGTTTCGGATCTTGCTTATTGCTGTGAAATTACGTATGTGAGGGCGCACGGACCAGAGCCACCAGTCCTCACTTAAGAGGAACGGGTGTCTCACGGGCACACAGCTGTGCCAAGAGAAGTCCTCCAGAGTGGCTTTCCTGTGCAGGTCATGCGCGCAAGGAGGGAGAGAAGGCTGCGGGACATCAGGATCTCGAGAGCAGTTAAGGACTGTTGGTCTAAACCCAAAAAACTTGAGGCATCTTTTCGTCTCATTTTTGTTAAGCAACCCCTCACAGTCCTGTTGATAGCCAGCCGAGGTATTAAGAAATTCTAGCAAGACTCCAAAAGTCACCTGAGTGCAATGGGTATCACAGGCAGTACTTGTGCTGTTTGCGCAGGAACAATTAGCTATAGAGCGATTAGCAAATGAAAGGATCAGCGTATCATCGGTTAGAGGAAAGGTCTCGTTGAAGGTTATGGAGGAAGCATTGGTAGGCAAAGGTAGATGATGGAGGCTAAGAGTTAAATTAGGAGTGAAGAACTGAGGAGAGGCGGGAGACCCCGCAGAAAAGGGAGCTAGCGTCGGGGGATGGTGCCAGAGGCCCCAGAGGAACTGATCCTCTCCCTGAACCACTGCAACACTGCTGAGAAAGAGAAAACAAATTAGGAGGGTGTTTATAGGGGAATAGGGGTTGGGATCACCGGTCCTCCCCCTGGGCGACGGGGAGGCGGTTAGGATCATTCTCATCATCTTGCTGGTCATCTTGCTGATCGTCACCAGCGTTGAAGGTTGGGTCTCTTGTGTCATATTGGGGTTTTCCCAATTGGTCAGGCTGCAGCTTCTCAGCGCTCTCGGGCGTTGATACGGTTCTCACCAATCTCTCCGGAACCCACACCGGTTGACGTCCTGGTTCCTGTGGGAAGACACAAACAGAGCCTTTGGCCCAGCTGAGCACGGGGTCAGGGCCTTGCCACTGTCCTGACAGGACATCCTTCCATCGGACTAGACCTCTATGTGGAGGACTCGGGGTGGTGTGTTGAAGGGCAGGTGTCATGCCCTGTGAATTTTCATTTAAGAAATTATACGTGAATAAGGCTACAGACAGTTGAGCCCTTGGGGATAGGCCGTGACCTATCCCCTCTTTCTGTTTGTTGAGCAAGTTTTTTAGAGACCTGTGTGCTCTTTCAATGATACTTTGTTCTTGAGGGTTGTAAGGGATTCTGTGCTTCAATTGTACTCCCATATTATCACAAAATTTTTGGAAAGTTTTACTGGTATAAGCAGGTCCATTATCTGTCTTTAACATTTTTGGCTTGCCCCACGCTGCCCAAGCGGCAAGGCAGTGTGCAATGATTTGGTGGACTTTCTCTTCTGTTTTAGCAGAGGCAAATAATATTTGAGAACATGTGTCTACTGACACATGCAGGTATTTGACTTTTTCGTACTCTGAATGATGAGTGACATCTATTTGCCAAATGTTTCTTGGGACGAGACCTCTAGGGTTAACTCCCACAGATGGGATATGCTGTTGAGTAACACAATTTTCACAAGCTCGGACTATGTCTCTAGCGGCCGCTCGTGGTATACCAAACCGCTTAGCCAGGGTACTTGCATTGATATGAAATTTGGCGTGGAACTCTTGGGCTTGCTGATATGGTGTTAGCACGGGGAAGACGTGTGGTTGTTGAGTGGTCACATCTACTATGTGATTTTCTTGGGCCACGGGACCAGGTAGGCCTGTATGGGCCCTAATGTGAGTTGTGTAAAAGGGATGTTGCCTAGTACGAATCGTCTTTTGCAGCTTGAGAAAAAATGTGCTTACAGTGGAGGAGCATTTTATAATGCCCACAATTTCTAGGATTTGTAGAGAATTTACGACATAAAGGGAATTAGAGACAATATTTAGGGGGCCAGGAAACTCTCTCAGGACTGTAATAGTAACCTGCAATTCAACCCACTGCGGTTTTTGTGGTTGAAAAAACACTGTTTTGGGAGTGTCTCCTTCCACACAATACGCCCTTGTACCGGAGCTGGAGCCATCCGTGTACACGGTGAGGGCGTTTGCTAGTGGCCTAGATGAAGTCACTTTGGGAAAGATTACCGGATGTTGGGTGACAAACTGTAAGAGGGGGTTTTTGGGATATTGGTTATTAATACATCCCGAAAAGGTGCATTGGAGAACAGCCCACTGATCTATGCATCCGGTAAGCACTTCAATTTGTGGGAGAGAGTAGGGTACTCTAAGGTTTTTTGGTGGTTGGCCAAGGTGTTGGATGGTCTTTTTGATGGCCTTCAGGGCCAGATCTGCAACTGCGGTAGGGTAATGCTCTAAGATCTTTTTTGGAGAAACTTCGGGGTGGATCCAGAGTAATGGCCCCTGTTGCCACAGCACCGCCGTGGGCTGTGACATCGTCGGCAGCAGGCAAGCTTTGAAAGGCTTATTAGGGTTTATTCTTTTTAACGTGGCACTACTGAGTGCTTGTTCTACTTGGCATAGTGCTTGTCTCGCTTCAGGGGTGAAGGACCGGGGCGAAGCTAAGTTCGGGTCCCCTTTAAGCAAGTTAAACAAGGGTCTTAATTCGGCATTGGGCAACTTCAGGTATGGGCGAACCCAATTTATGTCTCCCATGAGCTTTTGTAGGTCATTGAGGGTGTTCAGGTTATCTAACCTGAGAGACACCTTTTGGGGGGAGACTTGAGTAGACGTAAGTTTCGCTCCCAGGAAGGTGACAATCTCGGTCATCTGGATCTTTTCCGGGGCTATTTCGAGATTGACCTCTCTAAGTGTAAGAACCAAATGTGATAGTGCAGCGTTAAGGAGATCTGGGCTTTCATGAGTTAGCAAGATATCATCCATGTAGTGAAGGATCCTTACTTTGGGGAATTGCTGCCGGGTATCGGCCAACTGTGCAGCGACATACAACTGACACATGGTAGGGCTGTTGGTCATGCCCTGGGGCAGGACTGTCCACTCAAAGCGGTGACAGGGCCCCTCTTGGTTTAGAGAGGGCACAGTAAAAGCAAATTTTTGGGTATCCTCTGTGTGAAGTGGGATAGAGAAGAAACAGTCTTTGATATCTAAGATGATAACAGGCCAACGCTCTGGCAGGGCCGAAAGGAGGGGCAACCCCATCTGAACGGGCTCTAAAGGCTCCATGCAATTATTGATGGCTCTTAAATCGTGCAGCAACCTCCACTTGTCTGATTTTTTCTTTATAACAAAAATAGGGGTGTTCCAAGGTGATGTGGAGGGAATGAGGTGGCCCTCTCTTAGCTGATCTGACACCAGAGTGTGCAATGCAGAGAGCTTTTTCCGTGATAAGGGCCACTGAGGCACCCAAACCGGAGATTTGGTCTTCCATTTTAGCTTTATGGGTGTGGGTGGGAACATTCCCTCAGTGGCCCCCAGGAAAAACCCAGGCCTTGCTTGACAATGTTGGAGGTAGCTTGTATGGGCTCTACACGTCCCTGTAACGAGGCTCCTAAGCCTTTGCTAGGGACATATCCCATTCCTTTTAACAATCGCTTAGAGGTTGGGGAACAACCACTGGTCAAGGTAACGTCCATCTGGGTAAGAATGTCTCTTCCCCACAGGGAAACAGGCAGGGCCAATACATATGGCTGAAAACTACCTTGGTGTCCTTCTTCGTCTGCCCAATGAAGGGCAGCGGCACTTAGCATGGGTGCCGAAACCTGGCCTATTCCTCTGATGGTATCTTCCGCCTTGCACGTCGGCCAGGTGGAGGGCCAGTCCTGTTGTCTTATAATTGACCGATTGGCCCCGGTATCTAGCAAGCTTAGGAAAGATCTGCCTTGTACCTTGATAGTCAGCATGGGTCGAGACTCCAGAGACATATGGAGGCCCTCAAAAACTTCCCCTGAAGACCCAAATCCCTTATCTCCTCTCTGTCTGGGTCTACTCTGAAAGAGTGTATGCAAGCTGGGTAGGAGCAAGAGCTGTGCCAGCTTGTCACTTTTTGCAATGACCAGCGTACCTTGCTGAGATTGTACCATAATCTGGACGTAACCTGTGAAATCTGAATCCACAACACCTGGTATGACACTTAGTCCTTTCAGGGCTGTGGATGCTCTCCCAATTATGAGCCCAACAGTCTTTGCTGGCAAGGGCCTTTTAAAGGAGGTCCCTACCAACTGGACACCCATGGAGGGGGTTAGTACGAGTCTGGAGGTGGCACAGAGGTCCAGTCCCGCTGACCCAGGGGAGGCGCGAATTTGGGCGGACTTCGTGTCGCCGGATGGCATGCAGGGGGGCCCACCGAAAGGGTGGACCCCCCCTGCCCGTTTTTTGGGTCCTGTTCAGGACGGCCAGAAAGGCGCACACCTTGCGCATCGAAGGCTGACCTACAGTCTTCTGCGCGATGAGGTCCCTTGTGGCAACGGCCACATAGCCTGGTTGCTGCATATGGTCTACCAAACTGTGGAGTGGCAGGTGGCTGACCTTTATTGGGACAGTTCCTCTTAATATGTTCCAGCTGGCCACAATGATAGCATCCTCTGGGCTTCATTTCTAGTTCTTTAGATTTCTTTGCAGACACTTGTAAGGAGTTGGCTAGCATGGCAGCTAGACCTGCATTAGTTAACGGGCTGCCAGCATCTCTGCAAAGCCGAACCCAGTCCGTTAGCTGTTTTCCTCTGTTTTGTGCTAAAATAACTTTACATTCTTTATTACACTGTTCAAATATCATTTGTTTAACTACAGTCTCTGCCACCCCTGGATCTGAGAAAATTCTCTCGGCTGCAGTCTGCATTTTGGCTACAAAGTCCACAAAAGGTTCTGTGGGGCCCTGATGAATATTACTGAGCGAGGCTTGAGCCTCTCCCTCACCTGTCAGCTTTTTCCAAGCTCCCACGAAACAACGGAAGATTTGGGCATAGACCTCTTGAGGGAACCGCGTTTGATTTTGGGCATGGGCTCCCCTTCCTAACAGCATGTCTGTATTCCACGTGCCATGTCTTCCCGCTGCGTTCTTAGCCGCTTGTTCCTCAGCTAACTCCTCAAACCACGCTTTCCAATCTATAAATCGGCCTGGTGGCAAACAAGCACGGGCTAACTGAACGATATCTGCGGGCGTATGATTTAGGGCGGAGAGGTTTTCAACCATGTTCAGGGTATAAGGGGCATTGGGGCCGTACTGATGGACGGCCTGCCTTAGCTCCTTCAAAAGTTTGTAATCATATGCTTCATATTGATTGTTGCCTTGGTGGTTAATAATAACCGGGTACATTTCTGGGGATGGTTCTGGCTTAAGTGGTTGGTACCCACCTAATATACCGAAAGGCCTAAAGGTGAAAGAGGGGACCCATTTCCAGAAATGCCTCCCTCCACATTCCGATGATCTGGGGTCTAGGGGGCCTGAGTATTCAGGTGGGGGATACGGCTGTGAATGCCCCTCCTCCGGCCCGCCTGCAAGGGGTTCCGGGTCCCGCAAAGGCGGACCATCGTGATTATCGGATTCGGGCACTAGGGGGAGCTCTCGGTAAGGGCCTTTGACGGAACCGCTCAACCAGCCCACCGGAAGCCGCGGCGTTTTTCGTGACGCGGCAACAGGCGCCGGCGGGGCGGAAGGCCGTGTGGGTGGGGCGGGAGGCTCCTCCCAATCAATTAATGGAGGCGCTTCCGCTCCCTCACCGTCACCGCTATCCGATTCTGAGGCAGAGGTGTCCGAGCTACCACCACTCAACTTTGGCTGCTTGCCTTTATGGGAGCCGACCGCAGATGACACCGACTGGGTTTCTTGGAGAGCGTGCAGTACCTCTTGCAAGGTGGAGGATGGACTTAGGCCTGTAGTCGACTCTAGTTCAAGGACCGCGCGGACGGTCTCCCATATAGGGACTAGAATTGGATCCAGACAAACGCCCGTCTGACGCGCCCGGTCTATATCGTGACCAAGCTTCAGCCAAGAGGGAAGACTGAGGCTGCCGGTGGAGGGAAACTAAGGGGCAAAAGTTTCAACATCATCGAGAAACCTCTGTAGGGAGCTTTTCTTAACTGAAATACCCCTCTGCTTCAGGAGGGTTTTTAAAGGAGCCAGCAAAGGTGAACTTCTAGACTGCCCCATGCTTGCAGTCGGCACTGTACTTTAACCACTCGGAGAGCTCTTCCGAGTCCCCGGGACCGCCTGAGAACCCACGGGCCCTGACTCTCACGTAAAAGGAACACTCACCTTCTCGCGCTGATCAGGCGCGGGAAGTCCACTGCAATGAAAGAGGAGCGAGGCGAAAGGTATGTGTGTTCCCCGTACGGGCCACCACTTGTCCGGCGCCTTCTCGCTCGGTCCCACGCGTCCTGTCCTCGGCCGGCAAGGAGAACAGAGGGAAAGAGGGAGAGACACAGACAAACTGACACTTGAGGCACACAATGGCAGTGAATGCAAGCCTTTTACTGGAGCCAGGAAGAAAACTTTCTCTGTTACATATTCCACACGAGGCCCTACACCCCGTGGGAAAACAACCTCTATGCGGCCGTCAGGCATGGCTCCCTGTGGGCTGTCTCCCCGGGGCTAGCCCGGGCAATTTCTTATATACAATAGTTACAACCAATGTGCTGGCACTACGTAAGCGTGTACAATAGGCTAGCAGCAACCGCTGCCTCATGCGTCATATGCGGAAGCAGAATACGGGCGCCATCTTGGCTCAAACGATGGGCGGGGGCTACTCTAGAGCAGGTCGCGGCGTGTCCACCAGGCCCTAACCCGGAAAGCGGCTCCCCACAGACAGGTGAGGTCACCCAGCCCAGTACCGTGTCTCAGGGCAGAACACTTTCCACAACCCAGCTGAGTCTTACCAAGGAGGGACCACGCCACCAACACAACCCTCTCTGGCTCACTCCTTCCCAATGTTTGATCCCATTCCCCCCTGGGAAGTCCTTCCTGAGGGCTAACTTAAGTGCCTACTGCTGTAGCTTTAGCTCCTGACAGGGATGGAACCTAGGGGAGGGAAGTAGTGTGGGCACCCGGTGGGAAGACTTTCTCCATCTTTCTGTCTGGCCTTTCTTTTTCTTTTCCCCACCCCTCATTCTTTCCCCTTCCCTCCTCTCTCCTTAGTCTCCCCCACACCCAGCTCCTGGCTGGGGGCCAGCATTGTTCCTGCCTGGCTCCCCTCTCCCTTCCTCCTCCCCTCCCTGCCCCCCTCCAGCCAGCCCCTGGGGCACCAGCCTACCCAATCCCTGGCATGTGGCGGCTCGAGGCTGGGGGGCGGGGCGGGATAAGGGATCTTTCTTTCTTGCCCCATCCTCTGCTTCCTCATCACTCTGCCCCTCCACTCCCCACTGGCGGCCCCTTCCCGGTAGAAGGCTGGGGAGCTTGGGTTACTGAGGGCCCCCGGTTATTTTTAATGCTACCACTCAGCAGATAAATATACCTTCCCCTCCCGCCAGCCGCCAGGGACAGACCAACACCCCCTCCAGATTCCCTGCTTCTCCTACCACTCACCCAGTCTCCTCACACCCGGCTCACCCCCTAATGCCTTCTCACATTCTCCGCTAGTCGGTCCCCTCCCCTCTGGACCCCCAAAGCTCATAAATGGTGTGGGAGAGCCTTGTGGCCTGGCTCCACCTAGTGGCCTTTTGAGGCATCACACCCGGCAAAGGGCTGGAGCAGGAATCCAACCCTCCGTGATGGCCGGGGGCTGGGGCAGGGCTTCAGAACGCTCCACGGAGGAGATCCTGGACAGAAGCTGCTCTTGCCGGATGCTTTCTCTCCTCAGGCCCGGCCTCTGCTCAGGCTCCTCTCCTAGTTGGCCAGAGGTGGGACTAGTGGTCAGGAGCCCACCGCCTCTTCCTCCTTATCCTGCTCCATTTCTGTTTGCTCCCACAGTGCAGGAATTTTATTTATTTGTTTGTTTGTTTGTTTGTTTGTTTGTTTATTTTAAAACTGTAGTAACATATATGCAACACAAATTTTCCCATTTTAACCACTTTTAAGTATACAGTTTTACCATTTTAGCCACTTTGTGGTATGCAATTTATTGGTGTTAATTGTACTCCCAATGCTATTACTAATATCACCATCTATTACCACAACTCTTCCACCACCCCAAATAGACTCTGCACCCATTACACATTAACTCTCCACTCCTTCTTCCTTCTGCCCCTGGTAACCTGTGATCTACTTTTCTGTCTCTATAAATTTGCATATTCTAGTCATTTCATAAAAGTAAGATCATGCAATGTTTGTTCTTTTGTGTCTGGCTTATTTCACTCAACATAAGGTCTTCAAGGTTCATGCATGTTGTAGCACGAATCAGAATGCCATTCCTTTTTTATGGCTGCATAATATTCCATTGCATGTATATACCATATTTTGTTTATCCATTCATCAATTGATGGATACCTGGGTTGCATCCACCTTTTGGCTATTGTGAATAATACTGCTATGAACATTTGTATACAAATACTAAGTCCCTGCTTTCAATTCTTGTGGGATTGCTGGCTCATATAGTAATTCTGTGTTTAACTTTCTGGCAATTGCCAAACTGTTTTCTACAATGGCTGCAACATTTTACATTCCCACCCAATGATGTAGGAAGGTTCTAATATCTTCATATCCTTGCTGACATTTGTTATTTCCCATTTAAAAAATAATAGCCATTCTAGTGGGTGTGAAGTGGTAACTCATTGTGGTTTTGATTTGCATTTCCATGATGGCTGATGATGCTGAGCATCTCTTCATGTCCTTATTGGTCATCAGTAAATCTTCTTTGGAGAAATGTCTGTTGAAGTCCTGTGCCCATTTTTTATTGGGCTGTTTGTCTTTTTGTTGTTGTAAGAGTTCTTTATACATTCTGGGTATTAAACCCTTATCAGATATATGGTTTCTAAATATTTTCTTCTATTTGGTCGGTTGTCTTTTCACTTTCTTGAGATGTCCTTTGATGTACAAAAGTTTTTAATTTTTTAAAGTTTCAAATTCTGACAGAGCCCCATTTATCTATTTTTCTTTTGTTGCTCATGCTTTAGGTGGAAAGCCTAAGAATCCATTACTCAATGCAAGGTCCTGAAGATGTTTCTCTATGTTTTTATTCTATGAATTTTATAGTTTTAGTTCTTCTTTTTAGGTTGTTGATCCATTTTGAATTAATTTTTGTATATGGTGTGAGGTAGGGTCCACTTTCATTTCCTTGCTTGTGGATATCCAGTTTTTCCAGCCTCGTTTGTTGAAGAGACCATTCTCTCCTCATTGAGTAGATTTGACACTGTTGCCAAAAATCCCTTGGCCATAGACGTGTGGGCTTATTTCTGAACTCTCATTTCTTTTCTATTCCATTGGTTTATATGTTTGTCCTTGTGCCAATACCACACTGTTTTGACTACTGTCACTTTGTAATAAATTTTTAAATCAGGAAGTGTGAGTCCTCCAACTTTGTTCAAGACAGTTTTGGCTATTTGGGGCCCCTTCTCCTTCCATATGAATTTAATGATTGACCTTTGCATTTCTGCAAAGAAGGCTGTTGAACTTTTATTGGGAGTGTGTTGAATGTGTAAATCACTTTGAGTAGTACTGACATCCGATATTAAATCTTCCAATCCATGAACACAGAATATCTTTCCATTTATTTAAGTTTTTAATTTCTTTGAGCAGGGCTTTTGTTTTGTAGTTTTCCATGTACAAGTTCTTTACATCCTTGGTTAAATTTATGCTTAGATACTTTATTCTTTTTGTTGCTATTATGAATGGAGTTGTTTTCTGGATTTGTTTTTTGATTAATTATTGCTGTTGTATAGAAATGTCACTGAAGTTTACATATTGATCTTGTATTTGCCACTTTGCTGAATTCATTTATTAGTTCTAGTAGCTTTCTTGTAGATTCTTCAGGATTTTCGATACCTAAGACCTTGTCATCTGCAAATAGCGATAGTTTTACTTCTTCTTTTCCAATTTGGATGCCTTTTTACTTCTTTTGCTTGCCTGATTGCTCTGCCTAGAACTTCCAACAGGATGTGGAAGAGCAGTGGTGGAAGTGGGGAGCCTTGTCTTGTTCCTGTTCATAGGGGGAAAGTTTTCAGCCTTTCATCGTTGAGTATGATAGTAACTGTGGATTTTTCCTGTAAGCTTTATCATGTTGAGAAAGTTCCCAGGGAAGTTCTTCCTGGGATTAACTGCAGGTCTCTTGCTTGGCACAAAGGGCCCTCTGGGAGTAGTCCAGGGCGGAGACTGTGGCTCTCTGAAGAGGTCAGAAGTGAGGCCCTGTGGGATCAAGCTGGAGTTTTGTTCGTTACTAGATTATTAGAGCCCCCAGTATTGAAAAAGCCACCAAGACCCTCAAGGGCAGAGCCCCAAATAATTCAGCCTAGAGTGGTTATCTGCTCTGTGCCAGAACACCTCCAAAGAAAGGGTGCTCTCGCTGTCTGGTGGCAGCCTGCCCCACAACGGAAACAAGTACGTGACAGTCTCTTTTTGTCTAGGGTGAAATCCGGACCCTGCAGCTTCCAACCTTCAGACCTTGCTCTGCCTCCTGGACCCACATAGGAAACGTCTGGGCCCTTTAGCCCAAGAGTCCTTCAGACACTTAAGGTGACCCCACTTGTTCTAGTTTCCTAATGCTGCCTTTATACAAAATACCAGAAAAATGAATTCGCTTTTATAAAGGAGGTTTACGTGGTTACAAATTTACAGGCTGAAGGCCATGAAAATGTCCAAATTAAGGCATCAACAAGAGGATACCTTCACTGAAGAATGACCGATGTCTTCCAGCACACCTCTGTCAGCTGGGAAGGCATGTGGCTGGCATCTGCTGTTCCTTATCTCCCAGGTTGCATTTCAAAATGGCTTTCTCCAAAATGTCTCTGGGCTTCTCTCTCTTAGTTTCTCCAGAGCAAACTCTGGGCTAGCATCTCTTAGCTAAGCATCTCCAAATGTCCTTCTGTCTGCATCTCCAAGCATCTCTAAGCATCAGCATTTCTTGGGGCATTTTTGTCCTCTCTGCTCTCTGTGTGAGCTCCCTTTAAAGGACTCCAGTAAACTAATCAAGACTCATGCTGAATGGGCAGAGCCAAATCTCCATGGAAATATTCAATCAAGAGGTCACACCCTAATCAAAAAGATTAATCAATCTGCCCCCACAAGATTGCATTAAAGAATATGGCTTTTGGGGGACATAATGTATTCAAACCAGCACATCACCTTGTGTATTTATTTATTTTGAAATATTTCATATAAGCAATTCTATTCTATTCTATTCTATTCTATTCTAAACAGTAGTGTCCCTGCTTGTATCCCTTCCTTCTCTTCAGAGGGAATCACTGTCCTCTTCTTTATTTTTATCATTAATTGCTTTATAAAAAGATACCTACTGCATATGTAAGTATCTCTATGTAATACAGTGGTTGGTTTTGCAGGGTTTGAACTTTTCTATAGATGGCATCCTACTGTGTGCACTTTACTGCAGATTGCTTTTCTTGCTTAGCATGTTTGCAAGATCCATCCATGCTGATGTCTTTTCACTGTTGTATACTGTGTCAATTTGAGTGTATTATGTCCCCCAAAATGCCATTATCTTTGATGCACTCTTGTGTGGGCAGAACTATTAGTGTTGATTAGACTGTAATTCTTTGAGTGCTTCCACGGAGATGCGATCCACCCTACTGTAGGTGATAACTCTGATTGGATAATTTCCATGGAGGTGTGGCCCTGACCATTCAGTGAGGGCCTTGGTTAGTTTACTAGAGCACTGTAAAAACTCAGACGGTAGGAACGAGCTTGCTGCAGCCAAGAGGACACTTTGAAGAACGCACAGGAGCTGAGAGAAGAGCTGCAGCTTACAGAGACATTTTGGAGACAGCCTTTGAAAGCAGACTTCTGCTCCTGAGAAGCTAAAGGAGGGCAAAACGCCCCAAGAGCAACATTTTGGAGAATGCCATTTTGAAATGCAACCTAGGAGCAAGTGGACGCCAGCCACAAGCCTTCCCAGCTAACAGAGGTTTTCCAGAAGCCAATGGCTATCCTTCAGTGAAAGTACCCTGTTGTTGATGTCTTACCTTGGACACTTTATGGCCTTAAGACTGTAACTTTGTAACCAAATAAACCCCCTTTATAAAAGCCAATCCATTTCTGGTGTTTCCAAAAGGGCAGCATTAGCAAACCGGAACATATACCATCCCATCAAATGAATATACCTCACAATTGTCAAAACTTAAAAAAAACTGACAGTACCAAGTGTTGGAGACAATGTGAGGCAATAGGAACTCTTCATACACTGCTGGAAGAGAGTAAACTGATAAGACCACTTTGAAAAACAATGTGACATTATCCAGTGTAGTTGTTGATGTGCATTCCCCAGGACCAGCAATTCCACTCCCAGATTACACCTGGGAGGATGGTGTGCATCCATGCACCAGGAGACACGTGCAAGAATGTTCACAGCAGCAGGGCTGGGAACAACCTGGTCACCCCCACCTTATTCACACTTTTATTCACTCCACAAACATCCACTGAGCACTTGTTGAGGGCCAGGCACTGCAAATTTGAAACAGACAGACCTCGTCCCTGCCCTTACAGAGCTCACTCTGTGCTCAGACGAGGTGGGTATTATTGTCCCCATTTTACATAAGGAAGCTGAGACTGAGTAAGGTTAAGTGTCTCGCAGGAATTCAGACTCAGGTGTGCTTCCAGAGCCTGTGCTCTTAACAGCCTGGCTACTCTGCTTCTGGGCTGTTCATCCTTCACTCATGGGCACACGAAGGCTTGTCTGTGCCCTCCTTCCGTGGGGACTTAGAGCAAAACACAGCCCTGGAGGTGAGGGCAGACCCTCATGGGGGCTGCACATTCAGTCAGCAAACACCTCAGGGGACCTCAGTGTGGGCGGGGCATTGAGGCACAGACCTCGCCGTCTGCTGCTTCCCTGGTGGCCCAGCCCTAGCTCCCTACTCCCAGACCCAACCCAGACCCAGCTGGCCTCCAGTTCTCTTTCCACTTCTTCTGAGCTGTGTCCTCAGGTAGAAAATCATGGATGAAAATGACGACACTTTGACCTACCTCACTATGCTTCCAGGGCAATGTAGCTTTTTTTGAGGGAATAGTGGCCCCTGGTGGCCAAGCCCCACCACAGCGTCTTCTACTTTCCGCTGAAGCTGAGTGAGGAAGGGGGCAAGGCTGCTCATGAAAACCACAGACCCAGAGGGTCTGCTCCAGAAGGGAACAGCCCTTCGTGATGTGCCCATACCCTCTGCCCTTGAACGACCCCGTCCATGCTCACAGTTCCTCCCCACTCACTCCCTTTGTGCATCCTCCTCCTAAATCCACACCCCAGACCCACCCCTGCAGCAGCAGCCCTGCCTCTCCCCATGCAGGGTCCCCATGCCCCTAAAATCCACAGGGCTGACCCCAGACTTGTTACTTTTCCCCAAGATTGCTCCTCCTCTCTGGCAGTCGGTCTCAGGAGAGCAATGATGCTCTCCCCAGCCCTCTCCAGGGCACCCAAGTCACATACTTGGGAGTCTTTCCTGTCTCATCCTCCCAAACCCACATCTAACCAGTTTCTGATCTACGCTAGCACTCTCACCCCTTCCCCCCACCCCTAGGTTCAGATCTCATCACTCCAGACCTTGATGGCAGCAGCTGCCTCCTGACTGGCCGTCCTGTCTCGCCCTCCCCATCCCAATCCTCCACAGCCTTATTTCTAGGATGCAAATCTGACCAGGCTACCTCTTCAATCGAGGGTTAAAACTCTTCAACGGACCAAACTCCTCTTTTACCCATATGGGCCACCTCCTGAGGTCCCTAGTTCATATCTGCCTGTTCATAACATGATCACACCCTGTGGTCCCCGTGTTTGTCCTCTACCAGGCCCATCAGCAACTTGGGGCCACGGCTTCAAATTCATCATCCTTGATTCCTTTGCAACATTAACTGGGTGCCTACTGTGCACCTGGCATTCAATAGGTACTCAGTACCTATCATTTGAGTAAATTAATGAGGTAATCAAGACCCAAAGGGGTGAATCGATTTGTCCAAGGCTGCACAGAGAAACAGGGCTTCTTGATCAGTATTTTTTTCAACCTTACTGTGCCATCTCTCAACCCCTGCCCAAGGATGGCCTTGAGGGGAAGAGATGCCATTCCCATCGACCCCCTAGTTGGGAGAAGAGAAAGTGGAGAGACAAGGAGCATTTCCTCCTCCCAGTGCCAGCAGCAGCTCCAAGCCTCTACCCTCAGTGGCTGGAAAAAAGCAGGAGCTCAAAGACAGGGTGCTTTCTCAGTTCTGCTGATTCCATCTTTAGCGCCAGCTCTCTCCCTCTCTCCATTTCCCCACTTTGGTTGCTCCAGAGTGTCTCAAAGTGGTGTCCCTCCTACCATCTATTCTCCACCCCACTTGCTTCCCTCTATCCATCTTTTCTTGTCTAAAGACAACGACTCATTTCTGACCTTACCACTTACTACACACATCCAGTAGGTTCCATCTGGCTGGGAAATGGGAGGGGGGTGCAAAGAGGAGAGAGGAGGAGAGGGACAGAGAGAGTTGGGCAGGTGAGAGTTGGGGCAACAGTGACTTCCTGGGTCTGCCATAGCTCCTGCCTGAGTTGTGAAGAGGCAAAGAAGGGGGGGGGCGGGTAGGGAAGGTAACAAAAATGAAATGGTTTTAGATCTCTCTGACCACTGCCTGCAACAATAATCTGTTGTATCTCCGTCTCCTGTCCATTTATGACATTTTGTCTGATCCCAGAGATTTCTGAGCATTTGGGGGTATAAAAATGTCATTCTGTACAGTTCAATTTAACCCAGTTTGAAATTTCAATCTCATACCTCATTAAAAAGCTCCTTCTTACCTGGTAGCCAAGAACTCCAGATCCAGAGACCTGCAGTGAGGAGAATTGTGCTTTACTCTTCACCCTCTCCCCTTGCTCCTCTGAACCCCCCTGAGACTTCTTTCTCCTCTGAAGGGGGGAGGAGGAAATAGAGGGTGGGTGTCACTTACCTGGTGCTACAGGCAGCTTCCCTCGGATGTGGACCTCCTTTGGGGGTGGTGAATGCTCAAAGCTGGCTGCCCCATGGGCAGAGCCCTCTTGGCTCACAGAATCTCACCTCTCTCTCCCTGTGGACCCCTGTTCCCCTGCTGTCTCTCTCCAGAGTCAGAGATAAGCAGATAAGCAAGACCTCTGCCTTGAAAAAACAGCCACCCAGGAGGGGGAGGCCATGTATTGTTCAGGCAGGCCCCCAACCTTGAGGAGTCACTCCCTTGGACGCTCCTACCCACCCACCCCCCTTGGCGGGGCATCACCCTTCCTCCACATGCCACTTGTCTTCTCTCATGTAGACTGGGGCAGGGAGGCTCCCAGGGTGTGTCTAGCAACTTTCTTTGGGATGTACGTGGTACTCAAAGCCTATTATTTTAATTTGGGAGCTTGGCTGCAATCTGAGATGCAAGTTTATTCAGAAAGCCTTCATCAAACACATCTCCAAGTTCTCTTTCCATTTGGTCATATTCCTCTAGGATGAACTCCAACCTGTCAAGGTCCCTCTTAAAATACAGTGTTTAGAACAATACTCCAGGCGTGGAAGGCAGTGGGAATGGGACACCTTGCATCTATTAATCATTTCCATTCTTTTTAATTTTTTAGACAGCCTCTTCACAATGTTGGTCCTACCAAGCTTGTGGTCCTCTAGAACTGTCTGGTCTTCTTCACTAGACATGCTCTACTCTTCAGGTGGTTCTTCATTCTTCCTTTCTTATGGAGTTGATAGTTTTAAAATAAAATGTAGAATTTTTTTTTACTTATCATCTGGTTCACTTTTTTCCTATTCTGTCAAAATCTGTCAGTTCTTGCATAATCTGTAGATTTGATAAACATGGCCTCTACCTTTTTATTCAGGTCTTCAATAAGAAATTTTAATGGTCAGGACCAAGGCCAGAGCCCCATGGGGCAGCCCACAGAGCCCTTCTACTTGCTCATGGACATCTTGGCAATGGCTGCTGAACTGCTTCGTATCCACTCACTGCAGTATCTGGCAGCCTACATTCTCCTCACGGCCCCAGAAATATGATAAGGGATGCAGCCAAAGGCCTCATGAAAATCCTGTTAACACAGTATGACCCCCCGGGGGAGGAGAGGAGGACTCCTGGCCTGGCTTATGCCCGTTGAGCTTCTGCTGGCCCCCAGGGAGGCCGCCTTCTAAGTGCAGCAAATCCTTGGTTATCTGCTTAGAATCTGCTAAGCACTGATGTCAGCTCTGCCTGGCTGTATTTGCTAGAACCCATCTTCTCCTGCCTTAGGAAAATCAACACCACACTCTTCCCCAGCATTCTTAGCCCATCTCTGCAACCCACAATCCCCAAAACTCACAGAGAGTACCTCACAGCAGGGTGGACTTTCTTTAGTTTAATGGCTTTCATTGTGGTCCTCAAAAAGGCTTTATTCAAAGACCTCCTCCTGCCTGGTTCCCCTTGATCCTCAGAACAAACACATGGGAATGAGTAAGTATTAGCCTCCTTTACCAAATAGGTAAACTGAGGCTCACTCAGAGAGGTTATGTGATTTGCCCAAGGTCATTCAGCTAGAAAATGCAAAAGCCAGACCTGGTTCTCTTTGCCTGAGCCACAGTGCCAAACGTGTCCCCTCTGGGTGAGGGTGAGGGGCCCAGGGGAGGAGCCCCTACTTCAGCCACCTCACATTTCCAGGGCAACCTCTAAGGATCCAGGAGGATCTCACATATTCATCACTCATCTCCCCACAGCCAGGAGTTGAAAGAGAAGGAAGAGACCCAAACTGGCTCTCCAAGTGGCAACTCAGGTGTCCCCAGCTCAAACCAAACAGCAGGATTTGTGAGGTGCTGTGAGGATGCAGACACCTGGGCATTCTGGACCCTCAGCCTCTGAGTCTGACCTAAAGCTCAGTCAGCTCCCCTACTGGCTCCTCCCCAGTCTCCATCCCACATATTAGTAGTGAATTCTAAAGCCCAGTTGGCCTGGGGATAGGGATGGGACAGAGCCAGACTCAAAGTTGATGGCATGGCTCCTGGTCATAGCCCATGCTGTACCCTCCACCTAGAGAACCTTCTCCATCCTCTGTGCTCCCCCAGCTCTCTGTGGACACCTGACTAAATATTGCAACTATTTATGGTGTTTACCTCCACCACCAGACTGAGAGCTGTCATCACTGTCGACCTCACATCATGACTGTGGGCTCCTCCAGAGCTGGAACACAGTCCCTGATACTTTTTTTGGTGCAGACACATGCAAGGGGCTCAATAAATACTTGTAGAACTAAATTGGATTTACATGATCAAAAATACTTCTGAAAAGATCCCTTCCGTCTCATTATCCCTGAGTCTCCTCCTCCTGGCCCTGCTTCCCTTTTACTCTACACATCCCACAACCTACCTGTGTCCCCCACCATCTGGCTGGAGGACACTCCTCCTCCAGAAAGACTTCCCGACTATTCCCATCCTCAGTGAGCTCTCCGTTTCCTGAACTGTAACCCCCTTAAAGGGATGTTTCAAGGATAGAGTCAGATAATGTAAGTAAGATGTTAGCACTGAGAGTGGGCACACATAAAGGCTCAATAAACATGGGCTAGTTGTGATGATCAAAATTGCTGCCCCTTCTTTCTGCTTCCTGATCTGTAAGCCACCAGGGGGCACCCTCTGCCCCCCCAAAAATCCCCTGACATCAGCGGCAGGATGGGACGCTCTTCCTTGAGAACTGGGAGAAGACTTCCACTATTGAAAGTGAATATGTGAGTCTCAGATTATATGGAATGGTGGTAAGAAGGATGGGGGTGAATAATGGGAAGGACGTTCTTCAGCACTTGACACACTACTCCTGATCTCTGTTTCCTGACGGAGACCTCAGGCAATAGGGAGTGTATGTGTAGCATGCGAGTGAGCTGTGTGTGGGGGTGTCCCAATAGCAGATACTTGTTCTTTTTCCAGTGTCTCCAGTGTCTTTTTGCAGTGTCTCCCCAACTCTCTCTGTAATGCTGGTCTCCTCCAGTATCTCACAAGGATGAGCATTTACCCTTTACAAACGTCATGGCCACATTCATCCTTTCAGCAGTCCCATGAGATTTTCATCCCTGCTTCCATTTTATGAATGATGAAACTGAGTCTTAGAGCAACTGAGTACGGGATACCTCCCTTGGGTGTGCCGAGTAACTGGGACCTGCACGTGCACACACACACACACACACACACACACACACACACACCGCCTCTCAGGTTCAGTTCTGCACAGCATCTCTTTTCTCGGGGATTATGGCCCCTTCCTCATGGCCTCCTTCTTGAGAAAGCCATTCTCATTGAATTGGATTCTCCAGGGCGTGGTTCCTCCCTTGCTCCCACTCCCAAGCACATGGGAGACACAAGGACAGAGGAGCGGCCTTTCTCAGGACTCTAAGGGGTTAAGGCCTGGATCCCGCCCCTTTTCCCGCCCGGCTGGCGGGAGTATGAATAGCGGTCGCTCCTGCTCTCTACACAGTCGCTCGGCTGCTCCCTGCGCCCCGCCCCGCCCTGTCGTGTCCCTGTCGATCTTTTCTTCTCTTTCATTCTAAGAGCGGAGAGCCGCTCCAGTCTCCCGGTGCCCTGCTTCTCTCCACTTTAGGTGGGTCAGACGAGAAGGATGGAGGGCTGCCTGGGAGAGGAGTCTTTTCAGATGTGGGAGCTCAACCGGCGCTTGGAGGCCTACCTGGCCCGGGTCAAGGCGCTAGAGGAGCAGAATGAGCTGCTGAGCGCAGAACTCGGGGTTCTCAGGGCACAGTCCGGAGATACCTCCTGGCGGGCCCGTGCCGACAACGAGCTGGCGGCCCTGCGGGCCCTAGTGGACCAAAGCTGGCGGGAGAAGCACGCGGCCGAGGTGGCACGCGACAACCTAGCGGAAGAGCTGGAGGGCGTGGCGGGCCGGTGCCAGCAGCAGCGGCTGGCCCGGGAGCGAGCGGCCGAGGAGGTGGCCCGCAGCAGGCGCGCGGTTGAAGCCGAGAAATGCTCCCAGGCCTGGCTGAGCACCCAGGTGGCCGATCTGGAGCGCGAACTGGAGGCCCTGCGCGCGGCTCACGAGGAGGAGCGCGCCAACTTGAACGCGCAAGCCGCCTGCACCCCTCGCGGTCCCCCGCCGCCGCGCGGGCCCCCCGCGCCTGCCCCGGAGGTGGAGGAGCTGGCGCAGCGGCTGGGCGAGGCATGGCGCGGGGCAGTGCGCGGATACCAGGAGCGCGTGGCGCACATGGAGACGTCGCTGGGCCAGGCGCGCGAGCGGCTGGGCCGTGCCGTCCAGGGCGCCCGCGAGGGTCGCCTGGAGCTGCAGCAGCTCCAGGTGGAGCGTGGCGGCCTGCAGGAACGCAGGGCTGCGCTGGAGCAGAGGCTGGAGGGCCGCTGGCAGGAGCGGCTGCGCGCCACTGAGAAGTTCCAGGTGAGTAAATCGCAGGCCTGGGCCAGACTCCGGAAAGTTCCTATAGGCTTGGAGACCTAGTGGGGAGAGGAGTGGGTGGGGGGATGGCTGCCAGTTCTGGGGCTACGTCTCAGAAAACCCATCCCTGGTGCGGTGAGTCCGTTTAGAATGGGTTGGGAAGGTTGGGGGTTCGGAGACCTCTCCAAACACACCCAGTGACAGAGCAGTCAAGCCTAAGACCCCATTGCAGGGCCTCCCTCACCTTCCACAGAGCTCTTGGGCTGATTGCCCCCTGGGCCCCTTCCTCAGGTCTGCTATAATGCAGAAGAACCCCAACTTTCCCCCTCAGCCCAGAGTCTGATGGTCTAGCCACTCAGAATCTCAAAGTTCCTAAAAGCCCTCCTACCCTGAAAGGAGGATGTGAGGGGCCCTGGGTGAGTGGCCACCAGCCCCTCTCCTGTGTCCTGGATTCTCAGCTCCCTGGAACACATTCCAGAGGCTTGGGACAGCAGCTCCCCCTCACAGTCTGCACAGCTGTGACCAGCAGCTGAGAAAACAGTCTCCTGCCTGGGCCAGACAGAGGTCTCGCCATGGCCAGCCCCCACCCCTCCTTCTCGGAGGAGAAAGATTCCAGAGCATGTGGGAAGTGGGAGGGGGTGGGGGGCCCAGTGTGAGGAGCAGGAGACAGCGGACGCAACCAAGCTGTTTGGCTTCCAGTGCTGCAGGCTCCTGGCCTCTCGATTAATCTTTTTTCCTTCTGCTTCCACTATGTTCCCTCTCTTCTCTGTAACCCATCTCCTCTCCTCCCTCTTCCTGTGGGAGCTGAATTCTGAGCAGCATGTGCTACCATTTGATCAGCATCCTCAAAGGAAGAGCCAGGCCGTGGGAGAGGGTCGATAGGGGCCACTGTGCTCCTCCTGGAGACTCCAGAGGGGGATTTCTGGCCAGGAAGTGGGGCAGGGGACGCAGGGGGTTGCCTCTACAGAGAAGTCAGGCAGGGAGCAGAAGACGCAGCTGTAGCAGAGGAGAAGAATGCAAGTTAGTTAGCAGGAAGGACACCCGCCCCCCAGCCCACCCCTTCACTGACTGCCTCTGGCTTGCTCTGCAGCTGGCGGTGGAGGCCCTGGAGCAGGAGAAACAGGGCCTACAGAGCCAGATCGCCCAGATCCTGGAAGGTCGGCAGCAGCTAGCACACCTCAAGATGTCTCTCAGCCTGGAGGTGGCCACGTACAGGTGCGGCTGACCCTGATCCACCTGGAGACACAGATGCACACATATGCTGGACTCCTTTTTTGACAGGAGCCACAAGCCCAGGGTGGTGGCGTCTCTGCCACCAGCAGGCTCTGTGACCCTAGGCTGGTCATTTCCACACCCATCTGAGCCCACCTGCTCCCCTCATGGGTTCAGGACCAGAGAAGTGTCCTGAGGTGCCTTAACCCACCTCCCTCTCCCCAAAGTAGAGGTGATATTGCTGAGTGGAGCTGTCTCAGAAGATGTCTGGGGTATCTGCACCCAGACCCTTAGCCCAAGGGCTGAAAAAGCGCTGAGTCTCTGTGTTTGCTCAGAAAGGAGGAAAGGCAGGTGCAGGGTGGTCACACTGAGTGAGATTCAGCCTGCTTAGCTGGGGGATGAGAGATGACGGCCCGGGTGACTTCCAAGGCCCCTTCCAGCCTGAATGTCACAGAACCTGAGCCCTTCAAACCCTAATACCATTGGTCCCGCCCTCCCCATCTAGTGACCACATTTGCTGTCACCTTACAAAGGGCTGAGACCAAGTTGGTGCTGCTTCTCACTGGCTGTGTGACTCTGTGCAAAGCCCACAGTCTGTTCTGGAAAACTGGCCGGGTTGGCTGTAGTGAGGAGTTGGTAATGGAGCTCCGGGAAGGGGCTTTGTGACTGGTTAAGCGCTGTGCACCTCAAGCCCACAGGGTGGGGGCTGGGGCTGGATAAGCTATTAGACTGGTGCCCCTAGCATTCATTGGCGAAACAAGGCAGGGGCCCTGGGACAGGTTCAGGAGGGGAGGGAAGGCAGGGCCAGAGAAGAGAAAATCAGTGAGGATCTAGGGGGGAGTGGAAGAGAGTGGCTCCCCCTGGAACCAAGCCAGAAGGGAAGGATAGAGATGAGACTGTGAGAAGGACAAACCAGATTCAGAGGCCTTGGAGGAGAGCGGAGAGTAGGTGTGCAGTGCAGCTTGCTGAATTGATTGTCCTTTCCCTCCCTCAGTCAGCCCCATGGGGCACGGAGGCAGGGGAATGGACATAAAGACCCGTGCTGCCTGGGATGGGGGGTGGGGGTGGGGGAGGGGAGCGGGGATCCAGAGTGCTTAGAGATCCCAAGATGAGGGCCTTGACCTCCAATCAAACCACTGAGGGAAAGGGTCTGGGCAGGCCCCGAGGAATTTAACCACTGTTTTTTTGATGCATGAAAAGGATTTGGAGAGAGGGGACTGGAATTCATTTGCTTTTGTCTGTGACCAGCACTGGGGGCCCCGGGGAGGGGAGTGGGGACCCCATCCCATGGGAACGGCCTGAGAATTCCCACTTCCCCTCGGAAGCCCCCCTTCTCAGACCCTCCAGATGGCCGCCTGGACAATGGCAGCCATTAGCATGAGAATCGGCCCCCCACACTGAGGATGAGGTCATCAGGCCTTGGGTGGGGAGGAGGAGCCGAGTCTGAGTGATAAGGGGGTGTGTGCATATGCCATCGTGTCAGACTGTGTGGGAATCGGCCTGTGTGACCGTGAGCCCAACCGCGTGTTCCACATATGCATGTGACTCTGTGTGACCAAGTGTGCAATGTCGGTGGGTATGTGACCATGTGACTTTGTGTGCGCAGCCAAATACAACTCTGTGTGTGGCTTTTGTGCGGTAGTGATGGAAATGAAGCCTGCAGAGCAAGCTCAGCCAGCCTGTGGGTAGGGGGCTGACCCAGTCTTTCCTCTCTCATTCCCAGAACCCTCCTGGAGGCTGAGAATTCCCGGCTGCAGACACCTGGCAGCGGATCCAAGGCTTCCCTCAGCTTCCAGGGTAAGAGGAGGGGCTAGATTTGCCCCTGAAACTCTACCTTTCTTTGCTCTTCATACCCCAGACCTGCTCCTTTCCTAGGAGGCACAAGTCTTAAGTTTTGATGCCTTGACCCCAACAACAGTGAGCATACACTCAGTCCAGCCAGTGGGGCCGGGAACAGATCCCAGGGGGTACTCTTGCTAGAAGTGGGGTGGCTGCTCTCTGACTGCACGCCCTGCCAGTACATACTGACCCTATTTCTGCCCCCTCTGCCTTTCCAGACCCCAAGTTGGAGCTGCATTTCTCTGGGACCTCAGAGGGCCGGCGTCTGGCACCCCTGCTCCCTACCCTGAGCCCAACCCCTCTGACCTCACCCTTGCCTGACACCCTTGGGACACCTGTGCCAGCCTTTCTGAAGAGCCAAGAATTCCTGCAGGCCCGTACCCCCACCTTGGCCAGCACCCCAATCCCACCCACATCCCAGACTCCCCACCCTGCCACAGATACAGAGATTAGAGCCCAGAAGGCCCCTCTCTCCCTCCTCCAGCCACAGGGTGGGAAGCAACAGGCTCCAGAGCCCCTGCAGGGTGAAGCCATTCCTGCCAGCATCCTGCCAGGACCAGAGGAGCCTGGGGGCAAGCAGCAAGAAGCCAGCATAGGTCAATCCTCCGAGGATCATGTCTCCTTGGCCCCACCCCTCAGCCCTGACTACCCCAGTTTAGAGGCCAAAGATGGAGAGCCCAGTGGGTCTGGAGTATCCAGCATATCCCAGGAGGAAGGTGAAGGGCAAATCTGGGGGTTCACAGAGGAAAAAGCGGAGGTGAAAGTGGTGAACAGCTTGCAGCAGGAAACATGGCAAGAAGAGGGAGATCTGGAGAGGGTTGAAGTCCAGGACTCCCAGTGTCCTTTGGAAAAAGAAACTCTGAAGTCTCCAGAAAAGGAGATTCAAGAGCCACTGATGTCTCTGGACAAGCAGACTCATGAAACACTGAGATCTCTAGAGAAGGAGAATCAAGAATCTCTGAGATCTTTAGAAGAAGACAACTTAGAAACACTAAAGACTCTAGAAAAGGAGAATCAAGAACTATTGACATCTTTAGAAGAAAAGGATCTGGAAGTAGTGAGACTGCTAGAAAATGAGACTCTAGAACTATTTAAGTCTAAAGGAAAAGAAGAGCCAGATATGTGGCAGTCTCTAGACAAGGAGAATCAAGAAGTCATGAAGTCTCTTGAAGGTAACCTAGAGACATTTTTATTTCCAGGAAGGGAAAATCAAGAATTAGTAAAGCCTCTAGAAGAGGAGAACTTAGAGGCATTAGGGGCTCCAGAAAAGAAGAATCAAGAACCACTGATATCTCAAGAAGCAGAGAAACAGGAGACATTGAGACCTGTACCAAAAGAGAATCAAGAGCTGCTGAGATCTCTAAAAGATGAGAACCAGGAGACATTGAGATCCCTAGAAAGTGGGGAACAAGAGTCACTGAGGTCTCAAGAACAAGAGAACCAGGAGACATTGAAACCTCTTGAAAAAGAGACTCTAGAGTCACTGAGGTCTCTAGGGGAGGAAGACCAGAAGACATTGAGTTCTCTAGAAAAGGTGAATTTAGAGCCACTGAAGTCTCTTGGAAAAGATCGGGAAATATTCAGCCCTCCTGAAAAAGAGAATCCAGAGCTATTGCGCTCTCTGAAAGAAGGGAGTGTAGAGGCAATGCAATCATTAGAAACAGGGGATCGGGAACCACTGAAGTCTGCAGGAGAAGAGGGCCTGGAAATATTGAAATCACCAGAAACTCAAGAATCATTGTGGCCTCTAACAGAAAAGAATCAGGGGACTATGAAATGTCTAGAAAAGGGATTTCAAGAACCACTGGGGTCCATGGAAGAGAACCAAGAGACATTGAGACCCCTAGAAAAGGAGAATCAAGAAACAAGAAGATCTCTGGGAGAGGGGGATGTAGAAAATTTGAGATCTCCAGAAGAGGTGGACAAGGAAAGTCAAAGGTATCTGGGAGAAGAAAGGAACATGGAAAAGGAAGAGAATCAAGAATCGCTGAGGTCTCTGCGAGAAGAGGGACAGGAGTTACCACTATCTGCAAATCAGCAAAGGTGGGAAGATGTGGTGAGGGGGGACCAAGAGCTGGGCCAGGAAATCCCCCCTGGGAGATCTGGAGTGGAAAATGAGGATGAAGCAGAGCTGGGTCTGAGGGGACATGATGGCTTTGCTGGGAAGGAGGAAGCTGTAGAGCTAGGGCTGAATGCTGCAGGGGAAGCCTGGAGCACAGAGGAGGGGCACCCAGGGAGACTTGAGCCTGAAGAGCAGATGGTCCCAGCTGAGGGAGCTGTGGGAGAGGGAGACACTGAGGGCCTCCAGGACCCTGAAGGGCAACCAGAGCAGGTAGGGGCCCCAGACCTTGGAGCTCCCCAAGGAATGGCAGCCGAGATAGGGCCCATGTTGGAAGATGACGCAGCTCCAGGGGGTGACCGAGCCTCCCCACAGGTCACCTTGGGATCAGAGACGGCTATGGGTGAGTCTGATGCTGGAGCCATGGAGGGATGGGAGCAGGAGGCAGTAGGGAGGGAGGACCCAGGCCACCTGGCCACGGAGGAGGTGACAGAGCCACCCCTGGGGGAGGAAGATTTGGAGGCAAGGAGGGTACAGGGTTTGGAAGGGCCCAGAAAGGACCTAGAGGAGACAGACACTCTGGAGTCAGAGCTCTCCAAACTGCCCAGGAAGAACAGGGACCCCCCAGAGCCCGAGGGCCTGGAAGGCTGGGAGAAATCAGAACATGAGGCACCCTGGGGAGATGAGGAGGCAGACCCTGCTGAGACCCTGTGCCATGAGGGAAGCAGTGCCCCTCCACCCAGGCCCCTAGGGACAGAGAAAGCTGAGGAAGAGGCAGAATCAGTGCTGGGGTCCCCCAGCCCGAGGCCCACTGAAACCTGTCTGCCCACCTCACTCCCCAAAGATGCCCCTGGGCCCCAGCCCCAGGCTGAGGGGAACCAGGGGGCTAGCTGGGGGCTGGAAGGCAGGGCTGAGGCCCTGGGGAAACCAGAGGGTGAGCAGGAGGAGTTGGGTTCTGGAGGAATCCCTGAGGGCTTCCAGGATGAGGAGAAGGAGAGTGGAGAAGAGAGTGAGGCCGATGTGTTAGGGGAGACCCTACCTGATTCCACTCCGCTGGGCCTCTACCCGAGGTCCCCTTCTTCCCCCAGGTGGGGTCTAGATGGAGAGGAGAGGCTGTCTCCTCAGGGGGAGGACCCAAAGGAAGGCTGGGATCCCACTGCCTTGGCCCCTGAGGGCCCCGGGACCCAATCCTCAGAAGAAGAGGAGGGAGACGGGGAGGGGCGCCAGCCTGACTCTGACCTGTCAGAGGAGTTTGAGGACCTGGGGACTGAGGTTTCTCTTCTCCCTGGGGTCTCTGGGGAGGTGGCAGAGCCCCTGGGACAGGTGCCCCAGCTACTACTGGAGCCTGCAGCCTGGGATCGGGACGGGGAGTCTGACGGGTTTGCGGATGAGGAAGAGAGTGGGGAGGAGGGAGAGGAGGACGATGACGACGAAGAGGGCAGGGGGCTAGGACCCGGGCGGTGGGACCCCGGGTCCTCTGAGGGCAGCCTGCAGGCCCTGGGTGGGCCACAGAGAGAGAATCTTCTGGAGCCTGAGACTGTGAGTTTCGGGGTTCCTTGGGATGACAGCTTGAGGGACGCAGCAGCCGATGCCCCTGTGACCGTCCAGGAGCCTGAGTCCCAGGATAGTGCTGAGACTTCCGGTTCCGAGGAAGGGTCTGATCCAGTTCCCTTGGAAGGGGAGGACCGGGTACCTGGCGCTCTAGAGACCCCCGGTGGGGTAGCGGATGCAGGCCAGGGGACAGGAGACACCCTTGGGGTCAATGGCGGGGGCCCCAGCCTGGAGGAGGAGTCAGAGCCTGTGAACAGGGGAGTGATGAACGGGCTGGAGCAGTCTGAGGGAGTGGGGCAGGGGAAGCTGGGGGCTCCTGAGGGGGACCAGGGAAGCCCCTTGGAAGGGGAGGAGGGGAAGGGCCTGAAGACCCCTTGGGAAGGGGTTCCTCTGAACCTGGGCCCAGGCCAGTTCCTGAAGTTCACCCAGAGGGAGGGAGATGGAGATTCCTGGTCTTCAGGGGAAGACTAAAGAAGGATCTTCTCCTCCCTCACTGGGGACTTGGGGGAGGGGGTGGGGCTCTCCACAAGGCCCCTCCCAGCTCAGGGGCAGCACCCTTAATTTATGACCTCTTGACCCGTGTGGTTTCTTTCTGAGAGGCCTGGCCTGCCAAGGTGAAATGGGTGTGGCAAAGGAGCCTGTTCCAAGAATTGAGGCACCAGGGATTAAAAACCAGACCCTCGGATCTTGCAAAGTGGGACATCCTGCCTGCACTGACCCACAAGGCTTAAGCCATTTGAGGCCCTCCATCACTAGGCCCCTATCCTGTACTCCCTTTTCCTCCCCATCCCATCAACTAGAAGAGGTGGGGAGCCCAGCGGTTCCTCTCAGTGGAGGGGGCTGTGTTGGTCTTTGTGCCAGGGCTCCCCAGCCCTGCCCCCTCCTCACTGCAGCTGCACCGCCCTTGTGGGATGTCTGGCAGGTGGCCGATGGGGCTGAGAGAATTCTCCCGGGCCTTGACCCCCCTCATCCCTGCCGTGTGGTCCTGTCTGGCTCGTCCCCACCTGAATAAAGTAATGCCTCCTCCTATGGAGTCTGCATGCTCTTCCTTCTCCAGTTTGGCTGGGATGCGGGTGGGAGCATCCTCGGGAGCCGAAGGGTCTGTGGGGAGACTGTGGGGGAGGAAATAGGAGATGCCAGTGTTGGAGGGGGGCTGTCTGCTGAGGAGAGGAGGACCTCGGGGTGAGGTGGGGGGGCTCATGGGGGGCTTGGTGGCAGTGCTAGGGAGTGCCACTCGGCTGGGGTAGGCCTGTCCAGGTAACCTCAGAGGCTGTGAAGCCAGGCCTGTCATCATCTCCACCCGCAGCACTGATTATAGGGATTAGGCCTTGGAGCCACCCCCACCCCTGGACGGCCCCACAGTGCCGCCAGTGTAATAAGTCCCCTCGGCCCCAAACCCAAACAGTTGTCTGCCTATAATGTCTGCTCATACTGGCTGGCTCAGAGCAGGGTGAGGGGAGAGGGAAGCCCTGCTCTGCCTCAGACTGGCCGTGGGCCTCGAGTCAGCCATTTAACCTCTCTGAACCTCACACTCAGTCCCACGATGAGGGGAGCTGACTTGGGGGGTCTCTAGGGACAAGGAGAGCAAGAAAAAGGCTAGGGAAAGCCAGAGGCTGCAACTCACGTCTTCAGTGGGGCTTCTCCCCCCTTTGCTGAAGGAGGAGGAAGGGAAGATGGCCAAGTGGGGTTGAGGAGGCAAAAGGAATGAAGCTCTTAGGGGTGAGATGACAGAGCAAGGGGATGTGCTGAGAACTTGTGTCCGGCTGATACAAGGTTAGACCGAGGGTCCACCCAACCACAGCTTCTTCCCGTGCCCCCTCCCCCTACTTCCCAGCAGTCCCCCGGATCTCTGAGTGGGGCAGGAAGGGGACCAGGGGTTCCTGGATTAGGCGGGGCCTGAAGGCCTTGAAGTCAGGATACCCAAATAGAAACCAGCCCTCAGTTCAGCTCAGCGGGGAAGGAAAATCTGGCGACACCTCTGAATATCCCTGGTGGGGGTGGGGCGGGGGCTGCCAAACAAATGTCACACGTTTGGAAATAATCCCAAATCTGGAAGTAGGCTCTTTTCTCTCCTTGGGCCCCAGGCTGAGGGTTAAGGAAATATGTGAGGCCAAAGTCGCTGCCCCTCTGGGCCCCACTCAGGCCCTCTGGCGGAGGAGCTGGGACACCTTTCCCACTTGGCATCACTGACTCTGCTTCCCTGCCCCGTGCCTGCCTCCAGCTCCATCTGGGAGTCTCTGTCATGGGTACTTGGGCCCTCATTTCATCAGCCTGGTGCACGCCACTGCCCTCAGGGCCCAGGATCCTGTGTCTCCCCACCCCACCCTCCTGGCTGCCCAAGCCTCTACTCTTTCCTTCCTGTCCCCTCTGCTAACAAGGCCAGGTCTGATCCTGCCAGGCTGCCAGGCCCAGGAGCCAGCACGTTGGCATCCGGGTGAGTCAAGTCCACTCTCTGCCCCTCCACGGGGACAGAGGGACCCTGTGCTCAGTCTCCCTTGGGCACTCCTGCTTGGGTGAGGGCCAAGGACAGAGGCTGAGCCAAGTCCTTGCCTGTGCCCTGGTGGCCATCCCTGCCCCACACACCAGGATCCCTGGGCCCCTACAGAGCTACCAAAACCCACCTTTCACTGCTGATAATCCCAAACAGGGGGAGGGATGGGAGTTAGACAGAAGTGAGGACTTTCCTAAAGGGGGTAGAGTGGGAGGTATATTCTCTTTGGAAATGACAGTCTTTCAATGGAGCAAGAGAAATGGGGGTTAGACAGAAAAAGAGATATTCCTGGTGGGGATAATAGGGGTGACTGTCATTTTTCAACAAATATTCGTTGAGCATCTACTATGTGCCACACATGGTGCAGTCGCTGGGAATCCAGCAATATATAAAAACGTGGTGTCTCACTCCCAGTGCTTTACCATCAAATTGACATGCAGGAGATCGTGGGAGCAGAGAGCAGAGAACCTCACCTGGTTGTGGGCTAGGGAAGTGTGGGAGGGAGTGGCCAAAGAAGGTAGCCCTGAAAACCTGGAGGATGAGAGGGAGCTGGCCAGTAAAGAGGGGAGGGAGGGGAAGGAAAAAGATTCTGATCAGAGGGAAAGGCATATGCAAAACCTGAGGCAAGAAGAGAGAGCTTGGGTATCTGAGACACAGAAAGGAGTGTGTGACCGAAAGGTTGAGAATGAGAGGGAAGAAAGTTCACAGTGAGCCTGGAGAGAATAAAAGGCCAGTGGGCAGGGGCCTCTCCAGACAGCTGGGGAATACAGCCTTCCTTCTAAGGGAAGTGGGAAGCCTGTGAACAGTTTTAAGTAGAAAGTGCATGACCAGGTTTGCGTGTTAAGTCAAACTTTCTGGCTGCTGCGTGAGAATAGATCGGAATGGGCAGGGGTGATTTAGGAAAGTTATTGCAGTGATCCAGGCAGGGGATGATGGTGGCAGCAGGGACAGAGAGGAGGGGATGGATGGGAGATACTTAAGGGAAGCAGAACCTCAGGACTCGGTAATCCATTATGGGAGATGGAAGAAGGTATGGCAGTGAAGGTTCCCAGGCTGGGCAGCTGGCAGCTGGTGGTTCCATTTTCTGAGCTGGAGAATCCTGGAGACTCCATGAGGAGCTGCCCTTGGGGAGGGAGGATATGTGGGCCTGGAGCTCAAGAGCACGGATCGGGATGGAGGCAAGAATGAGGGGTTCACTGGCCTACAGATCACCCAGTGGAGGGTGTAGAATGAGACGAGTGAAGGAAGACCCAGGACAGAGCCTCCCCTTCCCCACCAGGCACTCCCAGCAGAGTAGGAGACACATGGGAAGGAGCCAGAGCAGAAGAGGCCAGAGAGTAGGAGGGAAACCAGGGAATGTGGTATCTCAAAAGATTCTGTCACCGTGGAATGTTCCAGGATAGCAAGGATTTTGTCCATTCATCACTCAGAGCTTAGCACAGTGCCTGGGGCACAGTGGGTGCTCAATAACAATGTATTGAATGAATGAATGAATGAATGACTATGATGAGGTCAGACAACAGGAAGCACTTTGGAGGGAAGTGTCCCTAGAGGAGGGAATGAGGAGGGAATGAGGAGGGAGCAAGGAGGGGCATCTCCCGAACCCCCCCACCCCCCACCCCTCCCACACAGGGACAAGTGGGAGGTTATTCTGGGGCCTCCTCTTGGTAAATATAGCCTCAGTAAGCAGCGGGGGCAGGGTGGGGGGCCGGAGGTGGCTTCCTCGTTTGTTTGGGGGACTTCCTTATAAGGCTGTGCAGGCTGAGGCGCCGTGGAGGGTGAGGTCAGGGGCTGAGCACCCATTCAGCCCAGCCTGCTGCTGCTGCCACTAAAGACTGGAAGGAAATCAAAGGCCCAGGCTCTGGGCCAAGCATGAGGGAGTTTGGAACGAGGCCTCTTAAAGGGTCCCCTCATCTGTCACGTCTGCTGTGGGAGCTCAGCCTTCCAAGGGAGACTGTCGGGGGCAGGGGTGGGGAGAACAACTCACTCCCTGATGGGGCCTTGGTTGTCCCATTTCTACAGCACTTTTTGGACTGAATCATACCCCTGAGGCTCCCAACAGCTCTGATACCCATGGTCTAACCTTTAACCCTCCCACTGCCGGGTCTGACCCTCTTGCTCTGGGCTGTTGAGGTTGAAGAATCAGAGCTCATTCATTGCCTCAGAAGGCCGTTCTCCCTGAACTCCCCGGCACACCTCCCCCCAGTCCCTCCTCGGGGAGCCAGCTGCTGCCACTTGACCCTGTGGTGGCACAGCTGCCACCAGCAATGCCATCCTTGGCAGGCAGGGAAGGAGGAATGTGATTTAATTTCAGCTGGAATGTGCTCTCTGGAGCTGCCCTTAGAAGGGGGAGGGAATGGAAACCAGGCCCACCCTATCCCAGGAAACTCAAGAGGACTCTGGGCTTGGGGTCAGGCCTCTGGGCCCCTAGTGGGCCCCTGTCCCCATACCACAGGGGAGGCTAAGTCCCAGGATGGGTACTGCAAGGGGATGGATGGAAGTTAGACATGTGAGCCATCCTGGGAGGTGGGAAAAGAGATGCAGCTCGATGGAGAAAGAAGGGACCTGGGCACGCTGCTCTCGAGTCCACAGGCCCACCTTAGGCAAGGAAGACTTTCAACTGGCCAAACCAGGGAAGGGGCTGCTTGGCCCAGAGGCCAAGGGAGAGACTGAACGGTCTCAGGTGAGGGCCCGCGGAGTCCGAGATTGGAAGCAGAGGAAAATACGGTCCTTGGTGCTCCCTGATTTCCTCTCTGAAGGCCCCGAGGTCTCCCATCCACGTCCCCTGCCTCCTTCCACCCTATAGGGCCCCCTTTTCCTCTCTCTTCTCTTTCTTTTTTTAAATTTTTTGATTGTGAATATATACGACATACCATTTCCCATTGTAACCACTTTCAAGTATACAATTCAGTGGTGTTAATTACATGCACAATATTGTGCTACCATCACCATCCACTACCAAAACTTTTCCATTACCCCAAACTCCCTTCTCTTTCACACACACACACATCCAAGATCAGACTTGTGTTTTCTCCAACATCTCAGAGAAGTAGGCTCTGCCTCCTGCTCTCAGACCCCTTCTCCAAGCCTCATTATTCCAGGGACTCCAGTATGGATGTCTCTCCTGTAATCTAACTCCCATTCTTCTTGCTGTAGCATCAGTCCCAACTGTCCAAAAGGGATAGACCCTGGTGACCAGCCCCCAGGTCCCAGAATCCCAGGTCCTAGAGCCCTCTTCCTCCCCCTTCAGCCTCCTCCTCTCCCAGTCACAAACTCACCCCCCCCCACCCCCCATGACTCAGCTGTGGCTCCAGAAATAAACCGAGGCAGGTGCCAGGAGGCCTCTGTCGAGGAACCCCCTCCCAGCAGCTGCGGGCTCAGCTGTTCATAAGCCAGCCCCAGGGCCCCAGGAAGGGTGGCTGAGAGACTTTGTGGGTGGGGGGTTGCCCAACTGGCTCTGCACGCTTCATGGGTCCTGCTGGACTCCATCCTCCCACCTAAGGAGATCCTCCCCACTGCTGGCCTCACTCACGCACCCAAATCTCCTCCTCTGTCTTCCCTTTCTCCCTTCTCCTCTGGCTTCCACCTGCTTTCCTGCCTCCTCCCTGGCACCTTCCCAACTCTTCAATCCCTTCATCTCACCCTGGTCCCTCCCTTTTCCATTCACCTCTTTGCGAGGAAGTCGTGTGTCAAAAAGAACCTCAGCTCACCTTGATGGGGAAACTGAGGCACAGAGCGCCGTCTCTTGCCAATGATATTAGGAGTCCCTAGGTGCCACTTGGGGGCCTAAAGAACATGGCCTGGAACTGTGGGCTGCCCCCTTAAGTACTCTAGTCCAAAGTGGTCAACAGCCTTCCTCTGGGGACAAGCCATTTCCTGTGAAAACCAAGGAAGAACCGCAGGGAAATGAGAAGCCACGAGATGCACCCCCTCAAACGATTAACTAAAGCCGCTCACATACAGCAGTGGGGGGCATTCCCTCACTTTCTTCCTTCTCCCCTCTTTTTCTTTTCTATCCTCGCCTTCTTCCTCATGCTCTGCCCCTGAATCTTTTAGTTCTCTCTTCTCAGGAGGAAGTATGCAGCCTTGCAGCAGGCAGGGTAGCAGTTAGATCTCAGGAAGGACCTCTAGTCTGGGGGATGGAGGCACCCCTGCGTAGATGGGAGAGAGGGCATCTGGGTCTTCACTCTGGGCAGGGGCCTGGCTACAGCCCCCCAGGAAAGCCCTCCCACCCGCAGGATCCAAGAGGCTGAGGATTTTTGGAAATCTTTGGGAGCTGCTGTGTCACACAGGCAGCCAGGACAATGGGGCCCATTCTCTCCCTGTGCAGGAGACAGCCCCACAGGCAGGGCCTTGGGGCTCGGACAAAGGCCCTAGTGAGGTCAGGGCCGGGCTGTGGGAGTTCCGGGCTGGGTGGGTGGGTGGGGACAGGGGGTGGGGGATGGGCGGATCAGAGCTGCCTAGGAGGAAGCTGGGGACCCTGGCAAAGGCCCATTTCTCAAGGCTCTCGGCCCTGCCATGATGCCTCATCTCCCCAACCTTCACCCAGGCTGGGCCTCCTCCCTCCACAGATACCCACTCACCCTCTGACCACCCTCACCCCCAGGGAACAGGAAATGCTGCGGAGGGAACTCGATGTTGGAGATGCGGAAAGGCTGAGAGCTTAACCACCCATCCTGGGGTTGGCAGGGTGGGCACAGAGTCAGATCTGTGCTGCACCCCGAGGCAAAGGCAGGGACAGGCATGTCCCCTCCCCATACACATACACCCTCACACACTGGGCCAGGGATTGGATTCTGTGTAGGGCGCTGAGTCATTCCCGGACCAGCTCCCTCTTCCCCAGGATGCCCAACAAAGCCAGGAGAAGGCTTCCGTTTCCGGCCCTGCTCAGACCAGCAGGTGTCAGGGAGGGGGGCAGGGGAGGAGGGGAAGTATTCTACATCTACTTCTGGAATTCTCTTCACTCACAAGTCAGAGAAGATGGTGGACCCCTGCCTACTGCTCTGGGGGAGATTCAGTGAGAAAACATTGATGAGAGAGTCAGAAAACCAAGATCCCTTCCAGCTCACCACTGGTGTCTCTCTCTGGGAAATCCAGCATGCTATCTAAACGATCTCTGTGACAATGTGTTTCTCAGAGAAACTCTCTTAAGAACACAAGGACCCACAAGCCCCCTCCCAAGCCTTCTCTTCAGGAGCCACCTTCAAAGGCCCACCTTGTTCTTCTCACACTTAAAACTCCAGCTAAGTGCCCTGCCATCTCTAAAAGTTTATTGAGTGAGAAATTGCAGGATAATGCAAGATAAAGCTGTGCGGTGTGGGGAGGTCTACTCTGGCCCCAGGATCATCCTCTTCCCTGCAGCTTCTTAAGAAACAGCCCCCACTCCCTGGCCATGCTGGGATGGGTTGAGTGGGGAGGACAGGTGGGTGGGTGGGTGAGCCCTGGGGTGAGGTGAGTGAGGAATGTGGAGGTAGGTGGGGGTGGTGGGGCAGCTGGGGTCCGGGAGGTCACTGTTGGTATCTGAGACCAGCTGGTTTGGGATTTTGTTACTGGGTGCTGGAAGGCCTTGGGGCTGGGCAGGGATGGCTGGAAGAGTCCCCAGCTCCCACCACCATACCACTCCCCACCTGTCACTTTCCTCCTGTCTTGTCTGTCTCTCTGTCTTTTGTCTCGGTATCTTTCTGTAACTCTCTCAGTTTTTTTGCTCACTGTCTCTTGGTTCTTTTATTGACTTTTAGGAAAAGGAATAAGAATTACCCATGTGGGTGAATATAGTATAAATGAGTGGGCACCAGCAGGAGTGTGTGCACATGACAGTGTGCCCAGGCGTGTCGCGTGTGGCTAGGTATGAAGTTCTACAGCAAGAAAATTCAACCCCCTTACAAAGACAGACACACACTTTACCTGTAAGGCTCACTTCTGTGCATTGTGATAAGGTACACGGAAGGGCTCAGATACTTTGCACACACACACACACACACACACACACACAGAGTCAGTCACTCTCTCTGTCTTTCTAGTTCTCAAAGAGTGACCTCACCATCTCACCCTCTGCTGACTCACAGCCCACAGGGATAGCTCAGTCTGCTCGGAAGTATTACCCTCCCCTCCCCGGCTGACATTACTACCCACCCTTCCCAACCCGAGTGGCCTCAAAGAGAAAGGCCGCAGCGCCCCCTGGCAGTCCCTGGGGCGCCTCACACTCCTCTCGCCCGTCTCTACTCACGCATGCGCACACGGTCCTCTCGGGCTGACGTGCCTGCCCCCGCAGAGCTCTCTGCTGGTCCCAGCCTAGGCGACCCACCGGCCATACCGGAGCCCCGCCCACAGCAAGGCTGGGGACCTCTCCCCAGCCCTTATCTCGCTTCCCTATTCCTGCAGCTCTGCCTCTTCTGTTGGCAGTGAGCTGTCCCTTCACCCTCATCGCTCCCCAACCCGGACCCCAAGAAATGGGACACGAAGGCACCCCCCTCTCCGTTTCCCTCTCTGGGCCCTCGGCCCCTCCCTCTTCCGAGGATTGAAGCCTGAACTCCAGCACTCCATCTCCTTCCAAACATTCTGATGCTGTACCACCCCAGGTGTCCCCCACAAACACTTACTAGGCATCTATTCTGTGCCAGGCACTGTTCTACCCACTTACAAATTGAGGACTTCCTGATCTTTGGACACTAATAAACACAGAAGCTCTGTTTACCCTCGGAGACCCTGCCCAACCCCACCTCTCTCTCACGAACACACAGAGGCATTAAACTTGCTTGGGTTCAAATGCAGTTTTACTTCCTGCTGGTTTTATAGGTATTCCATCCTGCAAACCCATTCCCTTGGAGAACAAACAATGAGTGGACACAGTGTCCAAAGGAAGCGGAGGGGACAGGCTGACTGGCAGGGAGACGGCAGCTGAGGCACTTGGGGATTTACCCGTTGCCCTGAGGGAAAACCCTGATACACAGGGTGGGGAAAGAGTGGGCCTGGGCTGGGCTGGAGCATCCCAGGTGTTTCCGAGAAGCCCCTTCAGGCACTGCCACCTGGACTCCAGCTCCACCCCTCTCATGTCATTTCCTGTAGTGGGAAGAGCACAGGGTGCAAGGGAGGGTTGGGATGCTGGGGGCAGCAGTGTTCAAGACCTTGCCCCCTAAGGACCTGGAGTGGGGCTGGAAGGAGTGGTCAATCGCGCCTTCCAGTGCCCCAGTAGCCTCGCCTGATGTCTTTCTGTGGCCTTCATTGGATGCAGAGCTCGGGCCTGGGAGAGACACACACACTCACCCTCCATCCTGGGCTCTTCCTCCTTCTTCTCTCTTCTCAGAGCCTCCCTCTGGTGCTCTTGCACCTTTGACCCCCGACCTCATTACATACTTGCCCTGGTTTAGCTCTTAAGATCCCAGAGCATGACCACATGTTCTCAGACATCAGCACTGAAGGGGACCCCAGAGCATGCAGCCCACCTCCCTCCCTTTGCAGAGGAGGATCAGGGGCCCAGAGAGGGACAGTGATTATTCCAAGGTTACACAGCCCATGTGGGTGTGGAGCCCAGGACTCCTGTAGGTTATGCCCCTCTCCTGCCTCCTCTTGGACACTCACAGGCCTACGGGGTACACAAGAGATCTGGAGGGGCTCCCAGTGACCATTCTCCTGGCAGCGGATTAGTGGCAGGTTGCGCTGAGCCAGCCCTTCCCGGCACTGGTATCGAAGTACGGTATCCACCTCATAGCGCAGCCGTGGACGGCCAAACACTTGAGCCAAGGGCAGCTCTGGCGGGGGCCCACAGGACACTGCAGGGAAGAAATGGTCAGGAACTGGGAACCTGGCTCTGTAGGTGACATTCCCCAGAATAGGGATGGAGGGGAAAGGAGTGGGCCACAACCTGACATGCAAAAAAGAGCAAGGGTTCCAAGTGGACCCACATATAATTTGTTATCCCTCCCAGGGTCTGGGACACATTTCTAGACTCCCTTGTGCAGCTTTGCATCCTCCTTCTAGCCACACATCAGTCCCATGGATCCCTAGCCCCATTCCTATTCTCCCCTGCCTGAACCCTCCCTTTCCCGCCCTCACCCAGCCCCATCTTGCAGGTGTAGGACAGGTGGTAGTTGCAGGGCACATCACTCCATTGTCCCTGATCATGCCACACCATGACCACGCAGTTCTCTCCGGACAGGAAGTAGCTGTCAGGCTGCCCAGGGTTCCAGTTCTCATAGAGCTGGAGGGTGAGGGGTTGGAGAGGAGGTGGTGAGCAGCTCTGGAACACCAGGAGCATTGGGGGGAAGGCACGTGGGGAGTAGAGGGAGGAGTGGGGCAGAGCCCCAGGAGAGGCAAGGCTAGGGGCTGGGAAGAAGGAGGCCACTGGGAGTGGAGAATGGGAGCTGGAGAAGAAGAGAGAGGGGCACAAGGAAGGGAGGGGGCCCAGGGAGAAGAAGGAGGAAGCCCAGGGGGAGAGGGAGGAGCACACGAAAGGGAAGGGGGCCCGGAAAAAGAGGGGAGGGAGAGGGGAAGGTCACTGGAGAAGGGAGGGCAGAAGTGCTTCGATGAGGCAAAACTAGACGACATGAGGAGAGACCGGGGCCTCTCACCAAGGGGACGCCGTCTGACCACAAGAAATCGCCTTCAATGGTCCGGTCGTTGAGCCCAATCCACTGGTACTCCCTGTATCGATCTAGAGAACGACGGCAGAGACGAAGGTGTGCAGTGAGCGCCACTGCCAGCAGATGGCGCCCATTCCCTATTATCGGGCGGTCACTATAGACCGCCCGGAAGTCCTTCCCGCAATCCAAACAAAATCCGCGCTGCCCTCTTGTCTTATTCCTACCTCCAAGTTCTGTATATGGGCCAGACGGGAGGCAGGAGCGTGGGGAGAGGGGAAGAGGAGAAGAAAAATACTAACCAAGGCTAGAAAAGGGAAACACTGGGAGAAAAAGAGTAGGAACTTTCAACAAGGTCAGAGCCGGGAAAAGCAGGTGGAGAAAGGAGAGCCAGGGAGGATGGGAGGGGCTGAAGGCGGGACCCCCGAGCCGTGGCCAGCTGATACACAAGTCATTTTTTGAGCGAACCCCGACCCTGCCCTGCCTGAAGCTCCCACAACCAAACGCGGAGTGGGAAGGAGGGAGCTAGAAAACAAAAACGTGATTGAATGAATGAATGAAGCAAGGCAAGTAAAGAGTGCGTAAATTAATGATTAAGGGAGTTAATTCATGAGTGAGCAAGTGAGTGAGTGAGCGGATGATAAGAGTCCCTGCCCGATAGGGGTCTCCATCCCCTGGCTGACTGTTGATGAAGTCCTGTTCCTCGGGCGTGCTGATGCTAGCTAGGTGTGCGCCGTACAATCGGCACTGGGTCTCTGCCTCCTCCCAGCTCCTCCGTGTAGAAAAGTGCTTGTAGCAGGCGCCCTGGAAGGCGTCCCAACCGGGGTTGCAGAAGCGCAGGCCTGGGGCACAGAAGAGCGAGTAACTGAGGTCAAGTCTGCGAACCCCAAAGCCAGAAAAACCAGGTACCTGGGAAAGTGACTGGGCTCCTCCCACACGGCACGGGGAGAGGAAGGGGACTAAGGGGCAGCAGGGTGGTGCTAGAGAGCTAGTAGGAAATGAGGGGGTTGAGGAGTCCTTTGGTACCTTCCACCCTTCCCAGGAGAATGGAAACTGGCAAGTATTGAGTGCCTACTAAATGACAGGAGTATGCTAAGCACTCTGCTAACCACCCCTCACCCTAACCCCTACCCCCAATATCCCTCACCACCACCACCACCCCCCATACCTGAGGCATTTTGGTTCCACTGAACAGATGAGGAAATTAAGATTAGGCCTCAGAGGGGTTATGTGATTTGCCTAAATTGGGGATTCATCAATGACAGTGTCACAACCAGTGCCCCCACTCCCCCTGAACTAGCACATTGTAGCAGGGTCCAGGCTCCAGATCAGCCCTCCCCCCTGCCCCTCAGCACACTCACCAACATCGCACAGGTTCCCCCCATAGCCAGGCAAGCACAGGCAGCGGACCCCCTCCTCCTCCTCCATGCATGTCCCACCATTGTGGCAGGGGCTGGGGACACAGTCACCTGAGGGGAGAAGAAAAATAAGTTGGGGGAGTAGGGGCACAGCTCTGCAGCCTGAGCCCTCCAAGAGAGGCTCAGAGTCTCCCAGCCCTGAGAGCTACCATGGCCCCCTAAAAGTTCACCCTGGGGCCCATCTCTGGTCACAGCTCAGCCCTGAGTTTTGGGTGTTCCCCCCCTCCCCTCCCCCATATCAGCACTGGCTCATCCCTGGAGCTGCCCACCAGTGTGGGCCCAGCCCAGTGAGTGCCCTGGAAGGCCCTCAGCACCCAGCTGCATCAAGGGGTGAGAAACTGGGTTATCAGCCGTAAGACCTCGGCTCTGCTGCGTGACCTTGGGCAGGCATGTCCCCTCTCTAGGTCTGGAGTTTAGTACTCCCCTCCCCCTCCCTTTCTGTGCCAGGCCCCAGAGCAGCTCTGTATGGTCTAGTTGGACTGAGGGAATGGGAAGAGAGGAGAGTTGTCGTTGCAATAGTAGGGTGTGGCCTGCCCTTTACTGGGTGCTAACCAACCCTCCTGCTGTCCACTGAGCAGGGTCAGCCAGCCCCAGAAGCTGTCAGCGGAGATCCAAACCACTTCCCTCACTCTGTCCTATCCCCTCTCCCACAGCTCAGGAATGAGGTTGCAGGGGTTCTCACTGTCCTGCAGTGCTTTCTCTCAACATCGCCCCACCTCTTCACCTCATCTTAATATCTCCCAGGATTCTTTCCCCTTACCACCTTCACTTTGGGTCTTCTTCAGGTTCCCCAGCCTGGAAACCCTCCAATCCATCTAGTTAACGTATTACCCCAAAGCCTGGACTCTGCTGGTTAGGTCCAGCTCTGTCAGGCTATGCCCCCTACCCATCCAGGGTCTCTCTCTCTCTCTCTCTGTCTCTGGATCCTAGGGTGTGGAGTAGCTGCCCTTAGGCTGGAGCCTGGGTGCTGGAGGGCTGTCAGGTTCCACCCCTTTCTGGTCTGGATGACCCCCAGACTGACAGTATGGGCCAGGGCCCTCAGTCCTGAGAGTTAAAACCTTCTTGGCCTGGACTGTTCGGGTAGTACCATTTACCCCTATTGGTAGAGGCCAAGGCCCACAATGCTTCACTCTGGCCCAGGAACCCATTGCCTAGCAGGGAATCAGGGCAGAGGTGGCGGGAGGAGAAGCTGGAGTTGATTCAAAGAATTTTGCTGGGATGACCTGGCTGTTTTGGTTAAAATGAATCAGCTGTTCTAGCACTGCTCCCCGTCGTCACCTCCCCTCCAGCCAATGGTTTCTCCCAAGCTGGTAGTACTGTCCCCCTGGACAAAGGGGGAGGCATTTTGTTTAACCCATTAAGTACCAGGCCCTACAGAGGGTAGGAGTCCTGAACACTCCCCATCTCTCACACTTTCCTGCTCTCACTGCTTTACTCTCTGCTCCTCACTGACCAACCTCTAGCCCTGTGGGACAAAAATGCTCAAAGTTGGTCTCTCGCCCAGGCCATAGGGTTCTCTCCCTGGCAATGGGTTGTGGAATCTGAACCCAGGACACGCAGAGTGGGGTGAAGGAACTCTTCAAGACTTTTTTGTCTTCTTTCCTCCCCTACCTTGGGGCTGACTACTAGACACAACTAGAAAGTTTTTCCTGTGATCTCATACCTTTCCCTCCTGCAGTAATAGCAGACCAGGTGACCTCTCACTCATCCTCTGGCCCAGTCACATGTTGATGCTGGGGTAACTAAGATACTGCAGATACCTCCAATGGCACTCCTTTCCCCATCAAACCCTCTCCCCGCCCCACGCAGTGCAGAACTCGGAGGTCAGTTGGAGAGGGAACCAAGAGGTGGCAATTGGTGAGCCTGAGTGTGACGCAGGGGCACCTGGCCTACCTTGGGCCATCTAGGAGACGGACCCAAGAGTGGCAGGCTCCCAGCCTCCTCCAGGGGCCTCCACTGGGAAGCTCAACCTTCTCCCAGCAGGTAGGGTTTCTCTCAGCCCCCAGAACTTAATTCCTCACTCCCTCCATGTACTCCATCTCTGATTTGTGTCTTCTCCAGCATTAGGAACTTCAAGATCCTTTGGGTTTGGGGGGTGAAACCATTCCCTCTGGGATCTGGGGGTGGCCATTAGTACAGGGATTAGTGGAGGAGGGCAGGATGTGGGCAGTGGGATGAGAGTTAGATGCCATTCCCCCTCCTGAGACGCAGGGGGTAGGAAGTGGGGACTCTTCTATGCTAAGAGGGACCCTCTTAGTCACTTTCCTGTCTATATGGGAGTCACTAGGGTGGATCAGAAATGAATATAAACAGACACACACACACACACACACACACACACACACACACGTATGTGCATTGCCACCCCCAGGTTGTATTGGTTTCTCCCCAACAGGAATGTGGGATTACAACTCCCAGCACTATCCCAGGCTGATGATGACTTCTCTGGGATAATGAATGGTCAGATTTGGGATCTCGGCAGTGAGGCAGGAAAGTGTAGACAGGCCTGAGGAGAGGATGAGGGAGGAGCAAGGGGCTGTTAGCCTGCCAAGCCAGGAAAGGGTACAGACTGAAGGTGAAAAAGAGAGGCAGAGACGCAGGGACACAAAGAGTCAGAGGGAGAGAGAAAGAGAGGGAGACACCTGGAGCCAAAGAGAAGCATCAGAGAGCTACCCAGGACATAGATCCATGGAATGAAAAGGTCAGACAGCTCGAGATGGAGACAGAGGGTGCCAGAGTTTTGGTTATAAAGCAGTTTAATAGAGATTTATTTCCAAGGCTTGTTTTCCTTGAAACAGTCAAAAAAATACTTCACAGAAGTAGTCGCTTAAGGCTCCGTGGGGATAAGGGCACTCCTGGGCCCCAGAGGGTCTGGTGGGGCTGGAATCCCAGGCTCCCCTGATATCAGTGGAGGCAGCTGAAAGGGGTGGCACATAGGAGGGGAGAAAGGAGCAGTGGTGGAAGACAGGCCTGGGCCCCAAGGAGTGCAATGGGGGGGCACCCTGAGGAGGGCGTGAGGGTGCTCTGAGGAACAGGTGGGATGTGAGTCGCAGGGTAGAGAGCCTGAGGGCAGGAAGGGGCCACAGGTTGTGGGGCTGGGAGTCACAGTGTGAGTCACAGGAGAATAGGGTCACCAGAGACAGGAGAGGGTCACAGGATGGGGGTCATGGAATTGGGGGGTCCAGAGTAAGGTATCAGAGAGTTAGGATGGAAGTCACAAAGTGACGTGTCCAAGATTGGAGACCCACAGGTGGAGGTGGCTAACAGAATGAAGGCAAAGGACAGGAGGGTGTGGGGCGATGGTGGGTTAAAAGGACTACAGGTTAGGTGGCCCAGAGTTGCAGGGGGAGAAAAGGGAGGAGGATAAAGAGAGAGGTGGAGCCTTGGGCAGAGTTACCTGATGCGGGGGCCACGGCCACTCCACTGCTGGCGCTGTCAGTGGGCAGCACCGGCTGGGCATGCACCGAGGTCCCTGCTGGGGCAGTTCTTCCAGAATTCTCTTCGGAGGGGGCCTCCAGCTCCCTGGTGCTCTCAGGGGTCCGTGTGGCTGGAAGCAGGGAAGGGACCTCCTCGGAGCTCCCTGTCTCCTCACTCTCTCCTCTGGGGACCCCAGACAGCTCAGGACTCCCCAACTCCTCCCCCACCTCTCTCACCCCAACTGGCGTGGAAGGTGGTGGGGATGCCAAGTTCCCCTCCCTGGGAGTGGGCAGGGTCTCAGTGGGTGGTCCATGGACCCTCGGAGGCCCGGGAGCCTCTGACTCTCCTTTGGGAGTTGCCGAGGCATGAGGCCACAGGACTTCCCTTGCTGTCGGGGATGCCTGAGGCAGTGAGTCCTCCCGGACCAGCTCCGTGGGGAAAGAGGCCTCTGGGCCGGGGCTGCCGAGCTCGCTGGGCCAGGTCCACAGGGCCTCGTCCTCCACCTCCTCCTCTTCTTCCTCCTCCTCTTTCTCTTCTTCATCCTTGTTCTTTTCTTCTTCCTCCAGCACCTTGTAATATTCCTCTTCTGAGGACCCGGTGGGTGGTTCAGTGGATTGGGTTTCTAATTCTGGGCAAAGCACAGAAGGTTCAGCACCAGGGACAGCGATCTGTCAGCCACCGGGAAAAAGAGGGAGGGTGGGGCCTGGGGGCCAGGCAAGGGCTGCTCTGGGGAAAGGGTCTTTGCTCCACACTGAAAATAGAACTTCAACCCAAGCTGCAATATTGAGCCAACACTTGAGAAGGCTCTGTGAGCTGTTATTAGTTCAGGAGGACGTGGTCATTGCATCTCCCTCTCCTAGAAAGTCAACTCTCTAGACTGTTTTGGGGAGGTGAGGAGAAGGAAGAACCAAGGAAGGGAAGTCTCTCCTTCCCAGGGGGCAGCTCCTTAGTCCAAGCATTTCCAACCCTTTCCAAGCTCTCTGAATCTGCCCTGGGGACTGCCAGTGCAGCAGAAAGGGTGGAGACTCGACAGCAGAAAAGATTTCCTGGAGTGTTGGAGAGGAATTTTCTGGAAAGGCAGAGGTTGGAGAGGGACAGGAGAGATGCCCTACACCACTGGGCTGCTGAAAAAGGATGGGACAGTCTCATCCAGCCATGACCCCATCATCTACCTGAGCTTCCCTCTCCAGCCCCCAACTTCTCTCAGGTGGAAACATCCCCAGGATAAGGGATTCAAGTTACCTAGGAAGATCCTAGGGGCCTCTGCAGGGTCTTCTGGAGTGGAGGTGCCACCTCCTCCATCCTCCATGATGGGAATGGAGTAGATGGCTCCACGGGACTCACTCTCCACAGCTTCCTGAGGCAGCTGCAGCTCTTTCAGTGTCTCCGTCACAGTGACGATGGCCTCCAGTCCATCAGAGGCTGGGTCAGAGGCTGAGTTGGAGGCCTCAGGAACGGCAGAGGGCTGGGCATTGTCTGAGGCAGGAGGAAAGTGCCAATGGGAGGCTGAACAATTGGCTCTTCCCTCCCAGATCATGGCCTGCAGCAGTGTGAGGGTTTTGGGGTGGACTGTCAGAGACCATGGAATTCTCTCAGTGCTCTCACATCTCCCTGTGGAGCTGCCATGGGGCTCAGGGAACACCCCAGGGCTTCATCACTCATTTCTCAAACATCTATCAAGTGCCTACTGTGAGTGAAGCCAAACACTCTTCTGGATACAGTGGAGAACAAAACAGCAAACTTCCTGCTCTCAAGGGACGCTATATTCTAGATAGAGATAATAAACATATATTATAATATTGTAATATAAGGAGAAATTAGGCAGAGTGAGGAGATGGAATGATGGGAAGAACTACTTTAGATAGAGTGGTTGGGAAAGCTTCAGGGGGGAGATATTTGCTAGAGTGAGAGGTTGGAGGCAGAAGAATGAATGGAATGACCTCGACACCTTGGGATCCTGGGCTGGGTGGCAAAGTGTGAGGGATCTGAGTCATTTCTGAAATGGAAGGGGACAGGCTGCCACCACCACAGGAGAGGTAAAGGACAGAGTGCAGGAAGAACACTCAGCAGTCACCACCTGAGGATCTCAGGTTTGGAGCAAGAGGGCAAAGGAGGGCCACTTCCTTCCTCTGGGGTCTGCTACCATCAAATATCCAGAGGTTTAGTATAAACTGCCTTTTCCTTTGGGAAAGGGAGCAGAGAGGAGAAAACCAATGAAGCAAAGGTGAAATTGGGCTAAGAAACGCCCTGAGGACCAGCTGCTAAGCCAGGTGAGACAGGACAGTACGTCCCTGCTCTCATCACCTGCTTCAGTGAGCCTTGCTCCACACCAGACAAGCAAACCTGTGTCCTTGACTGCCTCTGTCCTCCATCTGCTCCCAACCACAGTCATCCTCTGTCCTCCTCCTGATCTTGCTCCTTATTCCATTTCTTCCTAGAACAGTGCTTGGCATATAGTCAGTGCATAGAAATGTTAGCTATTATTTTTTTTATCATCGTCATGATTATTATAATCATTATTGTCATTATTAATCCTATTTCAGGACTCTTCCCCAGATGGACCCATTTTCCTGCAGACTTCATTTTCCCACCCTTCCCCAGCCCCAGGTCAGAGATGTCCAGAGATCTGTTTCCATGGAAGTAATGCTTTTCTCAGTCTCTCCCTGGGAGGGAGGCATCCTGTCTTCCCTTAGTTCTGGGGCTCCCATGGCAGAAGCTGAGTCTTCCCCCTCAGACTAGTGGCTCCCTGAGGGTAAGGGCTGTTATCTCCTTGTCTCACTTCCATCTCCAGCCCTTGCTGGAGGCTCACAAGCGAGGCAAAGACAGACACAAAATAGTGAGTCCTCCCTGACTGTTAGTCTCCATTGGCCTGTGCCTCTGGGGGTTCCAGACACTGCCTCGCCTCTGTCTCCCAATATAAGATACATGCAGGAGGCATCTCTACACCCAACTGTCCTATGGAGTGAATTATGTCTGTCCATCAGTAAAGATCTGACATCTTCAGGCTGCGTGTTCTAGAGACCCCTGGTCTCTAGACTGGAAGAACTTGAGGAGTGGGTCTGACCACTCATTGGATTCAGAGAATGTCAGTCATCACTACTCTGCCAATAAGCTGGCAGGAAATGGGACCTTGTCGGCAGCCCAATATGGACTATTAGTGACAAGGCATGGACTATTAGTGGGGGACAACAGGTAAGCAGGGAGGTGACCACTCCATGGGACCACACAGCTGAGTGAGACCAAGCCAGGGTCATGTCTAGAATTAGGACCCTAGGTGACAAAGCTGCACACCACCCAAGGCTCCTTCAGGCAAATGGCACAGACCAGAGAGAAATCAATCAGAACTGGGCTAGGATTTCCAGGGCTCAATCCTGCTTCTCTGAAGTTGGTCTCAGCCTCTTCAGGGAGGTGAGCTCACCTCGGAAGCAATAGACGTTAAAGCGGCTGTGCTTGTTGGGGAAGCCAGTCTGGTTGGGGAAAAGGAAGAGGGTCTTGACGCCAGGCAGGCCCCCTCCACATCGCTGGCTGGGTGTGACAATGGGGTAGCGCACACTGCCATCTGCCAGCCAGCCTGGGCTGCAGCGGTCCAGGCCACCATCCCAGGCTGCATACAGCTGGCCTGTGGTGGCAATCTCTGCACCCCGATCCTGGCAGTATGCCTGTGCCTCCTCCAATGTCAGCTTTTCTGGAGGAGCACCCAGGAACAACTCTCCTGAGTGGGGAAGAGAGGGCTGGGTTATGAGGCTGTTGGTAGCCCCTCCTACCCTGGGTTCCCACATGGACCTGGTGCAAGATTCTCTGGGCCTCAGTCTCCTCATCTGCTACATGGGGTCAACTATGCTACTTCATGGGATCCAAGTCTGGATAGAACCTCAGGATGGATATTAGAGCTGAAAGGAATCTGGCCCAACTGTCTCATTCTGCAAAGAAGGAGACTGGCCCAGAGATGCTAAGAGGCTGAGAGATGCAGGGTAGGTAGCAGCAGAGACAGAATTCAAACTCAGTCTCCTGCCACCTATCTAGGGCTTTGACCATGAACTTGCATCTATGACAGTGTTTGTAGGGAAGGACACCAATTATCTCAATGCTGGCTGTCCCCTTAAACACATAAGGAACCTTTCCAGATGGGTAGGGCCCTCCCCCAGCAAAGGCCATGGGAGAACCTATGGACAGCACGGGAGACAGGGCCAAGCATGGGTGGTCCAACCCCTGGAAACCCTTCACCCCCAATCACCATTTAGGTCTTCAGCATAACAATAGACATCATAGAGGTCATCCGGGTCCACCACCCCATAGTTCCGGACCCCAGGGTAGCCATCCATGTCTCCATAACAGGCTTCTCGTGGAGTCTGGATGGGATACCTAGGGAGGGAGGATAGAGGCTCAGCACAGACATCCTCCCTGGGAGCAGTCCCCTATTGACCCTACTGAATCTCATTGCCCTCACATGCAGCCAACTGACAGCTGGGCCACACCCCCAGGGCAGAGGCCTCTCCCACCCTCCTCATACCACTCACACTTCCCAGAGGTAGGGGGCCCTGTAGGCCCAGCCAGAAGCAGCAGGCAGCCTCTGGAAGAACTGGAGGCCACAGCCACCTCCCAGAGGCAACTGGAATCCCCCGGTCCACAGTCCCCAGCCCACCTCACGGTCTGATCAGACAGCCAGCCGGCATCACACTGTTCATAGCCTCCGAGGTAGGCAGCGTAGAGCTGCTCAGGGGTGGCGATGCGGGCTCCAATGCGGGCACAGGCTTCCTGGGCACCGTTGAAGGAGAAGGCATATCGGGCAGAGCCCTCCCGGTAGAGAAAGACAACCCCTGAGTGGCAGAGAGGATTCCTGGGTCCAGCGATCTCCCAGCACACTGATCTCCCCTCACCCTCCTTATCACTCCTCTAAACGCAAAGGGAGTCCAAACTGCCCTACTCCACAGCATAAGGGGCTTAAGTTAGACCATGGTTAGAGTTTCCTCCACCTGAAGAAAGAAAGGAGCTAACAAAGGCCTGTGTCTCCTCACTCTTTTTCCATCTTAGTCTGTGCCATTCAGGTGTGTTGTGTCCCCCTGGGACTGAAGGCTGCCTGAGAGCTGGAGGCCTCTCCTTCCTTCCTCCAGAAACCTCTCCCTATTCCTGCCCCCTCACCTTTGACCTTGACCTCCACAGCGTCGCTGCTGTCATCTATGCCATGCTGGACCTCGCAGCGGTAGATGCCCGAGTCGTTGGGCCGCAGCTCGCTCAGCGCCAGGGAGACGTCGGTGAGCGATGCCGGGTAGGCGGGCAGCGCCACGCGGAACCGGTAGGCTTCGCTCACCTTGACGCGCAGGCCCCGCGCCACCAGCACCTCGGCCTCCCGGCCCCCAGACAGAAAGGTCCACTTGACCCGCGGAGAGCCTGGCGCGGCGCGACGGCTCGGCGGCGGCCGCAGGTAGTGGACGTGGCACGGGATGGTGAGGGCGCCGCCGAGCACGCCGTACAGCGGCGCGTCGCCCGCGATGCGCACGCGGAAGGCCCGGTCCTCTGTAGGTGGGCGGGGACGGCTGGGACTTCATGCAGAGGACCGGCGGGATCCCGTCCCAGGGTCCCCAAGTCCCGCCCTAGGATCCTGCGGTCACGCCCTCAGAGTGCTGTAACCCCACTCTTGGGCTCCCAGCCCCACCCCTACGGTCCTCCAGACCGCTTCCCAAAGTCTCCCAGTCAATTCCGTACCCAGCTTCAAGGTCCTCCAACCTTGCTTCCTGGGTCTCAAGCCCTGTCCCCAAAGTCTCCCAGTCTGTTCGCTTCAGAGTGACCTCCAGAATTTTCTTCCATCCCCATCCCTTATCCCCTCCAAGCCCCCTTTGTCCCCCTCCCCACCAGCGTCTCCCAACCTCCCCTCTAGGGTCTCTCAGCAGCCTTGCACTTAGGGCATTTTCCCAGCCCTACCTCCAAGATTTCCCCACCTTATCCAAGGTTCCACAACTCATCCCTTACTTCCAAGTGTTCCAGACTGGACCATTCCCCACAGTTCTCCCAGCCCAGTTCTATCTCCTCCCCAGGTACCCCAAGACTGGAGGCAGTTGGTTAGGGCTGGGCAAGGGGCCACCCCATACCACAGGGGAGATGTAGGAGACAGAGCAGTGACCCCTTTGCTTACCTGAGCTGTCCCCTTCCAGTGAATCAGCTGAGGCTGCAGGGACCTGGTCCAGGGCCAGGGCTACCAGCAGGGACAGGAGCAGTGGGGCCATGCCACAGGCTGATGGGGGAACTTGAGGAGGAAGGATGGGGTTAAACCTCAGGATGGATTTCGCCTGGCTCCCTACCATATCCACCTGGGCTCATGCATATCCTGGCCCCTGAAGCCCACTGCCCCACCTCACCATTTACTGTGTGACTCTCCCTGCCAAGAGATCCCTCCTCAGAGCCAAAACCTGGATCCTAGTCAACTCACTGTGTGACCTTAGGCAAGTTCCTTACTCTCTCTGGGCTTTTATTTCCTTACTTGTGCAACAAAAAACACCATTACCACCACCTTACAGGTCCTGCTGAGGCAGCTATGATGCTTTGAGAATGCTTTGTAGCCTAAAAAATAAAAACCTGTACAAATGGACAGCACCAGGCACACAGTAGGAGCTCTATAAATGCTTATAGCATGATGGTGGGTGCTATTACACTTAGGATTCCCTCTGCCCCTCCCAGTGCCAAGCTCCTTCCTGGAACCCAGAGCTTTCCCCTCTCACAGTACCCTTTCTATCCCTTCCTGTCCCCTCCTCCCTGGCACTATACCCTCCTGGAGGAAGCCTCCTAGATTGAAACCAGGCAATGCACAACCTCTCCCCAGGCCAGCCCATCCTACCCATTACTTATAAGGGAATTCCTCATTTACTCTCCAGCATCTTCCACTCCCCTTGCCTGGAAACCTCCTCCTTTCCTCCCCCAGCCTTTCCTTTCTGCCTGGCATGGGCTTTCCCACCAGATCTCCTGGCTCAGAAACTAGCAGGGACAAACCCCCCCGTCTCTGCCAGTCTGGCTCCCATCCAGCCTCTCCCTTCCTCCACTCCACCTTTTGTGAAAGCTCTGGGCTGGGTGGCTGGGTTAAGGGGACTGGAAATAAATGGGAGGGGCTACCCCCCTTCTACCCCTGGGTATCAGAAGCTCTGAGAACCCAGAATACTCCTCTGAATATCTCAAAGGCACTTACACTCTCATAATGGAGAAATGGAGACTGAGGCCCAAAGAGTGATAGAGCTTGACTCTCTCTGGGCTCCAGGTCAGGAGGAATGGCTGCAGAGTCAGTGTCTAAGGTCACCTTTAAGGGTCGGGCTACACTTAGAAGAGCATTGGGACTAGGTCTGCCATGGAATAGGCCAATGATGCAGCAGGAAGGATGAAAGTTAGACTGCAGGCAAGATTTCCTAGAGGTTGGGCTTATTCCCACTGGCTTATACCCACTCCCACTCCATGCCCATTGTTCAACCTTCATTTCCCCTGCCCTCTTAGGCTCTGCATTCACACATGTCCCCCCTTTCTGAGCCTGGGCTGATGGGAAGTTTCCCTCTTCTCCCAGATCCTCCCAGACCCGAGTCCCTACCTGCCTCCCCACCACTGTAACTTCCATTTCCCCCACTGTGGCTGGGTATCATTTTCTCAAGGTCAGGGTTGGGGGACCAGTGGCAGAAGTCAGATGCCCAAGGTCTCTCTCTGATCTGTAGGAAGGAGAAGTTTCTTTGTGGGGCCAGATCAGAAGCAGTTAAGACTAATTCCAGGCATAGGGCACCTGGGAGGGCTGTTTTCTCAGGCTGGAGTGAGGACTGTTTGACATGAGCAGCTGATGCCTGCTGGGTGCTGGGGAGACTGTTTGCCATGCACTTGAACTGTACCAGAACCTGGGCCAAGCCCCTTCCTGGCGCCCTCCGTCCCCTCTCTGGCCTAGAGCTGGAGCTGCTCACAGAGCTGGCTTCCAGCTCCCTGACAGGCGACCCAGAAACCGATAAAGCTGGAGCCACTCTGGGGCCAAAACCCTGGACCACCCCTCCCACTCCTGTTCTCAAGGCCCGTGAAGACCTGGCCACCCTGGAGTATGGAGGACACCCCTGCTTCCAGGACCCAGAGTCACTGACCAGAAGAGCAATAGGGTGGCTCTGATTCTAGAGTAGTTCAGAAAGCTCTGCCTCCCCATCCCCATCTTAACAAGTGAGGGCCTCAGTCCCCTCCTGGTACAGCCAGAGTCTTGAGGAAACTCCAGGTATATCCTCATCTGGCACCAAACTTAGAATCCAGGAGTCCAGGCCTTGGCCTTCCCCTTTCCACGCACACCACCACCTCTACCCTGCCTTCTCTTCCCCCAGAGCAAGATTCACCCCTCCATCTCTAATCTCCAGAGTCATCCTGTCCCTTCTTCTGCCTGCACGCCATCCTCCTCTCTCTCCAGCTCTCTCTTTCCTGCCCCAGCCTCTAGATTTCTGCCCTTATCCTGAGTTTCCCAGGCTGTTCAGGAGCTTCATCTCATCTCATCTCATCTCATTCCTGTCTGGCCACGGACATTCATCTCCCTCACAGGCCTCACAGACCTAAGCCACAGAGAATCAAGACCAGGCTGCGTGTGTTTGTGCACACGTGTGAGTACGTGTGTGCACTTAGTAGGGTCAATAAGGATGCAAGCAAGGCCAGAGCTTCAGTCACAGCAGGAGGGACCCTCTTGGCTATCCCCTTAGTGGCCTTGTGAGGAGCAGTGTGAACCCACACAGTATCAGCAAATATCAGCAAGGTCTTAGCAGGGTTGGCAGGGATAATTGCAGTGATCCTATAAATAGTCTTATTTATTGGAAGCACAATTACTAATCCCATGAACAGCACCACCAGCCCAGCTGTTGTGGCTCCTTTTAGCATAAAATCTGAAATGTGGATGATGCTGTTATCAATGGCAAAGTTAGCCCTGACAGCACAGGCACTGGTAATACTGGGTGGGTCTATCAGTACCTGTGTTCCCTGAGCTTTCTGGCATCACCTGGACTCGATATAACATTACTAATAACAGTGTAACAAAATCGACGGTAAGTCTCTTAGTCCTGTGGGAACCATGTGGTGGAGCTATTCTGCTAGGAGGGGGATAGGGGAGCATCTGGGGGAGGGGGTTCCCAGCCCGGGGCAGTGCTATGAACAAAAGCAGGAGTGATAACTGGATTTCCTGCTAATGTTTACTGACCACCTACTGAGCCAGGTCTGCTACTAAGTACTTCCCCGTGCATAACCTCAACTAAGAGGAAAGTTCTGTTTATGTTTTCATCATCACACCATTAAGAAACCCGAGGTTCAGGGAGGTCAACTAACTTGCCCAGGTTCACACAGCAGCAAAGTCGTAGAGTTGGAATTTCAGCTCCAGTCGGAGCCCTGAACACCCGCCACAGCGCCTCCTATCGGTTGTCCTGCCGGCTGCAGAGAGGTGCCCCAGGAGGGCTGTTCGCCGCCGCTCCTCCCGTGGTGCTGCCAGCACAGCGAGCACGAGCACGGAGTGGGGGGCTGACCCGGACCGCCACCGCCCTGCCCAGGACAAGGTCGGAAATCTTGGCGGTGGCGCTGGGACTGGAGCGCGTAGCAGGGAGCACGCGAGGACCAAGAGGAGCGTTTCTATTAGCCTGAGGTTCCGAGGGGGCTGCTAGTCAGACTGCAAGCAGCAATGGGAGAGGCAGCGAAAGAGTGGGCGAATGTAGATCGGAGAAGGCAATAGGCGCTTCGAGCCGGCCGCCTGCGGACCTCGCCAAGGTGTCCGAGGACGGCGAGTTGGGCGCGCCGGAGCCTCGGAGGCAGCGGCTGCGGGGCGGGGGGGCGTGGACCACAGGGCGGCCGGTGGGCGCCCTTTTCTCTGTTCCTCCCTCCCAGGGCCGGGTGCTTGGGCTGATGTTGCACTCACCTGCCGGTAGGCTACCAAGAGCCGGGGTGGGTGTGCGGCGCCGCGAAGTTTGTCGCCTCCTCCGGGGGCCTCCTCCGGGTCCACGGCTTGGTCCTGCAGCTGCAGCCGAGACTGCGGCGGGAACTGCGCGAGCGCAAGGAGAGGCCGGGCCCACAGGACGCTCGGAGGAGGGCGCCGGGCCGCCGGGCGCAGCACAAAACCCCCTTTCTTCCCCCCGCCTCCGCCCCACTCTTCTCCCAGGCCGCCCCCGCCCCCGGGCCGGGAACGCGGGGGGCTTGGGCGGGTCACGGGACCCGCTGACTTCTCTGCGTCGGTTCCCGGCGGCAGCGGCTAGAGCAAGGACGAGCGAAGTAGGACATCGTTCCAGGGATGAGAAGCCGAGGGCTCCGAGTAGGGAGGGAGGGCAGTAGGGGCGGGGAGAGAGCGCTCGCCGAGCGCGAGGATGATGTTGCAGCTGAAGGGATGGAAGTTAGACAGCGGAGGGACTTCCCGTTGGTCAAGAGGAGGGGAGGAGGGACTCAGACTTGGGGTAAAGGAGGAAGGGAAAATGGGAGGTTTTGTACCTGGAAAGAAAGACACACTCCCCTTCGTGGTTTGGGTTGGAGTATAAAAACGAGGGAGGGCAACTCATTTCAGAGGCATGGATGGGGTGCAGATGACCACAGCCATGTCCCTGGAGGCAGCTCTGATTGGGTTTTGTCCCCTGTGGGGCTCTCACTCCCTGCACAGAGGAGGAGCTGACTTTGCAGCTAGAGGGATGGAGGTTAGATAGCAGAATCATGGGTTAAGTAAAGCAAGTTAGGAAATCTCTAGACATGGGGGGCAGGGGGTGCCCTCTGTTAACAGACATTACTGGTCATGCAAACAAATGTGCAAAACGTGGGCGTTGCTGGGAGCCCAGAGAGTCCACTGGCCAGGGCTGTTGCTACTGAATGTACAGCCTGGTGCCAGGAGGCGGTCCTGAGCACTGCCCAGCCTCTGGGGACTCCTCAGTGCCTAGAATACCAACGACACCCCCCACCCCCACCCCTCCAGCCCCAGGGTCTCTGCTTCCTTCTGCTTTCCCAGGCTCCCTTTTCTCCTCCCTTCTCCCTCCTGGGACTGCAGGCAAAGCCCCTGGCATGGACTGTGGGCAGGACAGCCAGACGCCTGGATTCTCTCCCTGGATACCAGTGGTGGTACCCAGGGTAACTTGTGGGAGAGTGGGGCCTTTGATCCCCATACTTTCCAGCAGCACCTCCAAAACATCCCAAATAAAGTGGGGTGGTTGCAATGCAAAAGCAGCCTCAGGAAAGGTCCCCTAGCCAGTTCACGGCTCCTTCCATGTAGACTGCATCCTAATTCGCTCCTGTGTGGGAATCCTGGGCTGCCCCAACTCAACCCCCACCCCCACCCCCCACTCCCATGCTGTGCATTCTATTCCAAAGGCTTTGAGAAGCTCACAGGAAACTCCTCTCCCAAATCCTTGAGGATCTAAAGACAGGATTCTGGCCCCTCCCCAGAAAACCATCTCCTGTGGGGTTGGGACAGGAAGGCCTGGGGGTGGTGGGTGGTTGGGTCCCTCAGCAAGGCCAGCAGACATGCTAGACTGAGGAGGACAGAGCAAGGTGCCTGGGGGAGTCTGGGGAGGAAGAAACCTCAGTTTATTCATTTCATTAAACAAATATGAATTGAATGCCAATGATGTATCAAGCTCTGTTTTAAGCCTTGAGGATGCAGTCTAGTAGGGAGGGGGGAATCTGAGAAGGCCCTTGGGGACAGGATCGGGTGGCACTTGGGTGGGCCTAGGACCTCCCTTTGCTCCCATGAGAAACCTGCATCCCAGAGCTGAAAGACAGCCCCCACCCCACCCCGTGGCAGTCTCAGTGTGGGCGTGTACACTTAGCCTGCCTCCACTTGGGCTCTTGGGGACTTGAGCCCAGGCAGGCCAAGCCAGACAACAAAGTGGCTGAAATTCAATCCCAGTGGTGGCTCAGATGTAACCACAGTTCTTGCATGGGGGAAACCTGGCTGTGACAGGGTCAGGCAGAGAAAGTGACCTTCCTCACCATCTTCCCTCATGACCTGAGTGTGGTCACACATCTGGGTACTCTGGGAGGAAATCCAACCCTGATCGAGGCCAGCAGCACCTGGTTCTGTTCAAGGGCTGGTACCAGGCTGTTCTGAGAGGGGGACCCCTGGTGGGAAGCTAGACATTGTGAGAGCAGACAGCTGCTGCTGGGATGCTCAGAGCCAGGACTCTGTAGTCATATGGATGGATGGCACTGAGGTCAAACTTCTGTTTTGCCATCTGCAGAGAAAAGGTCTTAGTTTCTCTGAAACTGTTTCCTCTTCTTTGTGGGCTGAATCATATGTACTGCACTGGGTAATATCTATTGCACCTGGACTCAATAAGGGAAGCCCCTGGTTTGGTTTCAGCAAAATCTAGTTCTGTTCTTCTTCCAGACACACACATATGTGCATGCACACTTTCTGTGAGGAGGCAACATCCAAGACCTCCCCTTGTCCAGCCCCTCCAGGTTTCAGAAGGGGATCCCCAGGGACTAGCTGAAAGCAAATGCGAGCAGGAAGAAGGCAAGTCAGATTTTACGTAGAACCTCCCATCGCAGTAATGGAAGGAGAGTGTCTCAAGTAACCCCAGGTATCTTTGGATAAGGTAACTGAGACCCAAATAGGTGAAGTGACTGTCCAGGGTTACAGGGGAGTCTCCTGACTCTCACACCAGGTTTCTTGCCAGGGATCCCCAACTGTCTCACTCAGGGGAGAGAAAAGAGGGGAAGGAGGAGGGAAGAAAGAGAAGGGGGGAGAGTGTGGGCAGCTCTCCTCCCACTTCCACGTGCAGCCCAGCTGGCTCGCCTCCCAGCCTCCCAGGCCCTGGGGAGTTTGCCAGCCTCTCTGGATGAGAACAATCTCCTACCACCACCACCCCCCAAACCCCCCATCCAGACTAAAGCTGAGGCCATGACCCAAGTTGAGGAAAAAGAATCTCCCTTCCAAGTTCCTACACCCCAAGCTCCCTGCATCTGCTGTGTTAGCCCTAGGCCTTCCCACTAGATTCCGAACCACAGTGGCCTGCCCTCCCAGTCCCCTGGACACCTGCCCTGACTCCCCCAGGCTTGGTGTCCAGGCAGCTGAGTTCCTCTCTGACGCCCTGTACATTGCACAGGCACCTGGCTTCTACACCGTGAGGACGTGGGAATGTGACTGAAGGGACCGGTGGTGGTGGTGGTGGTGGTGGTGGGGGACGGATGCAGTGCTGCACGCTGGCACAGCTGTGCTCAGAGAATGGGGCTTTGATAGCTTCTGAAAGGGGCCAGGAAGCACAGGGACCCCAGCTCAGGCGAGGGAGGGGCCAGGAAGAGCTGGGTGTAGCTCTGAGGGTTCCTGCAGCTGAACAGGGAAAAGTGGGGTGGTGGGGAGACAGCAGTGGGACTTGCAAGCCGAATGATATTGTTAGAGTTCCCCTGCTGTATTAGCAGAAGCCAAGTGACTCCTGCGCTTGGCAGGACCCCCTTTCCTACTTTGAGGGGTACAAACTCATGTGGTCAGATGAGAGCACTAGCCTGTTCCACAAAGGACATCTGAAGGGCCTGGAGGGCTCGACCCTGAATACCTCCAAATCTACCTCTTGACAAAAAGTCTGTCCTGCCTGCAAGCTCCCTGTAGCCCCTTTTCCTGCTTCCCAAAGGGGAAACACCACTCACTTATCTATGATGATGGGCAAGGTGCCAATCTCTCAGAGCCTTAGTTTGCTCACCTATAAAATGGTACTAACACCTTGTTTTATTGTTTGGATGTTGAAACCATGCAAATATTTCATATAATTAAAATGAAATTAAATTTAAAAGAATTAAGGTAAATTTAAATTAAATTAAAAAGAAAAAAGTATAACAAGCCCCCCAAATCTGAAACAACTGAAACAAATGCACCTAACTATATATGAAGTTGGAAGCAAAATCACACAGAGGAGAATTTTCTTTCAAGTCATTATAAAATTCAGCAATTTCAGGATATATTTTTAGTCTTCTAAGAACAAAAGAAATAATGGAGAAATCTTTATGTTGGCATCATTATTTTGAAAATGCTATTTTTTTTTAATGATAAAGCAAGTAAGTAATTATATTACTGGTGCTAGGAACCAAAATTTTCGGTATAGGAGAAGGAAAGTTAAGAGAAAAAGTCCTAATCTTTAATTGGAATTGGAAATATCAGCATGAACTCATCATTTGTATTTATACATCCTGTTTATGGAAAAGCCTTAGAAGCAGTAACAAACCAAAAAGGACGAATACTCTAGTATCCAGATTGTCCTCTCCAAATAGCACTTCCAACTGAAAGGAACAGCATTCTTTGGAGAAATTCCAGGTCGGGGGCAGAATAGCTTGCCATGCTTGAAAATAATGAATTTATCAGATTCAGGGTCATGCTAAAAGGGCCAAAGAGCCAACATGAGAAAGCTCCACTGGCCAAAGATGAAGCAACTTGAGCATTAAAATGAGTAATGATTTTAATAGATTGAAACACATATAAGAAGTTCATGAGTTCACACCAGACTAAAAATATATTCACTGGCCACCTTTGGGTATTACTAAGGCACCAATTCATGAATTTGGAAAATTAATGGAGCATAACACATCCTGTGGGTGCTCCACCCATATCCCCTTAGCACTCACCCCTACAAATCCTGAGGATTTTTTTCTGGCTGTGAGCATATGCTTGGCCTAAGTGTACAGCAAGTCAGAAGTGCCAGAGAGTTACTACCTCTGGAAACAGCCCTCAACCAATGACGGATGGGAAGCTGGTTGGTTAACACCACAGCTGCCTCACCTCTCAGGTGGGGACACTCCAAGACAAGTACTGCACTGTCTCTTAGCATGCCCTAGCAGGAGTTAAAACCAGTTGTCCCTTTGTTGGCTTCCTTCCCTTCCCTGTTTCACTTGTTTATCAAGATCTGGAAAAGTTCAGACCCACCAGGTCATAAGGACAGTCGGGCATAGCGGTAATCCATTGTAAGCTGGTGTGGTAGTGGAGCTGCTATGTACCCCAGAAAAGGCCATGTTCTTTTAATCCATGCCTGTGGGTGCAGACCTATTATGGTGGGACTTTTTGGTTAGGTTATTTCAATTGAGATGTGACCCAACCCATTCAAGGTAGGTCTTAAATCCCCTTACTGGAGTCCTTTTTAAGAGGATAATGGACAGAAAAAGCTGAGAGAGCTTAGAGAGAGAAAAAAGCCCCTGGAGGAGCTGAGAGAGCCACTGAAAGCAGAATCCAGGAGTAAAGGACCAGGAGCAAAGGACCAGCAGATGTTGCCATGTCCCTAATGCCAGTAGCCTGTCTTCAGAGTCCAGATATCATCCTGTTGATGTCTTCATTGGGACATTTTCATGGCCTTAGAACTGTAAATTTTATGTTAATAAATCCCCATTATAAAAGCCAATCCATTTCCAGTATATTGCATTCCAGCAACTTTAGCAAACTGAAACAGATGGCAATGGCACACTTGTGATTGTGATTGGGTGTGAGCACTTTCAGAGGGCACAAATGAGCTCTGCGAGCAGGTAGCCCGGACTCCAATGTTACCTGCCTGTATTGCACTGATGCATTTCTCTCAGCTCATGCTATTGCTTTGTGGGGGCTTCTCAGTGTCTGGTTCATGGATGGGTCAGTTGAGATGAGCTAAAAATGGACTGGTGTCTTACTCTAACCCCACTCAGGAGTGGCCCTGAAAGACAGTGGTGAGGGAAAATCCTTCCAGGAGGCAGAGTTTCAAGCAGTACACCTGGCCATCTACTTTGCATAGTGAGAGGGGTGGCTTAAGGTCTGAGCTGTACATGGACTCCTGTGCAGTGGCACTTGGCTTGGTTGGTTGGTCAGGGGCCAGGAAAATGCAAGAGCAGAAGGTTGAAGACAAGGAGATCTGGGGGAGAGGCATATGGACTGATGGATAGGAGTGTACAGATCTTTGTGTCTTTTATCAGAATCACTAAAGAACATCACTGCAGAGGAGGCTGGAACAACCAGAGGGACAGAAAGATTCCAGTGCCAACTGCCAACCTTTGTCCTCCACCATCCCAGTGGGCCCGTGAATGGAGTAGTCATGGCAGTAGAACTGGAGACTATGCAGAGACCCACCAGCAGGGTTCCCGCTCACCAAGGCTGATCTAGCTACTGTCATACTGCCACTGCTGAATGTTTGGCCTGTTGGCAGCAGAAATAGATACTGAACCTTCAACATGTTACCATCCCTCAAGAAGACCTATTAGCCACTTGGTGGCATGTTGATTACAATGGACCTCTTCCAATCTGGAGGGGGCAGCAAAATGTCCTTATTGGGATTAATGCATATTCTGGATATGGATTTGCCTTCCCTATCCAATATCCAAGGTCTCAAAGTTAACGATTTATCATTATAAGATCCCAGATAGTATTACCTCTAATCAAGGGGATCCACTTTACAGTGAAGGAAATATGACAATAGGCATATGACCACAGGATCTATTGGTCCTACAATATACCACCTGACCTGGACACTGTCAGCCTGGTCTACATCAGTGTGGCCTCTTTAAGGCACATCTAAATACTAGCTTGGGGATAACACCCTCTGGGATTGGGGTGCTGTCCTTCAAAATGCAGTATATATTTTGAACCAATGGCCATTATATGGTGCTGTGTCCCAGATAGTTAGACATCATGGATACAGGAACCAAAATGTGGAAGTAGGAATATCCCTCTCACCATCACTCCCAGCAACCCATTTGGGGGGTTTGTACTTCCTGATCCTATAATTTGGCTTTGCAGGATTAGAGGTCCCAGTTCCTGGGGTGGGAGATGCATCTACCAGGAGTCACAGTAAGGGTACCACTAAACCTAAGGCTACAGCAACCACTGAGTCATTTTCGGCACCTCATGCCAATTGACCAGCAAGCAAAGAAAGAAATTATAAACTGGCAGAAATATTTGATCTTGGTTATCCCACATCCAATGGTAACTATGAATAGAAAGTTGCAGCAATGGTGGCTTGTCAAGGGCATGGTAATGAAGATTTCAGAAGCAGCAGGGAAGAAGGTCTAGGTTTTTCCATGCCACCTAGAGCCACAGAATGGGTTGTAGAGGTGGGAGATACTGAATATCCATTACAGTCTTGGATCCAACTGCGACAATGGTTACTGTAGTTTGTCCCACTAACCCTCCTGTTGCAAGACTTAAAAAAAAAAAAAAAAGAAGTTGTGATAAGTCACTGCGGGGACTGAGCTTGTGCCTCGACTTACCAGGCCTGGGCCAGGGGACCTGATCACCCCCTGGGGAGGGTAGTAGGTACGGGCGTGAGTGCCCTCTGCAGCCCCCCCGAGCCTGAGGAGCGAGGTCAAGGCAGCTCCCTTTTCCTCACCCAAAATGCCACTGGCAGGGGAGGCTTGCCGGAGGAAACCGCCTTTCTCCCAACTGCCCTTTCCCCACTACCTTATCTTACCCACTCACTCCCTTGTGCCAAGGCCACTCCTGCCACCGCCAGCGCGCATGCCCCGTGGCCAGAACAACCCCCGCCCGCTGCAACGGCTCCTGCGTCCTCTCAGAACCAATCCTAGCCCCTCTCCCTTCAGTATTGCCATTTAAGGCTACTTCACCTCTTTTCCAGCCCTGCCCTTCTTACCAGCCTATATAACCTGTAATCACCCCTGAATAAATCTCTTTGGCGCCTACTCCTACTGGATGAAGAGTGTTTTTGTCCTTATCGCCGCCCTCCTTGCACGCCTCTCGCCGAGGACTCTGGCCACGTCCTCCGCCTCGCCCTCGCCTCCGGGAAAGAGCCCCCGCCGCCGGTAACCTTTAAGCAGCCCCGAGAGCTGAGGGCTCGGCTACCGGCCGCCACTCCCCCTAGAAGCAGTAACCCCGACCGCAAGTCACCACCTTGAAGAATCACTGATAAGACAAAATGAAGTTAACATGGGGTACAAAGGGATCTCAGCAGTGCAAAGATGGATAGTGGCTGTCACCCACATCCTTCAGCATTCACCTCTACAAGGAGAAGTCTTCTTTTTGTGAACAACTATGACTCTGCCTGAAGGCTTTTTTTTTTTTTTTTTTTCTGAAGCATGCTTGTGCTCAGGGCAAGCCAGGAATGTAGAGAGTGAATTCTCCCAGAAGCAGCCCTCAACCAAGAATAGATAGAGCCCACGAATAATACACTAGTTTGCCCCTCAGGTGGGATTCTCCGAGGCAGATTCTACACTGCCTCCCAGAGTTCCCCAGCAGGATAGAGCCTCAGTTGCCAACATTGGGAACCTGCTCTGTTACACATCTTTAACTGGCTTCCTTCTCTTTCCTGTCTCATTTCTCAACTCCTCTCCTACTAGTGCCTCTTAGCATCATCTCCCGAATAAACTACTTGTATTCAAATCCTTGACTTACAATCTGCTTTGGGGGGACCTTACCTAAGACAAAGGGAAGAGAGTCAAGCAGTAATCTTACCTTTCCTGAATGGGCTGTATGTCCAGGTAACAAAATGGCTGATGTGGGAAATCACAAAATTAGAAAATCTTCAATTTTGCAACTCCTAATGAAATAATGGATCTAGGCAATGATCATCTGTAGCCATTAGATACAAAACTGACTGGGAACTTTCAGCTTTCAGTGTCAGACTGACACTACCTGAAATTATTGATCAATCTTACTAAATTTACTAAATTTACTAAAAATGGAATAACCAGACACTAGATGCCTCCTGATATGATGAAAGAAGAAGTTTACAGACCCACTTATAAAATATTCCTGAAAAAATTGGATGTGAATCTAATCTAACTTGTAAATACAATTACAGTTAGAAATACAGGGACAGAGGAACATGTTAAATGACACCATGAGGATACACTCAGCCAAATCTGGAATGTGGGAAAATCAACAGGAAAAATGATCCAGTTTCTTAAAAAACAAACAAAAGGCATAGATAAAATGGGTTGGAACTGTTATAGTCTAAAAGAAGCTAAAGAGACATTAACCCAATGCAATATGTGAACCTTGGTTGAAGCCTGGTGTGAGCAAATCGAATATAAAATTACATTTTTTAGACATCCAGGGAAAATTGATCATGGACTAAATATTAGATGAAATTAATTCAATTTTGGTGGGAGAGCGTGATAATGAAATTGTGGGCTTTTTAAAAGCCATTATCTGTGAGAAATACACACTATTTACAGGTGAAATGAAAGGATTTCTGGGTTTGCTTTAAAATAGTTCAGCAAAAACAAACACAAGGGAAGGGATTCATGAAACTAAGAAGGGCAGGATTTTTATAATGGTTGAGGGGGATGATGGGGACATGGTTGTTTATGATACTCTCCCTACTTTTGTGTATGTTTGAGTTTCCATTATAAAAAAAAAGAATGGCAATCACAATATGCAGAACAGTTGTAAGAATTAGTGGTCATGTGTTTTTGTTGGTGAAGAAACAGTTTGCTGCAAATGGAAATTTCCTGGCAAAGCCATTTCTTGTATGGTTTCTTGGCAAAAGCCGAAGGCATTATATCGAAGAAAGTCATTTGCCTGCCGACTGAAATGAGGGGTCCCAGTGTCTTGGCTTTCTGGGGCTCTTTCATAATAGGCCAGAACTTAGAAAACCCAAAAGGGGGGCGGATGGGTGGTGCTTGTAGTAGACCTTCTGGTGCTGTCCACCGGGTATTTCCAGTTCTCCTACTCTATACCAAAGAAGGATTGAGCTTTGCTGCCCCCTTGTGGTTGGGTGGGGTCATGTGATTTGTCTGGCAGTTGAGTTGTGAACACAGCCACAGGTTTCACTTCAGATCTAGAGCAACTAACTGCCTATATAAGACCCTCTAGAACTTTTTCATTCTATTTTTTTTCCTTCCGGTGTGGTGATTAACCACATTTGAGATGGTGGCTGCTCTATCAGCCTGGGTCCCAAATGAAATGAGAAGACCCCCTTGCAGACCCTGTGCACATGTAGCCATAACTAGAAATAAACCTTTGTTGTTTTAAGCCACTGTGATTTGGGATTGTTTGTTATCAGGTAATCTAGATTACCCTGACTAATACAGCAGCATACAGCAACCAATCCTACAAGCTGCTTCGTAAGAATCTTCAAAATAATAATTATATTATTATAACAATTGTTATAGGTCCCACTTACTGAGCTCTTCCTACGTATCAGGCATTTCACTACTACCTAGTACAAAGACTATCTCAACTAAACCTCACAACAAACCCAGGAGGCAGAAATTATTATCCCATTACCCAGATGAGAAAGCAAGGCTTAGGAACTGGTACACATATTTCATTTGCTTTATAATGGCTATTGAAGATACTGCTCATTCTATTATTCCCTGTCCCTTATACAAAGTCCTATAGGATGAATTCTCTTTAGCAATTATAGCAAGACAATTTTAGGACATGCATCAAGTGCCATTACAATGTTCATACCCTTTGCACCATTCATTTCTCTTCTCTCCTCCAGGCCTTTTGCAGCATAGAGTGCTTGAACAAAAAATATACATTGTAAAGAAAAATGAATCAATAGTATTAGAGTTTGTTTCTCGAGTTATGTTTCCTTTAGCCAGATGCTAAGAATGTTAGCGGTCCAGCTACCCCTTTTGCCTTAGCGGCAAAGGTGGTGAACATTAAACCGAACGCACAATCACGGTCAGGTATCAGCCCTGCGCTGTTGTCGTTTGTGTGCCTCCTCCTTACACAAGGCTTAGAATTTCCCTTCAATTGTAACAACGGTATGACTTTCCTATCTTTACTAGCAATCCATTCAAACGCTCATAGGAGATCGGGAGCATGCAAACACATTCTGAAATATTTTTAGGGTCTTCTTGTATTTGTTCTGCGGGGCCCAGTGGGTAGGCCTGGGGACATGGAGCGCCCCTGGTAGAGTTGAACTAGGGTAATCGGTGAGCGCGCGGCGCCCTCGCGTGGCACTTTGTGCAACTACACCCTGGGTTCTACAGAATCGGTTCTCGGCCACAGGATTGCAAACACCTCTTCCTCCTTGTCCCGAATTCTCTGTCTCCTTGGGCCTTTGGTTGCCCTCTCCTCGCACTCCTCTCTTGCCCGCTAGGCTCACTCAGCCGAAGCAGAGGCCGCTCCTCTTAACCTGTCTTCTTAGGCTCACGGTCTGCACGTTGAGTCCACGGTCCGTCCCCTAACCCCCTATGCCTCGCCACTGTCACAGCTCCACGCAACACACAGGTCTCCAAGTTATTTTATTGCTGTACACAGAGATCAGTTATTGCCCCCATATGCTCCTCCCGTCCTCCTTGCAGTGGCTGGGTCCCCTGCAGGGGGCACATGAACAGCTGCCAGTCCTCGATCCGCGAGTCCGAGGTCGGTATCCGCACCCCTCCCACAGGGGGCGCCACCATCTTTGCTCCCCGACGCCGGGCTAGCCGGGGTCCGTGGCCCGCAGCCTCGGGCTGGGGAGGCGAGTCACAAGGGACCGCTCCTCTTCCGGCGGGAGACGAAGCGTGCAGGAAAGAAGCATCGAGAGACTCCGCCCCGACTCCCAGGCTTTGTGGCGCGCAGCTGGAGGGGGTGCGGTGGGCCCCTACTTCTCGGAGTAGCAATAGGACCCGTAGGCCGCCTGCTGCGGGCTGGGGAAGCCGAAACTGCGTACCCCGGGATCCGGGAGGCCCCCGCAGCGCGGCCGCGGCGTGGTGATGGGGAAGCGCACGCTGCCGTCCGCCAGCCAGCCGCCGTCGCACTGGTCCAGCGCCGCAAACTTCCAGGCGGCATACAGGTGCCCGACCTTGGCCACCACGGCCCCGCGCCGCCGGCACGCCGCGTGGGCTTCAGACAGAGTCAGCCGCCCCGGCACGAAAAATACCTGGCCTGGGGACAGGAGCCGGTCACCGACTGGTCGAGAGCCGGGCGAGGTGCTGCGAGATTCAGACTCTTAGGGAGCAGAGTCCGGGACAGGGCCGTGGAGGGGCGGAACTAAGCTGGGGGTAGAAGCAGTAGGAGAGTCGAGGCAGCCGCATGCAGGTGCGGTAGCGCGAGACTGGCCGGAGCCGGGATGGGCGGGGCCATGGAGGGGGCGGTGCCTTAAAGACACAAAGATTCCCGTCCCTGTTCTCATTCTTTCAGAACTCTATTACAGGGGCGGGCTCAGACAGGGACTTGGGGCGGGGTCAGAAGAATGGGGAAAGGGACCCCGCCCCAAGTCTCTATCTTAGCCCCGCTTGCCCTTCCCCGCCTTATTTGCTTCCCCCGTCCACAGCCCGCCAGGCCGCGCCCCCTCCAGGCGCCAGGGGTCCCTCGCCTAGCTACTCACCCGCCAGTGCCGAAGTGAAGCAGAAGGCGTCGTAGCGGTCGCGCTTCCGGTCGCGGGGTCCGTAGCTGCGGATCCCGGGCCGACCCTGGCCGCCGCAAGGAGTGCGTGCCGTGAGCACAGGGTAGCGCACGGAGCCCTCGAGCAGCCAGCCTGCGTTACACCAGTCCAGACCCTCGGTCCACGCTGGCGGGAGATGAAGGGGGGCGGGGTAAGAGGCGTCAGAGGCAGGAGTCAGACCCCAAGCTTAGCCCCGCTCCCTCGCTGGGGCCGCTGGGACAGCCCGGTGGGGGCCTGGGAGGGGCCCGGGTTCCTCCACTCACCCTGGTACAGCTGGGCGTAGGTGGCCAGGCGTCCGTCCTGTTCCTCGCACGCCTGCTTCGCCTCGTAGTAATTGAACTGGTACCGGCCCCGGCTGGGCTGGTACGGAAACACCACACCTAGGGGGCGGCGGAGAGCCTGGGAAGCGGCCGGCAGCGGAGGGGATGGGGCAGCCTAAGAGAGAGGGGCTGGAGAAGGAGCCCTGGGATACCCGCAGCGAATCTAGCGGGAGAGGTAATGGATGGGAGCGGAAGGGCCTCACCCTCCAGGCGCAGCGTCAGCGCTACGCTCTCGTCCTCGATGCCGTTGACGAGCTCGCAGCGGTATCGGCCCTCGTCCTCCAGGCGCACGGCCGCGATGACCAGAGAGGCGTCCAGTCGATGCCCCCTTCGCATCCTGGCGCGCCCCCCTAGGGGCCCATAGCCCCGCGCGTGGAGTCCGTTGGTGATGAGGATCAACGTTTCCCGGACCTCTCCTGGCTCCACCTTGCTCCAGCGCACCTTGTAGCTGGGAGGCGTGGCGCCCAGGACGCAGGGTAGCGTGGCCGTGGACCCACGACGAGAGTGAATGACCTCGTGGATGGGGGGCAGGAGGTAGTGGGGTGCTGAGTAGAGGGGGCCACAGTGGCAGGAACCCTCTGATCCTCACTGCCCGCAAGGCCCATCCCAGACCCTGCCCCCCAGAAAAAGTAGGCTCCCCCAGGCCTCCCCTCCATTGCCCACTCAGCGGTGGCCCTCCCTCCCTGGATCCCCTTCCCCTGCAACAGCTGCCCTTTCCCCTTTCTCCAGTCCTTGAGCCTCTACTCCAGTGTTCCTCAGATTCTGGACTGAGCTGGGATCTTACCTGGGCCCCCCAGGGCTCTGTGGAAGATGGCAAATGCCCAAGGGAGAAGGAAGTGACAGAGTGTGGGGAGGGTGAGCCGGCCTGGCATGATGGAAACTCAGCCCAGCACTTCTGTGGGACACAAAGGGTGGGCATTGTGTGGACAGAGGGAAGGGATTGGGGTAGGAGCCAGGTTGGGGGTGAACTTCCATCAGGGATGCCCCAGAGGATACTGTCCATGTGGAAGCCACTCTGCTCTAAGGGCAGGAAAAGGGGCCAATGTTGGCTAAAGAAAGGTAATGAGGGGGGCACTAACACACTCCTCCTCCTGAGGCCTCCTGGGCCCCTCCTTTTTCCTCCTTTTTCTTCTCTCCCATCAGTCAGTCAGTAGGTTCTGATTCAACATCTCTCTCTCTCCCCTTCTTCTTGCAATTGCTGCTTCCCTAGTCTTACCATCTGGATTGCTTGGGCTCCACCCTCCCCCAACACCTATTCTCCATCCTGAAGCCAGAGTAACTATGATCATGTCGCTCTCTTCCTTAAAACAGTGGCTGCCTATTACCCTGAGGTTGGAACCCGATCTAACCATGGCTTCATGGCTTCCAGGACTCCCTTCCATCCAGCCTCTCTGCACCTCCAACATTGCCTCCTTCCCCTTGCCTCTGACCACAGATGCTCCCTGCACTGTGCTCCAGACACGATGGACTCCCACAATTCCCAAAACAGTTCAAGTTTGCTCTCCTCCTTTTCATAGCCAGCAGGTGGGACCTTACTTCCTCCAGGAAAACTTTCCTGAGTCCCTGGCTGGCCACACTCTAGGGCTCTGTGATCTGCTCCTTAGACTTCCCTACTAGACTGGACTGGGGACTTACTTTCCCCCTTAGAAGTACTTTTATTAGCAGCTAAATTTACAGTGTGAATTTGAAAGCAATACATATTTTTATTATTAGAGTATTCTTTATACTGTTTCTTAATTCAGACAGACTTCCCCAAGGATAGAATATATCAGTGAGTCTTTCAGTAATTACAAAAAACACTATTTCAAATGGAATTGTCTATCTTGGTAGTTCCTTTTTTTTTCTTTCTTTCTTTCTTTCTTTATTGTACCCATTTTTTAATTACCTGACTCTCTCTCTCTCTCTTTTTTTAAATTGGACCAGGACCTCTTGACCTAGTTTCCATGATTCCTAGATTCACTTTCCAAATCTGACTCCTCCACTTCCTACTTGCATGACTTTGAACAATTTACTTAACTTCTCTCTGCCTCAGTGTCCTCATCAGTAAAATGTGGATAGTAATAGTACATCTATCTTACTGGGTAGTTGTGTGGATTAGATGAATTAATATATGAAAAATGCTTTAAGTAGTTCTTGCACCTGGAAAGTGCTATGTATGTGTTAGCTATTATCCCCAGCTCCCAGCATAGCATACAGTAGATGCTAAATAAATGTATTTTAATGAATGAATTCACATTAAGGACATCTGGGAAGGAGAGAAGGGATATGGGGAGCTGAGCTCAAGTTTTAAGAAACTTGAGCTTGCAGTAGGAGAAATGAAGGTAAGACTGATAAGGACCTTCCCAGTGGTTAAAAATGAAAATATCTGGAACAGGGACATGACCTAGAGAACCACTTCTCCTTTACAAGAAAAACTGGTAAATAAGTGTGTTCATGGAACTGAGAAATTGATTTAGGGACCAATAATAATGATAACTAGCATAAACAAATGTTTAAAGTTTAATATGTCTGGCCCTGCTCTAAGCACTTTACATGCATACTTTTATATTTATTTCTCCCAGCAATCCTATCAGGTAGGAACTATTATGAATCCCATTTTATAAATGATGAAACAAAGGTGCACAATCTTTAAGAAACTTGAGTGAGGTCACACAGCTAGTAAGAGCTGGGATTTGAATCCAGAACTGATAGTGAGGCTCAAGCTCTTAGTCACTGATCTATATTTCTGTATTTCAGAGCAGGTGCACACATATCATCTTCGTACCCTTTACAGAAAGTGAGAGAATGGCCAGTAGCTTCATTGCCTACCAGTAAGAGCTGGTCTCTTCACAGGGACAGAGAGAGTAATGATTAGCAGCTTTTTGTCCTGCTTGAGGAAGAGGTTCCAGCTGAAGGTATGGCCAGGGCTCCTGGGAGGTCCAAGCACCTTAAAGCTTCTGGACTTGAGCACCTGATTGGGGCAGTCACTCCTTTTGCACCTCAGAGGAAAGGCTTCTGCCCTGAGCTCAAAGAAAAAGCCAAGGTGCAAAGAACTGCCCCACCAACCCTACCCCTCACCCCAATCCTCCACTAAGCCAAGTGTCTGATGTCTAGCTCTGTGACTGGGCACTACATCTGTGGAACTTGCTGTCCTGGGGCCAATACTGGGGGTGGGGGTCCATGAAGGGAGTTGGAATAAAGGAGGCAATCCCGGGAAGATTACCTGGGACAGTGTGGAAAGGGTGGTGCCTAGTTGTTTCTGAGATGCTCTTGGACCAGAGAAGGGGGTGGATTGATTGGTGGGTGGGAGGGCTCAAAGATCCATAGCTGTCATGCTGCCTCTACATATGAGTTCCATATGGGCTCATCTAAGCACACTCTCCACCTCCCCCCACCCCCCCCCACCCCCTACCCCCCAGAGTCCTCACCTCTGCCTTCCAGTGCCTGGGTGCGCATTACCTACAGGACAAGCCTCTCAAGGTGGGAACCAGACTTCCAGTACTTCCAGCTGCTTCAAGAAACCTGACTCCTTCTGCCCAGCCCCCCGTCTGTTGTCCGTCTGTCCTTTCGTTCTCTGTCCCCACCCCATCGGAGGCACAATTTCCCATTGTCTCTGGTTTTTCCCCTATTGTTGAACAACAGGGCCCCTTTCTTTATCCCGTGGGTAATGGCAACGAAATGTCAACAGCTGGTGATGTGGGATGCAGGACCGGCTGGCACGCCCCACCGGAAGAAGGGCCTGGGTGGAGGGTGGGCTCAAAAGAAACTGAGATATATATACATACATATACAGATCATCAAGGAGAATGGAATGGGGTGCAGGGCAGAGAATGGATGGTGAGAAGGTTGAAATACATCCCCCACCCATGTCAAATACTCCAAGCTACAAGGCTCTGAAGAGATTTTGTCTGAGGCCAAGGGAGTGGCTGGGCTCCACGGAGGGCAGAATGAGCAGCTGGTGTTGCAATAGGAGTGTTTGGTTTACTAAAGCTGACAAAATGCAATATACCAGAAATAGGTTGGCTTTTACAATGGGGATTTATTAGCTTACAAATTACAGTTCTCAGGCCATGAAAATGTCCAACTCAAGGCATCAACAGGATGATACTTGGACTCTGAAGGCAGGCTGTCAGCATCGGACACCTCTGTCACATGGGAAGGCACGTGACTGGCATCTGCTGGTCCTTCTCTCCTGGTTTTCATTGCTTTCAGCTTCTGGCTTCAGTGGCTTCCTCTCAGCTTCTCTGGGCTTTTTCTGTGAGCTTCTCTTAATTCATTTCTCACTTCTGTGTCTCTTAGCTTGTCTTTTATCCTCTTATAAAGGACTCCAGTAAGAGGATTAAGACCCACCTTGAATGTGGTGGGTCACATCTCCATTGAAATAACCTCATCAAAAGGTACCACTGGAATGGATTAACTTAAGAACATACTTTTCTGGGATCCATAAAGCTTTAAACTACCACAAGGAGAGATGGAAATTAGATAGCAAGGAAGATTTGTTTCTGACCCTGGGAAGGGACATGGGAATTTCTGAGGCTGGAGGGACTTTGAAACACTCTCCAAAGGAGAGATCATCTCACTTGTTCCCTAGTTCTCCACCTCCTCCTTCAGTCCAGATGGATGATCTTCTTAATTCAAAGTTCTCAAGAGAAGGGAACTCTTTAATCTCTCTGGGTGGAAATTCATTGTCTCTAAAGTCCCTCTTGTTAAAAGGTTCTTCCTGAAGTCTAAACTCCTGCTGGAGTTTAAGCCCATTTTAAAAATCTTTTTACTGAGGAATAATTTACATGAGTATAGTGTACAGATCTTATATTTACATTTACAAACATGTAATAACTACTCCCCCATCAAGATATAGAACATTTCCAACAACCCAGAATAAGCCTGTTTTTTTTCGGTTTACTATCAATACAGAGGGAGAACTCCCTCTGTATTGATTAAACATTTAGAGCTTTAAATAGTCTCTTAGTCTTCTTTTCTCTCTGCTGAGCACCCACACATGCAATAGCTTCACCTTATTAGAATCATTCACTGTCAGAACAGGAGGCAACTTCAGAATACTTAGGTTCCTCGTTTACCAAATGTATAGGAGAGGAGATGGAGAGGAAGGTGACCCGCCCAAGATCACACAGAGTTCTTGAGTCAAGTAGAACTTTCTGCTTTCTTCACCATGCCCTTTTCTGCTCCTCTTCTCACCTCTTCAAGTTGGATGGCCCTGGGAGTTCACTTGGGCCATCCCTAATTATAGGGAGCCCACCCCAACTCCACACTGATGCAGTTGACTATCATTCTCCTGTCCACTCCTTCCCTGTTCCTAGGCCCTTCCCTCCTCCTCCCAACTGTCTCATGAGAGAAGACAAATAGCCCCCTGTCTCCTTGGACAGGACGCCCTGATCCAGCACATCTGATTGGCTTCAGCCCAACTCTAACAAACAGCTTCCCGACAGAGGGTGGGGAAGGGTACAAAGGGCTCCAAAGTCGGAGATGCTGTCTCCATTCCCGGGGGCACCCTTACTGCTCCTTTCTCCCTAAATCACTTCTGAACTGTGCTTTGGAAGTCTCTGGCATGTAGATCCATAAAAGGATGAGTTTTGAATGAAGGAAGGCCTAGAACTATTTGATGGATGCAGAAAGAAACTTTTGAGGATACAATGAGAAATGAACAAATAGGAATAAATTTATAGTCAATAGCCAAACTGTTTAGTTTGCCCAAGATCACTTGCTTCTCAAATTCCCCCCTACCCAAGACACTGTGTCATGGGCATGAGGTAGGATTTCTCAGGCTTGATTTGGTATCTTTTCACTGAACTGGCATCTTCTGAGGAGTGGCTTTGCCACCCCTGCTATCTACTGACTAGGGTGAGGTGGAATAATCTAGGACAAGCATGGAGTCCTGACACCAACCCCAGATTGTTTCCACCCTCCAGCCAGATCCAGTGGTGGCAAGCATGGTCCCAATTTACTACTGGGATTGCTGCACGAACGACTGGAAAGTTTGGCATTATGACCCTTTAGGGGGAATTGTAGGGAGGAGCTGGATGTGACTGACAGAGCTTTCTCTTCCTTTCAGTAAAATTAACATTCACACACAGCTACTTCTACTCCTCCCACTGCCTCCCTCCAGCAGAATCCCTTGCAATGCTGGATGGAAACATCATTCATCTCCCTCTTCTGACTCTTGCCTTTCTCCTCCTCCCTAGGAACCCCCAGGTCACTCTCTTTTTTCTGGTCCAGGCTCAGGCCTTTTGTGGGGCTAGATCTTGGCTGCACTGCAGGATAATGTGGGAACGGAGCTTAGGGGGGTCAGCTTTGAGGAAAGACACATTTCCCACTCTGGAGGCCTCACTGTACCCTGAACAGCTTTTGTACTCTGGATAGTCAAAGCTGAAAAGGAAGGAGGAGATGGGCTCCATGCCTTTGGGAGTGGGGGTGGGGGTGGGGGGAGTTCCAGTCTGGAGGGGGCATGAGGCTCCATGGGTTAATGGAGGGAATGCTGGACTATGAGTCAGGAACCCTATTTCAGACAGATGCTCACTTCAAATGAGACTCTATACAACCTCCTGCAGTTCCAATCTCTCTGATTATCAAACGGGCATCATGATCCTGCCCCAGGGATTTTTTTTTTTTTTCATAAAAATAAGCCATGAATTAGGTTCTTGTTATATGATTCAAACTGGAATAGGGTTAGAAATGAGGAGAACAAGATGGGAAGAAGAGACTGGTTAGACCCACTCATCCTCTCACTATCACACCCTCTGAGAGAAAGGGCCCCCATGGGGCCAGGGCATCCTTTTTTACAGTGAGGGTCACCAGTGCAGTATCCCAGTTTGGATATTCCCTGACAGTCTGAGACTGCAGTAGGGAAGAGAAAGGAAGGAAAGGGAGACAAAAATAATAGAAGGCTGTTCTAGTTTGCTAATGCTGCCGGAATGCAAAACAACAGAAATGGATTGGCTTTTATAAAAGGAGGTTTATTTGGTTACACAGTTACAGTCTTAAGGCCATAAAGTGTCCAAGATAACATATCAACAATCAGGTACCTTTACTGGAAGATGGCCAATGGCATCCAGAAAACCTCTGTTAGCTGGGAAGGCACGTGGCTGGCGTCTGCTCCAAGTTCTGGTTTCAAAATGGCTTTCTCCCAGGATGTTCCTCTCTAGGCTTTGGCTCCTCAAAAATGTCACTCTTAGTTGCTCTTAGGGTGTCTGTCCTCTCTTAGCTTCTCCAGAGCAAAAGTCTGCTTTCAAAGGCCGTCTCCAAAATGTCCCTGTAAACTGAAGCTCCTCTCTCTGTTCCAGTGCATTCTTCAAAGTGTCCCTCTTGGCTGTAGCTCCTCTTCAAAATGTCACTCTCAGCTGCACTGAGTTCCTTCTGTTTTCCAGCTCATTTATATGGCTCCAGTGATTTAATTTAGACCCACCCTGAATGGGGGGGGGGTAACACCTCCATCTAAATTATCCAATCAGAGTCATCACCCACAGTTGAGTGGGGCGCATCTCCATGCAAACAACCTAATCCAAACGTTCCAACTTAATCCCCACTAATATGTCTGACCCACAAGATTGCATCAAATAATATGGCTTTTTCTGGGGGACATAATACATTCAAACCGGCACAAGGGCCAAAGAGACCTCTCCCTCTTACTCTATTTCCATCTCTATGGAGGGTGTGAGGCTGTCATCACCTCAGATGCCGCTGGGGGGTTGAGGGGCTGACGGGAGACTGTGCCTCATCCTGGCTGCCGGCCCAGCTGGAAATCCTGGGTAAAACTCAGTCCCCTTTCCTCACTTCAGCCCCTTTATCTGGGGCTCTTGACAAGTGGGCCTCACTGTGCCCACGTCGGATTGATCAGACCTATGAGTTAGAACTGAAGATGTCCAGAGGGAGGAGCTGGCTGGCTCCACGGACAGCTGCTTCCTGGCTCTGGAATGTCTTGAAGGAAGCGGATGAGGGTGTCATGTTATCCTCATCACAACCAGCTCTATGGGGAAGGTGGGGGGAGTGGGGAGGCAGAGGGGTGTTTCTCCTTCTGGAGCAGGCTGCTCTGGAAGCCAGAAGAGCTGCCGGAGAGGAGACAAGGCATTAGAAGTCCTGGTTCTCCTTGGCCTTTCCCTTAGAGCCCAAGGGCAGCAATATGACCTCAGCATTCTGCTTTATTTGGGCCACTCAGCTTGCCTCTGCTCCTGGCTACAGATGTACACACCACCTGGAGAGAAACCTTCTCCAGGCGCACCAGGCAGAGCTCTGCAATACAAACTTTCACAGCCATGGGCAGGAGAAAGCATATATTAGAGGGCAGGGAACTTGGGTTCTAGTTAGAGTTCTGCCACAACTGTGTCATCTTGGGCAGGACCTCACCCCCGGGCCCATTTGCTCATCAGTGTGATGGGAGCACAATTCCATTAGAACTATTTTCTGTGCAGAGAACTGTGTGTGTGTGGGGGGGGGGGGGAGCAGAAGTAAATACAGTTCCTGAACTTACAATGTTCTTAGTTTAGTGGGAGAATACCCATTCTGCCTCTCTGAGGTAGATGAGGGTAAAGTAAAATGGTGGAACGTGCAGAGAAGCTGTTTTCATGGTCACTAAGGTTTAACAATTATGTTTACTTATTAGTAATCATATAACCCATCCTTCTGTTTCTAATAGCCAGCCCACTGCTATGTGTACATGGACCATTTAAACTATATTTTTGTTCAACTACCCCTGCAAACATCTTGAGATCCTGGCTCCTCATTTTCTCATATCCATCTCATTCCCCCAGGCCTCAGAGCATGCTCTCTCAAATCTCTGCTTTTATTTTCATCCTGGTCAGTCCAGGAGGGGTCTGATTTAGCTTGCACAGTCTCTCACTCTTAGTCTTTCATTCATTGGTCAAACTTATTCCAGAAGTAAGATGTGCAAGTACTTATCAACCATTCTCAGACCAGAATTTGAATAATTTAAAAAAGCAACCCTCACTGTATAGCTCCACATTTTCTCACATGGGAGAAGTAAATACTATCACAGCATTACTATTCCCATTTTATGGATGAAGAAATTAAGTCCACAGAGGGCTAATAACCTGTTCAAGATCACACGTTTACTAAGTAACCCAGGCAGCTTACATCCAAAGCCACATGCGTTCTTCCCTTCCGTGAAAGAATAACTCTGCTAAACTTGGAAAAAGGTAAAGTGAGGATAGTTTGATTTTTTGTGTGTTATCATGCTAGAGCATTTTATAATAAGCCTGCTTGACACTCATCTGACTCTCCAAGGGAATGTAACTGTTGTCACAGCGTATTCGATGAACAATCTACAAATGACAAAGATGCAGACATTTACAGTCCTGTATGGTTAGAGGTTAACCTGCAGAAATTTATTAAATAATAGAGTTTTATTGACCAGTAAAGAAGTTAACCACAAAGGTGTTTGGGTTTTATGGTCCTAGAAAGTTGACCAGTCTCATGTCTAAATTAGTCATCTTATTTGGACATTCTCTTTCTCATCAACTACATAAATCCTTGTTTCTCAAACATATTTCAAGCCAGCTCTTTTGTCTTCTTGCTGGTTCCCTCATTAATGAGCTAAATAAAAATTGGATACGAGTTAACAATAATTTTGGGAATTGGTGTTTTTACACTTCTCAACTTTGAAGGCAACACACTAGCACCCTTCCCTCTAATAGCAGATCCACTGGCAGAATTGTAGCATGACTTATAGCTGGGCTAAAACTCCTTGAAAGCAGGCCCACTTTGTATCTCCAGTGCCTGGTCAGTGCCTGGTATGGACCAGCAGTGGACACTGAGAGGCAAAAGTCCTCTCTGGTACCTTCTGATGTGAAGAAAGGTAACTTTCTTGGCTGCTGCTCCAGTGGGCCACTACTTGCTACAGCTCCTTAGCTCCACTGGCAACATCAAAGACACTTTCTTACCCCCATTTGTGCTTCTTCTGGGAAGCTTTCCTTAATAAAAGAGACTTAACAGCTTTCTCACCTGGCATGTAATAGGCACGCAGAAAATGTTTACTAAACAAATAAAATTGACGTTTTCTTCCCGTTTCTGCAAGCTTAACAAAAAGGCAGTGTGGCATGATTAAGTCCCACGGGCTCTGGAACTTGACAGTCTGGGGATAACTATGAGCCTTACCTACCTACTAACTATCTACTCACTGGATAACTACAGACAACCTACCCTTTCTTTGCTTCAGTGTCTTCATCTGAAAATGAAGGACACAGGAAATGCACCACGAAGGTGAACCCCACCGGTGCCTCCTGGACCCGCGGAGCGCGCAGGCGGCAGCAGCCCCCTCCCTCTGGGCCTCGTGGGCCTCGGGGCCGCCGGGACCGCCTTGGCCATCAGGGCTGCCCGCCGCACCGCTGCGCCGACGCTGAGGGACTGTTTCCACAGCATTTCCACAGATTTATCTAGATATATTTCACTTAAAAACATTTTTAAAACCGAATCCAAACGGGTGCGTCTGCTCCCTTGAAACCTGCAGTCCTCTAGAAGGGGCAGCATGGGCTACCCAGGAAAGACGGCCCTGTTAGACCCCACCTCCCTCCGTGGCATCCGTTTACCCCGCAGCACAACCAGCTTCTGCACACACTGGGTTTTTAAGCCCCTTTAAAGATGGAGCCTTTAAGGCTAGAGAAAGGCTGAGACAAGAGCTAAAGGGACAGTGATACAAGACTCAGAGAGAGCTCTTGAAACAGATTGCAGAGAATGATGGCACCAAAGGGCGGATGACAGCGGGGCTTCAAAGAGAAATAAACGTTTGTTAAATCGAACCCACACTAGATGGCATCAGAGAACAGCTGTCTTAGTTCTGAGACCGCCGTCCTCTCCACTTTCTCTGTGATGTCTGATCCTCAAGTTACTTCTCTATAAATAGGGGCAATTACATACAGCCAGGAATTACGGTTAAGGTTCAAAGGTGGTAATGTTTATGAAAATGGTTTTTAAACAGTAAAACACTGCATACAACGGATTGCAATATTTTTATCATGAACTCAAACTGTGAAGTAGGACAGACAGAGATTGCCTAGGCTGAAAATTTGGAAAACAGTCTCAATCTAAGAAAAACCCTTGTGAGACACAGACACACCTTCTTTTATCAGCAGAAAAAAAAGTAAATAATATTCTATTAGGTAAACATTGCTAATATTTGTATAGTGTTATATAACCTTTTAAAAATCCCACAATTGTAGTTGGAACCACAAGCTAATTTCTCTTCCCTCGGTCTCAGATTTCACTGACAGAATAAGTAGCTACGCTTCATTCTTCAGAGAGAAAAGGAGGAAGGGAAGTGACATGCTAGTTTCTGAACCACAGGGATTTACAGACATGGTGTGATTTTTATAACATGGTGCATTCAGATTCCAGAATGAGAAAAAGTAGAAAAAAATAGAATAAATCAATCTCTCAATTTTTAGGATTTAAACCTGCTCCAGAAATTTTGGAAGGAACCCAAGAGGTAGTAATCCCAAGGGCCACATTCACTCCTTCCAGAAGGTTTTCCCTGTTGCTGAACGTATTTCTTGTCACCTCTTTGCCAAGTCCCTCACACTGAAGAACTGTAATTTGTATCTATTTGCTATTTTTACATTATTTTTCCTGATGAAATATGTTAATTACAGACAATTTTAAGTGCAGGGAAAAGGTATAAAGAAGGGAAACACTCGTCATCCCTTCACCTAAGGATGGCTACTTATAATATGTTGGTGTTCCTTTGTTATTTTAGTGTTCCTATGTAGTTTTTTTTTTTAAGATATAAATCATATGCACAAAATTCATCCTTTTAAAGTATACAATTCAATGTTTTTTTAGTATATTCACAAAATCTCATAACCATAACCACCACCTAATTCCAGAATATTTTAATCACCCCTGAAAAACCCCTATACCCATTAGCAGCCACTTCCCATTTCCCTCTCACCACTAATATGGCAACCAATAATCTACTTTCTGTCTCTATGGATTTGCCTATTCTGGACATTACATATGGAATATTTGGCTTTTTGTGTCTGGCATCTTTCACTTAGCATAATGTTTTCAAGGTTTATCCATATTGTAGTATGTATCAGAATTTCATTTCCTTTTACAGCTGAATACCACATTTTGTTTATCCATTTATCTGCTGATGGACACTTGGGTTGCTTCCATCTTTGGCTGCTGTGGATATTGCTGTTGTGAGAATTAGTGTACAAATATCTGTTTGAGTCCCTACTTTCAATTCTTTGGTGTATAAACCTAGATGTGGAATTGCCAGGTCATATGGTAATTCTATACATGACTGCCAAACTATTTTCCACAATGGCCACACCATTTTACACTTCCACCAACAACATATATACATGAAGATTCGTATTTGCCTGTATCATCACCAACACTTGTTATTTTCCTTTTAAAAAAGAATAGCCATTCTGGTGGGTGTGAAGTAGTATCTCATTGTGGTTTTGATTTACATTTTTCTAATGGCTATTGATGTTGAACACCTGTCATGTGCTTATTGGCCATTGTATTTCTTCTTTGGAGAAAATTCCTTTGCCCATTTTTAAATTAGGTTGTTTGTCTTTTTTGTTGTTGAGTTATAGGAGCTCCTTATATATTCTAGATACTAAACCCTTATCAGATATAGGCATACTTTGGAGATACTGTGGGTGGGGTTCCAGACCACTGCAATAAAGCATATATCACAATAAAGTGAGGCATGTGATTTGTTTGTTTCCCAGTGCATATAAAAATTATTTTTACACTATACTGTAGTCTATTAAGTGTGCAATAGCATTATGTCTTTAAAAAACAATGTACATACCTTAATTTAAAAATACTTGGGGTTCCAGCCTGGCTTGCTCAGTGCTGTGTGGACTTGGGCAATGCTCTGCCCCTCTCTGGGCCTCACAGACCCCATTGGGTACTGAGAAGTAATTGCTTTCAGTTGAAGTCTTGTCTAAACCAAGACAATTTGCTGAACAAAGAGTCCTCTGCATTGTTACTTAGCATCTTTTTTATTCTTTTCAAGAAGAAGAAAAAAGACTTTTGTTTGTTTTTTTCAAAAATAATGCATACTCATCTCAAAACTTTAAAATACCAATGTGTGCAAAGTAAAAAAAAAAAAGTAAAAAGTGAAAGCCCTCCTCCCCACCCCCCCCACCGTGGCGTGGCCTCCTTCATTCACTAAATACTTATGGAACATCTTTCTGCTCTGTGCTTGGCCCTGTTCGGAGGGTACATTGGGAAAAAAGACAGCAGGGTTTCTTCTTTCATTGAACATGGCGGGGGGGCAGACAAAAATCAAGTAAATAGACAAGATGATTTCAGAAAAAAATACTTTGTTGCTAAAAATTGCTAACCCCACCATCTGAGTCTTCAGTCCACTGTAATCTTTTTGCAGGTAGAAGGTCTTGACTCGATATTGGTGGCTGCTGACTGATCAGGGTGGTGGTTGATGAAGGTTGGGGTGGCTGAGGCGATTTCTTTTTTTTTTTAATTGCAATTTTATTTTGAGATATAATTACAGAACATATAGTCACTCAAAGTGTACAATCAGATATTCACAGTATTGTCATATAGTTGTGCTTTCATCACCACAATCAAACTTTGAATGCTTTCATTACTCCAAAAAGTAAAATAAAAATTAAAATAAAAAAGAACATCCAAAACATCCCTTTCCCCTCCTCCCCCCATTGTTCATTTACTTTTCAAAATACTGTTTAATTGAGATATATTCACATACCCCACAGTGTACAGTTATTCACAGCACCATCATACAGTTGTGCATTCATCACCAGAATCAATTTTTGAAAATTTTCCCTACTCCAAAATAAAAATAAAAGCAAAAAAGAACCCTAACTCTTTCCACCCCCTCTAACCCATCCTATTCTTCATCTAATTTTTGTCCCCACTTTTCTACTCATCTGTCCATAGACTGGATAAAGGGAGTGTGAGCCACAAGTTTTTCACAATCACACAGTCATATTGTGCAAGCTACCTAGTTATACAATCGTCTTCAAGAATCGAGGTCAAAGGGTTGCAGTTTGACAGTTTCAGGTATTTCCCCCTAGCCATTCCAACACACCAAAGACTAAAAGGTGATATCTACACAGTGCACAAGAATACCCTCCAGAGTGATCTCTCGACTCCATTTGAAATCTCTCAGCCACTGGAACCTTATTTTGCTTCATCTCTCTTTCCCCTCTTGGTCAATAAGATCCTCTCAATCACACAGTGCTGGGTCCAGACTCATCTCCAGGACTCATTTCCTGCATTGCCAGAGGGATTCACACCCCTGGGAGTCACGTCTCAGGTAGAGGGGGAGGGCAGCAAGTTCACCTACTGAGTGGGCTTAGTGAGAGAGGGCACCACATCTGAGCAACAAAGAGGCTCTCTGGGGTGGACTCGTAGGCATAATTATAAGTGGGCCTAGCCTCTCCCTTGCAGCAACTAGCCTCACAGGGGAAAGCTAGCCTCACAAGGGGCTTGGCCCACCAAATTGGCAGTCCTCAATGTTTGCAGGAAAATCAGCAATGGCCCAGGTGGGGAAGTCCAACACCTCCACATTTCTCCCCAGCTCCTCAGGGGGCACCGCAAATACGCTTATACTTTCTGCCCACATCACTCTGGGATGTGTCGGGATTTCACCCCAGCCTGTACAAACTCACCAAATCCCACTTCCCATTCAAAGCTCCATGTACCTATGGTGTTCAAACAAACTGATTATATAAGTTAAATTATCTAGAGTGCTGCATAAAATATAAATCCTGCACCAGATAAACATCTCCTCCCCAGGTCTCACACATAAGTTGCAGGTTTAAAACCCATTCAGTATCATCCTTTACCCTTGGACCTGATTTGCCTTAGTCCTAACTAGATCCTCTTCATTCATATCTCTAATTAAAGTCTGAATTCTTTTTCAGCTCTTTCAACAGTTGTGAGGCAATTTCTTAAAATAAGACAACACTGAAGTTTGCCACATCAGTTGACTCTTCCTTTCACAAAAGATTTCTCTGTAGCATGCAATGCTGTTTGATAGTGTTTTACCTACAGTAGAACTTTGAAAATTGGAGTCAATTCTCTCCAATCCTGCCACTGCCTTATCAACTAGGTATATGTAATAATCTATATCCTTTGTTGTTATTTCAACAATGTTCACTGCACCTTCACTAGGAATATATTCCATCTCAAGAAATCACTTTCTTTGCTCATCCATAAGAAGCAACTCCTCATCCATTCAAGTGTTAGTTATCATGAGATTGCAGCAGTTCAGTTCTAATTCTAGTTCTTATTATTTCCACCACATCTGCACTTACTTCCTCCACTGAAGTTTTGAGCCCCTCAATGTCTTCCATGAGGGTTGGAATCAAAGTCTTCACGTTAATGTTGATATTTTGACCTCCTCCCATAAATTACTTATGTTCTTAATGGCATCAAGAAAGGTGAATCCTTTCCAAAAGGTTTTCAACTTACTTTACCCAGATCCATCAGAGGAATCACTATCTATGGCAGCTATAGCCTTATAAAATGTATTTCTTAAATAATAAGACTTGAAAGTCAAAATTCCTCCTGATCCATAGGCTGCAGAATAGATGTTGTGTTCGCAGACATGAAAACAACATTAATCTTGTACATCTCGATCACAGCTCTGGGTGACCAGGTACATTGTCAATGAGCAGCAATATATTGAAAAGAATCTTTTTTTCTGAACTGTAGATCTCAACCATGGGTTTAAAATATTTAGCAAACCACATTGTAAATATGGACTGTCATCCAGGTTTTGTTGTTCCATTTGCAGAGCAAAGGCAGAGCAGATTTAGCGTAATTTTTAAGGGCCCTAGGATTTTTGGTATGGCAAATAAGCACTGACTTCAACTTAGTTACCAGCTGCATCAGCCCCTAACAAAAGAGTCAGCTTGTCCTTTGAAGTTTTGAAGCCAGGCATTGACTTCTCCTCTGTAGTTTGAAAGTCCTACATGGCATCTTCCAATAGAAGGCTGTTTCATCTACATTGAAAATTTGTCTTTCAGTGTAGCCATCTTCATCAACTACCTTTGCTAGATCTAGATAACTTGCTGCAGCTTCTACAACAGCATTTGCTGTTTACCTTGCATTTTTATGTTATGGAGATAGCTTCCTTCCTTAAACCTCCTGAATCAACCTCTGCTAGCTTCAAACCTGTCTTCTGCAGCTTGCTCACTTCTCTCAGCTTTCATAGACTAGAAGAGAGTAAGGGGCTTCCTCTGGATTAGGCTTTGGCCTAAGAGAATATTGTGGCTGGTTTGATCTTCTCTCCAGACCACTAAAACTTTCTCAATATAAGCAATAAGGCTATTTTGGTTTCTTATCATTCATGTGTTCACTGGAGTGGCACTTATAATTTCCTTCAAGAATTTTCTTTTGCATTCACAACTTGGCTAACTGGTGCAAGAGGCCTAGCTTTCAGCTATCTCAGCTTTCAACATGCCTTCTTCACTAAGCTTATCATTTCTAGCTTTTGATTTAAAGTGAGAGGCATGCGACTCGTCTCTTCATTTGAATACTTAGAGGCTATTGTAGGGTTATTAATTGACCTAATTCCAATATTGTTGTGTCTCAAGGAATAAGGAGACCCAAAGAGAGGGAGAGAGATGGGAAATGTCTGATCAGCGTAGCAGTCAGAACACACACACATTTATTGGTTAAGTTTGCCATCTTATATGGGCACAGTTCATGGTGCCCAAAACAATCACAACAGTAACATCAAAGATCACAGATCACCATAACAGATACAATAATGATGAAAAAGTTTGAAATATTGTAAGAAATACCAAAATGTGACAGAGACATGAAGTGAGAACATGTTGTCAGAAAAATGGTGCTGATAGATTTGCTCAACACAGGGTTGCCACAGACTTTCAAACTGTAAGAAACACAATATCTGCAAAGCATAATAAATGAAGTACACTTGTATATGGTTTCCAAATAGTTTCTTCCATTCTGTAGTTTGTCTTTTCACTTTCTTGACAATATCCTCTGATGCACAAAAGTTTTTAATTTTGAAGACACTCAATTTATCTATTTTTTCTTTTGCTGTTCATAGTTTGGCATAAAGTTTATGTTGATTTTTGTACATGGTGTGAGGTAGGGGTACAACTTCAATCTTTTGCATGTAGCTATCCTGTCGTTCCAGCACCATTTGATGAAAAGACTGTTCTTTTCCCCACTGAATTGTCTTGGCACCTGTGTTAGCTTCCTAGGGCTGCTTTAACAACTTACTACAAACTGAGTGGCTTAAAACAGCAGAAACTTATCTCTCATCATTCTGGAGGCTAGAAGTCTAAAATCAAGGAATCAAGGTGTCAGCAGGCTATGCACCCTCTGAAGTCTCTAGCGAAAAATCATTCCTTGCTTCTTCATAGCTTCTACTGGCTCCTGGCAATTCTTGGCATTCCTGGGTTTGTAGCTGCATTACACCAGTCTCTGCATCCTTTGTCATATGGCCTTTCTCCCTCTGTGTCTCTGTGTATCTCCAAATCTCCTCCTCTTTTTAAGGGCATCAGTCATTGGATTTAGGGCCCATGCTAATCCATTATGACCTCAACTTGATTACGTCTGCAAAGACCCCATTTCCAAATAAGGTCATATTTGCAGGTGCCAGGGGTTAGGATTTCAACATATCTTTCTTGGGGGGACACAATGCAATCTTCTAGATCACTCTTGTTGAAAATCAGTTGGCCATAGATGTGTGGGTTTATTTTTGGACTCTCCATTCTGTTCTACTGATGTGTTTATCCTTACACCTGTACCACACAGTCGTGATTATTGTAGCTTTTTAGTAAGTTTTTAAATTGGAAAGTGTGAGTCCTCCAACTTTATTCTTCTTTTTCAAGATTTTTTTGGTTGTTCTGGGTCCCTCGCATTCCCATATGAATTTTAGGATCAACTTGTCAATTTACACAAAAGAGCCAGCTGGGATTTTGATGAAGATTGAATTTGTAGGTCAATCTGAAGAGTACTGCTATCTTAACAATATTAAGTTTTCAAATCCATGAACATAGATGTCTTTCCATTTATTCAGGTCTTCTTTAATTTTTTTTTCAATGATGTTTTGTAGTTTTGACCATGTGCTGGTTTGAATGTATTGTGTCCCCCAAATGCCATTATCTTTGTGGTTTTGTGGGGCAGAAGTTTTGGTGCTGGTTGGATTTGCTTGGAGTGTGCCCCACCCAGCTGTAGGTAATGATTCTGATGAGATGTTCCCATGGAGGCGTGGCCCCGCCCATTCAGGGTGGGCCTTGATCAGTGGCGCTATATAAATGAGCTGACTCGGAGAGAGGAAACTGAGTGCAGCTGGGAGTGATGTTTTGAAGAGGAGCAAGCTTGCTAGAGAGGAATATCCTGGGAGAAAGCCGTTTTGAGGCCGGAGCTTTGGAGCAGACGCCAGCTGCCTTCCCAGCTAACAGAGGTTTTCCAGACGCCATTGGCCATCCTCCGGTGAAGGTACCCGATTGCTGAGGTAGTTACCTTGGACGCTTTGTGGCCTTAAGACTGTAACTGTGTAGTGAAATAAACCCCCGTTTTATAAAAGCCTATCCATCTCTGGTGTTTTGCATTCTGCAGCATTAGCAAACTAGGACAGACCATATGAGTCTTGTACTTCTTCTGCTAAGCTTAAACCTAAGTATTTTATTCTTTTTGGTGCTATTGCCTATGGATTCTTTTAACAGATGAGCTTCTACTGTAGGTACTATTCTTTTTATCTGCTTTTTTCCATTTCAATTTTATCAGAGATATTTCACCAAGTTATTAAGAATTCTTTAACATCATTTTTAAGGTTACATATTAATGTGTTGTGTGGTTGTATAATAATTTATTTAGTCATTATCCTGTTACAGGATATTTAGGTTCTTTCCAATTTTTCCATTTTAAAATATTGCTGTAGTAAACATCTCTATATATTTTGCTATGTTTACATTACAGATAATTTCCTTAGAAATATTCATGTATTCTTGTTCTCTTGTAAGGGTGTTCACTTCACCTCTTGTGATGAGGCATGAGGCCCCATCTAACTACAAACTCCTTGAGGCCCATTTCTCTTCTTTTGCAATCCCACACAGCCCGAAGGCAAAGGTGTGCAGTTTGGCGGTTCCTTTGGGAAGCCCTCTAGGGCCCCAGACTGGGTCAAATACCTCTTATCTTACCCTCACAGCACCTTTTCCTGATCTTACATAGCCCTTACCACTCAGTGTTATAAATGCCTAGTAACATGTTCACATCCCCACAAGACTGGAAGCCCTGAAAGTACAAGGGCTGGATATTTTCATACCTCTAGCCCCTAGTCTATAGGAGATTCCTTAATAAATGTTTGTTGAATGAATAAGTCAGGCAGAGCAGGGAGCTCAATGTCTTAGGCCAGACTAGGAATCTTGGGTCAAAAAAAAACAGCTACTTGGTTTTTGAAGTGACCTATGAAGTGTTGCACACAAAAATTCTCGGCTGATTATGACCCAGCAATCTTGCTACTTGGGACACACCCAGAAGATCTGAAAGTAGGGACGTGAACAGATATTTGCACATTGATGTTCACAGCAGCATTAATCACAATTGCCAAAAGATGCAAAAAACCCAAGTATCCATCAACAGATCAATGAATAAACAAAATGTGGTGTATACATACAACGGAATATTATTCATCAATAAGGAATGAAGTCTTGAAGCACCCGACAAAATAGATGAACTTCAAGGACATTAGGTTAAGTGAAATAAGTCAGACACCAAAGGGAAAAATATTGTATGACCTCACTAATATGAGCTAATTATTATACGTAAACTTACAGACATAAAATATAGAAAATAGGTTACCAGGATATAGAATGAGGCTAAAAAATGGGGAGCGGTTGCTTAATATGTGCAGGTTGAACTTAAATATTTGGAAATTGACAGAGGTGATGGTAGCATGTTATTGTGAGAATAATTAACAGTGCTGATTGGTGTGTGAATGTGGTGGAAGGAGAAAGTTTAGAGTCATGTATGTCACCAGAAGGAAAGTTGGAGGAATGTATAACACAGTGAATCTTGTGGTGGACAATGTCCGTGATTAACTGCACAAATATAAAAAAATTCTTTCATGAACTAGAGCAAACGTATGGCACTATTACAAGGAGTTAATAATAGAGGGGTCTATGGGGGAAATGTACCTATTGCAAACCATGGACTATAGTTAACTATTTTAGATAAAATAAAATTTATTATAAAAATAATTTTTTAAAAATAATTTATTATAAAAAATAAAATTTTATAGAAAGAGTACAGTACTATTTTAATACTCTTTCAACAACAGTAACAAATGTACCACACCAATACTATAAGTCAATGACAGGGCAGGATAAGGGGTATGGGAGGATTTGGGTTTTCTTTTTTCTTTTTATTTCTTTTCTGGAGTAATGAAAATGTTCTAAATTTGATCATGTATGCACAACTATGTGATGATACTGTGAGCCAGTGATTGTACACTTCATATAGTTTGTATGGTATATGAATATATCTCAATAAAATTGCATTAAAAAAATTCTAGGCTAGAACGAGCCCTTAAGGTTACCCCATTCAGGAGTGTTCAAACCTCTTTTATGACCGCAATATAAAGTATATAAATATATCATATTATAATATTACACATTACATATAATAAAATATAAAAGAAATAGAAGAGGTAGAAGAGATAGGAAGCGTGGGTGGGGGTGGAAATTGAAGCTCTGTAATTTTCTCCGTGGCCCCTGAAACACCACAATAAAACCACATTTGTAAAATGATTGAACTAGTCCAATACCCTAATTTTCAGACCAGAGAAAGGGTGTCCTTAGGTATGAGAAGTGACTTGTTCAAGGTCACACAATTAGTGGCGGAGAGGGAAAGGCTCAGATCTGATTTCATTCACCAGATATTTGTCTGTTGAACCTAACCTTTCTAAAGAGTACTTTGAAGTATCTCACTCACATCCCCTTCCGCAAGCATCTAACATTTCAGTAACCAAGATACATTCTTTAGAGTATTCTGCTCACAGTGGCATAGTTTAACAAAGTCGCATATTTTAAAGTAAATTTTATGGAAAAAAAATCTTATGGGGTTCATGGGGTATGACATAGCGAGCAATTGTGACATTAATGTTTTACTGTGAATGATGATTTTTTCCTTTGGAAGTTTCAAGGGAGCCCCAAATGAACAGAAATTTTGGTATGGGGGGCAGGATGAGGGATCCTTTTTTCAGGTTTTAAGTTCTGGGACATTGATTGGGAAGGGTGGATGAGTGAAACCCAGGCACCACTTCTGGGGGTGGAGGCAGGTGCAGCCTCTCTTACTGGTTTCTTGGCAACATCTGCTTTTCCTTCCCTGCTCAACAGTTCCTTATAGCTACAAGGCAGGTCTATGCTACTCAGCCTGGCATACATTCCAGGATCCTGCATCCCTCTCCATGCCCCACCCTCCGTCTCCTCCCAGTCCCCCTCAAGGTCCCAACTTTCCCTGGCTACACTGGGTGCCCTCCTAAGTCAGGGCTCATGCCTTATGCATCTTTGTATCCTCAGTGCCAAAGGCACAGATCCTGCCTCACAGTAGTGAGTCAAAAAGTTTTTGATGAACCTACTGAAATCTCTAGCCTCCAGGTTTTTATATATAACTGTTCCCGCAGGCTGAGGATCCGTCTTCGCAAAATCACCGCAGAGGTGCCTGCCACATCCTTCTTTGCCTCCACGAGTCTCTAAAGTCACTTTCTGTGCTTCTCCCAGTTTTCCTACCTCATATTTGTGCCCTGTACTAGCCGAGTGTCGGAACCAAAGCTGTTCTCGGGATTCTGCGAGGGCCAGTATGGACTGAAATCCCTTGGTCTCTCAGGATCTGCAGGGAGGAAGCCAGTAGAACACCACAAGAATCTCCGGCAACCATAGCGGTAAATCGGTCTCCACAATGCAATTTTTCCTGGGAGGACCGGGACCTTGTTACTCTCGGGCATCTCTATGGTTTCGACAGCCTAGAAGAACCAAAGCGACGTTTCCGGGAAGAGGCGGCGCACAAGTCAGATCTGGCACATGTTTTCCGCGGAGGGGACAGTGCAATGACGGTAAGGAGCTTCTGTCCCTCGGAACAGTGGCAGGTGGAGCCCGGGCTCAGGAGCAAAAGTGAGGGCAGGCCTCCCCCCTACGTGGGATCAGACACCCAGGGAAGTGAATCTCCCTGGCAACGTGGAATATGACTCCCAGGGAGGAATGTAGACCTGGCACCGTGGGACGGAGAACATCTTCTTGACCAAAAGGGGGATGTGAAAGGAAATGAAATAAGCTTCAGTGGCAGAGAGATTCCAAAAGGAGCCGAGAGGTCACTCTGGTGGGCACTCTTATGCACACTTTAGACAACCCTTTTTAGGTTCTAAAGAATTGGGGTAGCTGGTGGTGGATACCTGAAACTATCAAACTACAACCCAGAACCCATGAATCTCGAAGACAGTTGTATAAAAATGTAGCTTATGAGGGGTGACAATGGGATTGGGAAAGCCATAAGGACCAAACACCACTTTGTCTAGTTTATGGATGGATGTGTAGAAAAGTAGGGGAGGGAAACAGACAGACAAAGGTACCCAGTGTTCTTTTTTACTTCAATTGCTCTTTTTCACTCTAATTATTATTCTTGTTATTTTTGTGTGTGTGCTAATGAAGGTGTCAGGGATTGATTTAGGTGATGAATGTACAACTATGTAATGGTACTGTAAACAATCGAAAGTACAATTTGTTTTGTATGACTGCGTGGTATGTGAATATATCTCAATAAAATGATGATTTAAAAAAAAAAAAAAAAAAAAAAAAAAAAAGTGAGGGCAGGGAAATAGTCTTGCCCAAGGAGAACTGCGGCGGGAGTGCTGAAATTCAGACCTCAAGAAGGAGGCTTAGGGAAACGGCAGCCGGCTCTTTAGGACGGCTGTAAGACGAGTGGCCCTGGGCCACTCTCCAGAAAACACAGGTTGATTGGACCAGATTTCAGTGCCTCTAAATGAGCTCGACGCCTTCACAGAGACTGCAGCTCACAGCCCGGGACCTAGTCCCTTCTTTAAGCCCATTCAAGTGATTCCCACCCATGTGTCATTCAGTTCAATAGATACGACTGAATGCCGTCTCTATTCTGACGCTCCATGAAGTGCACTGGGCTTGGGCAATAAAGCCCGTTTCTGGCCTCTAGGACGTATAGGGACAGGCTATGGTGAGTCTCATAGCAGAAAGCATGAACAGCTGTTAAGAGAATCTTAAACTGGTAATTAAGATTGTCTGAGTACCAATCCTGGACCCCTCCCCCCACCCCCACCACTTGTTAGCTGTTTGATTTGGACAAGTAACTTAACTTCTCAGTGCCTAGTTCCTCATTTGTAAATTACGGATGATAATACCTCCTAATAGGGTTGTTGGAAAGATTAAATGAGATAATCCATGTGAAGCGATTAACAATAGGCTGGCATCGAGTAAATATGCAGTAAGCATTAGGGATAATTGTTATTTTTGAAATCTGGGGGTTGAAAGATCAGAGATGTCTTCTGAAAGAAGGCAGAGTTTTCAGATGGCTTTAAAGGCCTCTGTGTTTGAATTTCACTTCTCTTATAGTATTGAGAAGCAAGATAGAGCCATTTCTTCACCCCATCCTTTTCTGTTGGGACTCTCAAGGTATCAGTCAGGTTTTCAGGTAATTGTCCTTCACAGCAGAAATGTGAGGCAGCCTTAATTTGCTACTCAGAGCTAAAGGGATTGGTCACATTCTTAAACCTAATATATAATATTTAGGAGGAGTGACTGTAATGGTATTGTTTCTAAACATGGGTACTAGATCTCAAACTCAAATGAAAATTTTACCCTTCAAAGTTGTCACTTTGGGAGGCTACAGAATTATTCCACTAGTGCTTTAATCAGCCTTAAAAAATTGCTCTCAACACCTCTAATAAATGAAATGTCTACAGATGTTAGTGCAAATTGACTGTAGTCAGTCAAGTCAACATTGATAGTTTGTTTTCAATGTCTTGTGTAATAGGCTGTCTAACCCTTTTGGAGACAAATTTGCTAGGATGGTGTCATACCAAATTTGGTTGGTATGACATTGATTTGGTTGGATGATGTCATTCTGGGTCTAAAAGGAGGAACACATGAGGGACTGTAAAGAAATGCAACTAGTTGGTGATATGATAGAAAGAGAAATGACTTTGGACTTAGACAACTTGGGCTTGTATTCCAGCTCCAACTCTTACTAGCTGTATGAACTCAAGCAAGAAACCCAGTCCTTGTTTTCCTCATTTGTAAAATAAGGATAAGATCTATCTCATAGTGCTGTCAGGATAAATGAGACAATATGATAGTATGTGTAAGCTGCCTGTTATGCATTATATGCTCAATAAGTGCCCTTCCCGAGCTGGACAGTTGCAAAAGAGGATCTTCAAAAAGACTGAGACGGTGAAAGGGGGGGATAGGTGTCTAGCCCCCACACTGAGAGGCCAGTGTAAATGCTGGGGCATGGGTATAGGATATGGGCTCTTTTAAGTACCATTATTTTATAACTCAGGTTAGGAGACACCTCATAGCTTTGTTTTATATATTAATATACTTTGGGAACTGTTATTATGTAGTGGTAAAGAATGTGGACTGTGCAGACAAGCTGCCTGGGTTTGAATTCCACATACATTAGCTGTGTGACCTTGAACAAGTCCTCATTTATAAAATAGGGATCATAATATCTTCCTGAATGAGCTGGGGTGACTAAATTAAATAATCCATATAAAACCTTTAGCGCAGCCTGGCATATGGTGAGTTCTCCATAAATTTAGGTATTAGTAACCTTAATCATCTTTGACTTCTTGATGAATTGATGTTGGCCTCTCTATGATCAGACAGGGTGCTCCCCAAGGACCAGGCCTCCTGCCTCTCCCCAGGGCTCAGAAAAGAATTCTTATAAGAGCAGTCAGGATGGAGTTGATGGATGATTTGGGCACTTCTTCCTTTCCTCTTAAAGGTATGATAGTGACCTCTTCTCTGGTGAGAGCCTGAGGAGAGGCACTCTTTTCTTACCATGAGCGTCACCCCAGAAGTCAAGAGTCGTGGGTTGAAGTTTGCTGAGGAGCAGCTGCTAAAGCATGGATGGACTCAAGGTAATTCCCACAGGGCTCCTTTTGCATCCCCCCAACTCCCTGCCAACCCTTTGCCCAGGGGAGAAACCAGACCCAAGCATCATTTTGGGATCACCCCCATGTAGTTCACCCAAGTGGAGGAAGAAAAGCTAGTTTAAAGGGAAATTTGCAGAAAAAAATTTGACTTTTCCAGAAAAGTGAGAAATGGCAGAAATTTGACAGTGGATAGTGAGAAAGAAGGGGTTGGGAGGACTTTGAGAGGGAGGAAGAGACAGCCTTTTTCCTCAAAGAGTTATGAAGGAAGAGACAGCCTTCTAACCACACTTTTCACCTCTAGTCTCATTCCCCACCCTAAACAGTCCATTCTCTACAAAGCATTTAAAGTGTTCTAAAATACAAATTTCATGGAGTGCATGGAGCAGAGCTAGAACGAATGGACCTGGGAGGGCTTCTGGAAGGGACAAAGTATGCTTCCATACTAGGCGTATGGAGTGGCAAGGAGTGGAACGTGGGGGTGGGGGTGGGGGTTGCCTTGTGAGCTTCAGAGCAGGCAGCAGAATGAGCCAAGTCACTGACTGTCTTCTACAGGCAAAGGCCTGGGCCGGAAGGAGAATGGTATCACCCAGGCCATCAGGGTGACACTGAAGCAGGATACTCATGGGGTAAGACAGGGCAAGCTATGGGAGGTCCACATGGTTGGGAGAGGGGGACCATTGAGGGCAGGTGGGACAGCTGCTCAGAGTTCATATTCTTTCCTGGGCAGGTGGGACATGACCCTGCCAAGGAGTTCACAAACCACTGGTGGAATGAGCTCTTCAACAAGACTGCAGCCAACTTGATAGTGGAAACTGGGCAGGTATGAGCTCTAAGACGACATGAGCACATGAAACATGAGGGCCAGGGACATGTGGGAATGAAGGCGACATGGCATGTCTCCTCCTCATTGATACTTCCCTTCAGGATGGAGTTCAAATAAGACACCGTTCTAAGGAGACCACCAATCAGAACCGTCCCAAGCCCAACTTGCTGTATCAGAAGTTTGTGAAGGTATTAGAGGGAGGGTGGGGTGGGGGCTGGGGTGAGAGGGTCCATCCTTTTTTCCTTCCCTGGTCTCCCCTAGGGCCTGAACAATTGCCTTGTGTACCCTACCTATTCTCAGGACTGTCGTAATATAGTAGGATCTTGTGACTGCCTTGCTGTTGCTCACTTAGACTGTCCTCAGCAAGAATTGAGGTCTTCAGGTTCCACTGATCTGCTGAGGGGTTAGCACTAGGCAGTGGGAGGTGGGGCACAGTCCCATGGGTCAGGAGTTGTCAGATTTGAGGGGAGTTCTTCAATTCAAAGGACTTAGAAGCCAGAGGATTCTGAGAGATTATCTGGTCCATCCTCCTTATTTTGCAGATGAGGCCACAAGGGGTAAAGTGACTTGCTGAAGAACCCACAGCTGGTTAGCAATGGCAGATAGGACTACAGAGAACCCAGGTCTTCAGACTCCACTTTCTACTATCCTCTGCTGACACACTACACCAAGAGAAGGGAGATAACACTTAAAGATCATTTATTATGTGTTAAGGGCTTTATGTGTTAACTAGCAAAACTTTCCCATTTCTCTGTCATCTACTACCCCAGTACAGGCCATCATCTCCTATCTAATTTCTTTAACAGCCTCCTAACTACACCTTTTACCTCTAGTTTCATTCCCTACCCCATTCTCCACAAAGCGTCCAGTGTGTTCTAAAACACGAATTTCATTGTGTCACTAACTCCTCTTTGACAACAATTGAGTCCAATTTATTAGCATGGCTTACATGGCCCTTCATGCCTGGTCCCTGCCTTCGTTTCCAGTCTCTTCTCTTGCCACTTCTCTCTAGGATCTTTATTTACACTTTGCCAGATGGAGTGTTTCTTTTCTTTGAAGGTACCCTGCTCTTTCACCTTCAGGTTTTTGCACATGCTGTTCCCTCTGCCTGGAACACTCTTCTCCCTTTACCTGCTTATTTTTTCTTGTCTTCCAGAGTGCAGCTTACATGTCAGTTACTTTTAGAAACCCTTCACCAAATCCTGAAGTCTGAGTTAGGTGCCCTTCCTCTAACACAGGCCATACTTCCATCATAATTTCCTATATTTTGCTACGCTCTCCCCCACATGTAGGTTTCATCTCCCTTTTTTTCCACTCTGTATCCCTCTTGGCCCATAGTAGGTTCTCAAATAAATCTGGTTAAGTAAAGGTACTTCAGTAGGTATGGGGTGGGGGGGTGAGGAGTGGGGTGCCATCTTAATTCATTAGTTACCAGCACCAAGGGGTGACCATCAGACGGTACTTGTCCCACCAGGGAGACCTGATGACCCAGAGCCCTCCCTTGAGGGTAAGAGTTCAACCACTGCCTCTTCCCAGAGCACTTCCTCCACTTCCTCGTTCTGCCCACCAGCCAGCTGTGAGTGAGGGAGGCTAGGGCTGCTCCCCTTCTCAGCAGCTAGAGCCCACCTTCTGCCCAAGCCAGAGTATGCAGGATGGTACACTGCGGGGCTATAAGGAATAATGCTGGAGGCTGGCACATTTGTGCCTATGGCTAGGAATTCCTGGGGGGCTTCCATAAGGGAACAGGGATAATGGTATTGAGTGGGCCTTGCTATTCCCATGATCCCTCCTTCTAGACAGCTACACTGACTTCAGGCGGGGAGAAGCCAGACAAGGACTCGGAAAGCTGCAGTGATGATGACAATCAGGGGCCCATGACCCCCAAAATGTGAGACTTCATTTTTGTAGTGGGGGCATGTGGGAGGAGCTGCCCTTAGATCTCAAGAGAGAGGACCAAGACTAATGCTTGATGATGGGTTGCTTGGGGAAGGGAACTGCGTTGTACTAATTTTTGTATCTCTGGCACCTAGAAAAGTGCCAGGTCCTGAACAAGAACTCAGTGTTGAAGGAATGCTTTTAGAGGGGAGGAGAGGTCCAGCCTTCCTACCAGATCTGTTGGTAACTTCTGATATCCCCCTGCCCTCAGTCTGACTGACGAGATGCTGCTCCAAGCCTGCGAGGGGCGAACAGCACATAAGTAAGTAGTGGTCGGTTCCTTGGGCTCCCTTCTTTTCTCCCCACCCCAAGCCCACCCTTGAGGCCTGTGCCATTGTCTTGATTCTTTTCATCTCAGGGACATCATTCCTACTATCTACCCATCTCTTGCCTAAAGATGAAGCAGCTCCCCCCATCCCTCAACTTTCCCTGCAGTGCCAAGGATTAGGCCCGTTTCTCCTGATATCCTTGCACTGACTTGGGCCCTATCTATTTTAGGGCTGCCCGTCTTGGGATCACCATGAAGGCCAAGCTTGCTCGGCTGGAAGCCCAGGAGCAGGCCTTCCTGGCTCATCTCAAAGGCCAGGACCCTGGGAACCCTCAACCACAGTCTGAGAATAAGCCCTCCAAAAAAAAGAAAAAGAAAAGGAAGCAAAAAGAGGAGGAAGTCACTGCAGTAACTGAAAGGAATGAGGAAGAAAAGTATCCAGAACACACTGACCAGAGCATCAGGAAAACCAAGAAAAAGAAAAAGCGACATCAGGAAGAAAAGGTCTCAAATGAGAGAGAGGGAACTGTGGGCAGTGAGGAGGAAGATGATGCAGGAATTCTTGGGGAATTGAAGAGCAGAGAACAAAATGATCAGCCCCTCAGGAAAAAAAAGAAGAGGCAGCAGCATGAGGAGGAGGTGGAAGTCTTAGATAAAAGAGGAGGTGGTAAGGAGGCTGCAGGTGGTATCAGGACAGAGTGGGTGGAGAGCAGAGCATCCAAAGATCCATGCAGCAGAACTAAGAAGAGGTGGCAGCATGAGGAAGAGAACTTGACAATACAGGACAAAGAAGTTAAGGAGGCTGTTGTAGATGGTAGTACCAGGGAAGCAAAGAGCAGAGCATGCAGTGACCTGAGAAGCAGGAAAAGCAAGAAGAAAAGACAGCAGCATCGAGATGAGGCCTTAGATGTAAAGGATGAAGGAGAGGAGGAGACTGTAGTGGATGGCAGGACTAGGGAAACAAACATTGGCCTCAGCAGCAGAGCTAAGAAAAGGAGGCAGCAGCAACCAGAGGAGGAAAGAGCTGGAGTCAACACTGGCCAGAGAGCTCAAAAGAAACAGAGGAGAGACTGAAGCTCAATCAATTCCTTTTCAGGAGCTGGAATCTTAGAGACCTGGGAAGATGCAGTTCTTCTGACCTCCTTTCAGTGAGGAGTCCCTCCCAAGGAGGAAAGTGAGCTCTGGAGCACCAGTCTGTCGAGAGGAGAATGGGGGAGCAGGTGCAGTCCCCTTTGCAGCTTCTATCCCAGAGACTATGAACTCAAGTACCTACAGGACCCAGGCAGCTAAAGGGCAAGGAGTGCTGGGGGTCATGGGGAACAGGAACACAGAAACCCATTGAAGGGTCACCTCTGCTAAGAGAAGCTGGAAATATACTTATGTGAAATGTTCTGATTTTTAAATATTATGCAGGCTAAAGAAAACATACAAATTTAGATCTATGGGCTGAATTCAGCCCACAGGTTGCCAGTTCCTATACCAGATAATTGAATAAACATCAGCGTGTGTTTCTAGCCTATATATCTAAGTCCTGACTGACCTCTCTATTACCATTCTGGGTCTCTTAAGAGCAGGGCCTGAATACAAAGGAGATTTTCCTTGAATGCCTTTGAAGAAAGTCCTTCTGTTTAACCTATAGTCTTGCTAGTCTTAAATGGAAGGAGAAAGCTTAGAGAACCTCATCCAGCTCCCTGTCTGCATCCCAAATAAGAATCACTGTGAGTATAGGAAAGCACACCTCACTTGGAAGTCCATTTCAGCATCTAACAAATTTTCATTGTCTCCAAATGCCATTCCACCTGTTCAGTGCTGCTACACCCATCCCATCCCTGCCCCTGCCAAGAGATCACACAATACACTTAGTTTTGTTCTCTGGCTCCAGCCACCTGTTAACCTTTATTGCCAGAAGAGCTCCCAGCACCCCACAGTTCTGGGAAAGAGAGGCACTAAGTCTTTATTGGGAAGAATGCCACCCACCTTCCCTCACTGCAGACGATATACACACTCAGTGTCAGGGTAGGATGGCAAGTTCAACTGGTACTTCTTTTCCAGAGCAGGTGGCACAAAACGTCCCCCCAAGTAGTGGTAGCGACCAGTAAAATGGATTGCAGACTTCTTGGGTGCCGTCAAGGAGATGAGCAAGTCTGGCTGGATCCCATCAGAGTTTCCCTTCTCCACATCCCATCCTGAAAAGAGGGAGGTATTCAGGAAGAGTATGTAAGAGGCCACAGATGTCCAACCCCTTTCCACACCCTGCTTTTCCCTAGTCCTAAAGGGATGAAAGCCTCCTTGGTCCCCAGCTGAGCAGTACTTGTCTTTGGTGCTTCAGAAATCCCAGGGCTCTGATCTCTCAAGGAGCCCAAAGTGCAAAGGGGGATCCCGAACTCTGCTCCCCAGCCCTTATGTGGGATCCATAAACCCATGTCCTACCCCTCCAGACTCAAATTACTTTGAACTTGGTCTGAGCTTTGGGTCAAGAATTGGGACTTCTAGATACCTGCCTCAAGAAAGAGAGCAGGGCCCCAATCCCCTCCAACCCCTTTGGGTCCAGCACCTGAGGGAATGTCGATACTGGCAATAGGTATAGTGAGTCCATTGAGGACACTCAGGATGCTCCGAAATGGTTCCCGAACATCACCCTTGAAGCTGAAACCAAAGATGGCATCCACCACCAGATCATACAGCTCATCAATCAGCATGGGCTGTGTGGAGTAGGAAAAGAAAAGGATGTTAGAGCCATCGGCTGCATAAAGATCCCTTAATTGGAGAGGGCGGTCCTCTGTACCCATAGACTGAACATCATTCACAAAGGCATAAGTACAGTTTTCTCTCTCCTTCAGAGGGCATTCTGAGGCCTAGAGTAAGTGTGAGTTGGTCACTGATTTAGGCCAAGCTGAGACCAGACATGTTCTGTTCTGAGTGCCTGCTTGCCATTGGGGAGGCTACAGAGGGGCAGCCCAAAACGGAGTCAAGAAGGCTGGGTTCTGGTGTCAGCTCTGCCATGATCTGATTCTATGACTTTGGCAAACCACTTCCCTTCTGTGTACCTCAATCTATCCATCTGTAAAATGTATTTTTGTTTTATTTTCAAGAGGACAAATTCTTGAATTTCCCATTCCTCAATCCATGCATCTGCAGAAAGGGTTTGGGATGAGGCTGGCAATCCAGCCCAGATTGGGGCAGAGAATGTTTACTGCATGCTAGGGGTTAGAGGAACTGACCAGGGAAGATGCCAGGAAAAGGTAGCTTTACAGAAGGTAGTGTTGGGGGCTAATGGAGCACACTTCACTGAGGAGAAGGCTCTTCAATCTGTTAGATTCAAACAACATCCTTTAGGCATCTTCTGTGGTAGGCACTATCTTGGTCTCTGGGATTTTAGTTTAGCTAGGAAAATAAATGAGCTGGGAGATATTGGGGAAATGAGATAATCGAACTGGACCCTCCTACCTCTGGGGGCATTTCACCAAGAAAGGGGATGTCCATTTTCTGACACTGGGTCACCAGCGCTGTGAAGAGTGGCTTGTTGGGCCTTTTGGGATAATAGATGGCTGGCTGGTAGCCCTAGGAGGAAAGCAATGGGGTAATTCCATCCCATATTCTGTAATCCTCACGCCGTCTCCCACAGCCTCTCTCCACATACTCACAAAGAGTTTGAGGTGTCGAGCACAGACCAGGCCATCTCCTCCATTATTCCCAGGGCCACAGATGACCAGGACAGTAGGGAGGCTCCTGGACATGGACTTGGGGGGATATGCCTGAGGGCAGAGTCAAGAGAGAATCAGGGGGGCTTCAGGCTCTAAGGGCCCAGGTTTGGCCCAGCTGTTCCTCCGCACCCACTTTGTGCCTTGGCCAAGGGCTTGGACAGTGATTCCTCCCTCACTCCTCCTCCGTTTATTTGTCAGCCACTTCAAGAATCGCGGGTTGCGCCACTGACCTTGGCAATGGCTGTGGCACAGCTCAGCCCAGCCAGCTCCATAAGCTGGTCCACGCTGAACTGGTACTCGTTAAATAGCTCCTCGTCCACGGCCTGCGCCTCCTCCTGGCTGAGGGAAAACTCCCCGTGAGTAGCGCCCCGCATGCTCCGTCGCGCAGGTGGCGCGGCCGTCCCAGACCCCGCCCCCGGGAGACAAAGCAGCCCAGTCGCCCGGAGCCTCTCCTACCTCAGGAACTTCACTGCTGCGCTCGCCATGGCCCCTGGGTTCCCGAGGCCCCGCGAGATCGGCCGCTGCTGCCCCCACCAGAGATGTCTCGCGCGGCAGGAGCCGGCTTGGAGCCGGACGCGCGGTAGGCGCGAGCCAGCAACCAGCAGCCCGAGCCCAAGCAGCGCCCGCAGCCGGGACATGCAGCCCAGAGAGCGCGCGCCCCCAGCCCGGTGCGGCCCGGACGCGGCGCATGCGCGGCGCCTCGGCTCGCCCTCCAGGGGGCGGGCCGACGTGCGCCGGTCCGGAAGTGGTCCTACGGCAAACGGCGCGCGTGTGGGAGTCCCTGTTAGCTGTTTTTCATGCTGCTGGGTCCTGAGGTGCTGCCCAAGTACTTTTACATATTGCCTCACGTTTCTAGATGTACCGAAATAATTTGCTTTGCTCCCAGTTGCCCGTGAATAATCGTAACTCCTCATGGTTTTGTAGCTCTTCTAGAAAAAGTTTTAAAACAAAGCAGTTAAGAGCCCGGGTTCCTATACCATCATTTACTAGCTGAGTGAACTTGGGCACTACTGGTTTCAGGACCCTCGTGTATAAAATGAGGATATTACTACGAACTACTAGGGTGGTAATGCAAGCAAATCCATCGGCACAGGGCCTGGCACATGGGGCTCAATAAATTAAGCTATTCTTTTTTTAACTTAGGACCCTTTTCCCCACTACATTAGCTTCCCCTACTTTTGTTTACCAGGATAGCACTCTCTATTTCCCTAATCATACAGTATTCTTATCCCCCTTTATCAAGATAATAGCTATAGAAATAGAAAATAATACCTCAAATATATTGGGTAAGGTACGGTTAAAAATGTAGTGGAAACCTTAGTCTTGGGGTCACATTATTACATGAAAATCCTTGAGAGGAAAACTAAATTTGAGTGTTTTTGAGAACTCAAACTCTGTTGCATGGTTAAGGGAGATGGATGGGCAATAACAAACTAGTTACTATAATGTGCTAAGGATAAAGATAATTATTCAGGTGGAGTGAAAATTCTCTTAAGTGAGATTTACTCTTAATCTGAATCATGAAATGAATACCTGGCTAGACCCCCCCTGCTTTTTTTTTTTTTTTTTTAATCATCATTTTATTGAGATATATTCACATACCACGCAGTCATACAAAACAAATCGTACTTTCGATTGTTTACAGTACCATTACATAGTTGTACATTCATCACCTAAATCAATCCCTGACACCTTCATTAGCACACACACAAAAATAACAAGAATAATAATTAGAGTGAAAAAGAGCAATTGAAGTAAAAAACAACACTGGGTACCTTTGTCTGTTTGTTTCCTTCCCCTATTTTTCTACTCATCCATCCATAAACTAGACCAAGTGGAGTGTGGTCCTTATGGCTTTCCCAATCCCATTGTCACCCCTCATAAGCTACATTTTTATACAACTGTCTTCGAGATTCATGGGTTCTGGGTTGTAGTTTGATAGTTTCAGGTATCCACCACCAGTTACCCCAATTCTTTAGAACCTAAAAAGGGTTGTCTAAAGTGTGCGTAAGAGTGCCCTCCAGAGTGACCTCTCGGCTCGTTTTGGAATCTCTCTGCCACTGAAGCTTATTTCATTTCCTTTCACATCCCCCTTTTGGTCAAGAAGATGTTCTCCGTCCCACGATGCCAGGTCTACATTCCTCCCCGGGAGTCATATTCTACGTTGCCAGGGAGATTCACTCCCCTGGGTATCTGATCCCACGTAGAGGGGAGGGCAGTGATTTCACCTTTCAAGTTGGCTTAGCCAGAGAGAGAGGGCCACATCTGAGCAACAAAGAGGCATTCAGGAGGACACTCTTAGGCACAAATATAGGGAGGCCTAACCTCTCCTTTGCAGCAACCGTCTTCCCAAGGGTAAAACTTATGGTAGAGGGCTCAACCCATCAAACCACCAGTCCCCTATGTCTGTGGTCATGTTAGCAACCATGGAGGTGGGTTAGGCGAATACCCCTGCACTCTCCACAGACTCCTCAAGGGGGCACTACATCTTTTTTTTTTCCCTTGTTTTTCTTTTTTTTTTTTTTTAACTTTCCATTCTTTTTTAAATCAACTGTATGAAAAAAAAAGTTAAAAAGAAAACAAACATACAATAAAAGAACATTTCAAAGAGACCATAACAAGGGAGTAAGAAAAAGACAACTAACCTAAGATAACTGCTTAACTTCCAACATGTTCCTACTTTACCCCAAGAAAGTTACATAATATAGCAACATTTCTGTGAACTTGTTCCTACTATATCCATCAGAATTTAACAGACCATAGTTGTTTCTGGGCATCCCCAGAACGTTAAATAGCTAATCTGTTCTTCTTGGATTATTGTTCCCCCTTCCTTAATTGCTCTCTACTGCTAGTTCCCCTACATTCTACATTATAAACCATTTGTTTTACATTTTTCAAAGTTCACATTAGTGGTAGCATATAATATTTCTCTTTTTGTGCCTGGCTTATTTCGCTCAGCATTATGTCTTCAAGGTTCATCCATGTTGTCATATGTTTCACGAGATCGTTCCTTCTTACTGCCGCGTAGTATTCCATCGTGTGTATATACCACATTTTATTTATCCACTCATCTGTTGAAGGACATTTGGGTTGTTTCCATCTCTTGGCAATTGTGAATAATGCTGCTATGAACATTGGCGTGCAGATATCTGTTCGTGTCACTGCTTTCCGATCTTCCGGGTATATACCGAGAAGTGCAATTGCTGGATCGAATGGTAGCTCTATATCTAGTTTTCTAAGGAACTGCCAGACTGACTTCCAGAGTGGCTGAACCATTATACAGTCCCACCAACAGTGAATAAGAGTTCCAATTTCTCCACATCCCCTCCAGCATTTGTAGTTTCCTGTTTGTTTAATGGCAGCCATACTAACCGGTGTTAGATGGTATCTCATTGTGGTTTTAATTTGCATCTCTCTAATAGCTAGTGAAGCTGAACATTTTTTCATGTGTTTCTTGGCCATTTGTATTTCCTCTTCAGAGAACTGTCTTTTCATATCTTTTGCCCATTTTATAATTGGGCTGTCTGTACTATTGTCATTGAGTTGTAGGATTTCTTTGTATATGCAAGATATCAGTCTTTTGTCAGATACATGGTTTCCAAAAATTTTTTCCCATTGAGTTGGCTGCCTCTTTACCTTTTTGAGAAATTCCTTTGAGGTGCAGAAACTTCTAAGCTTGAGGAGTTCCCATTTATCTATTTTCTCTTTTGTTGCTTGTGCTTTGGGTGTAAAGTCTAGGAAGTGGCCGCCTAATACAAGGTCTTGAAGATGTTTTCCTACATTATCTTCTAGGAGTTTTATGGTACTTTCTTTTATATTGAGATCTTTGGTCCATTTTGAGTTAATTTTTGTGTAGGGGGTGAGGTAGGGGTCCTCTTTCATTCTTTTGGATATGGATATCCAACTCTCCCAGCCCCATTTGTTGAAAAGACCATTATGGCTCAGTTCAGTGACTTTGGGGGCCTTATCAAAGATCAGTCGGCCATAGATCTGAGGGTCTATCTCTGAATTCTCAATTCGATTCCATTGATCTATATGTCTATCTTTGTGCCAGTACCATGCTGTTTTGGCAACTGTGGCTTTATAATAAGCTTCAAAGTCAGGGAGTGTAAGTCCTCCCATTTCGTTTTTCTTTTTTAGAGTGTCTTTAGCAATTCGAGGCATCTTCCCTTTCCAAGTAAATTTGATAACTATCTTTTCCAAGTCTGCAAAGTAGGTTGTTGGAATTTTGATTGGGATTGCATTGAATCTGTAGATGAGTTTGGGTAGAATTGACATCTTAATGACATTTAGCCTTCCTATCCATGAACATGGAATATTTTTCCATCTTTTAAGGTCCCCTTCTATTTCTTTTAGTAGAGTTATGTAGTTTTCTTTGTATAGGTCTTTTACATCTTTGGTTAAGTTGATTCCTAGGTACTTGATTTTTTTAGTTGCTATCGAAAATGGTATCTTTTTCTTGAGTGTCTCTTCAGTTTGTTCATTTCTAGCATATAGAAACATTACTGACTTATGTGCATTAATCTTGTATCCCGCTACTTTGCTAAATTTGTTTATTAGCTCTAGTAGCTGTATCGTCGATTTCTCAGGGTTTTCTAGATATAAGATCATATCATCTGCAAACAATGACAGTTTTACTTCTTCTTTTCCAATTTGGATGCCTTTTATTTCTTTGTCTTGCCGGATTCCCCTGGCTAGCACTTCCAGCACAATGTTGAATAACAGTGGTGACAGCGGGCATCCTTGTCTTGTTCCTGATCTTAGAGGGAAGGCTTTCAGTCTCTCACCATTGAGTACTATGCTGGCTGTGGGTTTTTCATATATGCTCTTTATCATGTTGAGGAAGTTTCCTTCAATTCCTACCTTTTGAAGTGTTTTTATCAAAAAGGGATGTTGGATTTTGTCAAATGCTTTTTCAGCATCTATTGAGATGATCAATTGATTTTTCCCTTTCGAGTTTTTAATGTGTTGTAATACATTGATTGTTTTTCTTATGTTGAACCATCCTTGCATGCCTGGAATGAACCCCACTTGGTCATGGTGTATGATTTTTTTAATGTGTCTTTGGATTCGATTTGCAAGTATTTTGTTGAGGATTTTTGCATCTATATTCATTAGGGAGATAGGCCGGTAGTTTTCCTTTTTTGTAGCATCTTTGCCTGGTTTTGGTATTAGATTGATGTTAGCTTCATAAAATGAGTTAGGTAGTGTTCCCTTTTCTTCAATGTTTTGAACGAGTTTGAGTAAGATTGGTGTCAGTTCTTTCTGGAAAGTTTGGTAGAATTCCCCTGTGAAGCCATCTGGCCCTGGGCATTTATTTGTGGGAAGATTTTTGATGACTGATTGGATCTCTTTGCTTGTGATGGGTTGGTTGAGGTCTTCTATTTCTTCTCTGGTCAGTCTAGGTTGTTCATATGTTTCCAGGAAATTGTCCATTTCTTCTACATTGTCCAGTTTGTTGCCATACAGTTGTTCATAATATCCTCTTATAATTTTGTTAATTTCTTCAGGATCTGCAGTTATGTCACCTTTTTCATTCATTATTTTGTTTATATGGGTCTTCTCTCTTTTTGATTTTGTCAGTCTAGCTAGGGGCTTGTCAATCTTGTTGATCTTCTCAAAGAACCAACTTTTGGTGATATTTATCCTCTCTATTGTTTTTTTGTTCTCTATGTCATTTATTTCTGCTTTAATCCTTGTTATTTCTTTTCTTCTACTTGGTTTAGGATTGGTTTGCTGTTCATTTTCTAGCTTCTTCAGTTGATCCATTAGTTCTTTGATTTTGGCTCTTTCTTCCTTTTTAATATATGCGTTTAGTGCTATAAATTTCCCCCTTAGCACTGCTTTTGCTGCATCCCATAGATTTTGGTATGTTGTGTTCTCATTTTCATTCGTCTCTATACATTTAGCAATTTCTCTTGCTGTTTCTTCTTTAACCCACTGATTGTTTAGGAGTGTGTTGTTTAACCTCCAGGTATTTGTGAATTTTCTAAGTCTCTGATGGTTATTGACTTCTAATTGTATTCCATTGTGGTCAGAGAATGTGCTTTGAATAATTTCAATCTTTTTAAATTTATTGAGGCTTGTTTTATGTCCCAGCATATGATCTATTCTGGAGAAAGTTCTGTGAGCACTAGAAAAGTATGTGTATCCTGGTGATTTGGGATGTAATGTCCTGTATATGTCTGTTAAATCTAATTCATTTATCAGATTGTTTAGGTTTTCAATTTCCTTATTGGTCTTCTGTCTGGTTGATCTATCTATAGGAGAGAGTGATGTGTTGAAGTCTCCCACAATTATTGTGGAAACATCAATTGCTTCCTTTAGTTTTGCCAGTGTTTCTCTCATGTATTTTGTGGCACCTTGATTGGGTGCATAGACATTTACGATTGTTATTTCTTCTTGCTGAATTGCCCCTTTTATTAGAATGTAGTGGCCTTCGTCTCTCAAAACATCCCTGCATTTGAAGTCTATTTTATCTGAGATTAATATTGCTACACCTGCTTTCTTTTGGCTGTAGCTTGCATTAAATATTTTTTTTCCATCCTTTCACTTTCAGTTTCTTTGTGTCCCTGTGTCTAAGATGAGTCTCTTGTATGCAACATATTGATGGTTCATTTTTTTGATCCATTCTGTGAATCTATATCTTTTAATTGGGGAGTTTAATCCATTTACATTCAACGTTATAACCGTGAAGGCATTTCTTGAATCGGCCATCTTATCCTTTGGTTTATGTTTGTCATATTTTTCCCTCTGTCTATTAATATCCTTTATTGTACCCATACCGAATCTCTTTAGTACTGAACCTTTCTCCAAGTCTCTCTGTCCTGTCTTTGTTTCTCTGTCTGTAGGGCTCCCTTTAGTATCTCCAGTAGGGCAGGTCTCTTGTTAGCAAATTCTCTCAGCATTTGTTTGTCTGTGAAAAATTTAAGCTCTCCCTCAAATTTGAAGGAGAGCTTTGCTGGATAAAGTATTCTTGGCTGGAAATTTTTCTCACTCAGAATTTTAAATATATCGTGCCACTGCCTTCTTGCCTCTATGGTGGCTGCTGAGTAGTCACTACTTAGTCTTATGCTGTTTCCTTTGTATGTGGTGAATTGCTTTTCTCTTGCTGCTTTCAGAACTTGCTCCTTCTCTTCTGTGTTTGACAGTGTGATCAGTATATGTCTCGGAGTGGGTTTATTTGGATTTATTCTATTTGGAGTTCACTGAGCATTTATGATTTGTGTATTTATGTTGTTTAGAAGATTTGGGAAGTTTTCCCCAACAATTTCTTTGAATACTCTTCCTAGACCTTTACCCTTTTCTTCCCCTTCTGGGACCCCAATGAGTCTTATATTTGGACGTTTCATATTATCTATCATATCCCTGAGGTCCATTTCGATTTTTTCAATTTTTTTCCCCATTCTTTCTTTTATGCTTTCATTTTCCATTCTGTCATCTTCCAGGTCACTGATTCGTTGTTCAACTTCCTCTAGTCTTGTACTATGAGTGTCCAGAGTCTTTTTAATTTGGTCAACAGTTTCTTTAATTTCCATAATATCATCCATTTTTTTATTTAGTCTTGCAATGTCTTCTTTATGCTCTTCTAGAGTCTTCTTGATTTCCTTTATATCCCGTACTATGGTCTCATTGTTCATCTTTAGTTCTTTGAGTAGCTGCTCTAGGTGATGTGTCTCTTCTGGTCTTTTGATTTGGGTGCTTGGGCTTGGGTTATCCATATTGTCTGGTTTTTTCATATGCTTTATAATTTTCTGTTGTTTTTGGCCTCGTGGCATTTGCTGAACTTGATAGGGTTCTTTTAGGGTTTGTAGACCTATTGAAGTCCTTATCTCTAATTTATCAGATCTACAGCTTCGTGGAGTACACTTTCTCTAACTAACCAGCAGGTGGCGTCCACGAGCCACCTGTTCTGCACAAGCCAGTTCTCCCGTGCTTAGCCTTTTTTGTCAGTGGGGGAGTGAGTCTTGTGGGGCCCAATTGGTGTACCAAGCTTGCGTGTGTAGTTGGTGTTGCCTGCCCTGTATGTGGGGCGTGTTTCTGGGCAGTCGGGGAGGGGGGGTGGTCCTAACAATCAAATCTCCCTGGTGATCCTAGAGTTTTAAAGCTGCTGCAATAGTCTAATCCTTCAGTTCAGTCCTGCCACAGTTTGTCTCTGCCACTGACCCACAAGTCCTTGGTATTGGCGTATGGCTCCTGAGACTTGCAAGTGGGCCCCTCTTCCAGGCTGTGCACCCCGGGTCCTCTGTTGAGGGATGACTGTGCTATGTCACAGGTGAGTGCCGTCCCCCCAGGGCAGTTCTGGGCTGCTGGGCTGTGTAGGGAGGCTCCCAGTCTGCTCAAATGATGGCTGAGTGGGGCTTTGTTAATTCACACTGCTCCACCTTCCCAACTCTGGGACAATCAGCTGAGGTTGCAGGGAAGGCTAATGTCCACGCCCAGTTTTGTGGTGTGTGCCTGTTATTTGAAGCACTTCCGTCACACTGGGTTGTCTGGGGCAGCTCTGGGCTATGGGGCTGGCGATGGGCAGGAGTGTTTCCTGTCCACCAGGATGGTGGCTGTGAGCGGACACCCCCCTTTTCTTGGGAAGTTGTGGTGTTTAGTGAATTTTCTCAGCCACTGGATTATTGCCTTTTGTCTCAGAGCTCTCTTAGTTCTGCTCTTGACTTGACATGCCCAAATTGAAAGTCTTTGAAGCTTTCTGTATTGGGCTTCTTAGAGTAATTGTTTTAGAAAAAGAAAAAAGGATAAAAAAAAAAAGGGCCCTTCTCAGAGATCTAATGGGTTATTGAAATGCTAATAGACAAAGCAACCAGGGCCATTAAGGAAAGGTCCACAGGGCAGAGAGATCAGCTTTTCTTCGGGATTTGCATATGCTCCTGAAGGCCTGAGCTCCGCCCTTCCCCTTTCTGTGTTCACCAGAACTCCAAAAATCCTCTGCTTTTATTTTGGAGTTTTTCGTGTTGTTTTTTTTTTTTCTATGCCTGTCTCCTCTCTGCTTGGCTGGCTGCTCTCAGATTCTCTGGTGTCTGGTCTCAGTCTATCTATGGTTGGAGTTTGGATCAGTAGAATGAGTTTCCGATAAGGGCTGCCACTGCAGTTCTCCCTTCTCCTTCCCGGAGCTGACAGCCCCTCCTCCCACGGGACTGAGCCTGGCAGGGAGGGGCGCGGGTCCCCTGGCCGCAAAAACTTACAGATTTCGTTGATCTCAGCAGTTCGACATTTTCATGAGTGTTGATTGAAGTATGCCCAAAGACAGATTGCTCTGTGGTGTCCAGTCCACGCAGTTCCTGGCTTTCTATCTACTTTCCTGGAGGAGTAACTAAAGCATACAGCTCACCAGTCTGCCATCTTGCCCCGCCTCTCCCCCCCTGCTTTTTTTTTTTTTTTTTTTTTTTTTTTTTGAGCAGGAAGTTTGCTTTTATTACACTGTACTTGACAAAGAGGTTGGTACTATCAGCAACAGAAAAAGGTAGAAACAAGTAAAGGTGAGCAGACAAGTTCTACACATAGAGATGCTCATGGCAGGATGGTTTTGGAAATGGGTGTCAGCAGATACAGCTCTCCAAGAGGACAGTAACTCCTATGAGGAAAGTTCTTATTTTCTAGATCCTTCTGTGGCCAGTCTATCAGCGTCTTCATTGCCTCTGATGCCGGAATGAGAAGGAACATACTTCCACTGAATATCCATTCCTTGGGAAGCTTGATCAATCCTCTCAAAATCTGCTCTGTTGACAACATCTCTTCCGGAGGCTGTTTTCCATCCATTTTCTTTCCAGTTATCAATCCATTCTGTCATGCCTCTGATGACAAACTTGCTATCAGTTTTAATAGTGAGTTTATCCATGTTGAGGCTCCTTGCTTGTTCAATTGCTCTGTGGGCTGCCTGCAGTTCAGCTCTCTGGTTTGTCTGCCGTCTAGAAACCCTCTCACTTATATTTAGAGGATTTTTAGGTCCCCAGGAGACTCCGAATCCTGCTCGTGCACCATCTCTTCCATTATTTTTGCAGTTGCCATCTATGTAAACAGTTGAAGTGTTGTCGCGGTCCCAGCCAGAAGCCTGTCCCCGTCGTCCCCAATAGCTCATGTCGTCCTTTTCCAATAGGATCGCTCAGCGTCGTCCGGGTATTAGCTGTGGGGTGTCTCGGGTCTCCCCCCCCCCCTGCTTTTAACTACTCTGATATTCTCCTTTTTAATTATAAGAGGTTTATCATCTATGGGATATACCCTTAGCCTCCAGTTGTTTTACCTGTTTATTGTGCAAATAGTTTCAGACTGTGTTTATGGTAGGAAACTGTTTTTGTTAGACAGTATTTGTGGTTGAAAATTGAGTTTACTCATCTAAACTGTAATGTAGTATACACTACAATTGGATAATCTTTTCCAAGACCTTGCTAACTTTATTTTATCATTTCACCAGTATATAAGAGGCTTCAGTTTTACATATTAGTTAAGACTCTCTAAAGGCTTATTTGAGAAAATAAATTCGGTGATTCTGAAAGATTCATTTCTAAAGCACAATGTGAAACATCTTTCTTTAACATAATATTTTTGAGCACTTCTGTGTGCCAGAGTCTGTACTCTTAACCATTATTCTGAGCTGAACTGCCTCCTCAAATGCAGAAATAGGTAAATAGAGGATTGTTACTGCTTGCTGACTTGATTCTGATGAGGGTATAGCTATAAAATAATGATACGAAACATTCTGCCACACACACACAAAATTTATAAAACTACCAAATGGGTACTGTTCTGGGTTAAGACTTAGTCCACCTTGTCGTGGCTCTTCAGATTTTTGGAGTTTTCTTTGGGAAATGCCTTCAAAACCAATTTAGAAAGCATACATGAATCAAGCAGCTGCTAAGTTCCAGGTGCTTTTCATATATTTTCTAATTTAACCCTGTCAATCATGTAACTTATTTTTATCCTCAATGTCATAGATGAGGAAATTGAGTAGCAGAGAGATGTACTTTTCCTAAGATATTACAGCTATTGAATGGTAGAGCCAGTAATGGTTGATACTGGGTTGGTCTGATTCCAACCAGATGCTGCCACTTGTCCCCCCAAATCCATTCTCGTTTCTTGCTTTGGTAACAGAACCCCTGAGTTTCATGCGGCCACATGGCTGCCCAGTTAAATGCTACGTTTTCAAGCCTCCCGTGCAGCAGCTAGGCATAGCCCTGTAACTAAATTCTAACCAGTGTGATGTGAACTGAAAGGATATATACAACTCCTAGGTCATACCCTTAAGAAAATGAATGTCTCCCTCTTCCTCTTCTTCCTGGCTGGAATGAAGATATGCTGCTGGAGCTGGAGTGGCCAGTTTAAACCTTGAGATAGAAATCCTGTGTTGAGGATGGCAGAACATCCTGCCTGGGTCCCCAATTCTGTGAAGCCACCATATCAACCCTGGGCTGCTTCTATGAAAAAGGAATAAAATCCTTCCTATTCAAAGGCACTGTTATAGCTCATTTTGACAGCACAGATACCAAAGGCATTTTATATTGGCCTTTGTAACAGCTGGTGAATTTGCATTCTAAGCAATACTTCTTGAACACTTTATAAAATAAGACCATTTGATGAGGAGACTTAACAGATGTGTCCCCAGCACTTAATACTGTGCCTGACCCATGTAGGTCCTCTGTAAGTATTTAAATGAATCCACAAAATCTTGTGAAGTGGTTCACAGTATAGTAGGAACCCTCTTACCTGACATGATCAGGAGTGGATTATTTTAATTCACTTAAAAAATACATTCATTTGCCATCTGTCAAAGTGGGACCAAGTCTTTTCTTGAAGGATGGGGGCAGGGATTGGAGTTCCTGTCTTCTTTCTTTCATAAACCTTACCAGTTATATCACCTGCAATTTTGAGTTTGCTTTCTTAAGATGGAACAAACAAATTAATGGCACATTTGAAACCATCTGAGTACAGAATTCATCTAGATTTTTATGATTTCCCCTATTCTGTAATAAGCTTCTTGCTTACAACTAATTCAGCAGTTTTTCAGAAGTGACTCACCTTCGTCAAGTCTTCTAAGCATTGAACTTAGTTTTCATAGAAACAGTGCTTGTTTTCGCATCTTACATCATCAGTTTATATAACATTTAATTACAAATTACAATAACATGTACAACTGGCATAACACATTTGGTATCAAACACAACTGACTCTTGGAAAGAAATGGTGTAACTGAGGAAAGCAAAACTGTGCAGGCATTTTAGAAGGTGCTCACTGCTTAGTTTCAATCCCAGCTTCTGCCCTTACTAGTTGTGTGACCTGGGAGAACAAACCACTTTACCTCCTTGTACCTTCGTTTCCAGTGCCTGCCTCATGGACTTGTGAGGATCAAAGGATAAAACACTTGTGAAGCACTTAGAATAGTGTGTGGCATGTGGTAAGTGCTCAGTAAATGTTAAATAATATTGTTGCTGATGCTGCTAGCAGCAGGTGTCCTACAGGTTGCAGGCCTGAAAAGGGCATCCACTATGTCGCACAGAGGACACTGAGTGTGTCGGTTGGTTAAGGTTCATCTTCTGTAGTATTATTCCCATTTTAAATGTGAGAAAACAGGTGTGGAGGAGTCAGTGACTCCAAAGCCACTTGGCCAAGAACTCATAGTTTTTAGGACTGGCAACGACCTTAGCAATCATGAAGTTGGGATCCAGAAAGAAAAGGGACAATTCATCATTCATTTTCCTTTTATCTTTTGCCTGTGGAGTCCAGAAATCCAGAGGAGGAACAAATAGGACCCCCAAGATGGCAAAGCCCTTGTCCAGGCTGCTCAGGACTCCACTCACTGACTGTGCTGTGCTCCATCTTCATACAGAATTGAACAACTGGCAAGAGGCTGGGTCCCCCAGAACTCACAAAGTGTGTGTGTTGGGGGCCATACTGCAGAGACCTGGGCTGTAGCTAGCAGAGTGGGGTCACATGATTGTGCAGAAGCCAGACTGGATGGGTCTCCTCGGGCCCTTGCTGCTGTGGGTTTCCCTGGGCCATGTGGATAACCTGAAAGAAGCAGGGAGGGGCTTGCCAGTAGGGGTGATTGGGGAAAGCTTCCTGGTGCCCTCTACAACCATTTCAGGCTCTTACCTCTGCTGGTGCGTTCCAGTGCGGGAGGGAGTAGGCTTAAGCTTCACGTCCTCCCATTCTGCAGCACCTTCCCTTTCTCTGGGGCCTACAGTCAGGTCATGTAGGGAGCAGGGGAGACCCTGGGCCTCCAGAGTTGGATGAGGGTTGTTCAGATCTCTAAAGGGCAGAGACAAAGAGGCTCAGGGCCCTATATCCCCAAGCACCAGACCACATCTTCCTCCAACCTTTACAGTGGTCACGTTCCATCAAAATCATCCCAAGCCACATCCTCTTCCCTTTCATCCATTCTCCAAGCCCCTTATCCTCCCCCAGGGACCCACCTTTTGGCTTGGGGGCCACTGGGTACCAGGATGCCAGGATATCCCACTCTGGGAGAGCCAGAACCTCCAAATGGGAGATGGGCTCTGGGTCCAGGACCTGGAGAGGGACAAACATACTCATCACAGGCCTCTCGGTACCAAGAACCACCGTGGTGGAAAAGAGAAAGCTTTGAGAGAACAAGGACTGTGAGGGTCGCGGGATGAGTTGGGCCCTGTACACTAGGAGTGTGCCAGGAACTGTGCCCTGCAGGTCGCAGGTGCTTGGCAAACACCAGCCAACAAGAGGCCGGGGCTGAGGCAGGGGCGGGTCAATTCAGCGGTGCCCAGAAGAAAACACGCTAAAAAGAAGACATCAGTGAATTCAAGTCAGTTCAACAAATAGCAAGGAACTGTGCTCCCAGAGTTCGAAACCTTTTGGGGCAAGAGACCAGTAAATACTAGGTAGGGTAAGAAAAGAGCACAGCGCCATAGTAGCCTTTCAACAAATCTTAGAGCTCTAAAATGCCGTGAGAGCAGGGCGGAGGAGGCGATTCCATAAAGGGTTCAGGAAAAATGGGCCAGGGCCTTGAGGGACAGGCAGAAGTAGGGCGAGGGCTGGGACTCTGGAGAGCCAGAAGCGGAGAGGGTGGGAAAGCGGGCGCTAGGGCTCAGCGTCAGGCTCGGGGGCGGGAGAAAGAAGCGGGGTGTGGTGGGCGGTAAGGGAAAGGACTGGGGGCGGGGAGAGCGATCCCATTTGCGCGGAGGTGGTTGGTGCACGGCCGCGGGCAGCCTGCGTGGACTCACGCGCCAGTCTGAGCGCGAGAGACGTCGCGGAAACGTTCGCTGATCCCTCCTCTTCCTCCTCGAGGTCCTGCACAAAGTCTGCGTTCTCCCTCCTACGGTCAGATCTGTCGAGGCAGGGGACGGGGGCGCGCCGTGCAGAGCGGCACCTCGGACCCCGTCCTCTCCTCCCCGGGGGTTTCAGACGAGGTCCCAACCCGCCGCCGGGCTGCGACAGCTCCCCCAAACCGTTCAGAGGACACACCCATCCCCGAAGCTCGTGCCCCCGCCGCCTCACCTGCTCTGGGCTTCCGCCGGGCGTCTCCCCACCCGGGCTGGGGTCCGTGCCCCGCAGGCCCCGCCTGGAGCCGGGGGCCTCCGCGGAGCTGGGGTCTGGGGACGAAAGGGAGTAAAGGAATCGATTTGAGCAAACCGGCTGTCCCAGCTCTGTATGTGTGGGTGACTGTACGTTCCCTCTACCTCCAGCACCCATGTCGGGGAGGGATAGAGAGACACAGTGGCCCCAGAGAGAAAAAGAAGTGATCAAGGTGTGTCGCTTGTTTCTAAAAATCCGGGGTGAGGCCCTTTGTTCTGTAAAAGTCCCCACTAGTAAATCTCAAGTTAGATCTCGGGCTCACGGATGTCAGGCCTGGTCAGAGCCTGACCACCACCCTATCCTGCCTGCGACCTCGAGGGGCCAAGCCATAGGAAGTTGGTGGCAGACCTTGCACGGGCTCTAGATCTTCTGAACCCCAAGTAACATGCTAATCTAATTTTACTTGCAGTTATACAATATGGTATCCTATTATTCTTTTTAAAGTGAGAGGACATAAAACCTATTAAATAAGTATAATAAAGTATAATTTCATTTCTTTCCTCAGGGGGACTGGAGGTGTCTCAAAGCGTGAGGGAGGAGGCAGTTGGAGAGACATAGATCAGTTGAGAGAGGCTGGGAGGTAGAGAGAGGGTTAGAGGGTATTAGGGGGAAGGAAGGAAGGGGAAGGAGGGGTTTGAGGTTTTGAAGAAGAAATAGCATGGTGAAGACCCACAGAGAAATGCCCCTATAGAACCTGAGACTGGAGAGGAAGGAAGGGAGGGAGGCAGAGAGAAAGGGAAGGCGGGAAAGAGCAGAGAAAGGGAGGGTGGAAGGCTGGGACTTCCTTCATTGGAGCACCATCTCCATCTTGTGGCCTTTTAGGGAACTGCAGTCGATGACCTAAAACTATTTCCCCCTCTTGTATATGGGCTTTGGATGCTTGATTGTATCCCTTGACCTTAACCCAATGAACCGGTTACCACTCAGCCAAAGCCCTGACACAGCCCTGTGTTGGAGAAGTGCCACAATAACCCACCCACCTTCCCACCTCCAGGGGGCCCCGGGAAAGTGATATGCACCATATGCAGGCCTGGGGCAGATGAGCACAGATGAGCAGCCAAGCAAAGTGTCCCTGAGGACACGGCTCTGCTTACACCACTGTTTCTCTAGATAACCTCTCCCCACCCCCAGCTTTGTCTCAGGTGTCATCTCACCAGAGTGTGAGTGGGGACAAGCCCTCCCTGGGCCAAGTGGGTCCTCATGGCGTCAGCCAGTTTGGCCGTCAGCCGCTCTCGCAATGAATCTGGTTCCTTCTGGAGGGAGGATGCATAATGGGGTAATACGGAAGACTTGGGTTTTGAGGAAGAAACAAGAAAAGGAGGAGGGAAGGGCACTTCTCTTTTACCCCCTCCCTGTGCCCTTCCCAGGGTCCTGCCACCCCCTGTACAGACTTGTGGAGAAAGACTGAATTTTCTTCACAAGAGTATCCTTGGAATCTAGCACATGATGTGTCCAATGCATGTTTGATGAGTGAATGAATGGCAGGGAGGTCAGCCAGAGAAAGCTTCCTGGGGGGTGTGGAGGTGTGGCAGGGAAGAGTTAGATTCTGGAATGGAGGATCTCACCTGGCACCGGGCCAGCGCTTCCTTATAGTGCTTCAAGGCCTGATCATGCTGCCCCAGTCGGGCCGCAGCCGCCCCCAGACCCTCGCAGGCCTGCCACTGCCCCTTCATGTCCCCTGGGGAGGGAGAGCCTGAGAGGTCCTCTCGTGGCTCCCTAACCCATTGACTCACCCCTGCAGAGTTTCCCCCACCTGCCTTCCCACCAGCCCCAAGGATCCTCAGCCTTTGGATTCCCCCTCCCAAGCCACATGCTAACCCCCATGCCCTCACCTGTGTCCCGGGCAGCCTGTAGGGCATGCAGGTAGTTGTCTCTGGCAGCCTTGTGGTCCCCCAGCTGGCTCAGTGCGAATGCCAGGCTGCCAAAGCTCCGACCCTGCTCCCACCACTGCCCTACAGAGCCTGATGACAGAGCCCACCCAGTACTAAGAGGGGACCTTGGGAGCAACCCAGGAGAGTTCCCAGGAGTCCTGGAGCTCATCACCAACACCCTTTTAGAGGGACCACCGAGGCCTGAACCTTCAGTACCCACCCTCTCCTCCATTCTGAGTTTTGGCTTGGATCCCTTCCCCTGGCTAGTCTGAGGCATACCACAACCCTGGGAGATAGGCAACACAAGTAATTAAAGGCCCCATTTTTATATGGGTGGAAACTGAAGTTCAAAGAGCCACAGGGTCACAGTTAGAGGAGGGACTGGGACTTCACTACAGGCCTCCTCTCCTAGCCAGGGCTCTTCTCTCTGTCCTGTGCTGCCTTTCCAACCCGCAGGCCTCAGCCTTTGGGCTCACAATCCCCCAACCTGTCTGCTCATCCCATCTCTGGCACCCTCAGTCTTCATCTCCCCTAGTTCAGGGCTTCCAGGCCCCATATCTAGTCCTAAAAGTCCATCCACCATTCAGCGTTGGGGCCCCTGCTGGAACCCACTGTTAGTTCCTTGGTCCCGGTCCCATTCTTCAGCCCTTGGCACCCACCGTGCAGATCAGCGGCCTTCTGGTGAAACTCCCGGGCTTCCTGATAGTTGCCAAGTGCATTGTGGGCCATCCCGAGGTTTCTCAGCACTGTGGCCTTCTCTCCCAGCCCACGGCACAGCGGCAGGGCCTGCAGGAAAGTCTCCACTGCCAGTGGGAACAGCTGGAGCTGGGAGTAGCCCAGGCCTAGGTCATTATAGAGTCGCCCTAGAGAGCATGGCCAGGGTCACTGGTAGGCAGGTTGGACCTAACTGAGGATGTTATATCTTTAACTGATGCAGTCCCTGTTCCGCTCTCCAAGTGTCCCCTGGTGCCTCCCCCTGCCCTCAGAAATACCTCTGCTTCCACCCCTCCTCTCAGCCTATCATCAGGGTTTGCATCTCTCCAGATCCCACATCCTTTCTGCCCAAAGGCCTCACCCAGCAGCTGGTGCTCAGGGCTCCTCTCAGCAAGCCTCCGGCTCTCCTCCAGCACTCGCACCACTTCACCCATCCCATGCTGCCCGCTCTTCAGCATACACCCCGCCGCAGCCCCCAGTGTCAGGGCTGCAGCCCGGGGCTGCTCTGCCTGGGCATAGGCCTGGCTGGCTTCTTGCAGGCAGTGGGCTGCTAGCTCAGGCTGCCCCAGAGCCTGGTAGCAGGCTCCCATTTTTGCTTGAACTTCTCCCTGGTCACCCTGTGGCCGGTAGTGGCCCAGGGCCCTGTGGTACCAGGCCAAAGCTCGACGCAGGTCACCCAGCGCGTGGTAGGCCAGAGCCACATTGAAGCACTGGTCACCGTGGCACCCGCCTTGCGCCTTCTTCTCAGGTTGGGCTCGCAGGAGCAGCTCAAGGCCTCTGGTGGGGTCCCCAGTCTCCATGTAAGCAGCACCCAGGTTGAAGGCACAGGCCCGGAGAATGGGGGTGCCCCTGGCTCGCGGGGTCTCAGAGGCCAGGAGGAAGGCCCTCTGGAAGCTGATCAAGGCCTCGTGGTTCCGACCAGCCTGCAGGGCCCCATGGCCAGCCCTGGTGAGGGTCTGGATGGTGGCCTCTTTCTGTGCCTGCTCTCTTTTCTTCTTCTTCTTTTTCTTCTTGGATCCCGAGGGCTCAGGCACAGGCTCTTGGGGGGTGTCCTCAGGGTTGGAGGAAGACATAGGGCTGACAGTGGGGGGCACCGGTGTCAGTCTATTAGCTGTGGCATCCCCAAAGCAAGATCCCAGCTCTACCGCTGCCCTGGTTTGACTCTGAGGATTTCCCTCTGCCATCTCACCTTGCTTAGTCTATCCTGTGGAAACCATATCTACTCTTAACGTAAAATGTTCTGACTCAGTCCTCCTTCAAGACTCAGCTAAAGTAACAGCTTCCTTCACAAAGTCCCCCTTCCCCCAACCAGGCTGGGGCATTCTTCTGTACCTCCATTACTCCCTGTCTTTTACGGTATTTATGCCTCTGAGTTAGAGTTGTTGACTTTCATGTCCATCTCCCCCACTAGATTCTGAGCAACTTGACGGGTCTGACACATAGTAGAACCTCAGCCAGATGAACAAATGAACAGATGAATGAACAGAGCATATACAGGGCCTCTCTGTCACCTCCTTCACACCGTGCCCCCACATACACCCACCCACTCATAATCTAGGTATTCCTATGGTCTAATCTGAAGCTGTAGTTCAGGTCAGTTCAACAAATATGGAGTGAGCCCGTGCTGTGTGCCAGGAGCTGGACTAGGCTTTGGGGGCACACAGATAAACAGGCTACTGAATTGGCAAGGAGCCAAGCTCCGGGCACTGGAGACCAGTGGACTCTGCCTCTCCATTTACTGCCCACTCCCTATCTCAAAGGGAACCACTCTCTCCCTGTCTCCTCAGCATTCTGTCACCTGGCTGGTCCTGGGCCCCCAACATCCTGCTATAGTCTCCAGAGCCCTCTTAAACCCAAGTACGTGCATCTCGTCAACATGTGTATCCTGTCAGTACCTCTCCCCTTGAAAGGCAAAGCGTTTTCATGAACTGCCCTCCCAGGAGACAGGAAACAGAGTGGGAAGTTCAAGCGTTTGTGCTCTTGGCCCCTCCTATTTTCTTCTTCCCTTTTTTTCCCTCCTTGTTTATAGGGAGGGGCAGGCAGAAGGATGCATTCTCCTTTTATAGAAACTGCCCTTGCTCCTCAGAACATGCAGGAATCCTGCCTCTTCCAGGTCCCCATCTCCAGAGCATTCCTGGCTACCCCCACCCAGTCTTGGGGTCCCAGCCGCAGGACACCATACCTCCTTCCGTCCTCTCTGCAGCTGACTTTCTGTAATGGTCTCTCTGGCTTGGGTTACCTCCCCTCGCTCCTAGCTCAGAGTCCCTGGGGTTACCAGACAACCAAGGTACCGCCTTCCACTCCTGGAGAAATCTCTGATTGACAGCTCAGGTGTCCTATCTGAGTGCTGAACCCTGTGCTTGGGCACAGAGACACCTGGGTTTCTTTGCCCTTCCTGTCCCTCCGCACCCCCTCCCCTGCAGACACCCACCTCAATTCCCTAACTTCAGGGAATGTATCAAAGCATCCTGCGACCAGTTACTGGTTACAACCTCAGAGATCATCTGTCCCACTCCCTCCTTTCACAGGGAAAGGGACTAAGGCTCAGAGGGTTGGTGTGACTTGCCTAAGGTCGCACAGCAGTCACGTAGCTGGGGTTAGATCCCAGGTCTCCTGAGTCTAGGCTGATCAGTCTAGGGTCCCTTCCACTACTCGATTGCAAGGTTTAATTGGGCTCAGGCTGTCCCAGAAGTGAACCCTTTCTCACACACACACATAGACACACACACACACACACACACACACACACACACACACACTGACTCTGGTGGTAGCTTCACATCAGGAACAGGGTGAAAGATTTATGGTCAGAAAGTCCTGGAGATCAGAAGAGCCTCCCTTCTCCCGGACTCCTTTTCCCAGCTCCAATGATCTGCAACCCCCAAGAGAGGACAGAAGGCCCCAGGACAACGAGCACCCTCTAACTCGCCAAGGGTGGCCTGCATCAGAAAGCAAATGTCCTCATTTACCAGGGGAAGGCCCTCTTTCAAGCAGAGAGGTCTTCAACGGGAACAACATTATAAGGAAGTAGTTGGGCTCACCATTTGTTCTGCAGCCTTTGCTGAGAGCCTGCTGTGTGCAGGCGTAGTGCTGGGGACCACAGATGGTGCCCATGCCTGAGGCAGGCTCTCCCAGCTGCCTGCAGCTTCTGCCCACGGCTTGGGCCTTCACAATGCTACCACAGCCTAGCCAGGGCCAAATACACAGCTCAGTCTGTAGTTCACTCAGCAATTCCCTTAAGGATAGAGGATGGCCCCTTAAGGATAGAGGATAATGTGGGGAGAGGGCAGGGACTGAAACTGCTCTCATCAAGATCTCCAATGACCTCCCAATGATCCAAGTCATCTCTGAATCATTTTCTTGTTTGATTCCCTGCTATATTTGCTACATCCTTGCAACTCTCTCCACACTTAGCTATCACGACCCACTGTGTCCTGGCTCTTTCTGCCTCTCTGACAATTCCATCTCAGTATCTTCATTCTTGTCCACCTCTAAAATGCTAGGGTTCTCCAACACTCTGTCCCTTGCTCTTTCTTCTTATTTACTCTCCTAAGATCATTTCATCCACTTCTCTGATTTTAACACCAACTCTAAGCCAATAATTTCTAAATGTGTACCTCTAGATTTAACTGCTCCAAGCCAAACTCATATTTCCCCAAATCTACCCTTCCTATATTCCCCATGCTAGCTGATTGACCACCAACCCAGTCTCCTAAGCCAGAAACCCAGGAGCCCTCGTTGACTCCTCCCTCTTTCATGCCTCTTAGTCCGATTAATTCTACTGCTGAAGTGTCTCTCCAGTGTACACTCTCTTCTGCAGTCTTATAGCCATGGCCTTGGAGGTAGTATAATATGTAGTGGTTAAGAATTCAAGCCTGGAGTTGGACCATCTGAGTTCGAATCTCAGCTCTACCAGTTATTAACTGTGTGACCTTTCTAAGCCTCAGTTTTCCTCATCTGTATTATGAAGATTAAATAAGATGGTTCTTACAAGATGATGTTAAAAACAGTATTCAGCATGTAATAAGCACTCAACCGATACATGTTGATGTTCTGTCTTTGGGATCAACAGAGTTGGGAAAAGTTGATCTGTAACTATGCTATACGAGAAATAATCCCTATTTTTTTCTGTAACGCAACTCATTTTCTATGTCAAGCTCCTATTCTACTGTGATGGTAGAAACAGTGTGCAGTCAGTTTGGGTATTTGCCTCTTCCTTTTCCGCAGGGTGAAGTACAAGTCAGGGGAGGTATGTGATGCCAAGACTTGAGAGTGTAGGCCCATCTCGTCCTCGGCCATCTAAGGCACAAAGGTATCCCCTGACACCTTCTCACCCACTTGGCCCTTTTAGGCCCAGGGACCATCATCCCAAGCAGAAGAGCAACGTAACTCCTCCAAGTACTTCCTTTCTGGCTGGGTTGGGAATTTCTGCACAGCTGTCTGAGGGTACATCTGTCAGGCCCAGAGTCCTGTGCTCCTGAGGGCCTTTCCAGGAAGCAGGGGCAGGACCCCTGTCACCAGGTGTTCTAGTTTGCTAATGCTGCTAGAATGCAAAACACCAGAGATGGATTGGCTTTTATAAAAGGGGGTTTATTTGGTTACACAGTTACAGTCTTAAGGCCATAAAGTGTCCAAGGTAACACGTCAGCAATTGGGTACCTTCACTAGAGGATGGCCAGTGGTGTCTGGAAAACCTCTGTTAGCTGGGAAGGCATGTGGCTGGTGTCTGCTCCAAAGTTCTGGTTTCAAAATGGCTTTCTCCCAGGACGTTCCTCTCTAGGCCACAGCTCCTCTTCAAAATGTCACTCTCAGTTGCTCTTGGGGCATTTGTCCTCTCTTAGCTCCTCTGGAGCAAGAGTCTGCTTTCAACGGCCATCTTCAAACTGTCTCTCACCTGCAGTTCCTGTGCTTTCTTCAAAGTGTCCCTCTTAGCTGTAGCAAGCTCTCTCCTTCTGTCTGATCTTATATAGTGCACCAGTAATTTAATTCAGACCCACCCAATGGGCGGGCCAACACCTCCATAGAAATTATCCAACAGAGTCATCATCCACAGTTGGGTGGGGTGCATCTCCATGGAAACACTCAAAGAATTACAATCTAATTAACACTGATAGGTCTGCCCACACACGATTACATCAAAGATAATGGCGTCTGGGGGGACATAATACATTCAAGCTGGCACATTCCACCCCCTGGACCCCAAAATAACATTATCTTTCTATATACAAAATACATTCATCCAACAACATCACAGAAAGTTAAATAATTTCAGTAACAATAGTTAAGTACAAGATCTCATCAAAATCAATTATAGGCATGGTCAGTACTAAGGCATACTTCCCCTCTAGCTGTGGATCTGTGAAACTTTGAACAAGTTATGTACTTCTAATATACAGATGGACATTCTTAGGATAAAAATTTCCATTGCCATAAGGAGAAAGAGTAAGGAAAATAGGGTTAACAGGACCAAAACAGTTCCTAAAACCTGCAGGACAAATTCCATTAGATTTCGAAGTCTGAGAGTCATTTACAGAACAACATTGCATCCTTGGAGCTTGAGAGAGTGGGAGTCTAACCCTTCCTAAGGGACTTTGTGGAAGCCCTTTCCTCTCCAAACACTTGGGTGAGTGCTCCAACATATCCACACACTGGGGAGACCACTTTCACGGCCCCACCCTCCTCAAACATCGGGGCAGCTCCCATATTCCCTTCCATCTCTGGGGCACATGCTCAACCCCTTCAGAACAGTGTGGTGGCAGCCAGGCTCTCCCCAATTCCCTGGGAATGTGCTCCACCCTCTTTGGGGCTTGGGGTGGCAGAACATTTCCTGAGCATTGAGGCGGAAGGGCCGCCCTTGACCTCCAGGGCAAACTCACCCTTTCCGTGCATGTGGGCCACTCCACTTTCCCAGCCTGAGGCCTCTTGACTCCAGACCTCAACCTCCATGGCTCTCTCTTTGAAGAAATTTTTCCTTCAGTTTGTTCCTTGTCTGTCTCCTCCAGTCCAGACTGCCAACGGCTCTGTCTATAAAGATCTCGCAAAAATTCTGTTGGCTTCGCATGAAGCATACAAGGGTCAAAGCTGTCAGACAATAGGACTTTCCACAAATCCTTTCTGCTTAACAACTTTTCCAATCTTGGCTTGTATTGAAATGGCGGCTGGGTTCCATGTTTGGTTACATCCTCACGTTGGGCTGTAGCTTCTGGGATTCCACCCCTGGAAGCTTGTAATTTTCCAAGCCATGAGCTTCTGGTTTCTTTGAACCCCAGAGTTCAGTTCTAAGTTTATCTCTCTCTGCTCGCATTTTACTATAAGCTGCAAGAAGAGAAGCCAGGGTACATCCTCCACACATAGTCTGGAGATCTCCTCAGCTAAATATTCCAGGTTGTCGCTTTCAAATTCTTCCTTCCATCTGACACCAGGACTCAATTTTGCCAAATTCTCTGCCACTTTAAAACAAGGATTGCCTTTCTTCCAGGTTGCAACAACACATTCATCATTTCTGTTCAAGGCCTCGTCAGAAGTATCTTTAGAGTCCATATTTCCACAAACAGTCTCTTCAAAGCAGTTCAGGCCTTTTCTATCAAGCTCCTCACAGTTCTTCCAGAATCTTCCCCTGATCCATTTAAAAAGCTGTTCCAACATGTTTGGTATTTGCAAACTCAGCAGCAAAAGCACCCCACCCCTGGTACCCAAATCTGTTCTAGTTTGCTAATGCTGCCGGAATGCAAAACACCAGAGACGGACTGGCTTTTATAAAAGGGGGTTTATTTGGTTACACAGTTACAGTCATAAGGCCATAAAGTGTCCAAGGTAAGGCATCAACCATCAGGTACCTTCACTGGAGGATGGCCAATGGTGTCCAGAAAACTTCTGTTAGCTGGGAAGGCACGTGGCTGGCATCTGCTCCAATGTTCTCGTTTCAAAATGGCTTTCTCCCAGGACGTTCCTCTCTAGGCCACAGCTCCTCTTCAAAATGTCACTCTCAGTTGCTCTTGGGGCATTTGTCCTCTCTTAGCTCCTCTGGAGCAAGAGTCTGCTTTCAATGGCCGTCTTCAAACTGTCTGTCATCTGCAATTCCTGTGCTTTCTTCAAAGTGTCCCTCTTGGCTGTAGCAAGCTCTCTCCTTCTGTCTGATCTTATATAGTGCACCAGTAATTTAATTCAGACCCACCCAATGGGTGGGCCAGCACCTCCATGGAAATTATCCAATCAGAGTCATCACCCACAGTTGGGTGAAGCGCATCTCCATGGAAACACTCAAAGAATTACAATCTAATTAACACTGATAGGTCTGCCCACACACGATTACATCAAAGATAATGGCATTTGAGGGGACATAATACATTCAAACTGGCAACCAGGGCCACCAAAGTCTAGACTACTCACCCCAGCTGATGGGGGGTAAAGTAGGATCTCTTCTGGAACCTCCCTTCTCCCAAACAGTTTTGTTTTAGCCAAGAGTTTCTCAGTGCCTTTGAAGGCTTTAGGTTTGGATCTTTTCTGTGTCTTCACATTTCTCCCCTGGGGTTATGTGCCTAGGCTACCTACCTGCTTAAAAGGGGTTATGGGGAAAGGCAAAAGGAGAAATGCTGGATGGAGAAAGCCCATCAGGTAATATTCAAAAAAGTATTTCTCAGAATAGTTGTTAATGTTATAATTATTTTTATTAGTTCAGGCCTTTATTATCTCTCACCTGTACTACTACAATAGTCTCCCAAATGGTCTCCATATCTAGCCTCACCTCCCTCCAAACCCCTGCTGCAAAAGGGATCTTTCTAAAATATAAATCTGGCTCTGAACTATACCTAAAATGTTCTCTGGCCTGTGATTTCTCCCCAGACCACAACCCAGCACCTTACCATCGTGACCAATGGTTCCCTGCAGGATCTGGCCCTGTGCCTCTCCAAGCTAACTTCCTGCCTCTCCCTCCTTGAGGTTTGTTCTCCAATGAAATTGAATGGATTTTAATTTCCTGAACTCACCTCCTTGCTTTTGCATATGCTGTCTCCACTGACTGGAATGCCACTCTCCTTCAGGCTGATGAATTAGTATTCACTTTTCAACCCAGATCAGCAGTCACCTTGGCTAGGAAGTCTTCCCTGTCCTTCACTGCCCTTAATCACGGCAATTACTCCCTCCCTCTGTACTCCACTGACCTCTAATTTATTTGACCATATGTCGGCCACTTATTCTATTCTAGAGCGGCAAACTTCTTTGGGACATTGACTGCGCTTATTTATCTCTACACCACTTAGCTTCCTGCACAGCATCAAGTAGGCCCTAAACATTAGCAGGACCCAGGAATCATACCGGAAGCAGCGCAGGGGTTAAAGGGAATTCTAGGTGGAAATGACAGGGGGAAGAAAAGTGGCAGAGGTAGAGGCTGCTTGAAATAAGGTGGTTAGGAGCGAAGGAGCAACTCAAGGAAATCCCAGACCGGGAGCGGCTACCGCGCGGGCTGTTTTACTCTCGTCTCGTCTTGGGCGGTGCTCCGCAGTCTGGAACTACAAATCCCAGTGGCCCCTGCGGCGCAGACCGGAAGTGCCTTGCCCAACCGTGGTGGCGGTGAGGGGCGGTGGCCGCAGCGGCGGGAGATTCAAACCTGGAAGAAGGAGGAACATGGAGGGGAGAGGAGCGGGCCCGGGTCGGGCGGCTTGTGAGTGCCGGAAGGGGCCGAGGAGGGTCCGGCCGCGGTGCCGCTAGTTGGGGGCTCAGCCGTTCTGGGAGAGGTTGGGGCGGGGCGCGAGGCTTGCTGGGCAGGGGGCTGCTGGATTGTGTTCATTGGGGAGGGAGCACTCAGTGCGGGCGCCAGCAGGCCAAGCTAGGACTACTCAGCAAAATGCCCCTGACTTCTGTGCTGCGCTTCAAGGCTTACAAGGAGCTTTATCCCTAATTCCCAAGTTCTGGGGCCCCGGGTCTGGGAGAATGTAGGTGGTCCTGATGTCTCCTTAAAATTCAGCATTTACTGATGGCCACCGTACGTGCCAAGCACTACTGGAGACACAACGCCCAAAGGGACCTGGAAGGTTCCTGGGCCTTGAGATGCGGCTTTGAGACAATGCCTCTCAAACTTTAGGGTGCTGAAATCACCTGCGAAGCATGCCTAAAATGCAGATTCTATCCCAGAGTTTCACCTCTAGTAGGTCTGGATTGGGCCCAGAATTTGCATTTATAGCAAGGACTGTTATGCCTCTTCCCCCACCCCAGGTGATTCTGATGCAGGTAGTCCATGGACCACACCTTCAGAAACATTACTTTAGAAAGAAAGAAACTGGGATTGGAGGGATGGGAGACAGAAAGATTTCCATCTGACCTTCTGAATGAAAGGCAAACCCTGCTCCTTCTCCACCCCCTCCTTCCTCTCTGTCAGGATTCAAATTGCAAAGTTCAGCGGTCTGTTGAAGGAAAGCTAGTTCCAGACCTGAGAAGGGCAGAAAGACTGTTTTTTTTTTTTTTTTTTTACTTTTTTGTTTTTTCTTTTTTTTGAGATGGTGCGTGTGTGTGTGTGTGTGTGTGTGTGTGTGTGTGTACACAGTCCCACCCGTCCATCTCACAGTCTCATAACTCTAAGGTGATGTCACTCACTTACTGGTTTATTTTCCATGCTTAGCAACCAACCCTTGTTCCTTATACACTCCCTTGGAGGAACTGATGGATTTCCTGTGGTCAGCCAGTTCTTTCAAATCTGAATATAGAGATTTGTTTTTTTAAACCTTGCTTAGTTGCCAACTCAAATAAGCCTTGCCCCCTCTCTCAAATCAGATTGCAGGCTATAAGGAAATAGGTTAAAGAATGGGAATTACATTAAGGGCTGAGTCAAAGACAGTTTGACTACACTCTATCTCTTTCAAGCCTTCCGATTTTATTTTTTGGGGTGTGTGTGTAGCTTTCTCTCATTGTATCTGTTAGATTTTGTGTTGTCTTCCCTAAGGAGAAGAGAGAGATAGGGGAGAGGATGAGGGAGAAGGATGAAGGGAAGCTATGGCTAAGGGCAGAGAGTATGAGTGCTGTCTCACTTAGGGGATTCTCTATTCTTGGGTTTGGGGATCAGAGTATTATCTGCATTTTGTTCTGCTTGGAGATTATTTTCCTCCTTAGGTGACCTATACCAAAAAGGAGAATGAAGTTAACTTTATGCTCTTTTTAAGTTCTCTTTCTCCTTCTACTGACTCCCAAGTGGGTGACCTTTTTCACATAGTTCCCTTGTTGGATTGCCTTTTCCCCTTTTCTGCCTGTTTATTCTCTAAGGACCTAGCTCATAGGTAGAATGCTTTGCCTCTCCTACTGTTTGTATAGACTTTATTCATACTTATTAACTTGGAGTTATTTACATTTATTCTCTTCCAATAATCCTTGTATTTCTTGAGGATAGGAGTCCACTAGTCTGGTGCCTGACACGTAGGAGGTTGTTCTAGTTTGCTAATGCTGCCGGAATGCAAAACACCAGAGAAGGATTGGCTTTTATAAAAGGGGGTTTATTTGGTTACACAGTTATGGTCTTAAGGCCATAAAGTGTCCAAGGTAACACATCAGCAATTGAGTACCTTCACTGGAGGATGGCCAATGGTGTCCAGAAAACCTCTGTTAGCTGGGAAGGCACATGGCTGGCATCTGCTCCAATGTTCTGGTTTCAAAAAAGCCAGGACGTTCCTCTCTAGGCTGCAGTTCCTCAAAAATGTCACTCTTAGTTGCACTTGGAATATTTGTCCTCTCTCAGCTTCTCTGGAGCAAGAGTCTGCTTTCAATGGTCATCTTCAAACTGTCTCTCATCTGCAGCTTCTGTGCTTTCTTCAAAGTGTCCCTCTTGGCTGTAGCAAGGTCGCGCCTTCTGTCTGAGCTTATGTAGTGCTGAATCGATGGGGCCACACCTCCATGGAAATTATCCAATTAGAGTCATCACCCACAGTTGGGTGGGATGTATCTCTATGGAAACACTCAAAGGATTCCAATCTAATCAGCACTAAAACGTCTGCCCCACAAGATTGCATCAAAGAACATGGCTTTTTCTGGGGGACATAACAAATTCAAACTGGCACAGAGGTATTGAATGAATGAATGGCTGTTGAATGATGAATCCTAGTTGGTTCTCTTTTCTTACCCTCCGAGCAAGTACATGATTTGGATGACATTTTGGAGAACTCAAGTCTAAGTAGGGCTAAGATAAGAAGCGAAATTCTCAGCCAAGGAGCACTCTGGACCTCCCTCCTGGGAGGTGCTGAGGGAAGGGCTATGGGCTGTGAGGTAGACTTGGGAAGGAGGGGGAGAACAGGAGGATGGCTGGAGAGAGGGGAAAGGAGCCAATACAGGAGGAATTTCTGTGTTAAAGGGTGGAGAGGCCAAGATGCTGATTTGGGTAGCTTTGGTGGATGGAAAGCGGAAGATCAGGGCCATGGGCATCCTGGGAGGAGGGAGAGGGACAAATGGGAGATGTGTCGAGTCTCTGAGAAAGGAATTCTGTTAAGAAGAGGTTTCAGTGCTGAGGCCCCCTGGGTAATGTTCCCTTCGTTGACCCTATCCCCTCACTCCTCAGATGAACGCCTCACGGCTGAGGAGATGGACGAGCAGCGGCGGCAGAATGTTGCCTATCAGTACCTGTGCCGGCTGGAGGAAGCCAAGCGGTGAGGGAAGGAGCTGCCTCTTTCTGGGCCCCCTTTCCCACTCTGCTCACCCCAGGCATTTGCCTCCAAAGCAAATACAATAGGATGAGGGAAAGGGAAAGTTGAAATAGCATCTTCTTTTTTTTAAAGCAAATCCTAAGCATCGCATCCTTTTATCCCCATGCATACTTCAACATACATCTCTAAAATATGTGAATGTTTGCTTACATAACCACAGTGCCATTGTAATAACCAATTAAATTGTCTAAAATTCTTTGGAAAATCAATACCCAGCCCTTTTTCCAATTTCCCTGATTGTCTAAAAAAATCTATTTTTGTAGTCAGCTTATTCAAATAAGGATCTAAAAAAGTCCACCTATTACATTTCATTAATAATAAGCAAATGTTTTGTCTCTTTAGTCTTTAATCTAGACCAGTGCTGCTTCCTGACTTTTTAGTTCTTTATGTCACTGACTTGTATTGCATCTCATCAGGAGGAGCTCAGTATCTACTTGGCCCACTTTAGTGATGCTAAGTCTGATCTGGGGGTTCAGGTAATAACAACCTGACCTCTGCATTGTAAAATTCCCCATTAACCTTTCAGCTCATGCCTTCATCTGTTGTTGACCATCCCTAGAATCTATTATTTTATTAGAGGTTGCAAAATGACTATTTTCTAATTCTAGTATTTCTTCCACGTTTATTAGCTGAAATCCTTTTCTAAAGAAGAAATTTCCCTCATCCTCTTAGGACTATTTGGTTACCCTGAAATTCAGGTTGTCCAGGAAAGGCAGGATAAATGCTTTACTCTTTCCTTTTCATCAATAGTATATTTTTAATGTTCTCAAAAAAAGTGGGCAGGAGCAGACAGGAAGTGTCTGTGGCAGGGAGGCAGGAAGCAAGGTATAAATGGTTCTCTCTTTGGAAACAGATATATTTTTATGGACCCCATTATGTACGGGAAATTTGGAGACTCTATCTGTGGAGCTCTTATTCTCTTCTTCATACATCCATCAACAATAATAATACTTTACATTTATATTCAGAGTATTTTTCTATACCTCAGCTCATTTGATCCTGGCATCTGCTCACTGAAGCAAGAAGCACACGTAGTGTTACCCTCATGTTGCAGATTAGGCACCCAAGGCTCAGAGAGGTGAAGTGGGGGAGGTGAGCAGATTCGCTTTGATTCAGTAGTCAAATGCATAACTAGACTGAGTGAGAGGTTATGTTATATGACAAAATAAGAGCCTTTTTAAGCCCCACTGAAAATGGACAGGGTTCAGGATCTGTCTGAGAAGACTTTTTGGGGTGGGTGGGACTGAGGGTTGGCCAATCCAGGTGTTGGGGGGAGCTGGGAAGAAGGTGGGAACAGCCAAGCATTGCCCAGAGAGGATAGGTGGGGATAGGGCAAAAGGAGGCAGGAGAAGGTCATGGGTGCTTAGGGGGAGAAAAAGAGAGAAGGTCCTGTGGTTAGAATGAACCTCTGTGGCCTGTCAGTGGGTGAGAAAGTGCCGTCATGTTCTCAGCTGGATGGAGGCCTGCCTCAAGGAGGAGCTGCCGTCCCCGATGGAGCTGGAGGAGAGCCTCCGCAACGGAGTGCTGCTGGCCAAGCTGGGCCATTGCTTTGCACCCTCCTTGGTTCCCTTGAAGAAGATCTATGATGTGGAGCAGCGACGATACCAGGTGGGGAATAGAGGGCTCCTCTTTAGGAGGGCTCCATCTTCTATTTTCTTCTTCTCAAACTACCCTTTCTCCTCAAAGCTGTGAGAGTAGGGTGACCATATAATTTATTGTCCAAACCTGGACACTTTTGAGGGTGAAAGGGGATGCTATGAATAATTGCCCTGGGACAATAGGTGTCAATTGGTGCCTCCCAGCCAGGTGGGTGTACTGTCCTTAGCAGCAAGGGGTGCTTTCTAGGTGGACTTTGAGATGCCCCTGATATGAAAGTTGCTAAGCAGATTTTTCTACCCACAGTCCATACCCAGAGGCTTGGTGGGCTTTACTACTTTGAGAGTACTTTCCAGGCAGGCTGCCCCCTTCTTATTCTCTAACCAGCCCAACCCTCCTCTCTCTCCCATCCCAGCTCTGGACCCCCATTTTCTGGAAAGCCTTACTGGATTGTTGAACCCATATTTGTGCCATCCTTTCCAAATATCCAGCTGGGTTATCCATTCCTGAGGGTTTTGTCTATCTATGTGTCTCTGTCCTGGGGTGGGGTGGGAGAATGGGAATATAGAGGGTGGGATCTTCTGGCTTTCCCCTACACCCTTGAGTCTCCAAGCTCTGGTCTGGGCTTTGCCCATAGGCAGTCCTGAACTGTGGAAGCATTCTCTTCTCTTTCCTTTCAGGCAACCGGCTTGCATTTCCGTCATACAGACAACATCAACTTTTGGCTGTCTGCAATAGCCCACATCGGTCTGCCTTCGGTAATGCTGAAAACCCAGATCAGGGTTCATCCTTACTCTTCACCAGCCCTTCCCCTCCCCACACATGTTTTATCTTCCTGGATCCTTTAGCACCCATCTTCATGTGTCTTCTAAAGTAACTTAATCTTAGAAAGCAGGTCCTTGGGCTGTGCATCTTTGAACCTGGTCACTTGGCCTCTGCCTCTATTTTCCTGTGGGTAAAAGGAGATGAGGATCCCTGGCTGTTTGTATTAGGCAGTAGGGCCCCTATGTAATGCAGGAGAGAGGGCTCATATCAGCCAGCTATCTCTCCATTAGAACTGTATAGCAGGAAGCAAGGGTATACCACATCCTTAGGTGGTAGACTTCAATTTGGAAACCTGGGCCCAAGTCCCAAATTGAACACAAGCTGTATGTCTTCTCACTCTTTGAATCTCAGTTTGTTTCTCATCTGTTAAGTGGGGATAGTAATCCTTGCCCTGCCTACCTTACAAGGTTGACAGGAGAATCAAATGATCTGTGTGAATTCTCTTTGTGAATTGTGAAGAACTATACGAGCTATATAAAGGACTCTACAATGTATGGCCTCTTTCTGCTTTGCTTTTCATCACTATAGAACTGTAAGATGAGGAAACAGCAGTAAAGAAAGACATTTTGGTGGGAGGCAGGATCAATAGAGGGTCACATGTCCTCTGTGGGGCTGGAACACTTTGAAGTCCCTAGAGTGGATCCTTTGTTATGAACCAAAATATAACCAAGAGGTATTGCAGTTAGACCTCATTACAGTTGCTAGGTAGCATGGGAAGTCATGGCTGGGGTGACTCAGTTCCTAGAGGGGTCTGTATTGATCAAAGACCATCTGGCTTGGAGGCAGGGATGAGACACCCTAACCCCTTGGTGGTCCTTGGTCATTTATGCCGTAGTGGACCCTCTGTGGGAACCTGGCCAGCTCCGCAGCATGCCACCTTTCTGAAGAGGGTCCAAAGTCAGGGGCACAGGCTCACTATGTTTATCAGATGATAAGGAGGAAGCCTGCTTCTCCTGGAAGATATGGCCTGTATCCTATAGCCTCGATAGCCTTGTCCAGTGTTTGTTTAATCCAGGGCACCCTGCGACTATGTGCTCGTGACTGAATCCTGGCTCAGTGTGTGTCTCCAGTGCCTTTCATTTACACTGGGTTGACTGGAAGCAGTAAGGGAGACTGACCTAGATGCCCCAGGCAATAAAGAAACACATACCCCAGTTTGGAGAGGAAGACCCTTTCCTCAGCCCCCTCTTTCCATATCTGGTGCTGCTTAAAGTTCCCCAATTTCAGTAACCGACTGGTTTCCCCTCCAGACCTTCTTCCCAGAGACCACAGACATCTATGACAAGAAGAACATGCCCCGGGTGATCTATTGCATCCATGCTCTCAGGTGAGAGATCCTAAACTTCTGTCATTCAGATTCCTCTTGGTGGATGCAACCAATCATTAATAGCAATAAACATTGCAGTGGGAAAGATAGAGGGTGGATCACAAGGAGCACATCTCAGGAGAGTGGGATTTTAGATTTATATAGTCGTGTTTAGATTTATGTGTGCATATTTGTGCACACTTACACACCCATTATGTGTGACCCATGTGGGTGGAGGGAAGGGGCAGGCAGAGTGGCAGAGGCAGGAAGGTGGCAGAGTAGAGTCTTTAGCTTGAGACTGGGGTACAAAGGAAACAGAGTAGAACCCATCAGGAGTGTCTTGCACAAGTTGTGTCTTATGAACGGTGAAGGCCGTTGGTCCTCACAGCCAGCCATCAGCGCCCAGTTGCTTACACCATAGAAAGTGATTGACCAATTCCTTGTGTCCATTACTTCATCTCTTCCTGACTTCATTCCCTATGTCCTTTCATGCCTCTGTGCCTTGGCTCAGTGGGTCTCTGCTTACTGTGCCCTTCTCATCCTGTGTCTCCATCCAGTGAGCTGCTGCTGCAATGTAACTTTTCCTGTGAAGCTTTCCACCAACCCCCCAGTCCTCCCACAGCATCTTATTTATCCTCTACAGCACTCGCTTCAGGTTGACTTACAGTAACATTTCTTCCTGTGGACTTGAGGGCAAATGCCATGTTGTCTTCATCTCTGGGTCCCCGTAGTAACTCCTACAAATCCATTATGGGCAGAGGGTTGAAATAAGTAGGCTCTGGTGCTTTCCAATGCCTTCCCTTCTTTCCTAGTCTCTTCCTCTTCCGGCTGGGATTGGCCCCTCAGATACATGATCTATACGGAAAAGTGAAATTCACAGGTAAGCCCAGCTCCCTCCCCAACCACCACTGTCTGAGCAGGGTTTGGGGTATTCTAGAACTAATGAAGGGCATGTGTGGTGTTATTGCAGCCGAGGAACTCAGCAATATGGCGTCTGAACTGGCCAAATACGGCCTCCAGCTGCCTGCCTTCAGCAAGATCGGGGGCATCCTGGCTAATGAGCTCTCAGTGGATGAGGCTGCAGGTAGGGATGGGGCTGTGCCTTGCCGGGGTTAGGCTCAGTGACTATGGGAGGATTCTGAGCCTTATACCCCTCAGATGGATTCTGGCCACTTCTCATCCCTGACAAGGCCGTTAGGCTACCTGGTTTGCCTGGTCATGCCTGAAGATTGCAAAAGGGGATGATGTCAGAGTGGCCTGCAACTGGTTGTGTTCTGGGCTGGGATTTGCTCTGGCCTACTGACCTTGTTTCCATGCCCCTTCCCAGTCCATGCAGCTGTTCTTGCCATCAATGAGGCAGTGGAGCGGGGGGGTGGTCGAGGACACCCTGGCTGCCTTGCAGAATCCCAGTGCTCTGCTGGGGAATCTCCGAGAGCCTCTGGCAGCCATCTACCAGGAGCTGCTGGCCCAGGCCAAGATGGAGAAGGCTGCCAATGCCAGGAACCGCGTAAGGAGGAGCCTTGGGGTGCAGGAGCTGAAAATCTGGGTGGCCTGGAAAATCTTGAGTGAAACCAGGACTCCTCTTTGCCCTGTTCTGTTTCTAGGTTCCAAAGGTGCTTAGAGAAATTGTAACTTGTCAGTTGTTTTAGAGAATTGGGAGAAGAATTCAGGAGAATAATGAGAGATCAGAAAAGAAGCTCTGGGGGATGGATCTTCAGAGAGGGCTGAGAGACTCTAGAATGTAGAACTGGGTGAGATTGGACTGGAGATTCTAAAGGTTGGTTTGGTTTAACTGTATCAATGCCAGGGGATTGGGCCCCCTTGATTTCCCCAGATTCCTTCCTACCAGACTGACTTTTGGCCTTGGGAAGGCCGCCAGAAAAAGAAATAGGTATATATAAGGAGGGAGGAGTAGGAGAAGATTTAATTAGTTTTCCCAGGTTCTTCTTTCAAAGTTGTTTTTGCAGGATGACGGAGAAAGCCAGGACATCTATGACCACTACCTAACTCAGGCTGAAATCCAGGGCAACATCAACCATGTCAATGGTAAGAGAAATAGGCCAGGAGGGGTTGAGGGAGTGCTCTCAGGGTAAGCCCCTGCACTGGGAGACTTGGGGATGGCTTCTCTTGGGCCAGAAGGCCTGATAGCCTCACTTGGGCCAACCTTGTTTCAGGGAAAGATCAGAGTCAAGGCTTAGTGTGCTCTGCTTTCTTGCTCTCAGCTACTGGAGCAGAAGTGGTCCTTGTCAGGGAGGCTTCTGTTTGAATAGGGATCCATGGAGAGGGCAGGGGCAGAGAGACAGGCCTTCCAGCTCTTGGTGCTGGGGGATAGTTGGACTGGGGGTCTTCGAGAAGAGAGTGTAGAGGATGGATGGGGGTAGGAGGAGGTCAAGGCAGGATGAATGGGCATTTATTTGCCTGTTTGGGTCAGGATATCCTCAGTGTCTAGGGGAGTGAGATGGAAAGGGCTGTGAAGACCAAGCTGAAGAATTTGGACTGGACCAAGTGGGCCCCAGGAACTCATGGAAGAGAGGTAGGGTAATTCTGGGCAGGCAGGAAGAGAGCAGATTCTTAGGGCTGGGCTGGGGAAGGTGAGAGGTGGGTTTCTTGCACTGTCCCTTATGGGGTCTTCATCTTTTCAGTCCATGGGGCTCTAGAAGTTATTGATGACGCCCTGGAGAGACAGAGCCCTGAGGCCTTACTTAACGCCCTTCAGGACCCTGCCCTGGCCCTGCGGGGGGTGAGGAGAGACTTTGCCAACTGGTACCTGGAACAGCTGAGCTCAGACAGAGAACAGAAAGCACAGGTCAGATCCTGTCTATTATCTGCCACCGCCCCTATCTGACTGTAGGATTGGAGAGGGCCTCTTGCTAGGGCAAAACCATTGGCAATTCTTTGTATTCAGTAGGTGCATGCTAACTGACATTTAAATTGTTAAATCACCCCCAAGCCAAATGGACTAAACTGATTAGCTTCTTCCTCCTGAGAGTTTCTCAGATTGCCTGGGAGGAACTCAGGGGCAGTCAAGTAGGCAGTGATGTGCTCCCATATAACTGGATTTGGGCTTCAGTTTAGTAATCTTATTTTCAACGTTGTTGACTTTCTTTCTTACTCTCTTTCTATTTGTATTTCCTATGTTGTTCTTTCAGATGTTTGCTGGGTGCTAAAGAGCCAAAAGTTAGAAATGGGTTAATAGGGATGGGTGGGCCAGGCTACCCTGTCCACAGGAGAGAGGTAGGATTGAGGGTGGATGGCTGGATGGATCTGGGAGCTCTTGCTGGCGGCTCCTAGAGCATGGCCCCAGGATGACTCCCTTCTGAGGCATCTCTTCCTTCTTCCAGGAGCTGGGTCTGATAGAGCTTTTGGAAAAAGAGGAGGTCCAGGCTGGTGTGGCTGCAGCCAACATGAAGGGTGACCAGGAACAAGCCAGTAAGTCATCCCTAGGCCTGAGGCCTGGCCTGGGTTTATCATTGGCCCTTGGCTGGCTTCTATGTAGAGCAGTGCAAACTGCTACCCAATTTCCTAGCCTGGCAAGGGGCTTCTCCCTTAACATAGTCTGCCCTATTCCTGGCCACGTGGAGGGACACTACAGGTAAGTTCATTAAGGCCTTAGAGACTCCTCAGGCAGTTTTCTTCCAGGCTTGTTGCTTATAATTATGATGGTTTCAACCTGCTTGAGTTCCTTGGGCTTCTGAAATGCAGAGATTTCCCAGGTAAGAAAGAAACTCATGGTCCAACTCAGTTTCCCTTAAAAATAGTATATACAAATAGAATTCTTTATTAAAAGAATGAGTTAGTGATTTTATACTCTAGGGGAATCAATGTGTATCGCAGGAGCAAGGAGAAGGAGCACCAAGGCTCATGCAGTAGCCTGTGAACACCAGGCCTGTTAAAATTGCTTGACTCTGTCTTGTCTTGCTGTCAGGTTTTGAGGCTGTTCAGTAACCATTTACCTTTTTCTAACAGAGCTTTCACACCCAGGCACACAGGAGTCCCCAGTCCACTCCTAGATAGCTTGCCTTGTCAACCCAGTTCGTTCCCACTTGTTTTTGCTGGAATAATCTTCTTAAAGCCCAGATCTGATCTTCTCTCCTCTGTTGAACCTTCATGGTTTCTTCTCTTATTTATTCTAGAATTTAGTCTTATCTCCTGGCCTTGGCAGATCAGACCTTTCCAAAGTTCTTCCCCATCCCTTCTGTTCACACTCTACCCAGTCCAGCCAAATCTGTTCTTTGATTATCCCCCAACCTTTCCTGTCTCTAAGCCTCTGGTCCTCTCAATTACATTTCTCCCATATGTTCATCTGCTAAAAGCAGGAGACAACATGCTCCCAAACCTGCCTCAAAAGCTTCCCCCTCGGTGAAGCCTTCCTGTTCTCACTCAGCCAAAATCCCTCCTCCACTGCACCACCACAGCGCGTTGAGGGTGGGGGAGTACCTCTAACACAGAGCTGACCATATTTTGCAGAGAACTGTAGGTCTCTTTATATCTTTATTTCTCCCCTGTAGATTAGGTGCCCCCTGATGCCAATGACCATATCTGCTTGGCATTTGGTAAGCCCCAATGCTTGAAAAGTAAAGCTACACCAATTCACCATAGCCCCTTGTTAGTTCCCTCCCTCCCTTTGCAGCCTAAATCGCACCACCTCAAAGCTGATTCTTTGTTCCTCTGTGCTGTGGTCAAGGTCTGGTCCCCGGAGCCCCTTGACTAACCTCATCTTAGTTACACCCCATGGCCACTGTCAGTCTTATGTTCACCTCTTTAGGGACTCATCCCTGCCATGATAGCCACTCTGCATGACATGCTGAGCTACTCAACTTCTGGGCCTGACTAATTGCTTCCTACTTAGCCTCCCCTTAAAGCAACCCAGCCCCTTTTCCTCTGCAACATTAGAAACATTTTGAACCTAGCAGACTGGTTTTTAAGATAAGTTACAAAGCCATTCTCCCTCAGACATTCCTAGCAGAACGGGGTTGGCCAGGAGAGTGGAGATGGTACCGAATGCCCAGCCCGTGCAGCCTTTCTCCCTCCTCTCCTGCAGTGTTCCAGGCTGTGCGGCGGATCAACAGCGCCATCCGGAGGGGAGTGGGGGCTGACACGGTGAAGGAGCTGATGTGCCCTGAAGCCCAGCTGCCTCCAGTGTACCCCTTTGCCTCAGCTGTGTACCAGCAAGAGCTGGCCGTGCTCCAGCGGCAGCAGCAGGGGGTAAGTTGCAGAAATAACGGTCCAGCTCTGGGGCTTCCGAGCTGCTAGAGGGATCAGGGCAGTCAGTCGAGAGCAGCCTCTGAGGGCAGCTCGTAGATGCTGCAAGAGATTGTGGGAGGGGGGAGGCTACCATCCTTGCCTTCCTGAGCATATTATAATCACCAGTACCCTTGATCAACCACAGCCGTACACACTGATTTAGTCCTAAAAAGAACCCAATAATGTAAGTATTATTATTTCCATTTCAGAGACGAGGAAACCGAGAGTCAGAGGTTAAGAAACTTGGCCTAACACAGCTGTAACTGGCAGTGCTGGGAGTGAATGCAAGTGTGGATATACTCAAAGCCTGTGATTTTCAGCACTCCACCCCAATCCATGCAGCTTCTCTGGCTGTGGGGTGATAGGGTCCTCCCTCAGGGAGGTCTCAATCAGTTGGAGGAGTTAGAACACACCCAAGGGTCCAGACAAAGACCCAGGGAAGGAAGAGTACATGATCTGGGTAGAGGAAGACTTCAGACCAGGGGAATGGAGGGAGCAGAGCTGGGGGAAAGTTTCCTAGAAGAGAGGAGAATGGAATAGAGAGACATACCCGCAGCAGCCAGGTACAGAGCATCTCCAGGCACAACCTGGACACAGGCACGACCCTCAGGAAGGGCACAGTCTCTGCATATGGATAACTAGAGTTCAAGGAAACAATGAGTACTTAGAGGTAAAGTACGGTGACTAAGGTGGGGGACTTGAGGGCCAGACCTCCTAAGTTCAAAGCCAGCTCTTCTGCTTCCTGGCTTGGATCTTAAACAACTTATTTACCTTCTGTGCCCCTCAGTTTCTTCAGATGTTAAATGGGGCATTAATATGTTTACCTCATAGGGTTGTCTTAAGAATTAAATGAGTTAACATATGTGCTTAGAAAAGAGCCTAGCACAGAATGTCACCTAAGTTTTAGCAGTTATCATTATTATTACTTAGCAATGTTTTATTTGTAAAGGAAGGGTGCTCCAGACAGAGGAAATAGTACAAGCGGCATTTGAAAAAGAGGAGAGGAACAAGCAGGGAAGTGGGGCCATGGCCTCTCCAGTGTGCAGTGCAGAGTGGAGATGATCACTTTATCTTCATCCCTGTGTGCCAGGGCCTGGCACAGTTCCTAACATGTAGTCGGGATCAGAAGGAAAATGTTACGTAACTTGCATTTCTTGACTATGCGTTCTCTGAGCCTCCGTTTTCTCATCTGTGAAATGGTTGGATAGTAGCAGTACCTACCTCACTAGTTATGAAAGTTAGGTGATGATGTATATGAAATACTTATACACTGAGCACATAGTGAATATTCTTAAGGGCTGTGTGGTGACATTTTAGCAAATGAACCAGGCCATTGGAGTTTTGGGATGGAGACTCTGGGATATTCAGGAATCTTGAGGGCAGGATGGAGGGCTGGCCCCCAGGCCCTTCACCAGCCCACTTGGGAATCATCTCCCCCACCGTTGTAGGAGCTTGGCCAGGAGGAGCTCTTTGTGGCCGTGGAGATGCTCTCAGCTGTGGTTCTGATTAACCAGGCCCTCGAGGCCAGGGATGCCAGTGGCTTCTGGAGCAACCTGGTGAACCCTGCCACGGGCCTGGCCGAGGTGGAAGGAGAGAATGCTCAGCGGTGAGAAAGGTTTAGCCACATGCTGGATATGGTGGGCATGGGAGAGTGGAGGGAACATAGCCAAGACTCAGAACTCTGCTGCTTGGAGACTTGCCTTCTGCATGCCCACTTCCTGGGCCCAGGCAAACCCTCCTATGTTTCTTCCTGAGAATAGGTGAGTTCACAGTCATCCCTCTTTCCTCCATTCATCCATTCTTTCATAGCAATTGTTTGAGAGCCCATCCATGTGCCAGATACTATTCTAGGTGCTGGGAAACAGCCATGAATAAAATGAAGGTGTCTACTCTCATCAAACTTACATGCTAGTAGAGGGAGACAGACAAAAAACAAATATGTCAGATGATTAGAAGGATTAAAAGAGAGGAAGAATTATGGAGAAAATAGGGCAGGGCAAAGGGGATGAAGGGTAGGGACATGGTAGGGGTGGTTCTTCTATTTTACATAGGGTGGTTCTAGAAGGCGTCTTTGATAAGGGGGTCATTTTTGAGAGACACCTAAAGGGCATGGGTGATTGCCATGAGGCTATACAAGGGCAGAGGCCTGAGAAAGACATGTGCTTGGTGTGTTCAAAAAGCACACGGAATGGAGTGACAAAGGGAGAGTAGGAGGAGGTGAAGATGGAGGAGCAGAGGTCAGACTGTGTAGGCCTCTGGCGTTTACTCTGAGTGAGAAAGGATACCCCGGGAAGGAGCAGGGAGGGAGATGAGCTGACCTACTTTTAACAGGATCACTCTGGCTGCTGTGCTGAGAATTGACTGTGAGGGTTCAAGGGGAGAAGCAGGGAGACCTGTTAGGCAGCTGTTGGAGTAATCCAGGCAAGAGATGACATGGGCTTGGTCTGGGGTGGTAGCAGCAGAGGAGGTTGAAAGAGAGTGGGATTCTGAATATATTCTGAAAGCAGAACTGACGGAATTTGGTATGTAGTGGATATAGAGGATAAGAGAGAGGGGAATCAGGTATGACTCCAAAGATTTTTAGCCTAGGAGGTTAGAGTTAATATTTACTAAGATGGGAAAGGCTGTGGGAGATGCAGGTTGGGTAGGGTTCCCCCTACAGGAGTGCAAATGTTGAGATTTTGGGTTTGAGGTGCTTATTAGACATTCACCTGAACATACCAAAGAGGCACGTGGGATATGTGAATGCCCTGGAGGTGTAATTTTGGGATTCATTAGAATATGGGGTTTAAAACTATGAGGTTAGGAGAGATCACCTGGGAAGTGAGTATGGAGAGAAGAGGTTTTCAGACTGAGCCTTTGGATGCTCCAATGTTTAGAGGTCAGGAAGGACCCAGCAAAGGAGGCTTAGAAAGAACAACCTGTAAGGTGAGAGGAGAACCAAGAGGATGGACTGTCCTGGAGGCCAAGTGAGGAAAGCATATCAGGTGTTTCCCCTGACTCCTGGCCAGCAGTGCCCGTGCTGCTCACCTCATTCTCTCTCACCCCACTACTAGTTACTTTGATGCCCTGGTGAAGCTGCGACAGGTGCGTGGAATAGATGGGGACTTTCTGAGCTGGAATGACTTGCAGGCCGCTGTGAGCAAGGTCAACGCCCAAGTCCAGGAAGAGACCGATCGTGAGTTAAGCCTAGAGCTGGGGAAGACAGCCTAAAGTGGCAGCCCCATCCCTTAGTCATAAGTCTCAGGGTACCTGCCCACCTGCATCTCATTCTCAGAGGTCCTCGCAGTCAGCCTCATCAATGAGGCTCTAGACCAGGACAGCCCTGAGAAGACCTTAACCGCCCTGCTGCTTCCTGCTGCTGGCCTGGACCACATCAGCCTCCCTGTTGCCCCTCGCTACCATCTTTTTCTCGTGGAGGCCAAAAGGCAGAAGGTCAAGGTAAGGCTTGGGCTGACTGGGATGGACACCAGAGCAGGGCCTGTGCCCAGTGTATACCCTGGGAGAGCCCTGGTCTAATGGATAGAGTCCCTCCCTGGGGCAGGGGGCAGGAGAGGTTCCAATCTGAAAGGGGACTGGCCCCCATTGCCGTGACTGAGAGGCCAGGGCAGACAGTTGAGCTGAACAGCTCTAGTCTCCAGCACAGAGAGAATGGTGGGTCTTTGTGCATGGGAAGAGCCCAAGACTTGGAGCCAGAGGTCTTATTGACCATGAGACTTGAGCAAATCCCTTAGTGTCTCTGAGCTCTATTTATTCATCTGTAGACTATTACATACCCTGGTCCTACCTGCTGGAACAGGGGTAAAAATCTAATGAATTGAAGAACGTGACAGGGTTTGAACCTGTGATGCCCTGAGTATCTGGCAGTATAGAGAGCAGTTGAGAGCCAGGGCACTGGAGCCAGACTATTTGAGTTTGCCTCCTGGCATTCTGACCCGGCACACATTACCTAACCTCTCTGTGCCTGAGTGTCGTCACCTACAAACTTGTGATAATAGTGAACTTTTCTCATGGTTATGGGGTTTAAATGACATAACATGACAGTAATATTAGCTAGCAGTTATTGAGTTTTCACTTTATGTCCAGCATTATGTGCTTTACAAGTGTTGATTCACAAGAAAGTGCCTTAGAACAGTGCCTGGCACATAGGCAGTGCTGAATAAAATGTTAGTTTAAAAAGTCTATTATTAATGATGAGAGTTGGGAGGGAGTAGTATCTGGGATTGGGTGAGGTAAGGGAGGGAGCAAGCCTTTATCAGTCTTATGGTGTGCCAGGCACAGGCTTACTTGACTTGTGTTCTCATGTAATCTTCCCAATTCTCTGTGTGGTAAAAGTGGATGAGGAGGAGAAAGTGAAGGTCAGGGTCAGGATTGGCCTGAGGAGGTGTGAATTGAGGCTTCGGGGAAAGGGGAGTGGGGAGTGGGGGCAGGGAGGTGGAGCCTCCACTGTGGGCCATCCCTGGGCATGGCTGCGGCACAAGGGCTGGAATAGGGCTGTTGAGAGAGTTGTGGATACTGGGGGATATAGAGGCTGTACAGAACCCCTGGGTGTTTTGAGGGTGCTATGGCCAAGCTGAATTGATGCTAGGTACAGCTTAAAGGCAATGTGGGAAAAGGCAGAGCCTTCTGAGCCTGGCAGCAGTCCAAGGGAGCTACAAGGCCTGTCTGCACAGAGACAAGAAGAGGGCAGAGAGGATCACCATCACTGCCACCTCCGACATCTGCCTGCAGTTTTGTCCCCATGGGCAGCTGGGCCTGTAAACTGGGGCAGACGCATGTGGGGTCTCGTCTTTTTCCACCTCTTTCAATTTGCCAGGTGACAGGGGATCCTGGAGCTGTGCTGTGGCTGCAGGAGATCCGCCAGGGAGTGATCAGAGCCAACCAGGACACAAATGCAGCTCAGAGAAGTAAACGGCCCTGCAGGGAGGAGGGTTGGGAGAAGGGAGGAGACGAGAGCTCAGCAAGAGCCCAGCTAATCAGGTAGCCCTCCTAGCCTCCTCTCCCTCCCTTCCAAGCTCTGTGGGGAGTCAGGCCAGCATCAGAGCAGGTGGGTTGCTGCTTAGACCATAGGACGGATTTCCCAGCAGCCAGCTGGGCAGGAAATGCTCAGGAGTTGAGAGCCCACAGTCCACCCACAGGCTCCTTCTATGCCTTCCAGTGGGCACATTCCCTACAGCTTGAGCATGTGAAATCAGGTAGTGGCCAAAAACCCATCCCATTTCTGCTGGAAGCCTGAGTTTGGCTTCTAACAATCAACTCTGGCTTGAGAATGTTTAGTCTTGAAGGTGGGAGAAGAGGCATTGGCAGAAATTTGAGGAAAAACTGGCAGAATCAGGACAAACAAACACTGGTGTTCTGGTGTGGGGCGTCGATGGCATTAGTTCTCAGAGTCTGAAGTCCCTCTGTCCATCTATCTGTGTGCGACTGGAAGTCAGGTGCCACGTCAACTACTCCCACTTCTTGGACTCTCTTTTCCTAAGAAATGTGACCTGAGTTTCTCTAGCCATATCCTGCCTTTAAGTTGAATTTTCCTTTTACCAAACCCCAGCCCAAGTCCAGGAATGCTTCCTTACTGCTACTTTTTCCTGAAAGCACAGCTGCAAGCTTTTTTATTGTTATTATTTTTTTTTATCATCTATGCCTGTGTCCATCCTATTTTGTCCATCAGAGGGGTCTTTTTTGGTGTCCTCCTCCTCTGACTCCTTCCCCAGCAGCTAGGACAGGGCCTGTGGGAGCTCAGGGGGAAGGACTGACTTCTCTCTCCTGATGTCCCTGTCAGTGGCTCTTGGTGTGGCTGCCATCAATCAGGCCATCAAGGAGGGCAAGGCAGCCCAGACAGAGCGGGTGTTAAGGAACCCCACTGTGGCCCTCCGAGGGGTGGTTCCTGACTGTGCCAGCGGCTATCAGCAAGCCCTGGAAGGTGCCATGGCAAAGAAGCGGCGCCCAGGTAACAGCTTTATCCTACCCCTCCTCTTCTCTGTCTATCCCGGCCACCCCTTGCGTCCTTATTGAAGCTTTTCAGCTCATCTTGGCTTCCTCTTAGGGGACACAGGTCTCTGGGTTCAGCATGATATGAAGGATGGTACCGCCTACTACTTCCATCTGCAGACCTTTCAGGGGACTTGGGAGCGACCCCCTGACTGCCACCTCAACACCTCCCACCTGACTTGGGAGGAGATCCAGGTTGGCAAGGCCCCTGCAAGGGAGGGGAATCAGGGATGGGGGATTCCCCGCAGGAGAAACTTCTGCCCACCAAGAGCCCACAGACTCTCTCCTGCCTCCACAGTCAGCCGTTACCAAGGTCACTGCCGCCCATGACCGCCAACAGCTCTGGAAGGCCAACGTCAGCTTCATCATCCAGCTCCAGGCTCGCCTCCGTGGCTTCCTGGTTCGGCAAAAGTTTGCCAAACATTCCTGTTTTCTGAGGACCTGGCTCCCAGCAATCATCAGGATCCAGGTGTCAGGCTCTGGCTTTCTGCATCTTCAGGGCCTGGCTTTATCTACGCTTACGGTTTCTACCCTCCTGCCTTTTTGCTGAGTGGGGTTGGGATGACTTTTTGGCCTCTAAAGAGTAGTGGTTAAGAGCATGGATTCCGAAGCCAGACTGCCTGGGTTTGAATCCCAGCTCTCCTCCACTTATTAGCCATGTGACCTTGACAAGTTACTTTCTCTCTCTCCCTCAGTTTCTGGATACCCCTCAGTTTCCTCATCTGTCCCTCAGTTTTCTCATCTGCAAAATAGGGATAATGATAGCATGCACCATACAGGGTTGTTATGAGGATTAAATAAGGTAAGGTGACATCTGTAAAGCGCTTAGAACAGTGCCTGGCAGGTAGGTAAAAAGGGGGGGTAAGTGCTACCTACCATCATCATCATCACCATCCACAGAATATGGAGAGCTGGCTTCCCCATGGGGAGAGCAAAATAAGATGTAGTAAGAAGAATTAAATTTCAACACCAGGAAGGAGTTCTCGACTAAAAGAGGAGTAGGGAAGAGCTGGCAGTAGTTAAACAGAAGAGGGGTAGACTATGCCTAAGGGAGAAAAGAGTCTTCTATCATTCCTCTTCAACCAGTCCTCTCCATTTTTATTCTTCCAACCTATGGGTGGTCCAGTGTGACCTCTGAGTGCTACCCACAAGTAACTGGGACCTGAGGCCCATTGGGAGGATAGCCAGGGGCACTGTACAAGCCAAGGATGAAGGGAGTTGGGCAAACAGAGATTCCCTATGCAGACATGATATGGGGGGCCTCATGGAGGTGATGGCAATGTAAAAATACTTTACTTAGTAAACATCTTTGAATGGCCACTATCTACAAAGCGTACCACATGGCACGGGGCCAGGGCGGGGAGGGACGTGAGACACACAGGTGAGCAAACACATCTCCCCCTTGCAGGAGCTAGAGTACAGTTGATGTTAGACACTGTGATAATAGGAGACAAAGACAACACCAGAGGCCCCCAAAGGAGACAGATGGGCAAGACTGAGCCTGGCAAAAAGGCCCCTGGTTATGATCTAGGGCATGGGGGTGGTACTTGAGAGCTCAGGTTTTGGTGTCAGAGGCTGGAGTAAGCTTCCCAGTCCTACCATTTCCAGCCATATGACCTTGGGATACTTAAGTCCTTAACCTTGGGTAACATAACCCTTCTCCAACACAGTGTCCTCATTGATAACCTCGTGGTACTCACCTCATTTGGTGATTATGAGGATTAAGTAGGAAAATTACATGTAGCACTTAATGTGGCAAGTGTTCCCTTGATGGTAGCTATTATGAAATGTTAAATTTGGGGGCATTGGTCCCAGAACTCAATACAAAACCTTAATAATCTGCATTTAATGGTCTGAATCATAGGGATTCCTCTCTCCTGATCCCAGATTGGAATTTCATACTAACTCTAAAGAGATGAAAAGCCAAACCAAGGCAAGAGATGGAGTCAGATGGAACATTCTCCACTAATACCGGAGCTGTAGTCTCAGGCCACTAGCCCTTCAGCTATGAGGAAGTGAGAGTCAGAAATGAGGCCCCTTGAGTATGCCAAGATTTTAATCTCCTCTGAAAGCTCTGACACTGGATAGGATTCCAATCAGGGACCTGAATTCTGACCAGTGCAGATTGGGAGGCCCCTCTTTAAGGAGGAGCCATGTGGGTGGGTAGGAATAGGAGCAAAGGGGAGACCCCTCTGCCTTTCCCTACAGGCAACTGTCTGGAGAGCATGCCAGGAGATCCTGGAGCAGGGGAGGGAGGGGTGCTGAGGGGGAATATGGGAATGGACTCCCTGGCCTTTAAGTTCCTAGAGAGCTGGTATCATGGTGCCAAGCTGCCTCTTGTACACCCTGTTCCAAAAGAGTGGTCAGTGTAAGCCTTAGGGGAAAGCTCTAGGGAAGGACTGGGAAGACAATCAGATGCAAGGGGATAATCTTAAATTCCACTAACTCAGTGCTCAAGTCCTGAGCACTGGGGAGATGTTTGACATGGCCCTAAAAGACAGGAATGATTTCAGTTGGTAGAGATTACACTAGAGGTTGAGGGTGGGGGAAAAAAACAAAGACTCAAGGCCAGAATAACAAGGCGTGTTTAGAGGAAAGTGAAATTTCTGACGAGGCTAGAGTCCTGAAGAAGGTAGGGAACCATAGAAAGTTAGATGGGGAGTGGGAGGGTCATATCATTGAGAACTTCTGGAAACTTCGGGGCTGGGAGAGACATAGTCCAAGTGATGCTTTAGGAAAATTAATCTCACGTAAGCTTAGGGTGAGAGGTAATTGGCTCGTAGGAAGGAGACCAAAATAGAAGGGAGCCACGAGATTTGTGTTTTAGAGGCCAAGTGGGGCATGTTTATGGAGGAAAAGATCAGTTGGACCCTTTGCAGTAGAGCAGCCTGGGAAGAAGCCACTGGACTGGCAGCTGAACTATTGGGGACTTTGGAGTGAAGATTTTCTTAGAGCCGGGGTCAGGAGCTAATACAGTTGCAAAGAAAAGTGTGAGTTATGAGAGCGATAATGACCTGCTGCTCAGACAGCCATTGGCAGAGATGGCGGGCACACGACTCTGGGCCTGTACACACTCGCCATCCGTGGAAATGTGTGCTTTGTCAGATGGTTCCCTAACCACTCTCTGCACTTGTAAGGGAGGGTGGCGTGTCTGATAGTGTGTGGGTGGTCTGTATACGGGTGTATGAGTATATTTTGGGGTATATGGTGCATAAGAGTTGGTGAGTAGGTGTGTGCTTTATTAATATCTTTTAAGCCTGTATTTTACAGTTGTGTTTCTGTGAGGAGGTGTTGAGGAGTGTGGGTGTGTATATTTGATAGTATTCCACGTGTCTGTGGGTGTGTGTGTGTGCATATATCTACTGGGACCAGGGAGTATGGCAGGGGGCGTGGTAGGGCAGGTACTTGATCTTCCCCATGAAGTTGGAAGTTCTTTAAAATCAGGGAGAGTTTTCCCTCCCCCCTCTGCTTGCCTGTCCCCCTACCTTTCCTGAAGAACCCAAGACAAGGATTTTCCTGCAAGCTTCTCGTGTCTACAGGAACCATCTTTTTCTCTCCCAATGTGCAGGCTCATTGGCGGGGACACAGGCAGCGGAAGACTTACCTGGAGAGGTTGCAGTACTTAAAAGCAAACGTGGATGCTGTGATCAAGGTAGCTATAGTGGTTTTGGCAGCTTCCTATCTCTCATGGAGAGCCTTCTGAAAACAATTCCTAGTCCTCTTACCTCTTTGTGACCTCTGAAATTGGCTGAATTGGCCTGGATCTGAGGGATAGACCCTCAAGCCTGAGCTCTGAGGCAGTGTCTCTTCTTCCAGATCCAGGCTTGGGCCCGGATGTGGGCAGCTCGGAGTAGATACCAGAGACGTCTGCGCTACTTCCAGAAGAATGTGAGTTGTCATCCTGCTCCCCCTGCCCCCATACCCAACCTTTACCCATGAGACCAGGGTAGGGCAGCCAGTGACCCCTTCCCATCTGTGTTCATGGCAGGTTAACTCCATTGTGAAGATCCAGGCATTTTTCCGAGCCAGGAGAGCCCGGGATGACTACAGGATGTTAGGTGAGCTGCCTGGCCTACCCTCTGTGTGTAGGAGTAAACTGGCTGCTTTCCCTCGTCTCTCTCTGCCGGTCTTGTGGCTTTCAACAGTCAGCCTGCAGAAAATCACACCAGCCTCCACCACCCCAAAACTTTCTAATTGGGACCCTAGATAAGGTGTTTTGCTTTTTTGAGTCCTTTTCTCCCATTGACAGCTGATGTCCACAATCCTGAGTGTGTCTTAGGACCTGAGGTGTGTGGAGGAATGAGAAAATGTCCTGCCTGTGGGGATCTCCCAGTTTGAAGGGAGAGATGGGAATCATCCCAGGGCCAGGTGGGTCTAGATATCCCTCAGGGCTCCGCAACAGGTCAGGGGAGGTAGTCACAAGTTGTCTGTGCGGAATGGGGAACAGGGATTATAACAAAGCCCCTCTGCCCACCCCCATAACCAATAGCCATGTCGCAGGGGAACCTCCTCTAACAAGGTCCTTTCTGTACCAGGCTTAGGTTATCTTCCTGGTGCTACCACCAAAGCAGAAAGAGAAGGATCTTTTGCTTCTCCTTAGAGGTCCAGGCTTCTCCCACTTTCTGCTCTTCCCTGACCTGTGACTCTTCCACCTCCTGACCTCAGTGGTCCAGCATATGCAAAGGCACATACAGAGTCCTTTGAGGAGTTTGAGGAAAAGCACTTGGGGAGCCCCATCTTCCTGCCCTGTATTTCCCAGTAGTTGGGTATGCATTTAAAGCCTTAAAGAGGTCCTTCTAGGTGGCCCTTTCCCCCGACCTTAAAGTCCAGATGTGCAGTCCTTAGGGGTCCTCTACCTTTTTGTGAAGCTGACAAGTTGGTCCATTTCCTTGCTCACCTCTAGCCCCTGAGTTCAGGTTGAATACAATGCTCAGGATTCACCTCCCTCACCTGCTTGCTCCCTCTTCCCCCTGCTCTGCCACAAGGGCTCTGCCTACCCCATCTCTCACCACTGGACACTTGGGCCCATCTGCTTCTGGACAGTTAGCTTCTTTTCCTCCTTCTCATCTCTCCCCAGACTGGCCCTTTCTATTTTTTTCTCTGGCTATTACACTCATCCCACTGCCCTGGTCATCTTCTATCTTCTGTTTCTTCTCTTTACTTTATAGTTTTTCTGGAAGAACTTGTTCTTCCCAGTTCTGTCTTCCAACTTCTTAGCCACCCAAGCTGTCCAGAGCTCTACCACTTACCAGTTCTGTGTCCCTAGGCAAATTACTTCATTTCTTTATTGGCTCAGTTTTCATTTATAAAATGGAGATGATGAGAGTACCTGTCTTGTAGGGTTATTTTGAGGATTAGGTTAAGTTAATGGACTACATTTCATCAAATCCCAGATGCCATCTATCATCTTAGCCATCAATTGGTGGCACCCCATTGCCCTGAGAATAAGGTCCAGTCTTCTAACCATGGCTTCCAAGGCTCTCCGTGATCCAGCATCTCCCTACCCCTCCACCCTCACTGCCCTGCTCACCGCCTCTGCACCCTCTGCACTGTGCACCAGACATGAAGGACTTCCGTACCCCCAATAGCCCACACTCTCTCTCTCTCTTCCCTCCTTTTCACAGACATCAGGTTGGGCCTCAGCCCTGCCAGGAAGACTTTCTTTGGTTTTCAGGTGGGATTGGGTGGGCCACTTTTGTTCTCCCAAAGATCCCTGTGCTCGTCCCTCTCAGAGCATTAACCACAACGTAGTGAACTGTGGTTTGCGTTTGTCTCCTTTTCCTACTGTACTGGGAACCTTTAAGGACAGGGTTTAGTTTTATTCATCTTCTAAATCTGACTCCTTTATTTATTATTTGCTGTGGAACCTAGGGCAAATTACTTAACCTCTCTGCCCCTCAGCCTTCTCATTAGTAATAGTAGACTGACCTTACAGGGTTGTTTTGAGTTCTGTAAGGCACTTAGAATGGTATCTGGTCTACAATAAACATTATATTTGTTGTTGTTTTATTATTCTCTGTAGCTTAACTCAGAGGCTTCTCTGCTCAAATACCAACTCCAAAGGCAGGGAGAATCACCATCTAGCTTTGACCTCCCCTGTATAATAAAACATGCTGAGCATCCCTTCCACCCTTGCTTCCCCCTGTGTACAGACACTCCTGATAGAGGAGGGTTGTGTGAGGGGCAAGCGGGGCCGAGTGGAGGCCCAGATGGGTTGAAGTGAGCCTGGAATGAAGGATGGGAAGCAAGTTGACCCAGCAGGAGTGGGGAGGAAATTTGAGGTAGACTAGGGAGGCCTGGGAGGGATCATCAGAGGGAGCTGGGACTCCAGCATTGGTTTGGGAGACCATTAGGATAGGCCCAGACTGGGGATGAATCCAGAGGCAGGGGAGAAACAGCTCCTATGTTACATCTGGTTATAAGACAAGGAACTCTGGGACAGGGCTGACTGCCCACTGCCCTCCAATTGCAAGCAGAACCAGTTAGAAGACTGGAGGTTGGGAGCTTGCTGGCCTCAAGCAGAATGGGTACTGAGAGTGGGATAACTCAGGCAGGGAGCTGGTGAGGAGGGCATGCCTGATCCTGACGCCTCCTCCCTTCCTGACAGTCCATGCGCCCCACCCTCCTCTCAGCGTGGTGCGTAGATTTGCCCACCTCTTGAATCAAAGCCAGCAGGACTTCTTGGCTGAGGAGTTGCTGCTGAAGCTCCAGGAAGAGGTGGTCAGGAAGATCCGGTCCAATCAGCAGCTGGAGCAGGACCTCAACCTCATGGACATCAAGATTGGCCTACTAGTGAAGAACCGAATCACCCTGCAGGTAGGGGCCCACCAGTTCACCTCCATCCCCCAAACTTAGCCACCTCTGGTGAGGTGACATTGGCCATTCCCTGGTCACCCAGCAAATCTTTTTACAATGTGTGGATTTTATAGCCCAGCTCAGGTCTTTGTCTCAGGTGTCCTCTGCTCTTCTAGTAAGCCATTTCTTGGGGGCACATGATATAGTTGAAGGAACACTGGACATAGAATTGGAATACCTGAGTGTGCTAGTCCCTGGTTATGGGATGGACTGTGAGCTGACCATTTAACTGCCAAGTCTGTTTCCCCATTAGTGAAGTGGGAATAATGAGAGTGTCTACCTCACCAGGCCAAATGCATAGTTATGAAAGCTCCTTAAATCATAAATTACCGTACAAATATGCAGTGATGGAGTGGTAGTGAAATAGTGTTACCTCCTCAAATGTATACAACAGTCTGGGAAGAGATAATAACATAAACTGACAGACATGATGCCTCAACCAGGCAACCCACTGCTCCTTGGAGACTCACTCCTATGAAAGCAGAGGTGCCAGATGGAGTCTCGGGACAGTAGGAGGGGCCTCGCCTCATCCCAGAAAAATTTATGTCCCTTCACTCATCCCTGTTCCTTGAGCAGCAGAAAGCCCTGGCTCTCCAAGGTCTCCTAGACCATATGTTCCATGCTCTGTGCTGGCCTGGGCTGGTTGTATGACCCGCTCCCCTACCCTGTAGGAAGTGGTCTCCCACTGTAAGAAGCTGACCAAAAAGAATAAGGAGCAGCTGTCAGATATGATGGTAATGGACAAGCAGAAGGGATTAAAGTCACTGAGCAAAGAGAAACGCCAGAAACTAGAAGCATACCAACACCTCTTCTACCTGCTCCAGGTAAGCCGAGGACTTTGGGACCTCGAGGCCTTTATGTCTGTGCCTTTGTCTCCATGCAAGTTGTCCTTTCCCATAAGCCTAAGGCCTCCTCCCCAGGGAAAGAGACTGCCTCTTCCTCTGTTGGTCTGGAATTGTTGCCAGTATCCTGAGAAAATATGACAATGCCTTCTCCTTTCCAAGTTTCTTTATCTGATCACTAGTCCCTCAGTGCATTATCAGCCATTCCTGTCTTCCCCATTGCTTGCAGACTCAACCCATCTATCTGGCCAAGCTGATCTTTCAGATGCCTCAGAATAAAACCACCAAGTTCATGGAGTCAGTGATTTTCACTCTGTACAGCTATGCCTCCAACCGCCGAGAAGCCTATCTCCTGCTCCAGCTGTTCAAGACAGCGCTCCAGGAGGAAATCAAGTAGGTTTTCCAGATGTAAAGGAATGGGAAGAGAATGGGGTAAAAGACACCAACATTGGCTCCGTCACAAGGTGACAATTTGTTGAGATTTGAGGGTGAAAATGGAATCAGAAGACCTCTTTTCCCTACCTCCTTTGAAGAAACTGTAAAACAACTCCTGGGATGACAGAATGGGAAGACATGGGTTGATTGATGTGTTAGCACAAAGAATGAGATAGAGACAGCGGGACAGTCCTTAAGAGGGGGACAGCAGAGCAGGCTTCTAAGAGCCAGAATCTCAAAACAGAATAGCAACTCTTTGTCCCACACAGTAGCAGGAGACCAGCTTCAATGACCTCTTGAACTACAGGTCAAAGGTGGAGGAGCCCCAGGATGTGGTGACAGGCAACCCAACTGTGGTGAGACTGGTGGTGAGATTCTACCGTAATGGGCGAGGACAGAGCGCCCTGCGGGAGATCCTGGGCAAGGTTATCCAGGACGTGCTGGAGGACAAGATGCTCAGTGTTCACACAGACCCTGTGCACCTCTATAAGAGCTGGATCAACCAGACCGAGGCCCAGACAGGGCAGCGCAGGTGAGCAGACTGGGCATAGGAAGAGTTGCCTTTGATCAGTGTGATCTGAAACCCCACTGGGGAAGCTTAGGTGTGCTTTGAAGGAGGGATATAAATAAGCATGCTGATTTATGCAAATATGACACCAGCCCTGTAAGAGTAAATAAGGTAGCCTTTCAGACCCCCTTTGATAATTAACATGGAACTGATGTAAATGACACCAGGCCTGGTGGGCTTAACATAGAATAAGCACAGTTGCGTGTGGAAATTGCTTAATTGTTGTGTCAGTGCTTACAAATGACTTGTCAAATTTGCTGAGAGTTGGGATATGCATTCCTTATTGATATGAATATAGATGAATATTGAATTTACAGATGAATAGACAAATGAAATAAAGAAATAGGGGGATTTACTCAGATGGGCAGCTACTAGGGAAATTGAGCTGCTGGGGAGAGCTGGCAGTGCTGGAGGCTACTTTGGATGGGACAGGAGGCTTGTTCGTGGGGGGAATACTAAGCCCTGGCCCAGCTATCTCTACTGCCCCAACTGCCAAAGATGATGCAGGGCGCCCCCAATTTCCTCCTGGTTCCCCTTAGGAGTCTTTCCTCAAACATCCAGGTTCTCTGTTTCTTCCTACTCCCTTTCACCTCCTTGTGTGTACTTCAGCACTTTCTTCTTCACCTTCCACCCACATCTCTCCAGCCCTCTCTGAGCCCTTTCCCTCATTCTGGCCTGATCCCCATTAGTATGCTGGGCTGTCCTTAATATGTTTGTGGTTTGTGTGAGATCCTGTTGTTAGATAAAGAGTTTAAGAGGTAGGCCCTTAGGGAAGGGAGGCTATGGGAGAGGGCTCTGGTTGATGCCTTGTCTCTCTCTGCCCACAGCCACCTCCCCTATGACGTCACCCCAGAGCAGGCCTTGAGCCACCCTGAGGTCCAGAGGAGACTGGACATCTCCCTCCGCAACCTCCTCGCCGTGACTGAAAAGTTCCTTGTAGCCATCATCTCATCTGTGGACGAAATTCCGTAAGTGAGACGGGGGATCTCAAGGGGGCCAGGCCACCATGGGAGTGCAGGTCAAGGGTGATAGTCCTAAAGGGAGGAAAACAGGAAGGGAAATGGAGCTGGGGTGCTCAGAGGAATTCTAGATGTGTGGAGGATGCTTGAACCCCCTGCTAGAGAGCGGAGCTGGAGTACAGCACGCAAGGTCTGTGTGAGGCCCACCAGGACATCCTGGAACCAGAGAAGGGAACCCAAAATGATGACAGGGACATACAGTCTGAGAGCAAGCACGGGAAAAATAGGACTCTTCGTTCTACAAAGGCAAAATTAAGAAATATTTCAAAGTGGTAAAGCCCTTTATAGTTATCTCCTTTCATGGACTTGCATGTCCTTTCATGGACATGGATAAAATGTGGTACAATCAGCTTGTGGCAAATGCTTAATAGGTGTTAGCTGCTATTATCATCATTATATAATTATTTTATGCTCCTAACCCAAAGATATAGATAGTACTATTCCCATTTTACAGGTTAGAAAACTGAACATCATAGGCTAAATGATTTGCCCGAAATCAAACTAACTGTTAACTGGCAGAGCCAGATTTAAATCAGGGCTTTGAACCTTACACTGAGGTTGAGTATACAGTGGTATATTGAAAATTTAGTCAATAAATGTTGTTTGAAAAGCAGATGAATGAAAACGTTGACAAGGTGGTCAACATTGGCTCCATCTTTCAGCCCGCCAGCATTCCTGGAGCTCAGTGCTGCACCAGGCAGGCGGGGATGCCCAGAGTCCCTCCTCCAGCTCCCCAGACCTGGAGAACAGGGTTAAGGTTTACATTTAAGGTTTGGGAAAGGTTGTCCTAGGCTAAATAAAGGAAAGTACACAATGAGCTATAAACTTCTGTCTCTGCTACCCTAGGAAGTGAAAATAGCTTTTAAACAAATTTAATTAAATTTGTAGGTGGCCTGTCCATAATAGGAAGAAAAGGAAAATCTAGCACTTTTGAATAGCACTCTACCGTTAGAGATTACTTTCACAAACATTATTTCATTTGATCCTCACAAATACCCTGTGAGATTGGGAGGGCAAAAATGGTCATTCCCACTTTCCAGGCCAGGAAATAATCACAAAGGAGAAGGAAATAGCCCAGGATGATATCTCTGTTAGTAGCAGGGTCAGGCCGGGAGCCTACAGCTTCTCCTCGCAGTTCATTGTTCCCCCCAGGCCTTGCCTCCAGCCCAGACCAGGCCCCTCACAGTTCTCCTTAATAGCTGACAATGTTGTCAACCTCGGAGCCGCCTGAGCTGTCCTGGGACAGGGTTTTGGCTGTGGGTGTCAAGGTACTCAAGTAAAGATCTAAACGTGCCTCTGTGGAGGAAGGTGGGATGGATATGGGATCTGGGGTGTTCCGCAGGGGAAATTAGAGGATGCCAAAGAAGAGCTTCTTGGGCCTCACTGAGGCTGTGTGAGAGCTTAGTGGGTGACATGGCCCTGGTCCTGGGAACTGACTTGCAGCAGGGTGGGGCTGGAGGTGAACACAGTCAGAGAGCCTTCAGGAGGGAGGTGGACATCAGGTGCCTTGAGAGCTCAGGAGAAGAGTCACCTGGGTTGGGAAAGATCTGAGAAAGGAGGGATGCTTGGAGGAAGGCAGCGGGTGGCTGGCTGTGGAGAGTGGAGGGACAGCGCTGCAGCCCAACCCTGGGGTGGGTGACCTGGGGATGGAGAGGCAGCCAGGCACTCAGGCCTGAGCTCTGGTGGAGAGAGATGGGCAGAGCCACAGGGCATCTAGTTCTTTGTTCCCAGGTATGGGATGCGATATGTGGCCAAGGTCCTGAAGACAACTCTAGCAGAGAAGTTCCCCGATGCCACAGAGAGCGAGGTCCACAAGGCGAGTGATGTCTCTCCTCCCCCACCTTCCAAGCCCTCCTTTGCCTCGGTGCCTGGGATCCCCCAGCCAGAGCCAAAAGGTCAGAAAACCCTGTGCTGTAAAAATCCAAGAAGGAAAATATTCTCCGCTCCATGAATCAGCCCTGGCTCACCAGGAGGGCCTCCGATGGCAGATGGAAAGGCAACTGGGGCATAAGCTAACAGAGTGGACAACCCTGGATCTCTTGTCACAAGATCTGGGTTCTAGTTCCAGCTCTCACTCAAGTTTGCCATGTGACCTTGAGCAAGTCACTGGCCTGCTCTAGGTCTGTTTTCTCTTCTGTAAAATGAGGAGGTTGGCCCAGGTGGTCCCTTCCAGCTAAGTGAGCAGAGACAGTGGGGCTGGTGCTATCAAGGCAGAGCCCTGGGCGCTTCTGTGATAGTCCCCTCTGCCCTCAGGTGGTAGGAAACCTCCTCTACTACCGCTTCCTGAACCCAGCCATAGTGGCCCCCGACGCCTTCGACATTGTGGCCATGGCAGCGGGTGGCGCCCTGGCATCCCCCCAGCGCCACGCCCTGGGAGCTGTGGCTCAACTCCTACAGCAGGCGGCGGCGGGCAAGGCCTTCTCTGGGGAGAGCCAGCACCTGCAGGTCCTGAACGGCTACCTGGAGGAGACACATCTCAAGTTCAGGTCTTGGGTCCTGACATCCCATTCCTCTCTGTCCCTGTTTTCTCCTCTTCTCTTCCTCCTTCACGGCCCACTTCTCTTGGGAATCCATGAGGAAGAGAGGCATAGAGGCAAGGAGTATAGTTAGTGGGCTGGAGGATAGACTGTGGGAAGGACTCCCCAGTGGAGGAAAGAGAAGACTATTAAAGGAAGACATATTGTGGGGAACATTGGGAAAGAGGTCGGGCAGGACAGAGGCATTTACTGAGACCAGAGAATCAGAAGTGGCTTGAGCAGTTGCTGGAGAGTGCTGGGGGAAGGGATGAGGGGAGAGAAGGTATGTAGGGGCGCTGGCCTCCCCCACCCTCTCACACGCCCTCCCTCTGGGCACAGGAAGTTCATCTGCCGAGCCTGCCAGGTGCCGGAGCCAGAGGAGCGTTTTGCAATGAACGAGTACTCCGACATCGTGGCTGTGGCCAAACCCGTGGTATACATCACTGTGGGGGAGCTGATCAACACCCACAGGGTGAGAGCCACAACCAGGAGGGCACTGGGTGTGTGGGCAGTGTGCTGGAAGTCTGCCATAGGGTGGTGGGCTGGCCCCGGAAGGCCCGGCTTGGGCCCTGCATCTCTTCTTCCCGCCATTCTGCAGCTATTGCTGGAGCACCAGGACTGGATTGCCCCCGATCACTGTGACCCCCTGCACGAGCTCCTGGAAGACCTTGGGGAGCTGCCCTCAGTCCCCGACCTCATTGGTGCGTGCCGTCTTTGGCAGTCGGGACCAGCCGGGGGGCCTGCAGGGAGGAACGGGCAGGCAGGCAGGAAGGGTGTGTGAGCGTACCCTCTCTTGAGTTTTTGTTCAATCTGGGATGTGTGCCAGGCAGCTAGTTACACACTCTCCCTCGCTCTCTCCCTTCTGGTCCTGAGATGGACACAGGGACACAGACTGATGTGGAGAGAGTGGACAGACAGCAGAGGAAACTGTCATATAAATGGCCAATGAAATCGTAGGACATAGATGTGGAGAGAGAGGGAGCTATTTTGGGTGGGCCGGGGGAAGTGCTCTGTTCTCTTTGTTTCAATTGTAAAAGGTTTCTCTGCTGAAGAGGGTTTCAGGAGCTATAGAATGGGAGGAAAATAGCTTACAGGGGTGGAAGGGCATGGTGAAGGTGGTGATGGATAGGAGAGAGCCAAAACCTCTGGGCTTGGGGGAGGCACAGCTCCCCTGCCCTCGGGGCACCCAGGGCTGAGGTTATCACAAGGGCAAGTTCTGTGGGTAACAGTCCTTCCATCGGTGCTCAGGGTTGAGGGACAGGGTGTTGCCACAGGGCAGTGTGGGAAAGCCTCCTGGAAGTGGATATTTACTGTGAGCCCTTCTGTGCATGTGTGTATGTCTATCTCATTCCTCACCCTGCCTCAGGGGAGAACGTAGCTGCTGATGGGAACATGGATCTAAGCAAGCTAGAAGTCTCCCTGAAACTCACCAACAAGTTTGAGGGGTTAGAGACAGACGCTGATGAAACCAATGCCCGCAGCCTGCTTCTGAAGTGGGTGAGACCAGCCCCTGCCCCCTGCCTCCCTGAGTTCCCTGCCCCTCTGAAGTCACCATTTGACCTTCTTCCTGGACTCTTATCCTTCAGGAAGTTCACCTTGTAGCCTAACTAGCGTTTCCCTTGCTGCATTCTCAGCTGTTTTCCTTCTGTCAACCTCAGCTTTTTGCTCTGTGTTGCAGCTGAAAGCAAAGGAATGGTTACGATATTGGTGACAAAAGATGTTCGTATATTGCCATGCTATTACCAAATGCTTTTTCATCTGTTATCATTTAGCCTTAGCAACAAGCTGTGATGTAGATAGTGGTTTCCCCATTTTACAGTTGAGGAAAGAAATTCAGTAGTTGAGTGACTTGCCCAGAGTCCCACTGTTGGTTGGTGGTGGAGCTTCCGTTCCAATTCCTTGTTCCTGTTGAGGGATGGTTGGGATTTGGGCATGGAGCTTTTCTTCCCCAGTTCTTCAAAAATGAGGGTGGCCCCCAGCAGGGCCAAACTTCTCATCTGGGAAGAAGAGGAACCTTCTGAAGCTACCAGCTCTCTCTCCCTGCCAACAAGGCCAGCCCGCACGCTCATTCACTCACTAAAAAGTGAGCTGAGTGCTCTGCTTTGTCATGCCCTCAAAGGGCTTACAGCAGGGTGAGGCTGGCGGTGAACACACAGTCAGAGAGCCATCAGGAGAGAGGTGGGCATATGGTGCCTTGAGAGCTCAGGAGAAGAGTCAGCTGGGTTGGGAAAGATCTGAGAGAGGAGGAAATGAGTGCTTCTACTGAAGGACAATTCCTCGGGAGAATATTCGAGGCAGAGGACACAGTGTGTTAGAACTATGGGTGGTCTGTGTTATCAGGCTCGTCACCTACCCTCTGTGTCTCCCTCCTGGGTTGTATTCTCACAACACTTCCCAGCCCCTCCCCTTCCTTGCTCAGCCTCCTTACCTCCCAAGCATCCCTGGCACCATGAGGCAGGGCAGGTCCACTACTCTCAGCTCTCTGGCCAGCCCCATGCCCAGACCCATCCCCTGCCCACTCACCCTTTTCTCATATCTCCCCTCCTGTAGCACCAAGCAGATGTTGGCCGACATCATCCAGTTCCACCCTGGAGACTCTCTCAAGGAGGTCTTGTCACTTTCAGCTTCCAAAGAGCAGGTGAGTGTGGCCGGGCCAGCCCACAGGTAATGCCTCATTCTGCCTCCTACCTTGCCCCCTTGGCACTGTTGCTTCCTTCCGCTGAACCTCACCCACAGTCTGCCACAGTCAGACACCTGGGATCCCCAGTAATGGGAGCTCTAGAAGGCCAAGGCCTCTGCCCTTGACGCCCATAGACCCACAGGCTAATAGAACATCCCCTAGTTTTGGGAAGAAAAGAGTAAAGACACCTGCCATGAGTCAGTGCTTGGGGTTGAGGGTGGGAGCACCCAGAGGCAGTCTGGGAGGGCTGTCTTGAGGAGCATAGAAGGGCTGGTGCTCAGCAGACAGAGTGGTCTGCTTGAAGGCCTGGAGGGGTAGGAGAAGGTGGTACATGGGTGGAGGGCCAGCAGGAGTGAAGACTAAGCTAGCGGGCTACCGGGGGAAAGGTGGTGACAGCCAGTAGAGATACATCCCGAAACACAGGACAGGCAGAGGGAAGTGCCCCCGAACACTCCTGAGCCGTCACAAAGCTCCCTGTTAGGAAGTCCCAGCCAGTGACTCTCAGGGATCTTTATGCAGTAGCTTCTGTTTTGGGTCTCCCTTGGGCCTCTCCCTACCTTATGGAGATCTATGAGGCCCTTCCATGTCTATGATGTTACACCTTGATGTTCTTCACAAGCCACCCCACCACCCCTCTCCCCCAGAGCTGGGCTGCTGGGGACACTTGCCTAATGACACCCCAAGAAGTGCCCAGGTCTCCCCTTATTGCTGGTGCCCTGGCACAGAGGCAGAATGGTAAGACCTGGTGGACCCTCCAGCATCTCTGTCCCCCAGGAAATGGCTCACAAGCGGCTGATGGGCAGGCGCCAGGCCTGTGAGGCCCAGACCCCGGAGCCACTGCGGCGACACCGCTCACTGACTGCTCACTCCCTCCTGCCACTGGCAGAGAAGCAACGGCGTGTGCTGCGGAACCTGCGCCGGCTTGAGGTCCTGGGGTTGGTCAGCGCTGCCAATGGTTACCAGGGGCTGGTGGACGAGCTGGCCAAGGTGATGACCTGGGTCTGGGGCCTGTGTGTGCGTGTGCGTGTGTGTGTGTGCGTGTGTGCATGTGTGTCAGTGTCTGTGCATGCCTGGGGTTGGCACCCTGAGGCAGGCCTCTCCCTGGTGAGTGTCCACTCACATTTGTCACTCTAGTCCAGGGGAAGACCAAGAGATGTCCATAGGATCCTTTTTGAAGGAAAAGTGTTACATTAGCCAAGGAGGAAGGTGTTCTTTACTCTTTTACTAAAAAATTCTCTTTTACTAAAATTGAAACCAATTACTTCTCATGGAGGAGAGGCTCCAAAGATACCCTTTGGAGGGCTTGGGGATGGATCCTTAAGACTGTGCTCCTCCTGGGAAAAACAGCCTTGAGATCTTCCTCTTCCTACTTTGCCTGAAGATCAGGCCCTGGGCCCTCCTGCCAGGAAGGCAACTCCCTCCTTTCCTTGGTCGCCCCAACCCCAGGACATCCGCAACCAGCGCCGGTACCGGCAGCGGCGGAAGGCAGAGCTGGTGAAGCTTCAGGCCACATTCCAGGGGCTGAGCACCAAGACCACCTTCTACGAGGAGCAGGGAGACTACTACAGCCAGTACATCCAGGCCTGTCTAGGCCACCTGGCCCCCAGCTCCAAGTAGGTGCCGCCTTCCCACACTCTGAGATTTACCTGTGACCTGTCACTCTTGCCCACACCGACCCTTGCCCCACTCCCTGCCTACTTTGAAAGTGGGGATCTCACCCCAGCTCAGCACAGTCCTTTCCTGACTCTGGTCTTTGAGTCTTACTGTAGAGTCTTGGGCTCCCCCTCCTTTGCCTTCCATCAGTGAGTAGTCTTCCTCAGGGCCCAATTTCCTTCCAAACAGCCATAGAGAACTAGTGTCTTTGGTGCTGAAGAGTTTGTTGGATGAATTCTCTGGGACCTTTTTTTAATCAGGAATTCTGGGAAGGGGAAGAAACAGCCATCTCTTCATTACACTGCTGCCCAGCTCCTGGAGAAGGGTGTCTTGGTGGAAATCGAAGATCTCCCTGCCTCTCAGTATGTGTCTTCAGAAGGCAGGGTGTCAGACCTTCCTGTCCCCTAACCTGGGGGTGGAGCTCTGGGCTGGCCACCGGGTGGGAGGGAAGGAGAAACATGGTCCCTGCCTTGAAGGAGCTGCTAGAATCATGGGGAAGACAGGATATCCCCAGAGAAAAAGTTAAGGGCAGTGGGCATGGTCTGGAATGGTTCTAGATACACTAAGGCAGAGGACACTGGAAGGGCTTCCTAAAGGAGAGAACAGCAGGATAAGGCCAGGCAGATAAAAGAGAGATGGTGTGCTGGGCCAAAGTAGAATCGGAAGACCATGAGCTGTGCCCCATGGAAACTGATAGAAGGGGAAGCCTGAGCTCTGTATGACAAACTAGCTGCATGGGGATGAGGAGCAATAGACGAAAAGAGGGGCTATGGCCCTGGAAAGAGGCATTGGCTCCCCCTTTTTAAATCCTGTTCCCAATAGCTTCAGAAATGTGATCTTTGACATCACCCCTGGAAATGAGGTGGGAAAGTTTGAAGTAAATGCCAAGTTCCTGGGTGTGGACATGGAGCGATTTCAGCTTCACTACCAGGTGAGAGGACACTCTGTGAGCTCTCAAAATGCCTGCTAGGCTTTAGGTGCCAGGAGAGCACGGGCCTCCGCTGCCCTGGGCCTCGGGATGACATCAGCTCTGTTCCCAATCAGTGTTGTCTCCTCCTGAAGGGAAGGTGGGGGTCTGTGCAGCCCAAGCCCCCCTTTCCCCATACTCTGACACAGACCTCACTGCCAAGCATCAGGGAGAATGGAGTGGGGAGGGCTGATGGTGTCAGAAGTGGCATTAATATTTGAAGCCCTATCACATGTCAGGGGCTTTTCTTATTACCTTATTTATTCCTCTCCACAGCTTTAAAGCATGATCCCTATTTTACAGGCTTTGAGGCTAAAAGGTTAAGAAGCAGGCCTAAGTCATAGGCCAGTGTGCAGGGAAGCAGTGATTTTAAATCAAATTTTTTTGCTTGGCTGCTTTGCCTTTTGAGCAAGAAAACTGATTTCAAACCCTGGCTTGACTTCACAGTTGGTCAAATCATTGTTCCTCTCCCTCTCAGCTTCAGTTTCCTCATCTGTGAAGCGGGGTTTCAGTGCCTGTCCTGCCAATGCCACTGGGTGACTTTGAAAGGCTCCCAAATGTTAGTGTTTTTAGACTGGCTGTTGGGGCCACAGCGAGGTGCCCTTAAACTGCCCTCCCCACCCCTCCCTCCTAGGACCTCCTGCAGCTCCAGTATGAGGGTGTTGCTGTTATGAAACTCTTCAACAAGGCCAAGGTGAACGTCAACCTTCTCATCTTCCTCCTCAACAAGAAATTCATGCGGAAGTGACAGAGGCAGTGGGTGCCACCCAAGCCCCTCTTACCCTGGATGCTTCTCTTAACACTAACTCACTACTCCGCTTCCTGGCAGACACCCTGAACTCAGGACTGGGCAAGCCTCAAGGACTTTTCCCCCTTCCCCATTTGAGAGTAGACCTGGCCACAAGCAGGGTCTCTTCTAATTAACTAATGAGAGTGGGCCTTGCCCTAGAGTCCAGCTGAGGGGCTTTCAAATCCCAGAACCCCATGGTTTTCTGACCAGATGATGGAGTAGGCACCTTAGCCCACCCTTAGCCTGGGAGGCCATTGCGCTTGTGTCTGCTGCTGCCCTCCCGTGGCCACCCCAATATTATAAGCACTGCTCTGGTGGCCTGGTGGCCCCTCTGCCTTCCTTCTCCCTACAGACGCCCAAAGCCAGGCCAGGTTCCCCATCCCTACTTCCTACTTCATCAGCAGTGGGTGCTCCGGTGCATCACTGATGCCTCACACCCTCATGCCCCTGGCCCTCACGACTTCCTGGCAGGGCTTGCTGATGCCTGTGTGGCACTGTGACACTGTCGTCCTCCATGGGGGCAGGGGCAGGTTGCCTCTCCGTTAACCTTAAATCTCATTCCCCTTTATGGTCCGTTTTATATGTGGGTCACTAGAGTATTTATTCTTTCTCTCACCCCTGCATTCCGGATCACTGTGCAGCCTTAATCATGGTTTTAATTCTTTCATCTTCTTGAGCTCAGAGAAACAGTTCTCATTTTCCCTATTCAGACTAATATTCATGCCAGTTTTTACACCTTGTATTTAAAGTCACCTTGGGTCAAGGGCAATAGGGTTCCACTTGTGTTCCAGAGCTCATTATTTCAGCTTCATACGGTACAAAGAGCAGTCCTTCCCTTTTCTTTTCACCCTCAGGACACATGCCTTAGAGCTGACTCTTCCAGGCAATTTCTATAGGTCTGCAGTCCTGTCTCTGCCAGTCTCTTTCTGCTGTCCCTTCATCTACCCAACTTCCTGTCCCCACTGCCCGTCTGATTTCATGTTAATAAAAGCAGCTATTTCCCTCACATCTGAAGTTAGCCCCTTATTTCATTTCATACAGAACAGACCTCCAAGGCCTGGGACGACTTCCTGGAGAGAGCTGGGGAGACCTTCCTGCAGCCTCCCTAGCCCTCTTGCCTGCCTCCAGGGTGGGCCCGCTCTGCCTGCCTGAGATCCTAACAGCTTAATGAGATGTGGCTTTTATTCCTCTCTTCCCTCCCCCAGGGGACAGAGAAGAGGAAGAAATGCTTAGGTTTCGATTCTGTTTTTATTGGCGACTCTGAAGACTGAAAAGCTGAGAGGAGGCGAAACCAATCCACATTCTAACCCACCCCCCACCTTTTTTGGCACACATTTCTAGCAGGTTCTTTTTCTGGGTGACAATACCAAAGGTGCTTGAGCCTCAGCTCTGTGTGTATTGTAGGTTCTGCACTCTGATCAAAATCCCCTTTCCACGAGGAAAGCCTCCCTCTTTTGCTCCCTGCTTTCAGGAAGCATGTAGGGAAGTCTGGGGGTGGGGTGGGGTACAGTACAGACAGACACCTGCCCTGACATCTGAACTCCCAAGCAGCCCCTATTGGGGACCCACGTGTTTGCCTGGCTCAGCCTGCCTCCCTGCACTCCATCCCATTCTGTCACTCAGGATCTGTCTTGCTGTCACACTCAATCTCAGTCACAGCCTCGCTCCCCCTTAACATGTCACAGCAAAGACTTCAAGTACTGCCTTGCTCTGGGTGACAGTGACACATACCAATGGATCCAAACTTCTACATGTGATCAGTCATCATTAAAAAGCTCACACTCACCACAAGGCTCCAACGCTGTCCCACCATGATGCTCACCCAGTCACATGACCTCAGCCACATATACCACATATAGAAATGTCATAATAGCTACCATCTATTGAAGGCCCGACATGGGCTGGGACATTTGCATACAATAACTCCTCACAACAAACCTACAAAGGTAAGTGGTCACTATCTTTGTTTAACAGCTGATGAAACAGACATTCAGAACCCTGGATAACTGCCCAAGGCTCTGCAGCTGGTAAAGGGCGGAACAGTGCTTCAAATACAGTCCTATCTACTCCGAGTTATCACGCTCATCACGCTCCCCCGCAGTTTTTTCTCTGCGAGAAACATTTCCAGTTCCTTCAACCCCCTCCCTCCTGTGCCACTCTTTGAAGTCCTCCCCATCCTCTTCCATCCTGGTCATGGTCCTTGATGAGCTTCAGTTCAATGTCCTTCCTAACCTTCAACACCTAATCTGAGATACTGGCTCTTACCCTTGGGTGGGAATACACACCAGTGCAATCTCTTTGGAGGCCAAATTGGCAACATCAAAGATGCAAGTGCAGGGGAAGCTTTGTTCATTACAATGAAAGTGGAAACACCCCAAATATCCATCAGCTGAGGACTGGATAAACAAAATGTGGTAGATCCGTAGGATTAAATATTATTCAGCCATAAAAAGGAATGAGGTACTGATAACATGCTACAATGTGGATAAACCTTGAAAACATGCTGAGTGAAAGAAACCAGAAGTGAAAGGCCACATATTGTGTGATTTCATTTATATGAAATGTCCATAGAGACAGAAAGTAGATTCGTGGTTGCCAGGGGCTAGAAGAAAGGGGGAATGGATAGTGACTACTAATGGGATGATGAAATCATTCTGGAATTAGATAGTGGCAATAGTTGCAAACTCTGTGAATATACTAAAAATCACTGAACCATATATTTTTAAAGGATGAATTTTATGGTATGTGAATTATATCTCAATAAAGCTTTTTTTTAAACAAGTGCACATACTCAGCAAGTGATTTTTCCTATGGATATACCTGAATAAATAGGCAAAACTCTGGAGTATTTGTTGCAGCATTGTTAGTAAAAGTGGTGAACTTAGTAGGGCAGGTTCACAGTGGAACATTATGCAGCCAGTAAAAAGAATGAGCTAGATCCAGGTGTGCTGATGTGAAAAGCTGTCAGTGGTATATGTTGTTTGGAATGATACACAAGAAACTTGGCATTGGTCACCGTTCAGGAGGAGGAATGAGAGGACGTTTCCCGTGCTGTTATTACAATGAGCTCCTGTTACTCTTAGGAAACCAAGATGTGAGCAACATGGAGGAGTCATGTGCCCCTTGTTTTAGAGCAGTGCTTCTCAAAGTGGGGTCCACAAGCTAGTCTGCCACCAGAGAAGTGCAGAAATCGAGAGAATGCATTTAGGAACTTTGCAAGCTGCCAGTGATTTTACACTTGAATTAAAAAAAAAAAAATTGAGGCTTGTATTTTACAGGTCTTTTTATTTCATTTGTATTGTATTTTACAAAAACATCAGTCTATAACCAATTGGAAATTTTTAAAACTGAGAAGAGCTGATCTAGAGGGCATATTTTAGTAATGTGACATAAGAATGTATTAGCACTGTTGAATTAAACTACAGAGACTGAGTAGAGTAGTTGAGATCATACTATATATGCAATTTTGGATTCTGCTTTATTCCCCTAGCTATGAAAAACATTTTTCCATGTCTTTAACATTTCTTTAAAAACATTATTAATAAATGTTTATATGATTGTGAATGGAAAAATTGGGAACTGAAATCAGGGATTGGCAGTTTTTTCATTTTCATGTTTGAATTTTCAATATAAATGCAGGGACATAAAGCATAAATGCAAGTCAAAAACATTATTAATGTCTATAATATAGCCCATATATTTAATGTATTTAACATTCCTACAATATTATTTTCCTTTTTTTTACCATAATAAATAATCTTATAATGGATATCTTTGTATGTAAGATCTTTATTTGCGTTTCTAATTATTTCTTTAGAATAGAATACCAAAACAGAAATTAGTTGGCCAAAGAGAATAAACTTTTTAAAAAATTGTTTTTTCCTGAGCATAATGCATATTCATTGTAGAAAATTCAGAAAATATTTAAAAAGAAAAAAAAAAAAAGACCAGTACAAATTATTCATGATACCATCACAAAGTGATAACTACTTGTAACATTTGGTGTATTTTCTTCCACTCATATCTGTAATTAGAATCACACTATAAACCTTGTTTTGTAATCTGCTTTTTTCATTTAACATTGTAAACACTTCCCCACATTAAATGGAATATACCAAATTTTATTTCATCCATCCACTAGAAAATAACCATTTAGATTGTTTACAGTTTTGATATAAAATAATGCTGCATTGCAAATCCTCTGCGGAGGTCCTCTGTGGGGTGTGTACTCTCTGAGTCCCTTCCTTTAGGGAAGTGATCCTCCCTCCCTCCACATGACCCACATAACCTACCTCCCACTGACCAGGGCCGCGGGCTCACCACCCGGAACTGGCCACTCAGCCACTCTTCCCCACTGCCGTGGGAATTAGAATTCTGAGGGCGGCACCCAGGAAGGGAAGTCAGTTGGAGGTGAGTCACCAGCTGGCAGCACCCTGGAGAGACACTCACTGGTTTCTGGCATTAGGCCAAGTCAGTTCACTCTGCCCGTAACCCCGAGAACCACCTCTCAACAAACACCTACCCGCTGAAGTTCCCAGCACGGTGTTTTGTTGTTTCCAAGGATTCCTTCCTGATATGATCTTGTACATGAACCTTTGTGCCCATGTTTATTTCCTTGGACTACATTTCTAGAAGGGAAATTGCTAGGTCCAAGTATATGCATTTTATAAAGGATCTTTTCACATGTGGCCTAATGTCCTCCAGAAAATCTGCACCGATTAAAAGAGGGGACCAAAAATGAGAGAAAAGTGGTACAAACTAAAGGGGCCAATGGTTCAGGGTCCAAAAAGAAGCCCAGCCTGACTGTTGCAAATCAACACAAATCTGCCCCTGCTGGTGGGTGCAAAACCTCCCATTTGCCCTTCCACCGTGTGGCATCAGAGGGCCCCTATCTCTACAAGGAACGTGATCATCTAAAAATGCAATGTGATATCCTGAAACAGAAAAAAGAAAAAAGGACATTAAGGGGAAAACTAGTGACATCCAAGTAAAGTCTAGTGTTTAACAGAAATGCGTTGTTGGTTCCTTAGTTTTGACAAATGTGCCATTGTAATGTAAGATGCTAATCTCAGGGGGAAACTGGCTGAGGGTATTTAAGAACTTTCTGTACCATCTTTGCAACTTTTCTCTAAATCTGAAATTATTCCAAAATTAAAAGTTTATTTCAAAGTATATATTGCACCAATTTACAGTGCCACTAAGAAGGCATGGAAGTGTTAGCTTACCACAGCCTTGCCAGCATCAAGTATTTTTAAAATTTCAGCCCTTCAGTAAATATTTACCGAGTGCCCTCTATGTGCCAGGCACTGTCCTAGGTACTTGGGATACATTACTGCACAAAGAAGACTTAGATCAATGCCCTCATGGAGCTGACGTTGTGGCAGGGAAAGACAGACAAATAAGATGTAAATTATATGGTGTGTTAGAAGTAATAAGTGCTTTGGGGAAAGGAAAAGCAGGGTAAGGGACATCAGGGATGGTGGAGAGGGATGAAGGGTGGCTTGCAATTTAAAATTGGAGATCAGGAAAGGCTTCATGGAAGAGATATCTCAGCAATGACCTGAAGGAGTTGAGGAGTAGAGCAATTTGGATGTGGAGAGAAGAGATCCGGGAGGTAAGGTGGAGGGGTGGAAGAAACCACCAGACCCTCACCAAATACTCCATTTACTCTGCTGCAATCCCTTGCCCCTTTGCAATTCGGTGGAGCTTTGTGACTAGTTTGGACCAATAAAATGTGAATGGAAGTATAGTGTGTCACTTCCAGGCTCAGGCAATGAAAATCGCATAAGTGATTCTCTGGTCTTTCTTCCTGTAATGTGGTATCTGTGTTCCAGATGGCAGAGCCTCCACCAGCCTTGGTCCCTGCGTGACTGTGTGCAGCAGCACTCCTTCCACCAACTTATGTGTGATGTGTCATGAGCTGAGTCATCATCTAGTAGCACCGTGGAGAGACGGCCACCAGTTCCTGGCACTGAGATTCTTACCAGCTTAAGCTACTGAAATTTGGGGTAGGTAGTGATTGTCACTACACCTAGCCCAACTGGCCTGATACAGGAGGACTTGGCTTTTCCTCTTTAACTGAGTCAATTGTTGTTACTTTGAAAAATGCAAGCATCGTTATTTAGTTTTAATTTCTTCAATAATTAGTGAATGTAGCAGATTATATTTTCTGAGGTGGCCATAAGAAAATCTCCAATTCCCTATGCATTTCTCATTGTGGCAATCTCCCATTTAGAAATGGTATCTGTGGTCCCTATCTTTGAGTTTGGGCAGGCCTATAAGTGCAGCAAAAGTGAGGCTATGTGACTTTAGAAGGCAGGTCATAAAAGATGACACTGTACCACCATGCTGTTAGGAAGCCAGGATGCATGAAGTCAAGTGTTGGTGTTCCAGATTGAGGGCCTCGCTGACAACCAAATATGTGAGGAAGGCTTTGCGATGGCTCCAGCTCCAGTTGCTGTCTGTCCGCAAACACATGAGAGAGCTCAAGTGAGAGTCACGTAGCTGAGCGCAGTCAAGTCCAGAACTATAAGAATACTAAAATAATGTTGTTTCTAAGCCACTAGGTTTTAAGACAGTTTGTTATATGGCAATAGAAAACTGGAACAGTGAAGCTGAACATTTCCCACCATTTTTATCTAATATATTGAAGTCTTTTTGCATCAAGATGCCACCTTGACAAGCTGCCTTTTCCAGCCAAGAGTGTTGAATGGGATGAGGCCCCGAATGGAGCTCCCAGAGACATTTCTCCAAGCTGACTCAATCTGTTAGCAAGATTTTCTGAGTATAGCTGTTCAATTAACATGCAGTAGGCATTCAATAAATATTTGTTAAATGAATGAATCATCCTGTCCACATTTCTGCATCTTTTTAAAAAGATATTATCATCAACCCAATTAAATGCTTTCATGAAACTAGATGCATTATGCAACACTCCCTAGAAACACCGATCTATTAAACCCTTTCCATATAAAACGTTTACAGCAGTTTTTCTATGTTTTGTCTTCCTTCTTCTTTTCAGTTTCCTTCTTATTAAACAAAGAAAATAATGTATATACCATCTCAGTGTAAAAGACTCAAATACTACATATAAATACAAGGTAAAACATATCTGCCCCCACCTTCCCCAGAGGTAAGCGTTGTGGATAATTTGGTAGAGATCCTTCCAGGCCTTTCTAAATATTTGCATTTGTGTGTATGCACACATTGTGGCAAAACATGTGTTCCGGTTTGCTAATGCTGTCATTATGCAAAATACCAGAAATGGATTGGCTTTTATAAAGGGGGTTTATTCAGTTACAAAGTTACAGTCTTAAGTTCATAAAGTGTCCAAGGGAAGTACCCAATCAACAATTGGGTACCTTCACTGGAGGATGGCCAATGGCGTCTGGAAAACCTCTGTGAGCTGGGAAGGCACGTGGCTGGCGTCTGCTCCAGAGTTCTGGTTTCAAAAAGGGCTTTCTCCCAGGACATTCCTCTCTAGGCTGCAACTTCTCTGAAGTCCTTCTGTTTATAGGACGCCAGAGATTAAATTAAGACCCACTCTGAATGGGTCGGGTAACACCTCCACAGAAATTATCCAATCAAAGTTCTCACTCACAGTTGATTGAGTCACATCTCCATGGAAACACTCAATCAATAGGTTCCAACCCAATCAACACTAATACATTGGCCCCCACAAGACTGCATCAAAGATAATGGTGTTTGGGGGGACATAATACATCCAAACCGGCACAATGTTTTCCAAAAATGGCCATGATAACAGATTTTCCATCCCACATGCTTCTCCAAAACCATGCCACTCCCATCAAGTGGTGGAGGCTCTGTCCTCTCCCCTACAACCCAGAAAAGCCTCTGTGACTGCCTCAACTCACGGGTGACTCCCAAGGCAGGTCATAAAAGGCAACAGTCATTCCCCTTGGCTCCCTACCTTGGAACACACATTTCTGGAGCCCTGAGCCAACTGGTAAGAAGTCGGCCTACCAGGAAGCCCCCATGCTTGAGAGACCACAAGGAGAGACAAGAGAGAGATGTCCAAGCAATCCTAGCTGTTCCAGACCTCACCGTTTGAGTGTTCCTAGCCCAGGTGCCAGACAGGTGAGGAAGACTTTGAGACGACCACTGCCCCAAACCCTGTCAGATAGCAATGGACCCTCAGTGAAAACCGCCCAGCTGAACCCTGTCAATCCCCCAAACTATATGCAAAAATGATGAGAGTTGTTGTTTGAAGTCACTGAGTTGAGCTATATAGATTATTCTGAGACCTGATGTTTTCACTGGGCAATTTGTCTCTGTGTTAGTGGACCCAGATCCACTTCATCCTTGTAAGGCTGTGTGGCATTCCAAAGCATAGATGATTTTAAAACATCTTTTAGCTGTGGCCCAGCTCTTCAAAGGAAATCTTACTCGGAAGCCCACCACGTAAAAACAAGTGACAAGAGCCTCTGGGGCAAAGCAGGCAGACTCCCGACCACATACCACACCTGTCCTCACCAATCTCCTTGGAGAGGGAGGCCTGGGAAGGAACTCCTCGCTTCCAAAGTCACCTTTAAAAATCACTCACCTGTCTCCAGGGTCAAAGAATACGTTACAGAAAGGCTTCTCGGTCTTGAATGTGCATTCAACTCAGTTACAGGTCTTGTTAAAATGTAAATTGTGATTAGTAGGCTTAGAGTGGGAGTGAGATTCTGTGTTTCTGCCAACCTCCAGGTGATGTCCAGAATCACTTGAGTAGACAGGGATTAGCAAACCCCAACTAGCTCCCGATGAGCCCTGCTTTCTTTTCTAACCTAAAGTTGTGGGAAGAAAGCCTGGAGTTTTGGAAATCTGTCTCCCCCCACCCCCTCCCTTAAAGATTGAAAACTCCTATTTCCATCTCCAGTCTTTTGGTGCTCTTCTCTTCTCCCAAATTCCTCACAGACCAAGGCACTGCACATTGCTGCTCCAATTGCATCTGCAAGTTCTCTTGTGAACTTCACCACGTGGAGAATGGAAGCCATTTAATGGGGCTGCAGATTCGCTCCTCACCTTTCCATAGCTTCAATCCTCTTATTTCCATTTTAAGTATCTGTCTTAGTAAGGAAGCTGGAAGAAAATAGGAGTGGGGAGTTGTGCTTCCTTTCTGTCATCTGCCATAATTTCTCCAACTGCACAAGCAGAAGACCCTTTCTTGACCCTTTTTTGATACTTTTGTTCTAAACATTCCCTCCACCCCCTGCAAAAGACACGTACATTGTTTACTTTATCTACTGTAATCTTTGCAGCACTTTATGAGTATCACTGAGGAAACATTATCACTGAGGAAACTAAGACTCAGAGAGGGTCAGTGACCCACTCAAGGTCACACAGCTAGAAATGACCGTGCTGGGATTGGATCTTGGTCTGTCTGGCCCAGCTTCTCTCCTGGCCTTTTCTAAGTCAGCAATTCAGCGGTCCTTTTGGGACCACACTGGATTTTTCAGTGCCCTTTTCTTCCTTATTAGCTCTTTCAACATTGAATTTATGAGCACACTGTTCTGTTACATTCCGGAGTCTTCCCTCCACGTGGAGTGTGGGGCCCCTCCAGTGTCCCTGGGAGGGTTTTCTTCCTTGGCAATGGTGAAACCCAACAGTCAGTCTGGCCTGGGTTGGAATCCCACAGTCACTTCTTGCTTCATGAACACAAACATGCTCCTGAACTTCTCTGAGCTTTGGTCCCATTATCTGTAAAATGAGGATGATAATTCTATGTCCAATGGACTATTGTATGATGCTAGAATCAGGCACATAAATGCCTTTCAGAGTCACTGGCACATGGCAAGAATAAAAATAATACAATTTGTACCCAATTTATCCCCAACTTTTTATCTAACCCATGGGTCAGGAATAAGACCTTGTTGCCCCATTTCTAAGCAAGACAGCCCTCTGGGAGGCAAGCCTGGCGTGTGTGACATCCCAGCCCTTACTGAGGGAAGGAGGGGGGTGAGGCACACCCTGTTCCCTGTGGAATTTGGGGACCATGCCAGGACAGACAGCAAGAAGCTATTAACCAATGTGTGCCACTTGTGCAGAGTGGAGTGTGTGATGGGAGAATCAGAGCCTGCAGATACACCAGTGAGCAGAGACTGTTGCCACAGAGGAGGGGCTGGGTGTCCACCGCCAGGGTACCTGCCCCTCACCACTCCCCCAGCACCCTGTTGGCACATCATCAATGCTCCATAAGTGCTTGGCAAAGGAAGGTGCTCTCTTCCAGATAGGCATTGAGATGATGGAAAAGTGACAGGAGAAGAATGATGGTTACCTTGTGTCAGAGACTTAAAGATACAGTCAGGTCCTGTGATCGTGAAAACCTTGTGGCTCACACTCCCTTTATCCAGTGTATGGACAGATGAGTAGAAAAATGGGGACAAAAAGTAAATGAATAATAGAGAGGGATGGGTGGGTATGGAATGTTTTGGGTATTCTTTTTTTACTTTAATTTTTTAATCTTATTCTCTTTTTATTTTTGCAGTAATGAAAATGTTCAAAAATTAATTGTGGTGATGAATGCACAACTATATAATGGTACCGTGAACAACTGACTGTACACTTTGGATAGTTGTACGGTATGTGACTATATCTCAATAAAATTGAATTAAAAAAAAGAAAAAAAAGATACGATCAGGTAGGGGACAGGCTCAAAGGAGATAGAGTGGAGTCTTTCCCTACTGTTGGTTGCCTCTATCAAACTCCAGTCAACCTAAAAATAAAATAAAATAATTTAAAAAAAATAAAGGTGAGAGCTTCAGCTTTGAAAACACTGAGTCTTCCAACAGACCACTGGATGGGTGAGGGCCCCCCACATTGTGTGGTATCACCCGTAGCCTCTGTCTGACTGGGAGGACATTGCATATTCCAATCGGTGCTTCCTTTGGTCTCTCTACCCGGCTTCTACCCTCAGGCCTTTGCATTTCCACAGAGGGGCCCATCTTTTAAGCAGACGGGACAAGTCCTGGACCCCCTCCTACCAGATTTGTCCTGTGAAAGATGCTTAACCTTCTTTCTCATCCCTTAGCCCCCGCTCCCACCTCTGCTGGCTCTCAGACATAGTCCAATGAGTGTCACCTGGGTGCACACACACACTCAGCATCCTGGAGAAGGATCACACGCACACACTCACTAACACACTTCCTGAGTGATGGAGTACATCCCCCCTCTGTAGTTGTCCCGGGGAAGATGGCAGAGGGGGCCTTGAGTCCTGTCCACCCCGCTCCTCTCACTGTCTTCCTGCCTCCCTCTGGCACAAATAGTGCCAAGGCCCCATCCTATGCCCTCCAGGTGCACAGCCTCTTGTTGCTTAGCAACAGCTTGCCTCTTCCCCATACCTCAGCAACCTCCCCTTGTAGCTCTAGTAGCAGCCACAGCAGGGAGAGCCAGGCTGGACCTTACAGGAGCTGCTGCTGCTGCTGCTGACAGAGAACGTGTGGGAACAAGCCCCAAAATAGGCCCAAGTGTGAAACCCAAGGCTCTTTTTTAACCCTCAGGTCCCACGCTGACTTTTTTTTTTTTTAAGTTTAATTAATTAATTTATTTATTTTTTCATTAAATTCAGTTTTATTGAAATACATTCACACACCATACAATCATCCATGGTATACAATCCACTGTCCACAGTATGATAACATAGTTATGCGTTCATCACCACAATCTATCTCTGAACATTTTCCTTACATCAGAAAGAACCAGAACAAGAATAAAAAATAAAAGTGAAAAAAGAACACCCAAATCATCCCCCCATCCCACCCCATTTGTCCTTTAGTTTTTATCCCCATTCCTCCACTCATCCATACACTAGATAAAGGGGGTGTGATCCACAAGGTCTTCACAATCACACTGTCACCCCTTGTAATCTACATTATTATATAATTGTCTTCAGGAGTCCAGACTGCTGGGTTGGAGTTTGGTAGTTTCAGGTATTTACTTCTAGCTATTCCAATACATTAAAACCTAAGAGGTGTTATCTATATAGTGCATAAGAATGTCCACCAGAGTGACCTCTCGACTCCATTTGGAATCTCTCAGCCCCTGAAACTATTTCGTCTCATTTTGCTTCCCCCTTTTGGTCAAGAAGATACTCTCAGTCCCACGATGCCGGGTCCACATTCATCCCCGGGAGTCATACTCTGCCCACGCTGACTTTTGGGAAGTCCTGTCATGCTCCTCTGCCCCCAGCGTCTGCCAGGCTACTGGTTCCCCCTCCAGCTTGGGCATCTCACCTCATATCTCTTGTGGTCTCACATGTCAGTCCCTCTCTCTGCCCTGGGTCCCTAGGTCTGCCCCTGAGGTTCCTTGCTCCTTCAGGGCTCAAGTGTCACTTTTGTTGCTCCTTGTCCTTTTGTCCATCCTCTAACTCCACGTCCATGTGTGTCTGACTCTGGGGTCTCTGTGGCTGCCCCAGCATCACTGGCACCCCCTCCTGCTCAGACTGTGTAATTACCAGTCTCCCCTTCACTAACATGAACCCTCTTACTCCACACCTCCAAGTGCTGGTCACCATGACAACCCCACGTTGCCATAGCACCATGACCACAGTCCCTTGTTCCCTCCTTTCCAGAAAGGCCTGTGGTGGAGGGGGTCACAGAAAAAGACCCAAGGGAGTCCTGCTTTCCTCACTTAGCCTGCCATGGGCTTCAGCTCCAGTGGAAACCAACGCTGGACTTCTGAAAACTAGAAGAGGACCAGCCCCAGAAAGGAAGGAAAGTTCTCTCTGCTGCCTTACCACCATCACTTCCCCAGAGAAACCCCCTAAGAGGCTTAGCACCTGGGATGGTCAGGAGTCTGCCCTATCCAGAACAGTGTCCCTCTGAGATCCCCCACAGTTTGTAGTGCTCTCTTTCCCAGGGTATGGTGTCCATCTCCCTGTCTGTACCCACCCTGACTTGTCCTCTTTACCTAAGCTCCCTGCCACCCCACTTGCCTCAGTCCCTGATGCTTGGATCTCACTTTTCAGTGGTCTAATGTCTATACATTCCTGGCAAGCAGGAAAATCCTATCTGTGGATTAAGAATCTAGGATTAGGGAGCAGGTCAGCAAGGACAAAGCTGATAGGAAATATTTCCAGAGTAAAGGTGGTGGTGGGGAGGCCAGCTTCCAGGCAGGGCAGGGGTTAGAAGGGTGGAGAAATGAGGGCATGAGGGAGGTTGACGGAGGGAGGCCTGGATTCTGTCTTCTAGCAGAGAAAACAGACAGATAGCAGAAAGAACTTTCAGGCAGCAGGCCGGACCAAGTGACCTCACCAAACCCTGTGGTCTGCTGCTATTGCAACCTGGCGAGTCTCCCACAGCTCTCCTGGGTCCCCAAGCAGGAGAGCTTTTTATAGTTCACTCCCCAACTTGGGTTTGAATAATTAAACAAGATGGACAGAAATAGCAGCCGGACAGCCAAGGAGGGTTATTTTGGGGTTTTCTGGAACACAAAGTGCTCCCTGGTGTCACCCCACCCTTGCAGGGGGTGGAGCCAGCATCAAGGCTGATGGGAGAGTCGTATTGGGAAAACCCACTTGCAGCCCCCAAGGTTCCTTGGGTTGTTGTCAGCCAGAGGAGGGTCCCATCACTTCTTCTTGGTCTTCAGGGAAGGAGAGGCTTCTCACTGCCTTCTGCTCATAGCTGCTCCCTTGGCAGAAGTCCCTTCTGTTGTCTAAGTGTCAGTCCTTCTCCTTCAGAAATGGGGACAGATATTGAAAATCAGATCGATAAGCAGCTGCAAAACAGGCTCAACCAGGATGAGGTGGCTCCTCTGGCCAAGGAGCTGGAATCAGGTGATAGGAGGTCCTGTGGCCCCCACTATAACCCTTGGGAGTCTATGGAGGGAATTTCAAGGTTGGGGTGGGGGATAGGGGGACAGGCTGGGGAATTGGTTGCGGGGAGGACTGGGCTCCAGAGAAAAGAAGGCTGAAAATGGGTTAGTGTCTGGGTTGAGAAACTCTGAAGAGGCTAGAAGCTCCCCTCTTCCTGCTCCCTTTTAGTGTCCTCTGTTCCTGGCAGAAGCCCAGCCTGGGTTTCCTGGGACAGTGTTTTAGCATCTGAGCTGGGAATAGGGAGAGGTGGGAAGGCTCCCCTCTGGTCTCTACCACAGACCAATCATTTGGAGCTTGTTTGCATAATATTTGGGGGTCAACTGCAGAGATTAGGGCTTTGCCCAACTCTATCCCACGGCTCCAACACTGTGGAGACTTTAAAACCTGGGGCAGGGAGGAGGTATGGGAAGAGGAAGGGTGGTTTTTCTCCCTTTGGGCAGCAACTTCAGGGATGGATTTGCAGGTCAGATTTCATTTGTTTCATGCTGAAATCATTTATTCATTCATTTTCATTCATTCAACCAACTTTTTCAGCACCAAGTCTTGTGCTTGGTGCTGGGAGTAAATTAGTACGGCAATTTACTGCCTTCAAGGAGTTCATAGCACAGTGGAGGAGATGGTCGTCTTAAAACCTATTCTCCACCATCACTGAATGTTTACCATGCAATAGGTACCATGTAAAAGCTTCACAGAAATTGTCACATTTAATCCTTGCATCAGGTCTGTGGTCCAAGCAGCATTAGCATCAGTTGATAGATATTAAAGTGAAGAGACTAGCCCAAGGACACTCAGCTAGTAAACAGTACTAACGGAATTTGAAACCAGATTTACATGATTCCAAGTTATGCACTCTTAACCACTGCCCTATGGTCTCTAATGCACGGAAGGAAGAGACAAGATTCATTAAATGCCGTGGGAGTTAAAAAGAGTAAGATTTTCTCTAGCTATTCCTGTATATGCTATGTGTGCTGAGACCGGCAACCAGGGAAAGCCTCTTTAAAGGAATAGGCTTTTTACTGGACTTAATGGATTACTTAATTCATCCTACAAATGCTTAAACTGAGCACTTACTACATGGCAGGCACTGTTCTAGATGCTGGGGGGATGCAGAAGTGAATGAAGTCCTTGCCCATAAGAGGGAAGGCTGCATTTATCATCGGGCGGTCTTAACTGCCAAGCCTCTTTTACTTTCCACTAAGAGTTGTTCTCCTCTTTCCGGGTTTCTCTCCGAAGCGCAAATACCCAAACTTCTGGGGAATCTAGAGGAAAGGCTTGACTTAGAATACACTCTCCTACTCCGGGAAATCCTTCCTAACCTCTACCTTGCATCTTTTTCTGCTCCAAGAGCTTTCCCCACCCCCATTCTCATTTCTCTTTCCAAGGCTAAATCTCACAGAAGTATCCCGGCAAGCCATAAGCGTCTAGCCCTTTAAGACCACCTTCTTCCCCCCACGTGCCGTCTGGTTGGGCTGGCGACGCTGACGCACGCGTGACGTCAATGGCAGCTGGCGGAGTCTGGGCACGAGGAGAAAAGTTGGGATGGGGGTGGGGGGCGAAATTGAAGGCGGTTCATTTGCATTTAAAGGGGCCACTTCCGGGTTCGTGATCAAGGATTTAAGGAAATGTGCACCTGGTAAACTTTCTGTCCTGGACAATGGGGCAAGAAAAAGGCGTGGTACAGCTGAAGTCGGTGGTGACTCGAGTTTGCAATGTCAATTATGTCCTTCCGCGGAAAGGGGGAAATAGTCCGTCGGTGCCGAGGCTGGGAGCACGTGACCGGGAGGGGGGCGGGTGCGGGGGGAGGGAAGGAGGGAGGAGCTGGGGAGGCGACTGTCAGCCAGCGTTTCAGCTGCCCCCACCCCCACATCCTGCCCACCCTCCTGCAGCTGCCACCACATCCTGCCCAGGCCGGGGGCAGGGAGCTCGTGTGGGGGGATGCACTGACCGAGGACCCGATTTTGGCACCCCTTTCCTGACCCCTTTTGCTCTAGGGTGGGGCTTCTGCCCTTTGCCCTGGCCCCGGCCCCAGGCACCGTGGCACGGAGCCTGGGGCACAGCTCTGCTAGCCCAGCTTAGATACCTCTCTGCTTGACTCCGCCCCTCTATCCTAACCCAGAGTAGGACTTGTCAGGCGCTGGGGCAGAGAGCCCCATAGGGGGCCAGCACATTTATCAATGGACAGATAGGGATGTTCAGTAAACTTTAAATTTTGATAACCTTAACTTAGATTCAGAGCTACACACACGCGCAAACACACACACAGAGTCATGTAATAGACATTTGCTGAGCACACTCCATGCCAGGCCCTGCTAGGCCCTGAAGACCCAAAGTTTGGTTAGATTGCTGGCCAGGAGGAGCTCAGGAGTTCATGGGGCAAAGTAAATTCCCAAAATTGTCAGTACAATATGGTGTGTACTGATGGGGTGGGTACACCGAGTAGAACACTCTACAGAGTGGTGCAGGGTGATACAGAAGTCAACATGGAGACAGCATATACAGAGGAGCCAACAATACATTTACAGGGGTGGGTTGGTCCCTTTCCCTCAGGAGCAAAGTGACAGATGTTGGGGAGGGTGGGGGCCTTTGCTGGGATCACAGGGAAACTGGAGGAAAAATGATCATCCCCATGGAAGGCGCGAGGCTAGAGATTGTCCAGATGGTTGTGGAGAAAGTAAAAGGGACCTCAGACACAGAGGCTAGACCAACAGTAATGGCTTCCCAGGGTTATGGCATGATGCTTGGGGGAGATGTGAATAAAAGGAGTTACTGGTGTTCTTTTGCCATATAAACTTATGAAGCTGACGCCCTAGAGGGGCGTTGATGCACTTTTAAGGACTTTGGTGGCATCTCAGTGCCTGACTCCTAGAGGATTTCATAGCAGTTTGAGGCTGTTTGGAGACTTTTCTCAAGAAAGATAGATGGATGGGGGGTGGGGGTGGGGTGAAGTGTCTGAGCCCTCTCAAGCATTTTCTACCCAGAGAATTCTGGAAAGGGTAGTCCAGGGGCTAGAAGAAAAATATTTTTGGAATTGCTTTTAAGAAGTCCTTATTATGATCTAACTCCCATCAATATTATACCCTAGACTTTTTCTTACGACTTCATGGAAATGAAGACCTCACGTTTGTTGCTTTTCCCCTCCCATGAAGTTCTCTGTATATTCTAACCTCTATCCCACTCTGTACTCCAGTGAGTTCCCATTTTAGCATCTCAGACACTCCTTCTCCCCTACGGAGCTCCTCCCTCCCCTCTTCCAGCTCCGGGTCCTTTAACACCCTCCCCAGGTGACTCACCTTCCTTCCTCATTCCTTTGTTAAGGACCCAACATTCCAAGGCAGGGGAGGACCGGCAAGCCAATCACAGCACTGGCAAGCCTGCCTTGGGCTGGAGATTGGCTGGAGCTGTGGTTGGCGGGAGGCTCACCACGCAGCCCTATAGGCAGTTGGGGAGGGGGTTTCTGGGTCCCCTGGAAACGAATTTGTTCTGGGGCAGCTTATTTTTAGAATCCTTCATGTAGAGCTGGGGCCAGAGGGTTTTCAGTCTTGGAGAGCCTCAAAAGTGGAGGCTACCCACTTTGATTTTTTTTTACTATGCTCTGGGGCCCAAATGGCCTGAGACTGAGTTCCCAGGCCTGTTCCTAAGGAAGTCTTTTCTAACAGCGCTGGATCCTTGCAGTCTCAACATTCTGCTTTCCCGACGTCGGAAACAGCCAGAAAATAAACACCCTGATGACTAAACGGTTTCTCCAGCTAGAGCCTGGGGAAGCACTAAAAATAGAGGCCACAAGTGAGGGGAGGTTTCCCACTTTGAGGGGGGGGCACTTTCCCATCCTGCTACTGCACAAGGCTCTGCTCTTCTCCGAGTCCTTGGGGAAGGGGCAGGTGGACTCCCCTTGTCTCCCCTGAAGTCTCTGCAGCATGCTAGCCCTTCCTGGCAGGGAGAGTTGACATCTTCTGGTGCTGGGAACCCCATCTCCCAGATCCGATGAGGAACTCAGAAGCTAAATGGGGACAAAATGGGGTACTTTTAAAATCAGGTTTCCTGAGGGAGGGGCCAGGTGGGTGGATTGGAAGCTGAGGGCAAGAAAATTGGATCCTGCAAGCCTCTTGTCCTAGGACATGCAAAATAAGCCTCCAACCTATTTGCAGGGCAATTTGGCTGAATTTGCCTCTTTTGAGGCTTGCAGAGGATAACAGGGGCCTAAAATTTTCTTGCAGTCCAGCCCTTTGTCCAAGTATCCAAGTTTTATAATGCAGCATAGTTTATAAGCAATCTACTTAAATGAACTAATTTAGTCCTCACACCGAATACATGTTAGGTACTATGATCACCATCCCCATTTTACCCATAAGGATCCTGAGGCACAGGGAAGTTAAATAGGAGCCCATGTTCACAGCTGATAAATAATGGTGTATGGATTTGAACCAACGCATCTTGAAGACTCCAAAGTTGATGCTTTTAACCACCATCTCCTGCTGCTTTGCTTTGTATGGATTGGTCTCTCCAGTACTTAACCCAGAAAGGAGTCCTTGTCCAGTAAATCAGACCCAACCAGACAGAAATTGGTGTGTGAAGAACTGAGTACTCTTCTGTCCCTCATGGTGCTTTGAGATCTAAGTTAGATTCCATCACATCCTCAAGTTCCAGGTAGAAAGCAGCAGGACTTGGAGGTAACAGGGATGCTGGAGAGGAAGCTTGATGGGTCACATGTGCAGTCAGCGCGGGCCCCCGCACTCCAGTGGTAGAGCTGTAAAGATTCACCACGCCCTGGGGCAACCAGGGATTTTTTAAATTTTTATTTTTGTAAGAGCTACTACTGCTTCTTTATAAGATGCTTCTGGATGTTTCCTGCGCTGGGGGAAATTAGGGTCCCGCCCCTTTAAATTGCCCCCTCGGCAGTAAGTGCTCTGTGGCCGCTGGCTCTGGGGATTAGGTCACTCAAGAACTATGAGCTGTCGCTTTAAATTGCTGGGCGGCTGCCGAGCCGGCCCGAGGAGAGGAGGGGGTCTGTCACAGGTAGAGGGAGCAACCGAGCTCCCCAGGTAACCCCTCAAAAAGAGAACGTGGCCCCTTAAGTGGGGCTTCGTCACACACTAAGTGGGGGAGATGGAATCGTTTCACCACTTACAGTCTCCTCTTAATTTACCTACTTAGACTCCCACCTCTCAACTCTCCTGGGGCTTCGGGTGTGGGGTGGGTGTCGAGGTAGCGTGTGGGTATGTGAGAGTGTGCGCGCTGCCCGCCTTCCCCGGAAAGGACCTCCTAGAGCGCATGGTGGCAGCAGCGCTAGGCGGCCGTCCGGTGTGCTCCGAAGAGCACCACCAGCGCGGGCCGATCCCTTTAAAGGCCTCTCGGTCTCGCCTCTCTATCCTGCCTCTCCCTGTCCCTTCCTCCCTCCCTCCTGGCTGGCGGAGGGATCTGCCGCTGCCGGCGCGGCGGCCAAGCGCCAGGGGTGGGGGGAGCCGACCCAGCCCGGCCCCGCCGGCCGGAGTGAAGCAAGGGGCGGGGCCGCGTCCCGGGGACCGCCCCTGCTCCGGCCCCGCCCCTCCGCCCCCACGGGTTCCTCCCATTGGCCCCCCCTGGCTGTCCATCACCTCTGTTCCCCCCACCCCTCAAGCTAGGCAGATCTGTGCCTACGTCGGCCTCGACTCCCGGGGGCTGGAGGAGTTACCTTTGGAGCCCGAAGGGAGGAAGGAAGCAAAATATCAACAACAGCCGAGGCGGCTCGGGCTTTTGGCCCCAGTCCCCCGCCTGCCCGCCGGCCGCTTGCCCGCCCCCGCGCCCGCGACGGGGGCCCAGGCCCCCCGGCGCCGCCCAGGGCCCGCGCGGACGCCGGCCTCATTTATTATTCTCTCCGCCCGGAGCTGCGGCTTCCCGGTGTTGACGATCCCCAGGACGAGGTGCAAGGGCCACCCCCTCTCCTCCGCGACACCCCTTTTCCCCCAGCGAGGGTGGTGAGTAGAGAAAAATAAGGCGTCTGCCGCTTTAAGAGGCCCCCTCCCCCACCCCGTCCAGGGGTTGGGGTGGAGGGTGGTCTGGACCGTCCCCCTGAGGGGTGGGATGGGGTGGCCCCTTGGGCTGGGAGGAACTCGCGAAACGGGCTGTGTTTTTGCGCGGCGTTGGTGGGGAATTACATGAGGGACTGTTTGTGTTGGGGAGTCGGCTGTGGGGACAAGTGGAGTGGGCTGTAATTCCCTTGGGTGTTGGGGGTATAGGGTGGGGACGTGTGGCTTGGGGGGCGTGCCGGCCTCTTGGTGGCCGGGGGTTATGACGGCCTCCGAGGGGTCTAGGAAGGGGCGCCATCCTCAGAGGGGGTCTCCGGTGACAGCCGGGAGCGACTGACATTTTAACAGCCGGCCCTCCCTCCCTCTCTCCTCTTGCGCCGCCTGTTCCCTCCTCCTTGGCCCGAAATGGTGCAGAAGGGGGCCTGGGAGGGCGGCGGGAGGGTGGGGGCTGGGGGAGCCGCAGCTGTTTGGGAAGCGGGGGAGGGAGGGGGGATGTTGTTCAGATGACACCGGGGTAGTGGGTTGGGGCGTGTGTGTGTCCGGGGCCCGTGTTTGCGGGGTGCGTGTGGAGTTGAGACTCGAGTCCGCACAGAGGTGGGCACGTGGGGATCCTTTCTCGGGACCTCCTAGTCTGGCTCCCCTAGACCTCTGATCTGGTTTGTCAGCAGCCCCAGCTAGAGAACCCCCATCCAGAAGTTTACAGCTGTTCAACATCTGGGCAAGAGTCCTCCAGTCCCTTTCTCCACCTATGGCAGGCTGAGTCGGGCTGGAAGTGGGGGTCTAGGGAGAGTTGGGAGGCTTTCCCCTGGAGGGTCGAGGAGACACATGCATTTAGTTTCCTACCCCAGTGCCAGTCAGCCCTCTTCTTACGGGTTTGGGTCTTACAGGAATGGGAGAAAGGGGCTCCCTCTCCTTAGGGATTTAGGTTGACCTCTTGGCAGCCTTCTGGGGCCTCTCCTCATGAAAGAGGGGCTCCTGGGTGTGGGACACCTGGGGCCACTGACTCCATTATCCCCGGTTTGTCCTGAGTGAGAGCTCTCTGCCTCCCCTCACATTGCATTGCTGGTGGGTTGGGGGAGGGTACAGTGGGCAGATCCTGTGGTCCCCCTTCCCTGTGCCCAGGCCCCCATCCAAGGTCTCCTGGGAGGCCTGTTGTATTTGATTTGTGTGTTGCAGGGGCACCCACCCCTTCCCCTCACCCGCCCATTAGATCTCTGCAGCAATTCAGGGCCTGCCAGGACTATGGGAAGTTCGCCGTCTGGGGTGGTGACCTTGGGCTGCTCTAGCCTGGAGATAGGAGGGAGCCCAGACCAGCAGGAGATTGGGTGTTTTAGAGTTAGGAAGCTGTCCGCTTCCCACTGCCCTCCAAACCCCCAACGGTGAGATCTCAGTAGCTGAGGACAGCATTGAAAAGGCACATGTCAGTGTTCACAGATGTCCACCCTCCTGTGGCCGCTGGGTCACACCCGCCCCAGGACTTAGCCTGGCTGTCCCAGCTCCCACGGCCTGCCTGGGAATGAATTTCCTTCCTGTGGTTTCCCAGTGTGTTGGGCAGGAGATGGGGGTGGGGTGGGATTAGTGTGAGAGTGGCTGAAGACCCATTTATGGTGGGGTGATTGGGGGACACTGGAACCTGTGTTTTGTCCTTACCCCCCTTGCCCCATCACAGACATTTGGTCCCTTGGAAATTCAGTAGTCCTTTTTTCTTTGTTGTAACCCCCTTCCCCCAACACGCCCCGCATGTGTTTGTATATGTGCATGTATGTATATGTGTGCATATGCATTTGTAAAGGAAGGGGTCTTTGGTTTTGTGGGAATGGGAGGAGCTGTCACTCATAATCCTCTAGAGACCCAGAGAGGTTGAGCTTTTTACCTGAGATTACACAGCAAATCTGTCAGAGCTTTAGTCCGTCTGCTCTTTCAAGCACAGCTTCATAGTGGGGAGAGACCCCAGAGAGGAAAAAACCATCCTTGCTCTTGGAGGCCCTGGTCTGAGGGGAGAAGGAGGACCCAGTCAGAAAGCATCCTAACCCTTGTATTGGGGGATGGGCTTGGGGGGTTGGGCTAGAGCTTCTTTCTCTTGTACCCAATTCCTGTAATAGAGTGATGGGGGACTTGGAAGGGTGACAGGTGCTGCCTTACTTCATTCTGTGCCTGGTGCCCCTGGGCTGGAGGGGCCTGAGTTTCCCCCCTCTGCCTGTCTTGGCTCCTGGTTCTTCTTATAGGCCCAGAGATAACGATAGTCTTTCTGTCTGCTGTTATATAATCTCTCCCCAGCAGGGTTTTTTGTGTTTCTTTTTTTTTCTTTTTCTTTTTCTTTTTTTTTTTTTTTTTTTTAATCTTCCCTTGGTCTTTTCTGGGAGGTGTGAGGGGGAGAAGAAGGCAGAGGTTAGACTCCCCAGATGTGGGATGGGGGGGAGCAGCAGCAAGGAGCCTCTGGCTCTTGAGGGAGCCTGGGTAGGGGAGGATTTAGGGTTAGACCTTCATCACTGTGGCACAGTCCCTTCCACTCTCTTCCTCTGATCCTGCCCTCGGAAGGTCCTTCTGCCAGGGGGTTGCGGGGTGAGGGGGCAGGGCGGGGTCTGCTCCTTGTTCCCCCAAAAAGGCCTGGCCAGTTGGGCCCCCTGCTGTCCTGAGTTGGCACTGGGTCCGGAATCTCAGTGTTTACCCCAGCTTGGTGTGGATCCTGTGTTGGATACTTTGCCACCAATCCCTCTGTACCTCCCAGAGGCAGGGTGCCCAGGGACAAATGGGTGCATCTACCATTTCCCTAGTTTATATGGAGCCAGGCCACTTGTTTCTTTGCTCCTCTGGTTCAGGGGTTGGGGCTTTACGGGAGAAGAGGGGGTAGAAAGGCAAGGACCTTTAGAAAGGGAGTGGGGAGTAACAACAGTCCTAGACCTCTTGGATACAAGTCATAGTTGGTATTTATCTGAAGTCTCGGAGTGGGTGTCAGGATCATCGAGGGTCGGATTCTAGGTCTGGCCTTCGTCTAACCTTGGACACTGGTGGTGGATTCTCCCCACTCCCTTGGGACCATGGCTGGGACTCTCCAGGCTCACTAGGGCCGACTGGTTTGAGGCAATTATTCCCCTTTTACAAGGGAAGGAGAGGATGGTGGCAGGGCCTGCGCAGCCTCAGCATCACTGTAATCGCTGGTGGCTTTTATGGGCCAGTCATGGGGCCGGACTCCCGCCAACCATCTGTTCATCTGTCTGTCTGTCCTAGTTGGTGACTTAACTCATGGAGGGTGGGGAAGATTTTAGGTGCTAGGACTTCTGTTCTGGAAGCTGGACATCTGGCTGTGTTGTGGTTGATATCACCCTGACCATGTTTGCAGCAGGCAGGATGGAGCTTAGACTATAGGGAGAACTTCCCCTCTTACTTGGCCTGGGAATGGAGGAGATCTCAAAGCACTTTCTTCTTCAGTGGCTCTTGGTAGCTCTGCTCAAAGTCCTTGACCTTTGGCCTAGTGAGGATGGTGCTGTTTGGCTCCTGGAATATTTATTTTCTCTCCTCTCCCCTTGCCTGGACCTGAAAGCATTCTGAGAGTTTGTCCTGAAGCTGTGAGAAGGCGAGTCTTTGGGCCCCTGTCCCCTAGCAGAGTGGGGCTTGGTGAAGGCCTTGTGCAGACTGGCATGCCCAGATGCATGTGGCGGGTCCGCAGCATTTAGTGGTATATATGCATGAAGGTGTGCAAGTGTATGGACACCCACAGAGCAGATGTCACCCTGCAGATGATTAAAGGATTGGACAGTGGGGATGATGTGAGGCACTAGAGGCAAGAAGAAGGACATGGCAACAACTCTGAAGGGAGAAGGGTTGGCTAGAGCAGGAGGGATAGAGGTTAGACCACAGATGGTCCCTGTTTGTGAGGTAAAGAGCATGGCTTGCTAGTCAAGGAGCCCTGGCTGACTTCCATCCCTGTTTTGTGCCCCCCCCCCCACCTGTCCCTCTCTGTGGCCCTGACCTAGCCTGGCCTTGCACCTCACACTAACTGCATGTCCTTGGGCAAGTCACCCCTTTCTCAGGTCCTCAGCTTTCCAGATGTACAGGAGTTTCACCTAGCCCTGCAGTGATCAGAACACCTGGTGTTTTGGTGGTTTGTCTCTGGTCTCTGTTGCCCTCCCCACTCATCCTGATAAGCACAGCCACTCTGAGGTATCAAGATTGGGTCTGAGCCCTACTGCATTTGGGGGCAGATCCCTGCCCTAGGTGATCCCCAGAGCCCTTCACATCTAACTTTTTCCTTTTCCTGAGTCCAAGGCCTGAGTCCTGGCTGCCGTGGATGTGTTCACTGACTCTGCAAAGGACCCTGATACCCTTAGTTGGGGGTGCTAGGAGGGGTGGTGTCTCTGTCAGATCTCTCTGCCTTCTGTAGGCTGGGAGTGGAGCCTCTTGAGGAGGGGAGGGGAGGAGCTTGTCAGAAGTTCTGGCCTTTCGAAGGCCACACCCAGGCAGGACCATATTTACTCATTTAAACTCACCCTCCCAGGAGGCTATGGGCTCCAGGCCTGGTCACTGACCTTGGCTTGGTGCCTCTGGCTGGGTGCTCTGGCCACTCCCCTAGGAGTTGGGCAGACCAGGGAAGCTTACAGAGAAGAAACTTTTTTTCCCCCTTGGTCAAGAGAATTTTACCCCCAGGCAGTAATCTCCCCCTCCCCAAATTTCCAGTATAATTTGGAGACCAAAAACTAAAACTTGAGATCCCTGGTACTGGAGAAAGGAAACTTCCATTTATTATGACCCAGTGTGCCAAGCTCTGTGCTTGGCATGGTAACATATGAAGACTCATTTTTAACCACAACTTTTTTTTTTACAAAAGTTGGGGAAACTGAGTCTCAGGGAGTTAATGACTTGCTCAGGTTTTCCCAATTAAGAGGCATTTTTGTCTGGTTAAGGAAGACCCTGCACTGTAGGAGGGGTGATGGGAAAGAAGGTCCTTCCCTGCCCTCAGTCCAGGTCGCTTGGGGAAGTGCTGCCCCTAGCATTCAGCCTGCCTTGCTGGTGACCTTGGACAAGTTCTTGCCGATCTCAGAATTGGTTTCTGTATCTGTGAAAGGGAGATGTCACCACCTGCCTCACGTGGGAATGGAAGGGTGTTCAGGGGGAAAATATGTGGTGCCAAACTCAGAGTGGGTGTTAAGAAAGTGATTTGGTCCTTCCTTCCAGATCTGCAGGCCCAGCCCAGCCCAGGACCTATCTGCTGAGGCAGCCACTCAAGCTGGGGTGGGGGTGGACAGTCTCTCTGGTGTCCCGGGTAGGGACCTTGATGTGTGTGTGTTGGGGAGTGGGGGGAGTTAGGGGGAAGGAGTGGACTGAGGAGGCCCTGAGGGTCCTTCCAGACCTGGGGCTCAGTCTGACCCTGGGATAGGCTTGGGAAGCTGAGCCTGCCCTGCCCATCTGTCTACTTGTTTCAGAACCCATTCTTTTCACCCTTTGCCACGAGTCTTACCAAATCCCTCTTCCTGCAGGGCTTTCTTATTCCTCGTGGTTTCCCCACCCGCCACTCTACCCCAGCATATACTTGGGGTTGAGGGTTGGGAGAACCTATTCTCTATTCCCCATCATTTCTGTGGACTGCGGATTAAGAGAAAGCCTATCCCCAAAAACTCAAGGAAAAGTACACCAGGGATTGGAGGGTTGGTGACTTCTCCTGGGATCTTCCCACTCTGCTGGATCAAGTTAACTTGGAGGCAAGGGAATAGAGCAGTTGACCTCGAACCTCAGGTTTTTCCCTTTAGAGCATTCATATGTTATGCGTTTGGTGAGAGATGTTCATTGGAACACGAGGAAGAGGAGATCTTAGGAGTGCTTCAGGCTTTCCCACTCACGTCTCTCCTTGACCTCTGAGACCCCTTCCTCCAGCCCCCACAGCTGCCTGCCTCTGTGCTGGCTCCCCCATACCCCAAGAAAGGCCCATGGGGCCTGTATTGGCTGAATGGGGACAGGTGTCTTGACCCAGCTGCTCCCTCTTGTCTCCCCCCACCTGTCAGCACAGTGGGTGGGAAGCAGAGGGGGAGGGGAGGAAGAGGAACCCTTCAGTCTCCTCACCTGCTCCCAGGGATGGGGCCCTGATTGTAAAATGTAGCACAGGGATTGAAAATAGACAACTGGCAGGACTTCCCTTTCAGAGGAAGGATAGCCCCAGAACATAGGAATGACAGGGAAATCTTGATAGGCAGGGGTCCTAGCTGGCAGCAGTCAGAGAGGTCTTTGCACAGTGTCTTTATGAAAGGGTGAGAAGCCAAGTATTGGTGAGGGGCGTGAGACTGAGGGCATGTATTTGCATAGCTGTGTGTAGGTACTCAAACCACCCCCTGCCCCGCCTGCCAGGCCCTCCTCCATCTGGCTGGGCATCTTAGCCTCACCTGGCACCTTTCCTGAAAGCAGCAAGCTAATCCTGTAAGAGCTGCCTGGCTGACCGCCTCAGCAGGCCCACACACTGGTGCTGCCCGTCCTCCCCTGCCAGGGGCTTAGAGGACTGTCCTTCGAGTCAGAAGGAGACCTGGCCACTACCCTCAGTGGCCCCTTTAAATCCTCAGTGGCTTCCCGAGGTCATGATGTCTCTAGGAGGATTTGCTTTCCCTGATTGGATTGGCCTCCTTTGGAGTCCCTTATTGTAATTGTAGGTAGACGTTTCACCCTCTGACCCTCCATCTCCCCTTTCTTCCGAGTTGGTACTGTTCAGTCTGAGGGCCCAGGCCTCATGCTCCCTCCCCTTTTTCCTTGCCCTCATGTCTCAGCAGTCAGGGCCTTGGACCCCCTCATCTGCTTCAGCCAGAGTAGGCCTGCCTCTGTTTTGTAAATAGGAAGAAGGGATCTTGCTGCTTAAAACAAGAGGACAAACTCTTTTCCTCTAGGAGAGAGTGCCTTTCTGGGACTATCCACTGCCTGCCTCTCTGCATTCTTTCCTCTTCAGTCTGCTCTTTGTTTGGCCAGGGGCCCAAACCCCATTATTACTCCATGCCCTCATTTCCATGGGAAGTCCGTCCCCTGATCTAACCATCAGCCCACCTGCTGCAGTGGCAGGCCACCCAGACCCAGCACTGGTAGCATTATGCTCACCCCAACGGTTCTCTGAGCTGACCTGCCCCCAAGGCCCCAGCTGCCACTTTCACTTCTGTCTCCTGAGACCCCAGAGGGAAGTTGGGTGGGGAGGTGGAAGGTGACACACTAACCGTCCCAACCGCCCCCACCTCTCATCATCTGAGGCTTCTGATGGCTAGGGGCCCATGTCCAGTACTCATGTAGATGACTGAAATGGGCTTAGGTTGCAGTGGAACGTTTGGCAACAGTGGGAGGGATGATGGTTAGATAGTAGGAAGAACTTCCCAGGATAGGAGACCACTGCTGGGCTTCATTGTTTCAGAAAGTATGACTGGAAGTATAGATAATATAGCTGGACAAATGGAGGTCAGACTTCAAGCAAGGCAAAGGACTAGTCATCTGCCAGCTCCTGTTGGTTGGAATGCAATGCCCAGGCCTCCATGCCCCTCCCCACAAATGTCACCAGCTGCCCATGTTTGGTTAGGTGGCTTCTGACAAAGCAAATTTGAGCTCCAGAGACTACTCTAAGTCCAGGGACTCAGCTCTGGGAAGTCTTTGTAGTCTTGCATTGATCTTGCCTCCTGTACTAGTCCATTTCCTCTCATTCTGCACTCTTGGGGGTGGGTTTTAGAAATGGGGATAAGAGGAAGAAGCAAAGGATAGCCCACTCCCCATCCTACTGCTGCCCCAATCTTGGCACTAAGGAGAGGAATGGGAATCTTCTCCCAGGGAGCCCCTAGGCAGTGGCAGAGCCACATTTACCCACCCATTCCCCACCTTGGGAACCTGGACAGGAGGACCCAGTTGGATTGAGAGCTCTAGACAGTATTGCTGGGGGTATTTATCAGTTCAGGAAGTTTCTGAAGGAGAAGATTGGGACTGGAGTCCAGTGGGGCCAGGAACCCCACTTGGATACTGGTGGGGGAGGCCCAGGTCCTGGAATGGGAAGCTGAGCCCAAAGGAATAAGGTTGGATGCTATGCAAATCCCCATGCAAATGAGCAGCAGTGAGTCATTGCTATTGGGGCCTGCTGGGGTGGGGCATGAAGCAAGGGTTACCCTTGGGTTCCAGAACTGGCCCTGCCGATGACCATGACAGTAAACTTGGGCCTGTTACTGCCCAGTACCAGTGGGCAGAAGGCCCCAAGCCCTGGGTGTGATTCCAGATGCGTTGAGGGCATTGGGATGGCTGAACACTTGTCCCAAGGGCCTCATGTGCCCCACCTGACACCTGTCCTGGCTGTCCATGAGCCTCTTTCACCCCTTGGTCCTCTGTTGGAGGGTTACTTTTCAGAAAACACCTCCCTCTTCACCAGCCCCATCCGTCCTCTCCTGCCTCCACATTTTCCCCTTCTTCCAGCTATAGGAAGATGGACCCAACCAGGACATCTCTTCTGTTACCTCTCCATGGAATCACCCAATCCTGACCTCCTTTCCTCTTGGGCCTCTCCAAAGAGCACCGGAACAGAATGTCCAGTCTGGAAGGGTGCCTGTTTCCCCTCAGCCCATACATTTTACTGGGTGAAGCACAGAGGGGCCAGTGACTTGCTCAAGGTCACATAGCAAGTTAGGACCAGAGCAAGGACTCAAACCCAGACACCCAGAATCTCAACCTAAAGCCCCTATGTTTCTCATTGCTCTACTTCACCCACCCCTTTTCTGCTAGGAGTCAATCTCCTGTTGCCCAAATACTTCCTGATAAAGCCTGTGTGGCTCCAGAAACATTGGGGGGCTAAGAGAGAGGGTGGCAGTGCTTAGGAGCCAGCCCAGAGGCCACCAGGGGAAGGCCATAGCTGGGGCAGGTGGGGCTGGGGGGAAAAGGGGACGCCTCCACAGGGAGCCGTGCAGCCTCAGCTGCCACAGGAAGGATGAGAGCTAGACTACAGGAAGGACAAGCTGGGATGGGGAAGCAGTGGAGGAGGCTCAGGAGACAGACCCCCCCCACTCTTTGAGGCATCTTCTGGACAGAGATCAGGATGACCCCATCCCAGGAGATTTGCCAGGAGAAGAGGGAGGGAAGCCTAGGGTGGGGCTGGGAGAGTTATCCAGTGGAAGCTGGCTGATGGCTCCCAGCCCTGCTCCCCACACCAGGTGCTCCTGTTGGCAAGTCAGTTCCTGTCCCTTAAGCTAAGGCTGTAGTACCCGCCTCGCCACTTGCGTTCCTTGGGCACCTGGGACCTGAGACCACCCCCGCCCCAGGCCCAGCCTTCCTGAACTGGCCTTCCCGAAGTGGCCTTCCCCTCCCCACCCAGCCTGCCAGCCCGCCCCCGGGTCCCCTGTCGGTAAGTTAAAATTAGCTCAGTGCCCAGGCTAAAAATAGCCCCTGCCCAGCCCTGAGGCTGCTGGGGGACTGGCAGAGGGGAGTCCCAGAAGGAGGGGGAAGATGGTGGGAACCAGGGGTTCAGGGAGTGAGCCTGCCAGACTGATCCTTGAAGGGAGGAGGCTTGGGGCTGAGGACCTGGCTGGTAGAGCAGAACCTAAAAGAACCCTAGCTATTTTGGGGGAGGGGGCCAGGGGCTAGGGAGAGGAGAGGATGCAGGGTCAGAGGGAGGCCTGAGAGGGACCAAGGGGTAGTGGGGGTGGGGAACAGGCTGGGGAAGATGCTCTGCCGGAGGGGGTGTTAGACTGTCTCTCTGTGGGGTGGGAGCAGGGGCAGTGTGAAACGCAGCCACTGCTTTGCTCCGAGTTTGGAGAGTAATGCCCCTCACTTCCCATTAGTGCAGTGTTTGTGAAGGAAGTTATATACCCCAAGGGCTGTGAAACACAGGAAGATGCCCCTGGACTCTTTGCCCTTGCCTGGGTCTCATCTCTTCACCTTCCTGCCCTCTTGAGCTCCTAGGCATGTCTCTTCTTTGAGGGAAGAGGTCCCAGGGCTGAGGTTCGGAGACTGACTAGGAAGGTTGAGAGCCCTAGGGGTGGGAGGGGAACCAAGGCAATACCCAGGAGACTGAGAAGGTCCCTGGCCAAGACTCTGGATGTCTACGCAGTCAGGCAGTCCTGGTCCTGGGTCCTGAGCAGAGCCCAGGACTACAAGCGCCAAGATGCTCCTTTCTGGGCCATGTCTGGGCCCGTCAAGGTCCCTGAGGACTCCCTTGCCTCCCTACCCTTGGCTGTAGGTGGGACCTGCCCCTCCCTTGTCTGTTTCTTGGCTGGACTGCAAGTCCTGAGAGGGCAGGGATGGTGTCCTGTCAGGTTATGCCCCCAGTGCCCAGCCAAGAGTCAGGGTCCTGTAAGCAGTAGTTGAACCTCTCTCTCGTTCCCTACCTGTTTATTCTGAGCCTTTATCTCTGTCTGGCCCGCTGTCTCTCTCTCTCTTTCTCTCTTTCTCCCTCCCTCCCCTCTCCATCCCCCACCCCTTTGGCCTTCTCCTTGTCTGTCACTGCCTCTGTCCCACACCCTGCCTTCCTCTTGGACTCTGCCTCTTTTTTCTCTCTTTTCCTGCGTCTGTATGTCTGTCCCCCTCTGCCAATCCCCTTGTGTGTCTGCCTCACCCACGCCTCCTCCCTCGTTAGTGAGCAGGCTGCTTGAGGCCGCCTGACTGTGGGGGTGACAGGTGGATTGGATTGTCACCCCCTCCCCCAGCGCCTGCTGCTTATTTCATGCCCTGCAGCCCAGCCACAGGGAAGGGGCGGGAGAGGGGATGACAGCTGTCTCCAGCGCCTCCTGCCTTCCCCTCCAGTCCACAGCTTACAGCCCTGAGCAGCCTGGGAGGGAGGGATGAAAGACCAGCCTAATGAGAGCACCTTCTCGCACTGAGTGGCAGAGCAGGGGTGAGGCCCTTTGCTATGTGATAGTGGGCTACTCACTCAGCCTCTCTGGGCATCCTCTCCCTTTTGACCTGCACTGGTGTGGGAGCTCTGGAAGCAGGTGCCATGCAGTTCCTCTGGGCCTCTAGGACAGAGGGCATTTGTGGGTAGAGGAGTGTGGGATGGGAGGGAGGAGAGGTTAGGAACTCCCCTGACGACAGCAGGAGAGAGGGGATGGAGGCTAGCCATTGGAAAGAATTCTCCTGCAGCTGCCCAGGAAGGACAGACCTGCTCAGCCCTGCTGCAACTACAGCTCCAGGGAGGCTGCCCTGACCGCTCCCCCTGTCTGCCGCCCCTCCCTGGCCCCAGGCCACCCTCACACAGGAACTGAGATAGCATCATTCTGAAACCAGAGAATGGTTTGAATATTGCTCAGGTACTGAGAGGTGTTATATTGGGGGAGGCAGGGGCCTGTTTCTTCCCCCATACCCCTTTCAAACCAAGACCCCCCTTCTGGGTATTTTTTGTATGTTATCTGCATCTCATTCACTTGTAAGTTCACCTCACAGTTTCCTATTGGGTCAGTAGCCCAGCTTGGAAAATTGGCTATCTGTAGGGTCCTTCTGGATTCCCTCATGGTCTCTGGGCCCTTCAGCCCCTCCTCCTTGACAAGGGTGCTGTCAGATGAATCTCCTGCCCTGTATTCTCCCTGGGGCCTAGCCCAGCTGCCCTTCACCCTCCCTCCTTGCTCCTTAGGTCTTCATCAGGGCAGGCCTGCTTCTGTCTGCCTTATCCCCTACCCCCCTGCAACCCTGAGGAGGTCTGCCCTGCCAGCCTTGCCCGGGAGTGGGTGAATCAGAATCAGAAGCAGTGGTAGCCTTCAAGGGGGCTTATTGATACAGATACTGCCAGCCCAGAGAATCACACTGTGGCCTGAGGTCAGGATTGGGTAGGCCCTGGGGTCATCAGAGCAGGAAGGCCAACCTGGTCAACTCCCTATCTCTATGGCAGCCCTATGCCCTCCAAGCCCTGGATTCCAGACACCAGGCATAGCCAAAGAGAGAGGATTAGTGAAATAGCAAGGGCTAGATCATCTAGGAGGGTTTCCTCAGAGGAGGAGCAGGCTGGGAAGGAGAAGGTCAGGACCAGGACAGGCCAGGAAGGAGGGTGGAGGCTCACATCTGGAAAACAGATGCCCAGGCCTCTGGCTCCTAGCATTTGGTTAGGTAATTAGGCAGAGGTTAATTAAAGAGGTCCAGGTGTTCATTAAAGTCTGTCTAATAGGGTAGGAGGGATGCTTGGACAGGACCAGCCTCAACACCTTGGAAGCAGTCAGTTTAGGATCCTTTGTGCCCACCCAGGCCCCAGCTACCCTGTCTTCCAAAGGCAAAATTAAGTTCATGGTCCCCCTACTCCAGGCCTTTCAAAGACCCTGCAACAATGTGGAATGGATAGCAGAGGGAGAAAGGAGTTACTTACAGACTGAACCTGCTTTGTAGAAAGGCTGGTGGTTAGATAGGAGGAAGGACTGCCCAAGGCAGGGGCATCTCCTCCTCTGGCAGTGTTGGAACAGAGGTAGGAGCAGCAATGGGGAAGGGGCCCTGGGAAGCACAGGGTTATAAAAAGTACTTTGTGCTACCTTAGGAGGTCATGCAGATAGATGGGGCCTCATCTTTTTAACCCTGATTTCCCTCTATCAGAGGATGCTCAGTGGGTCTCTGTAGCTTCCCTGCCTTCTCAGCCCTGATCTCTCTTGCATCCCAGCTCCCCCAGCATGAGGCGGGGGTGGGGGGGCGGTGTAGGAGATCAGCCAGGGAGCTGGTTGCCAGGCGACAGTTGCCTGAGCAACCCCATCCTTTCCATCTCCATGTGTTCAGGGCTGCTCCTTAGAAGACTTTGGAGTCTCACCCTCTGCACCAGGCACCCTGAGAGTGGGGAGGGTTGAGGACCAGGGTGGCAGGGTGGTTGGAGGGTAGATGATGTCCAAACGGAAAATCTTCAGGGGCAGTTGGGAGAGGAAGGGTTCTACCTCCACAGAGAATAGAGTCAGAGGAGCTGGTATTGCAGCAGGACTGATGGAGGTTAGACCACAAGAGGGACTTCCCACAGGGTCACAACAATTAAACAATCCTTCCTTCCTTTCAACAGACATTTCCTCATAGGGAATAGAGTGGTTAAAAAAACAAAACAAAACAAAACAAAACAAAACAGATGTAGTTCCTGCCCTCATGGAGCTTCAGTCTCATAGGGGAGCCCAGGCATTAAACAGAAGCACAGAATTGTAATTGTTTCCAATTGTGATAAGTACTAAAAAGAGAAGATCAGGGTACCTTGAGAGTAAATAATTGGGGAAACCAAAAAAAATGAGGTTAGATTACTGGAGTGAATTTTCTAAGGTAATGAGAGCAAAGAAACGGCCCTCCCCCACAGCTTGTAGAAAGAGAACTATTGGCCATAAGCCGATAGTGGTTACATCTCAGCAAGAACTTGCTTATAAACAGAGGGTGATGAGAGAGATGGTAAAATGGGAGATGAAGGGAGGGTAGATGCTGTAAGCACAGGAGCACAGTAGTTAACTGCATTTAGACTGGGGTTTTCAAGGCCTGCCCAGAGAATCTGTTTAAAAAGTCAACCCTTCCTAGCCACTCCCCTTGCCCCCAGTGTGTCCTCTCCCTTCCTTATAGGCCCACACCACTATAGCTCTAGAAAATACAGCTTTTGGATTGTATGGGAAGCAGGGGAGCTGAAATCCTTGGACTGGAGCCTTTGCAGTGGGGTTCGGCAGGGTCTGGGGTCACAGGTGAGGAATAGGGTGACTGGACTGGTTCTGGGCCCAGGTGTCTGATGGGTTATCCAGGGCTGGCTGGGCTGGCTTTGATGTTGCACCAGGGTGTGTGTGAGGTGGGGGACAATAGGAGACTCAGGGTCCATGGAGTACCTTGAGGACAAGGAGAAGAAGAGGGTGCTAGGATCCTTCTCTAGGGAGATGATCAAGAGGGGTAGAGGTTAGGATGTGGAAGGGTCCCTCTCAGAGAGGGAAGGGAGCTGCATTATTTTCTGTAGACAACTGGACAGAGCAGAAGCTCTTTCCAACTAGACTGGGGAAAGCTTGAGGTATGGCCATGGTGCTGGGGAAGTCGATGAGTGGAGTGTTCCTGGCTTCTCTCAAGTCCACAGATTCCCAGCCTTTCCCTCTCCCCACCTCCCTCCGTGGCCAACATGCCAAGACTGAACCTTTGCATCCATTGTGGTACTTTGAAGGCCTTGTCAAGTAGAGCTAAAAAGGTTTCAGGCAAACTCAGCCATTGTTAGAGGGGGTGGAGAGGGGGTTCTATTTACAGGTATCTCTGTCACCATATGCCCCAGCGACACTTCTGTCAAGGTTGGGGGTGGGGGTCAGCAGAGGCTGGGGGCCCTCCTTCCTGGACTCTGCAGCGGAGTCTCTGAAAAGGGGCTCTGTGGAAGGGGAGCTCTCGAGGGCGGGACTGGACTTCTGTGGTCCAGGCTTCTCCCAGTACCCACCGAGAGTGGTTTTAGAAGGCCTGGGCCCCATGACCACTGCCCTCCTCCAATATCTTCCAGAAAACTCTGCTTCTTATCCAAAGACTCCTGGAATTTTAGAGCACCAGGGCCCTGTGGTCACCTGGTGCCTCCATCTCCCACCTTGGGTCCCTCTAGCCCCTGGAGGGCTAACCCAGCCCATGTGGGCATTGCCTGTGCATGAGAGCATGTGACCTTTTCTGGCTCAGGCTGGGCTGCCATCCCTGTGCCCTCTTCTGTTCCATTGTACCTCTGGGGTTGTATAATGCAGGGCCCTTTTTCCCATCCTGGTTCTGGAGTTGGAGCTATTCACTCAGTGGTCTGTGAGTGGGTTGTACGTGTGCTGAGGTGGGGATCCCTCTGCCTGGTGCCCGGGTCCCCCTGGCTGCCACCTGCCTCCTCAGTGTCTGTCGGTGGGCCCTGTATATCTTAATTTCTCTTGTGCACTTCAAGGTGAACAGGTTGGGAAGCACTGCCCTTAGACTGCGCTTGGGTTCCAGACTCAAGACCTATTCCTCTAGAGCCAGAATTGGCAAACTGGGGTCTATTGGCCAAATCTGGCCTGTGCCTGTTTTTATAAATATAGTATTAGTGGTACTCAGTTGTTTACGTATTATTTACAACTTTTTTTCCTGCTACAATAGCTGAGTTCAGTGATTACAACAGAGACTATATGGCTTGCAACGCCTGAAGTATTTATTATCTAGCTCTTTACAGAAAAAGTTTCCAACCCTTGGTCTAGAGGGGTGGTTTGTTTGTTTAAAACAACAGAGCCTGTTCTTCAAAGAAAAATGTAAGGTCAGGGCCCACTGAGTAAAACAGAAGGGTATAGAGGAGCTCAGGTTGAAGGAAGATAGGGACCCTGAAGCCCCAGACTTCCCTAGGGAGCCCCAGGGTTCCATAAGTGGGCATAGGGACCACCACTCTAGATGTTCTCCAGTATGTTCTTGAACCAGAGGCTCCAGAGACACTCCCATCCCGGCATCAGATGTCAGCACAGGAAACATGTTCTGTGCCAGGGGGGCAGTTGGTGACCCCTGGTATCTCCACTGCAGGCTGGCTCTGGGGGAAGACAGTGGGAAGTGTTCACTCTCTAAGACCCAGACTCTTAGAAGCCGGGGAGCTTTAAGCAGTCTGTCTGATCTGGTACCTGAGAGATGGCAGTGACAGTGTGAAAAGAGCCTGGACCAGAGTCCTGACCCTGGGCCTGACCATGGCAGGCCATTGCTTCAGGTAGCCATCATTTCCTCATTTTAAGAATGGGGCTCAGAGCTTGCCCAGCCTCTCACAGGGGTGCTGTGAGGCTGGCTCATGTGCCCAAGGAGCAGGGCTGGCAGTTGTGGGGACTGACAGTCCTCTCGTGACTGTCCCCTCGCAGGAGGCTGTGCAGAAGGTGTCCTGCGGACCATGAACTGAGTGCTGATCCCGGGCTGTTCATGAGCACAGTGTGAGGAGTGCCAAGATCCACCACCCAGCAAGCCCCTCCCCTCCCTACCACTGAGGAACCCCAGAGAAGATGGGGAGGAAAAAGATTCAGATCCAGCGAATCACTGATGAGCGAAACCGACAGGTGAGGGGGAGCTGGGGATACAGAGTGGGTGAGGACAGGGAGCTGGACTCCGCCTCCACTCCTTTCAGGTACCCCACGAGGGCTTCCTGGAAGAAGGGGCTCTAGAAGCTGTTAAGGAAGGGGAAGGGCTAAGTTGGGAGAAGAGCCCCTACCTCCCCTGCAGCCCATGGAACGCTGTGTCTCAGGATTCTGAGGCTCATCTGCTGCTGCAACCAGATGGACCTGTGTCCCCACCCAGGAGCCATATGCGAGCTTTAGGCCACACCTGGGTACTTCCCCCTTTTCTAAAATGAATCCTTCCCTTCTCCCCCCATGACCTTCCCAGCTCCCACCACAGAGTTCTGGAGTTCTGTCCATCTTGGCCATGTGTTGGCAGACCAGGGGCTCTTGAGGGGAGGGGCTTTGTCACCCTGAGAATGGGGGCTAGCTGCCTATTGGCTGGAACTCCTGGGCTTTGACTGAGCCAGAGTTGGCCACTCACCCACCCACCTGCAGGTAACCTTCACCAAGCGGAAGTTCGGGCTGATGAAGAAGGCATATGAGCTGAGCGTGCTGTGTGACTGTGAGATTGCACTCATCATCTTTAACCACTCCAACAAGCTGTTCCAGTATGCCAGCACCGACATGGACAAGGTGCTGCTCAAGTACACAGAGTACAACGAGCCTCATGAGAGCCGCACCAACGCCGACATCATCGAGGTGGGCCCACGCACACGGGCAGCACCCAACTGCCTGCAGCCATGCCTGCACCTGCCCATGCACTCTATCTACACTGACCTGCCCACGCACACATATGTGTACACCTGCTCCTTTTAGCCCCCACCTGTATGCACACACAAAGAGTAGGAAGGAGGGGCAGTGCAGGTGAACCAGCCAGTTCCAGGGCTGCCTGGCCGCCAGGTGGGGCTGCCACACCCAGCCCACTCCCACTCCAGCCCTCTCCAACAGTTTCTGCATGTCTGTGAGGCATGGCATAACATCTCTCTACTGTCTTCTCTTGTGTTCACTCCCTTTCTCTCTCTTTCCCTTCTCCATCTTTTGATCTGCTCCCACATCTGACTCCCTTTCTTTGTCTCTCTGTTTCCTTCTCTCCCAATCTGTCTGCATCCCTTTGTGGGTCTCTGTATCTCTGTTCTCTGTGTCAGAGAGAGCCAACATTGTGAACTCTTGAAGGACACAGGCTTTGGATCCAGCTCTGGCTTTTACTGGCCACATGGCTTTGGGCAGGTGGTTCAGCCTGTGTGAGCCTTGGTGTCTCCACAAAATGGAACCAGTGCCTGCTTTGAAGGGTGTTGTGTGAATTGAATGGGACAGACCAGTTCCTGCTTCTCACACTGAAATATGCACACCTGGGAGATACAGACTTCTGCAGAGGAAGAGGGTGTCTGGGAAGCCACAGCCCTATCTTCCTGGAGCGAGAATTTAACTTAGCAATTTGGAAGAAATTCCCTTAGTTTTCAGAATGTAAAATTTGCATTCATTTTATAGACAAAACAAGTATCTGTAAAGATATTTTGATCATGGAGAGGGTAGCTTTGGAGGCTACTCCAGTGCCAGTTTGCCTCTACTTTGTTCAGACTACCACAGTGCATGGCATGAGAAGTTCTAGGCTGTGGGCAGGGGCAGCGTGCAGGGTGGCACACAGTAGGGCCTCAATCAATGCTAGTTTCCTCATTGCCTTTCTATATCTTAATTCCCTCCCCTTCTCTGTCTCCATCTCCTTCTCTCTGTCTCTCTCTGTTGCTGCCACATTGTGTCCCCAGGGACTCCTTGCTACCAGGGTCAGCCCCTCTTCTGAATGGAGCCCAGGAACAGAGATGGGCAAAGCCAGCCCTGATTACCTTCCCCTAGGGGACTGCTCAGGGCTTTCTGGCCAGGCAGGGCCTGGCCCAGGGCACCAGCCCCTTAGCCCATCCCCCATGGATCCCCCTCCCCACCCGTCACCTTAGAAGCACGTGTTCATGCAAATTGCATTCCCAGGGTAAAGCCCACCTCCTGCGTGATCCCAATATTCTGATGCCTCCCCACCAACCAGATCTTTACAGTGGCCCAGGCTGCATTGTCACTGGGGATGGGAGGGTGACACTGAGGAGTGGGGGACGGGAGAGATGCCGGGGAACCCTGAGGAAGGAAGTTGGGAAAAAGTAGCCCTTAGGGAAGGGCTCAGAGAACCTCAGGGGAGGGACCTCACCTGGCTGACGGGCAGTGGTGCGGTTACAGACCCTGAGGAAGAAGGGCTTCAACGGCTGCGACAGCCCGGAGCCCGATGGGGAGGACTCGCTGGAGCAGAGCCCCCTGCTGGAGGACAAGTACCGGCGCGCCAGCGAGGAGCTCGACGGGCTCTTCCGGCGCTATGGGGTGAGCCCCACTCACTCTCTCTCTGTTGGACCCCTTCCGGCCCCTCCCCCCCAGGCGCTGCACAAGAAGCACAGGGAATGTGAGAGCCCTGAGGTGGACGAGGTGTTTGCCCTGACCCCCCAGACGGAGGAGAAATATAAAAAGATAGACGAGGAGTTTGATAAAATGATGCAGAGTTATAGACTGGCCGTGAGTAGTCGCATGGAGGAGAGCCTCCCTGTGGTGCATGGTGTGGCTTCGCGCCCTGCCCTGGCCCTCGGCTGCCTCTGGTGGATGCCTCGCTCTGAGCCATGCTGGGGCTATTGGTGACCACTGAGGATTCTCTGACCTTGGTCCTAATAAACCTGTGACCATTGCTGGGATTCATCTTGGATGAGGTGTAAGCCAGGAGAAGCCTGGAGTGTCCCCCTCACCAGAAAGACATGTGTAGTTGACATGAGATCCTTAGATGATAGGAAAATAGAGTCCCCTTTGTCCACATCTTTTCTGGGAATGGGCCCCCTTGGGCCTGCTCTGATGCCCCAGCCTGAGACACACAGTAGGATTGTTTAGGGAAAGCAGAGCCTGCTAAAGGGGAAGGCAGTCAGTTGGGGGTAAACTCCCTCTGCAACAGGCCAGATGGACGAGATACTGCAAGTGAAATGTTCCCGATTCATGGTGCAGGCCTTTAACAGCTGTGTGTGTGAGTTCGGGTCTGTACTCTGGGCCTCTAACCTGCTCCCTGTGTGTCCTGCCTGGCTGAGGACTAACCCGCCTCCATTCAGGGGTGTCCGTGGTCCTGTCTGCAGCCAGCAGAGCCTCGTTCTCATTCTCTGGGTCAGAGCTGTATCCCAAAGCATTTCTATGCTAGTCTTTCTTGGTGGAAGTGGCAGACAGGACTCCAAGAGGGCCCAGGGCAGAGAGATTAGATTGTTGGCCCTAGGGTACATAGCCCAGAAACTAGAAGAACCCCTGCCTGCCCTCCAGAGTGGGGTCTTGGTTGAGGGGTTGACCTGGCCTGACCCTGCCCCTCCATCTTTCTGTGCAGTCAGCCGTCCCGGCCCCCAACTTTGCCATGCCTGTCACAGTGCCTGTGTCCAATCAGAGCTCCCTGCAGTTCAGCAATCCCAGCAGCTCCCTGGTCACCCCTTCCCTGGTGACGTCATCCCTCACAGACCCGCGGCTTCTGTCCCCCCAGCAGCCAACACTGCAGAGAAACAGTGTGTCTCCTGGCCTGCCCCAGCGGCCAGCCAGTGCAGGTGAGTGGACTGCTGGGATTGGGTAGGTAAGGTAGAAATGAAGCAAGGTACGGATTTGGGGACTCCATTTTCAACAGTGAGCATTTCCTTTTCCTCACCACAGTGTTCCCCCACTTGTGTAGCTCCCAAGGGAAGGGAATCGGACTCCTCCTCCAGGGTCCCCTCCTCTACTCAGTCTGCAAGACTCCCTCTGGAGATGGGGAGTCCTGTCAACTCATCATGGTTCTGTTTTGCCTTCAGGGGCCATGCTCGGAGGAGACCTCAACAGTGCTAATGGAGCCTGTCCCAGCCCTGTCGGTGAGTGCAGCTGCCCTTCCAGTGGGGAGGTGGGTGGTTCTGCCCACTCCATGGCCTCAAGGGACCAAGGACCCCTAAGGACCTGAATGGGAGGACAGGAAGATCCTGGGGCATGAATTGGATCTAGAGTCTGATTTTAAAGCTCCTGGATTTTATTGTCTGGAGCTGTGATTGCTGTGGATGATAAGGAGAGATGTTGGCCCAGGACATTCTGGGCAAACTGTGGGGATAGAACAACATTTCTAGTTGGAGGGGAAAGGTTCAGGCATTTCCAGTTGAGTAGGGTGGTCTTCTTGGGGTCTGGAGGATGAGAATATTTGGCATTGCCCAGACGGAGAATAGCACAGACGCACACACAAACACAGATGCATGCATTGTCACTCATGAAAATACCCAGACATTAGATGTGCACTTGTGATCACGTATCCATAAGTCACAAAGGGAAGGTTACTCCCCCCAGCAGCTAATAGCCCCTCTGGCCTTGTGTCATCTAGCTGGATGACTGTGACTTCGAATGTCACCATTGACGTCATCCTGACATTCCTGCCATTCCCATAGTGATCCAGGAATTGGGATGGGGGCGGCCACACACTTCCGGGGCACAGCATGCTCTTAGGGGACAGAGCAAGGTGGCACTTCTGACTTTGGTCACCCCCACATCTCCGGCCTTCATAATCCCCCAGCTCAACCCTAGGGATTGTATAGCACTTCCTGGGAGTAATTGTATACTGGGGTCAGGAAATTGGGGGAATGGGTGAATACTCCTCCTTCTTCAAGAATAGGGACAGAGAAATGCCCGTGGATCTTAAGGAAACAGTGATACATATATGCCCTCAGGCCCAGAAGCTGGGAAGCAGATGAGAACCCTGGCTTGGCCTCCAGCCAGCTGTGTGGGCCTGGACAAGTCATCACACCTCTGCCAACCAGGCCTCAAGTTTCCTCCTCTGTGTACAGGACTAATGATACATGCCATGTCCGTCTTGCAGTGTTATTGTGAGAATTAAATGAGATAATGTGTGTGTGAAAGCCCTTTGTAGACGGTAGAGTGTGGAACAAATGTAAAAGAGTGTTATTATGGTGGTTATTACCAGTCTAATTATGGTGGTGGCTGTGTTATCATTCCCTGAGTGCCAATAACACCACCACCACTAGCAAATGGCTCATCACCCCCAGAGTTGTGGGTGACTTGACGTGTGCTGATCCAGATCACAGCATCCCCAGCTTCTGGGGAGGAGAGCAGTCCGAGTGGTTAGTGATTTTCTCTGGTGACCAGGATCCTCAGTGGGGCCCAGATTCCAGGCTGCCACCCCTCCTTCATCCTGGGGGATTGTGGGCCCAGGCAGGAGCAGGGTGTGGGATCTTGGAGTGCTGGGCTTCCTGTCTGTAAAGACCATAGGAGAGAAGAGGTAGGGAGAGGTTTGGCTACAGAAGAACATCTTGGGGGGCAGAGGCAGCAGTGGCTTTCCATTTCTTCCCACCAACCTCAGAGGTTCCCTGACCCAGCCCTATCACATGCAGCAGAGGCGGGAGGGTGAACCCAGTGATTCAGAAGTAAGGGGTGTTGTCTTCCCTTATTCCCAAGTTAAGATGCTTTTAGGGAAAAACCAGATAGCTCAGCACCCACTCAAAGCCTGCACATTGCTTTGAGGGGTTCTGGATGACAGTAGCATTGGCATGGGGTCCACTAACAGGTTGAGGGGTAGGCCTGTATGTTTCCTTTTACCCTCCTCTCTTTACTTCTCCAGGGAATGGCTATGTCAGTGCACGAGCTTCCCCCGGCCTCCTCCCTGTGGCCAATGGCAGCAGCCTAAACAAGGTCATCCCTTCCAAGTCTCCGCCCCCACCCACCCACAGCGCCCAGCTTGGAGCCCCCAGCCGCAAGCCTGACCTAAGGGTCATCACTTCCCAGGGAGGAAAGGGATTAATGCATCACTTGGTGAGTGGGTGTCTGGGATGAGGGTCAGGGGCTAGAGAGTGGGGGAGTGGGGGAGTGGGGAAAGAGGAAATGCAGGTTAACCAGCCGTTAGGACTTCCCAAGAGAGGTGATGGAAGCATGGCTTTTCCTGAGCTCCTTCTTCCCAGAGGACCTTACAAGAAGTTGGAACCCACAAATACCAGCCTGGAGGGTGGTGAAAAGGGATAGGAGGTGGGAGAAAAGGTTCTATGATGGGAGGATGAGAGGAGGGATTGTCATTATAGCAGGAGGGATGGTAGTTAGATTGTGAGGTTCCCTCACTAGTGGAGTTTGGAAGATAGCATCCTCTACAAATCGGAACAGTGAGGACCTTTGTCCCCTAGGCTGAGGAGAGCCATTGAGCTCCTATGCAAAGAGGTGGATAGGAGGGGTACGGGGACAGGGGTGTCGGGCTGGGGACAGAGGCCAGAGATTGAGCCACCCCCTTGGTTTTATTTCTGCTCCCAGACTGAGGACCATTTAGATCTGGTAAGTGAGGCTGTGAGATGTTTGCTGTGGCTTTGGATTCTGCGTAAGCCCATTGCTCTGCAGTCACCCAGCATGGAATATGTGTGTGCCCCTGTCCTTCTACCAGTGTGTAAAGTGTGTGTTGTTTGTTTTTTTGGTTACTTGCCAGAACGGGTTGGGGGTGGGGGTTTAGACATGCATGTATATACACAGATACCTTTATAGGATACTGTATTCGTGCAAACATACTTTTCTCTGTGAATGTATATTGGATGTGTGTGCAAGGGGAGTGGGTCAGACCTCAGACATCCCATACTGATGTGTCTAGGACGCCTGGATTAGGCCCTTGGACCAGGGAGCAGGATCCTACCTCCCCTTTGACTCTACTCAGAACAGAAGACAGGGATCTCCTTAGGAGGAATGCCATTCAGACAGCAAAATTAGTTTTCCAGAAGAAGCTGAGGCCCAAACCAAGGCCAGAGTTGTCCTTGGTGCGGGGCTTCCCTACATTTCCTGTCTCCTTGTGCTCCCTCCCGCATGCAGCCCATCTCACAGGCACTCAGAGGCACACATAGGCACTCTTCCTCTCTCTCTCTCTTTCTCTCTCTGTCTCTCTCTCTCTCTGTCTCTCACACACAACACACACACTTACATATTCACCCTCAGCCAGGAGTGGGGTGGGGGCTCCTCCCTCCCCAATTCCCTGACGGGAGGCCAGAGAAGCTGGAAAAGGCAGGCAGGCTTTGGCGGCCAACACGGCGGCAGTTTCGGCCCCAGTGTGGAGTTGGAATAAACAAGTGACTCAGCGGCAGATGGAGCTGACAGCCCCACACACGTGTATGCATACACGCAGGCACACGCCACGCCAGGCCCCGCATTCCCCTCACAGATGCCAGCACGCTTCTCCTAGGGTATGTGTTACGGTGTGATGGACAGAGAGGAGACTCTGGAGGGACAAGGCAGGAGAAGAAGGCCGTCTCTCCACTCTCTCACTCTGCCTGGTGAGACTGGGCCCAGTGTTGGTGTTGGTGCCACAGGGCCAGCATGCAAGTCCTGCTCTTTGCATGTGTGTAGCTGTGAATGAATCTATGTGTGCATGTTTCTCTCCATGGATCTCAGTGTCCTTCTGAGTGCACCAGTGTGTGTTTGTGTATCTATGGGGCCTCCACACTAAGGGACCCCACCTTGGCTTTGGGTTTCAGGGACCCCCTCATAGGTCATCCTTGGGATGGAGGGCCAGGTTAATGCAGTCCACCCATCTGCCACCTTCTGACAGACAGTTCTCTTCTCCTACAGAACAATGCCCAGCGCCTTGGGGTCTCCCAGTCTACCCATTCACTCACTACCCCAGTGGTTTCCGTGGCAACACCGAGTTTACTCAGCCAGGGTCTCCCCTTCTCTTCTATGCCCACTGCCTACAACACCGGTGAGTGTTCCAGTGGTATGTCTATGTGTGCACTTGGGCTTGGGGCAGGGGAGGGACCAGAGAGGGAATATTAGATATCCCCTGATCTGGGAAGGCCCTTACCCAATTAGGCTTACCTAATTTTGAACTGAAATTCAAATTTAACTGGGCATCTGATCTTTTTAATTTAGCTCTTAATGGTGGAGGGAGGCCCAGCCACTGTCCTCAGGAAGCATCTAATCTGAGGAGGAGGCAGGACAAAGGTGGGCTGAGCCAGTGATCCAGGCAGACTGAGCTCTAGGCTGCATAGTCACGGAATGAACCGGGGAATATGGTCAGTTCAGAAAGGCTTCCAGGAGGAGAAAAATGAAGGAATAGAGAGAGAAGAGACAGGGCAAGTGAAGAGGCCAGAGAAGAAGCATGGTCAGGATAGATTTGTGCAGCCAAGTGGGGGCTCCAGGGCCAGGGTGGAGGAGAAGGAAGGGGGTCTCTCAGTTCAATGTTGGCTTGGTAGAGGAATGATGATGGGGGAGAAGAAAAGAGGAAGGCTGATGAAGGTTAGGGAGTGAGATCTGCAGGCAGAGTCCCTTAAGGGCACGGGAAAGATTTCTGGGTAGAAGAATTCAGAAAGGACACCCAGTCCCTGGGCTGTCCTGGGTCCTCAGGGCTGTCCTGGCCTGTCACCCACTCCTCCTTCCCAGGAACAGTCTGTGACACCCTGTTATCCTTCCTTGCACTCTGTCAGGAAGGACTTCCCAATGGGAAAGGCCTTGTCACCTTCTTTTAGAGTGTTTGTGTGACTGGGGAACCTGAGTTCTTCTAGCTGAAGAGACCTGCTTTCCCCCAGGTTTCCTCACCTGTGAATGCCTTAGTTAGGGCTGTTCCTGTAATGGGATCAGACTGGACCAAGAGAGCACTGAGCTTCTCCCGCCTTCTCAAACTCCCACCCCAGAGTTGAAGCATGCTAGGTACCAGGCACCAGTACAGATGCCCACAAAATCCTACCTCTTCCCCTTGTGTAAAAAAAAACAGAACCCAGTCCTGTGCTTAGAAAAACCCGTTATGGTAGGTAAGAAAGCTGGCTTGGGTGTTTGTGACCAGATCGTCTCATTCAGGTGTCTGTAAAGCCCTTTGTCCCTTGCATGTTCATGCACGTGTGCAGCCACCCCCAGGTTACAGCTTCCTCGGGCAGCTTCAGAGAGGATTGCTTCTGATGGCTGCACCGCTGTGGGCCTGTCTCCTCAGCTATAAGAGGATTGGGTAGACAGGAGGTCTCTAAGCCTCTTCCAGCCCTGCTACTTGGGGCGCTGGGGCCCTGGAGCCTGACAAGGAGAGCCATCACTTGAGGGTGGGGTGGGGGCAGTTTGTGGAGGGTGGTACACTCATCTTTTCAGGAGCTGTTGTGTATTTGGGAATCCCCCAGTGGTGGGTTTTCTGCCAGGCCTCTGGCTACCATCTCAGGTCTTGCTGCCAGTCTTTGTGACACAGCAGGAAGGTTAGTTGGTGTCAGTGAACCTGCGACAAGCCGTCAGAACAAGGCCAGACTTTAGACTTATTTGTCAACCTGGTGTGAAAGCAGATTCCAACTCGGGGCCTGCCCTTGGTGCCCTGTGTCTGGGGTTTCTCTCATCCTCTTGCTGTGGGAGTAGTTAAGCAGAGCTCAGTTTAAACAGCAGGTGTTTTCAGGTAACCCTAAGTGTATAAACAAAAGCCCAGGGAACATATTGCTGTTTAGTTGGTCACTGTTTACAATCCTTGGTACCAGTTCAAGTTCTGTCTGGGGGTACTCGGGCTTATGGAAATTCTTGGGTTAGGGGTGGGCCTGGTTCCTTGTTGGCACTGGCTAGAGAGGACTGGCTGTGCTCACTGTGGGAGCAAACTGAAGCGGGCTGCCAGGTGACCTGTGGGCAGCATGCCTTCTGGCCATGGGGAGCTGTGCCTCCCAGGAAATGGGTCTGGAGTGTGGTGGGAACAGCATGGGACTGGAAGTGGTGTCTCTGCCATTCACTCGTTGGGGGACCTGGGGCACAGGCCTCCACTGTCCTGGGCTCAGCTTCCTTATTTGTAAAATGAATGTTAGAAATAGTTGATCCTGGGGGGCCTGTTCTACCCTTAACTGTGCTTTTTAAAAATGAGCACATCAGAACTCCCGGCTAATGCTGTTACTAGATCAGAGGCAAGCGTAGATCATCTCTAGGGTGAGACAGAAAGGTAATAAGGAGGCCTTATGTCTTGGCTCTGCCACTGGCTTTTCCTGCAACCTGGGGCAAGTTCCTCAGACTTGAGGCTGCAGTTACCTCATTTGTGAAGCAATAATAATAATAGGTAAACCTTTTGAATATTTACTGTATGCCAGACACAGTTCTACAAGCTTTATGTGTGTTGAATCAGTCCTCATATGAGCTGTGTGACAGAGCTGGGATTACTGCCTCCAGTTAATAGGCAGAGAGTAAGTAACTTGCCCGAGGTCACATGACCTGTAAGTGGAGGTAGCCCGGAAATTGACCTCATAAATCAAGCCCTTAGCCTTGTTGCTGTCCTGCAGAGATAATACTGCCTTCTCTGCATAAGAATGGGGGGGCTGCAGCAAGTGACCTCTTGCATATTATCACAGTGGCACAGTGCTGGGCCAACTGGGGAGTGTGCATTCCCCTTGGCACACATGCCCTCCCACCATCACGGTGCCACCTCCCTGCCTTCTTCAGGGAAGACATGTTCTAAATGGCCCAAATCAGGGTGCAACATCAAACAGCAGTGCTGCGTGAATTGTGAAACATTTCATGGCTCTATTTGTTCTGTGACAGTGTAAACATCACATTTTCTTTCTTTAATGTGGAAATTTTTGAAAATGATGAACACCACCTAATGGGGATACCTACCTTGGCGACTTGTGCCCCCGGCCTGTGTCCACTGCAGTCTTCTGCACTCTCAGGCCCATCTGCTCCAGGATGGGGTGGCAAATATGAGTTCTTCCTGTGTTCATGTGTGTAGGCAAAGCTTCTCAAACCCTTGCTGCTACTTATTTTGTATATTGACAGTCTCTAGGAGACTTGGGGATTTTGCAGAAGGTAGTTAAAATAATTTTCTTTTGGTGTCCAATTCACTGTGGCTCCCCTTGCCTCAGAAAGGCACTTGAGGATTGGCAGCTGAAAGGATGACAGTTAGACATATATTAGACCTTCTCTGCTTACTGTTGTTTTTTTTTAAATTGTCATTATAAAAGTGATATTACACATGGTGTGAAAAAAAAGTTAAACACTATTAAAAAAAAAACAATGCTCTCATTATCCTCCATTTCTGACCCCCAGTCCAGCATCCCCAAGATAAAAACCATTCCTAGTTCCTTGTATGCCCTTGCAGGAACATTTTCTCTGTTTACACAGTGTTTTTTTTTCCCTCCATGTAAATGGACTCTCTCTCCATCTTGCTTTTTTCTTCAGATAATTATCTGGAGATTTCTTCATATTAGCTTATATTAAAAATGTACCTCATTTGCTTTAATCACTACTTAGTATGCTGTTGTATGGATGGACTGTAATGTGTTTAACCAGGCTCCATTGTGCCATTGCTGAGGCTATGGAAATGTTTCCCGTTGTTTTTTTTCTGTTTTTTGGGGAGGTTGTGTATATGTGTGCACATAAACAATGCTGCAAGGAACAGCTTTGTACATATGTTTATCTTTTTCTATTTTTTTAGGTTATTTTGCAGCATAAATTCCCAGTGATAGAGCTGCTAAGTCAGAGACTATTATCAAGCATTTTATATTTTGATATATACTACAAAATTACCTTTCAAAAATGTAAATGGCCACCCACAGGGATGAGAGTGCTTACTTCCCTATCCCTCACCCACACTGGGTTTTATCGCATTTTCTACTTTTTGCCAACCTGATGGTTTATAAATAGTAAATACCTCAGGTTGTTATGATTTGCATTTCTTTTAGGGTTTATTTAATTATTCATGCCTGTCATTAAATAGTACCCCTCCCCTAATCTCTGTGGTCCTCCTAGAGGCGGCTGCCCCTTGGGAGCCTCAGGGGCCCTTTCTCCCACTCCAGGCTCATTCTCATCTTTTCCCCACTCAGATTACCAGTTGACCAGTGCAGAGCTCTCCTCCTTACCAGCCTTCAGTTCGCCCGGGGGGCTGTCACTAGGCAATGTCACCGCCTGGCAACAGCCACAACAGCCCCAGCAGCCGCCACAGCCACAGCCTCCGCAGCCACAGCCGCAGCCACAGCCGCCACAGCCGCCACAGCAGCCGCAGCAGCCACCTCAGCAACAGCCCCACCTGGTCCCTGTATCTCTCAGCAACTTACTGTGAGTCCTCGGGAGATTTTCCATGCCACCGAATGGCGGGGGCGGGAGAGTTGAGGTGCAAGGGGAAGAGGGCTGTCTTGAGAGCTGGGATTCCCACCACCATCACCCCTCCCCTGTCAAGCTGTCTCTAATCCGTGGCCATCGCACAAGGCTGTGCAGGCTGTACAGTGCTCAGCCTGTGAGGCAATAAGTGGCAGCCCCGGCAGCCCCTGTGCAGGCCTGGAAGACTCATCCTGAGCCTGTTCCCCTAGCCAAACCCAAAGTGGGGGGTGGGGGCAGCCCTGGACTGCAGAAGATGTGGGATGGAAAGAAAACTAATGTTACTTATTTCCCTTCTCTTCCCCTCACTTGACCCTCTCTCTTCCCCTCTCTCTCTGTCTCTATCCACTTGTCCTGCCTCTTTCCCTTATTCCCCCCACCCCCACATTCTCTGTCCTCTCTCATTGTCCGTTCTGCGACCTCATGTCATCTCTTCTGTCTCTCACCCCCTCTGTTCCTATCCCTTGTGCCCCTCTCCACTGCCCGCCCCCAGCCCGGGCAGCCCCCTGCCCCACGTGGGCGCTGCCCTCACAGTTACCACCCATCCCCACATCAGCATCAAGTCGGAACCGGTGTCCCCAAGCCGTGAGCGCAGCCCTGCACCTCCTCCTCCAGCTGTGTTCCCGGCTGCCCGCCCTGAGCCTGGTGACAGTCTCAGCAGCCCGGCCGGGAGCTCCTATGAGACGGGGGACCGGGATGATGGACGGGGGGACTTCGGGCCCTCACTGGGCCTATTGCGCCCGGCCCCAGAGCCTGAGGCTGAGGGTTCAGCTGTGAAGAGGATGCGGCTCGATACCTGGGTACTGTAGCATCATCCCTTCTGTCTGCCAATGTCTGCTACACCCAGGGACCACCCTGTCCCCTGTACCCTCCAGTCTGTCTTATCTCCCACCCGAGAGGCCTTGTGGCCAGCTAGCACTTCCACTAGCCCTTTTGGGGCAGCACCAACATCCCTTTCCCCCACAAAAGGCCTATCTCCCACCCTCCCTCCAGCATCAGTCCTTCTGCTCGATGACTTCCTCCCCTCAGAGCTGGCCCCACCACTAGAATTGTGGCCCTGCTGGGGAGAGGGGAGTGGGGGGTGCATATCCCATAGCCTGGGCCACCCCCTCACACCCCCTTTTCCATCTCCTCTCTTCACAGACATTAAAGTGACGATTCCCACTCCCCTCCTCTCAGCCTCCCTGATGAAGAGTTGACAATCTCACCGCCCACCCCTCCCTGTCCTGGGATCCTCCCGCTCGACCCCCACTTCCTTTCTTGTGCTGTGTCCTGTTGACGGTTACATTTGTGTATAATTATTATTATATTATTATTATATTTTTTTTTAATTTGGACTCTCGCTTTGGAGAGGGGGATGCTCCCATCCTCTCTTCCTACACACCCCACCATTTTCACTGGCTGGGGGGGTTCTCTTTTTTGCGGGAAGGGGGGACACTTTGCACGTTGTACACATATGCTGCAGGAGGGGATGGGGGGCCCGATAGGCCTTTGGGAAAGGACAGGTGCCGAACCCTGCATGTGGAGCCCTCCCTCCCCATCCCCCGGATAGAGGGAAATAACCAAAAAACTACCAAACAACAAAAACCCGATACAAGAGACTGAAACCCCAAAGTTGGCTTGATGGGTGGGTTTGTGTTTCAGGGGGAAAGGGAGGCATAGATTCTGGAAAGAGTCTCGGCTTCTGGGCCGTTCGTGTGGCCACAGGCACACAGGCAGAAAACCAAGCCTGGCCCTCCAAATGCCTCTTCACGCACACGCGACACACTCTCACTGATTCTCATGTGTGCTGCACCCCAAGGTGTACGGGTGCTGGCTAAGCTTTTGGGCCGGGGAATGAGAAGCTGGGGGGAAGGGGCTGGGGTTGGGGCTCCTCTCAAAGCACATTTGGAGAGAAAGACAGAGAGCCATGAGGAGAGGGCTGAGGAGGGGCAGAAGGGTTGGTGTAAGGGGTAAATCAGGTCCCCTCCCTTCCCCGGCTTTTTCTCTAAGATTTACAGTGCAATAGCTCCCCATCCCTCAGTTGACACCAGTAAACTGGCCACAACGTGCAGGGAGAATTGGGGAGAGGAACTCTAGTGAGGTGGCTTAGTGAGAGAGAGTTGCCCTTGGGCTTCTTCCCTGGAGGGCCTGAGGACCTGAAGGGAGGCAGGTGCACCCTAAGAACGCTTTCATTCAGGGGCAAGTGTCAGTGGGGGGACACCCTCTTCCTTGCACGCACATGTATCCAGAGGAGGGGACCTGGGGATGGTCTGCAGGGGGGTGGGAGTGGGGGCTGGATGAGGTCTGTTCAAGGCCTGCCCCCTGATTCCTCCCCGGGCCCCTCCCCAGCTGCTCCTCCTAGCCCCTCTCTTGCTCCTGACCTGCCTCCCTGCTCTTGGCGCACTCAGCACTCACTGTCTGGCTACCTCCTGTCCCTCAACCCCCAGGCGTATCCCACCTTCCCTCTTGGCTACTGTAATTGTAAATAGCGACCTCTGAAAAAACATTAGCGGTGTAACAGTCCAGGAAACTGGTTTTTTTTGTTGTTGTTGTTGTATTGATATGAAATGAGATTCTATTTTTGTCAAAGTATATTGTAATAATAATGACTCAAACGGCCCGTACTGTACAGACAAGATTCTTCTGCTGTTGTTCTTGCTCCCCTCCCCCTCCCGAGTCTGCCCCTCTCTTCTGCCTCCCCAGTGGGGGCAACAGGCCAGGGGCCCAGGGGCCGCTGAAGCCTGGGGTCCTGAGACCTCAGGCTGGATCAGAGATCAAACTGGAGGGGGCAGGCCCCCAGCTCCCCACCTACCACCACCACCCTAAGGGGGCTGGGCTGGGGCAACATGGGCAGTTAGGCAGGGGTCTGCCCGCTCTTTCACACCAGCCCAGCTCCTCTGCCCAAGGGGGATTTCATTCCCCTTGGGATTTCATCCCTGTTGGGGAGCAGAGTTAGACAAGGCCAGGTATTATGGTAGTTGACTGTCTTTGCCCCCCTTTATGACCCAGCCACTTGCAGTATTCCAACACTTGACGCAGGGAAGGAACCAGAAACAGAGCCAGGGGGAGGGGAGAGTGTGTTTGACCACACGTGTACCTGAGTGTTCTTGATGGCATCTTGTATTTATGTGTGTGAGTGTACCTTTGTATTTATGTGTGTGTTTGGTTGCATGGTGTACCTTGGTGTGTGTGTCTGAGCCCTGCAGGGGGGGTAATATGAGCACGGAGAGCATCCCTGTGCCTGTGTGTGTCTGGGCGTGTGTTTACAAAGGGACTGGTGGCTGTTGCAGCCACACAGCCCTGGCTTCCAGCTCCGTGACCTTCCCTCCTGAGCCCCACTCTCTTCTTCCGTGCTTCTTCATCTGTTCTCCCCCTTGGCTCCGACATGTCTGTGCCGTGGGCTTGGCAGGTGGCCCTCTCTGCTTTCCTTGCAGCCCTACCTTTCCCAGGGCCCTTCCCTCCAGGAACCTTTGCCTCCACCCACAGTTGTCAGCTTAGTCCCCCACACCTTTACACACAGTTCTTTCCTGATATGTCCTTTTCCCCACTCTAGTCCTGCTCTGAGTGGAACCCAAGCACCTCTTCCTCCTGAAGCTTTTTCTTTGGCCTGGCTGTGACCCTTCCTTCCTTGATGCTTAACCCCCACCCGCTGACAGGGCACTCAGCACGTCTGGTCTTCCCACCTCTACTGTAGGTTCCCAGAGGGAGTTTTAAGAACCAGTGAGACTTGATCAGGGCCTTGGAAGAAGCCAGAATGTAGTCCGGTGCACGCACACATCCACAGAGCCTTGCCTGGTGCCTGGCACACGGTAGGCACTCAGTAAATGGTGAATGACTGAATGCCGGGTGCTCGCTGAACATTGAATGACTGGCCTTCCCTTCCGGGGCCATTCCCACCTTCAGTCTACCCACCTTTCTAGGCTGGGCTCAGCCACCAGTAAACATGGGATGGGATGAGGGCCCCTGCAGTTCACGGTGCAATATTTCACCAGTTTTGCCCTCTGCCTTGCAATGGCAAACCTGGATTTTGATTACCATGTGTGAATGTGTAGATGTCCATGTGTCCTTCCTTCTCTGTCCCGGGGGCAGGGGATAGTCTGTGAATGAATGTGTGACATTTCTGCAATTCAGTATCCCAAGGTTTCTCTTGGGGGTAGAGGCTCCTGGCCGGCCAGATAAATGGGTCCCTGGGAACCCAGACCTCAAGTGAGGACTTAATTTCTTCTTCCTCTCGCAAGCCAAATTTGCCTCCACCCGCTCTCTCCTCCGAAGAACTGGGCATTTGCCAAAGTAACCACTGGAGTCACCTGATGCCCCTCCCCTCCCCAGGTTTCCCATAGCGTTCAGGGACAGTGGGCAAGAGCATACCCCTCCGCCCCCACATATATCCCAGTGGAACACGTCACCCACCTACCCTCCATCAATGCACTCAACGCAGTGAGACTTACCCCTGACCCCCAGCCCTCCCCATCTTGGACAGGAAGGAAGTAATGCACCTTCTCTTGCTGATTATTTATTTGTTCAGAGAGACAGAAATGATGTTAAAGTGTATCTAGAAATATCTATATCTATATATTTTTAACTGACTCTTTGGAATCCCCTGGGGTGGGGTGGGGGGTGAGTTTGGGCTTACACAGAGGGGAGGAGTCATGGAGCCTGGGAACTCCTCATTCTCCCCTCTGCCGCCCCTCCCCACCCCACAGGAAGTTGGTAGAAGGAATAAGATTTGTATGGGGGGTGGAGGGGCTGGAATGTTGTACCAAGAATCTGGATTCTCTCCATATTCCCCATTCAAGTCCCAGAGGAAGGGAGGGGGACAAGATGGGGGAGGGCAGGCTGTGGAGGTGCCCCACCCCCAAACCGACAATCACCCACACTCCTGGGGCTCCTCCTGGGTCCTGGGGCAGGGCGAGTCCAAGTGTGTGGCTGTTGATTTGTTTTCAATATTTCTTTTCGTGCTGTATGGTGATGCTTTCTTAGTATTCTACACAATAAGAAAAGACAAAGTCCTCGAGATTCTTATGAGTTTTGTTTGAAAACTCTTTCACTATATTTGTTGTAAAGAGGTTTACTATTAAAAGAAAAAGAATACACGTTTCTGATACTTTGGCTTGGGTTCTGGTTTCTTTGGTGCGGTCGACTGAGGGGAAGGATGGGAGTGGCCTTGCATGGTCATCAGCAGGGGAACATGGAGGCTAGCCTTTGGGGGAGGGCACTTCCAGGTGGTCTGGGGTGAGATTCTCTGGGGTGAAAATTTCTTCCAGGTGCCTCTGTGAGAAGCAGAGGCAGCCCCAGGACTAAGGAGGGGTTGCCCAGTTAGAAGCTGCAGGAGGGATCCTGGGCCACAGAATAACAGAAATCCCACCCAAGGTCACAGGATGGCATTTGGGAGTGGGGTGGGGGACTGTTACCTCCTGAAGGCCTTCCTTCAGCAGATACACTCCCAGGCACGATGCTTGGCATAGATGGATTCCACACTTTCCCAGCTCCCATGGAGTGTACGCCAGCAGGGCAGGCTACCCTTCCTCCTCCACATGAAGCACGTTAACAGCACCAGGGAGCCTCTCCCTGCCCTCCTCACATATCCCAAAGGGCACTCTCCACCCCACCCACCCCCACCCCATGTCCTTCAGCAGGGACAAGCTGCTCTTGCTGCTGCCTCCCTACCCCCCACTCCGCACCCCCACCCCCCACCCTGCACAGCTCTGCCATGGAGGGAGGTGCACCAGCCTTGGCTCACGCCTAGGGGGTTTTACCATTCCTCTGTCCCAGGCCCATGTTAGGTGCCACAGAAGCAAAGATGGAGCATCAAGGGCCCAGAAGCGATGGAGACCGGCCTACAGATGCCTAAAATTGACATGGCCTGATAGATGCTTCAGTTGCCCCATATGCAAGAGCACATGGGAGTCAGGCAAGTTAGGAAGTCTTTGAGCCTTGGGTTTCCTCATCTGCAAAATGTAGCGATCTCTTCCAACCCTACCTCCCTCACAGAGGGTGGTTGTAGACTGCACCTCATGTCTGCCTCTGCAGAGCAGAGAGGAAAGGTGAAAAGGGTTAGGAAGATGACATCCTCCAGATAAGGTGCCCCTCGTGGCTGCCTGTGGTAGCAGCTTCCAGAATGGCCTCCAATTATCCCTGCCTGGTATTCATGCCCTCGTCTAGTCCCCTCCCACCGTAGTCAGGGTTCGTCTACACGACCATAAAATACAGCAGAAGTGATGTGATTTCCGAGACTTCATAAAAGACACAGCTTCTGCCTTGCTCGCTCATCATTTGCTTTGGGGGACTCCAGATGCTGTGTCATGGGACACTTAAGCACCCCCTGGAGAGGCCCACATGGCAGAGAATAGCCTCCTGTCAGTAGCCATTTGAGTAAGGTTCTCCTCTCTCTTTGTCCTTTCTCAAAGTTTCCACGCTCCCCCCAGGTACTGCTAACAGGTGAGAATCCACTGGTACCGTGTCCTTAGAAGAGAGGATCTTGCCCTGAGGTGACCAGAAAAAACCTGAACCAACACCCAAGTCCTGAGCAAAATTTCTCTCCTGTCATCTCTTATCTATTCCTCAGATTATCTGGCCTGCCCTTCCTTCCCTACAGACACCACCCTACGGTGTCCTGGGTAGGCATTACTATTGCCCACAAATATTTCCTGTTCTCTTCTCTTCCTGGACACACAGAAGACTATATTCCCCAGCCCCTCTGTACTCAAGCAGGGTCGCTGGCCTAGTTCCAGCCACTGGACAGTAGTGGGAAGCAATGTGTGTCCCTCCTGAAAGGAAGCACTTAGGAGCTGGTTCATGATTCTCCAAGTGTTCTTTTCCTGTTGCGGAAACCATGGAAGCCCATGTTCAGACAAAGTGATACAAAATCAAAGCAACCTGGATCACTAAGTTGCCTTAAAGGCTGTCCAGCCCCATGGTGGACTCGGTGTGAAGAGGAAATAAATGTGTTATGTTAAGATATTGGTGGTGTGTCTACAGTATAACTTCCCTGTCCTTACTGGTGCAGTATCCATCTCACACTTGGATAAGCTTGAAGCCCCATAAGCTAGATACCCTCTGTGGTGTGGTACAAAGATCTTTACAAAGACTTGACATAGTCAAGAACTTGTCCAAGGCCTAGTTCTACCACTTACCAGCCGTTTTTGGCCTTAAGTCATTTTCCCTGAACCTCTGTTTGACTGACTATAAAATAGCTAATAACTGCCTATGTTCTCTGACCCCAGCCTCCCTTTGTCCAATCCATCCTCTCTATCTCTGGCCTAACTCTCATCATACCCCCTCAAGGCTCTCCACTGCCCACCAAACAAAGTCCAGACTCCCTGGCCTGGCTCCCAAGACCTGCAACAAGACACCCACTTTCTTCAGGCTTAATCCATGCCCTTCCTCTGCGCATCCCTGGACTTGAAGCAAATCAGCGACCTATTCCATTCCTTTAGAATTATTCATGTTTGCTCATGCCGTCCTTCTGTCTGAATGTAACATTATTAAACCCCTATTCTGTGTGAAACCCTATTAGGAATACAGAGAGGACAAGTCAGCTCCTACCTCTACCAGACTCACAGTCTAGTGAGGACAAGAGACAAGCGAACTAACAGTTAAATGTGACATAGGAAGGATGTAAGGGGGCTTTGGGAGCAGAGATGAAGCATACCCAAATCCAGACTAGTGGAGATAAGGGGAGGCTTCTTAGTGGAGAAGGTATTTGTGCTGGATTTTGAGGTCATGTAGGAGTTCTCTGGGCAGGCAGGGGAGGGGAAGGCATTCCTCATAGCAGGAACAGCATGTGGAAAGGTATGGAGAGGGAACAGTGCCTTCGGTAAACTCAAATCCTGTGGTGCTGCTCATAGGGATGGCATACACAGCTGAAGAGGTAGGCAGCAGCCTCACTGTGAAGGGCCTTGATTGCTATTTCTTGGACTTTATTCTGAAGAAGATATTGGGTCATCAAAAGATCAGAAGGAGGGACACTATCAGATCTGCATTTCAGAAAGCTCTTGGCAGAAAAAGCTCCATCTGACAGTAATGCTGAGAGCCAGGTTGCAAGGAATGCTGAATTGGAGGGAAGTGGTCCAGTCAGCATCCTCTGCAAGTAAAAATGAGAGCCTAAACCCAAGGAAAGCATGGACAGGAATGGAGAGAAGAGGATGCATTTAGTAGCTAGTTAAGAGGTAGAACAATGACTTGGAAATCGCCTGGTCAGGGTGAAGGAGGAAAGAAAGGGAGGAGAATCCATGCCTCTCAAATACGTGCTAGCATTACTGACTGGATGGTGGCCAGTGGCTCCAGACAGGGGTTACAGGAGTACCAGGTATGTCCAGAGGTGAATTTCATTCTAGACATACTAGGTTGGATCTGTACATAGAAACCACGTGCAATATTGACAGATGGTCATCCTGTGGGTAGGGAGAGGATTTTTCTGAAGAGGGAAGCCATTCATGGTGTCAGTCACTTGTGAAGAAGCTGTCCTCAGGAAATGGGAAATCTGAGGAACCACGGAGCCAGGCTTGGAATGCCCTGCACACAGTATGCATTCACTGAGGCTAAAACAAGATAAGGCATGTGAAGGTGCACTTTGTAAGCTGTGGAGTGCTACCCACCCAAGGGTTTTTTTGTTGTTGTTTTTAAATGCAAGGGCCCTGACTTTCTGCAGCTTCTCTAGTTTCCAGCTCCAGGACCAGTTCCAGGACCAGGCCCTAAAAGGATGCCAGATCAACTGAGGCTGTCAAGAAGTGTGCCTGGGCTCAGCTATCCGTCCCCAAAGAACTGGGTTCCAATCCCCACAGAGATGGCTTTTCAAAGGCAGGGAGCAAAGGGTGGAATATGATTCTTCCAGCCAAGGAGGCCAGGCCAGTTCTCTGTACCTCATGTTCTTCTGACTCACCCCTCAATCCCATGGGCTGAGTAACTTTTCCAGCCTTGTGATTGTGGAAACTTGTTTCAGGAACAGCGGATGTGGAAGGGACACAGAGCCACCCCACCCCAGGCTCCAGAGTGGCTCCTACTGGAGCCAATACTGCGCTCATTTCTGTTTGCAGTCTTAAATCATTTTGTATCACTACCCACCTAAGGGGCATGTCCAACCCCCCACTCCGATTCACAGTTGGTAAACCCAAGGCGCAAAAGAAAGAGGTGGCTTTAGGAAGCTCACACAGCCAGTTAAGAGAGGAACGCAGCCCCCCGCGGGGATTGTTCCACAGCGCTTCGCACAGTTCCCTGGTAGGTCTAGTTCTGATGCCATTGTCAACCTTAGAGCCCAGGATCTTGTGCTCGCAGTTGGACTGCTTTACGTTTACCCCCAGTCTGCTTTGTACTCGCTTCCACGTTCAAGTGGAAGCGTCCCTCGCTCGGGAAGTGTGTTTGGTCTTGTAAAGTGCAGTCCCCGCCTCCGCGTGGCTGCTCGGAGTCACTCCTATTTACTGCGCATCAGCTGCCACGTGCCAAATAAAAGTTGGTGACTGACGACGCTGACCCGAGGCGGGGAGGGGAAAGGCCCCACCCACACCGAGAAGTCACGCGCCCGCCAAGCCCCCACCCTCACGTGACCCGCGGCGCCAGTTACTCGCCCTAGTCACTATCCCCAGCTGGGGGGAAGAGGTGGGAAATGGAGGCTCGCGCAGGCGCCGTGGTGCCCAACCCCCTGCCCTAGCAGCCAGAAGCCGGCAAGATGAAGGGGCAAGTCAGGGGTCTGTGGCTTCTCAGTCCCCTAGAAGAGAACCCCCAATTTTTGGAGGCCTGAGAGGTGGAAGAGAATGGAAGAAAAAATCCCCATCTGAGGTGAAGGGGAAGAAGGCAGATATAAGTAAGGCTTAATCTACCTCTCTAGACTGCAAACTCCCATGAAGACAGAGATCACACTATTCCAAAGTGTCTAGGGCAGTGTCTGACACATAGAAGGTGCTCAATAAATGTTTGCTGACTGGCGGCTACCCCTCAGACACTGTACAGAAGCAACGCTGACCCCGTCTTACCGGTCTTCTCCTCCCCGCTCCACCCCCACCCACCGATATAACATGGCAAATAAGGCAGTGGTTCGGTAGCAGGGCCAACCAACACCTCCCATCCAGCTCCCACACCCCTAACAAGGTCTCCCTCATCGATTAGTCCACACTGGGGTGGGTGCGGCACAAAGACCCGAATCCGATCCCAGCGCCTCCTACCGCCGGGCGGGAAGTGGACCTTGCGCCTCACTCCATTGGCTCTTCCAATGACGGATGGGATCATCAACCAACCGCAGCCTGTACAAGACGCATGCGTGCACTAAAGATTTAATCCCCTATATGGGAAAAAATCGAGCCGAGCGATCCAATTTTGGCTGGGTCTCATCAAAGTCGCGCGTAGAGGGTGCGCATGCGTAAATCTAACCCCCTCTAGATCCCTGCCCAGTTGGAGGGAGTGATAGCGCCCTCTGGCCTCCTGGCAGTTTTCCCAAACGTCCAACCTTCGTCGACACAACATCCGGACTTGGAGGTGCCCGGATGGGGGTAGGACGGGGTCCAGAAGAAAGGAAGAAATTCAGTCCTTTCCATTCAGTCTGAGAACATGCTAAAGTCTCCACGTCCTAAAAACACTGCTCCATTGACCTATAATCCCTTCTAGGTACTTACCATTCTTTCACTCTTGTTCCCTTCTCCAGCAAATTTCTTGACAGAATCAATTGCATTTGCTGTCTCCATTCCCTCTCTTCCCCTTAGAAGTTGGCTTTACTCCTCAGCTTACTGTAGTCTGAGGTGTGTCTCCACCACTCCACTGACCAGGGCAGAGATCTCTGTTGCTAAATTAATTGACACTGCCCAAACTAGGCTAAACTTCTCACACTCAGAGATCAAGTAGTATCCTTTTTTTATTTTAGCAAATAACTTAGGAAGTATTCAATCAATATTGAATCGAAGAGGAAAGTATCTTCAAGAAAGAAGGATGGTTAGCACCCTCAAAGTTGCAGAAAGATCAAAGACTGTGATTGCCAAATGAAGACCACTGGATTATAAAATAACGAGATTATTAACAACTCTTAAGAGGGCAGTTTCGGTCAAGAGAATTGGAAGACATATGGCTATGGTTTATAAGGAAGAGTTGTGACCTGATGGCAGAGGGTTTAGATCATGCATTGGAGAAGTTTGGCACTATAGAGAAAAAAAATCAAGGAGATATTGGAGACAGTGGTGCTAATTGGAGTTCATTTTAAGATTGAGAAATTCTGGCATGTTTGTATGTAAAGGGGACAAAAACAGCGGCATGGGGGATGCTGAAAATGCTTGAAAAAGGGAATACTTGCGAGTACACCATGAGAAATGATGGAAAAGAACTAAGAATTCATCCCATTGATGGGATTGGTTGACCTTTCCTGATAGGTGAGAGGTGTCCTCCTCTTAGGTAGGCAGAAGGGTTAAAGGTATGAGTAATAATTATATACAGACCCTTGAGATGGTGAGAAGGGAAGTAGGAGAGTTCCCATGTATTTTATCAATAAGATGGAAGCAAGTTACAGTCTCCAGTAATGGAGTGGAGTAGTAGATCTATAGATTGTTGGTGATCGTTGGGAAATTATTCTTTGCTGTCTATACTCCTGTTGCCCATCTTGTAAATAAGATCGTTTCCTGGGAGTCTGTCCTTGACTGACCTCTATTCTATACTCATTTTCTGGGCAATGTCATCCAACCCTCAGGTTGAAGCAAATGCCTAAATGCTAATGACTCCTAATCTATGTCTATAGCCTAAATCTCTCTCTTGATCTTCAAACCTATTTATCTAGCTACCTATGTGACATATATCCCCAGGATAGTTCACAGGTCAAAGAAAAGAGAAACTCAATATCTTCAGCACTGAACCTGTTAATTTCTCCTAAATTCCTTATCCTGGCCACACTACCTTGCCAGTTGCCCGAGCTAGATCAATCGATCTAGCTCGCTCTCTCTCATTTAAAAGAATAGGAGCATACTTATTTTTTATGTATTGAGGGTTCTTTTCACTTATTAATGTCATGATCATTTTATCAGGTCAATAAATACTTTTCCACATGCATAATATTCTCTCCTCCACCTGTACTATATTCTACTGCCTTGTTGAAATTTGGTTTGGAGGGCCAAGGAGTATGCACCTTTGAAAAGCTTTTAATACATTATGCCAAGATATCTTCCAGAAAAATTGTACCAGAAGCATATGGCAACATCCATTTGCCTATACTTTTGCCAACACTGGATGTTATGATTCTTAATTTTTACCATTTTAATAAATTATATCTGACCCTCCAACTCTCAGCCTCTGTGTTTCTCCTAAATCCTTCATCATTCCCTTCTGAACACCCTTACAATTCCCCTGGGATATATACTTACCTGAAAGGCAGAGGAGAAAGTGACACTAAATTTCCCATAAGGATAATTCTCAATCTTCTCCACTTTCCTTAAGTTTCTAACACCGCCTTTGCCGCTCTTGCTCTCAGTGGTTTCTAGGCCACCCTGTGTAAGCTTCCAAAATTTTCCTTTAGTAACCCTTCATTATCTTTCTTTATCTCCCTCTTTCGCTAGTCTATGACAGGTTGCTTTTGCCCTTCTTGTTAGGGCTAACACTCCAAAAGCACTCCTGTCCTTCCTTCCTCCCCTTGAACTTTGTCTTATATTAGCACTATCTCTCATTAATAGAATATTTATCTCTTCCCTTCATATATATTAACAAATATACTTAAATCCCTCCTATACAAAAGAGAGAGCTCCTTCATCCCCTTTACCCTCTCAAACAACTATCCGTCTTTTCTCCTTCCCTTCCCCATCAGATTTCTCCAAAGAGTAATCGAGAAGTGTCTTGTTGACTCTCATTTTTTCTCAACCCCTTGAATTCTGGGTTCCAGCTCTTTCTCTTTCTTGAAATTGCAGTCTTAAAGGTCCCAAGGAATCACAAAGCCCTGGCCTTTGTGCTCTTCCTTCGCCTCTTCATAGCCTGTGACTCAGGACTGGGCCCTCCAGCCAGCCCATGGCCCTCTCCTCCTGGCTGTGTGAATCTGCCCTCTCCTTGTTCTCCTCTCTCAAGGAGAGTTTCTGTGATTTGCATCCCCTTGAAATGTTTGTGTGCCTCAACCCTCAACTCTTCTTGCTCTGTCCTCTCTCTTTGGGTTTTTTCATCTGCCTCTGTGGCCTCAATTATTTCCTTTACATTAATAATCCCCAGCCTCTCTCTTGAATTCTATACCTGGATTACATAGTTCCCTGCTAGGCAGCTCTGCCTGGATGTGATTTCTCAGATTTCACAAGTCCTGAACTGAATTTGTTAGCCAAACTCTCCCTGCCAACCACCAAACCCAAAGAAAACCCTGCTCTCCCACTGAATTTCCCACTTCAATTAATGTCATCACCACTCTTCTAGTCATCATGTTCAAAACCATAGGCCATCCCAATAATAGCTGCTGGGTACTGAGTACCTGCTGTATGTCAGATGCTTTACATATATAATCAAATTGAATCCTCCCACAACAATCCTGTAAGGCTGGTTTACTATTCCCATTTTTATAGATGAGGAAACTACTAGTAAGTAGTGGTATTCAATGAGTCCAGCTAGTTCTAAAGCCTCTGTATGGTGTTTCACCCCATCATTTCTTTCTTCTTCTGTGCCATATCCAGCCAGTTTCCAGTTTCCCCAGATCTCTATCTGTTCACTGTACTTCTGCCCCATCATCTGCCCACCACCAACTCTTTAGGTCAGCCTCACTGTTCTTTTTGCCTGGAAAACAACTAACTCTCCTCAACCATTACTGGCAGGTTTCATTCTAAAGCATAGTTTTGTTTTTGTGCTTTTTTTAATGCAATTTTATTGAGATATATTCACACACCAAATAATCCATGCAAAGTATACAATCAGTGGCTCACAGTATCATCATATAGCTGTGCATTCATCACCATAATCAATTTTAGAACATTTCATCACTCAAAATAAAATAAAATAAAATAAAAAATAACACCCAAAACATCCCAGACCCTTTATCCCCCCCCCCCCATTATTTAAAGCATAGTTTTAAACATATCACTCCTTTCAAGTAAAAATCCTGACTCTTGTTACTGAATGAAGTTCTAACCCTCTAGCTTCACATCCAAGGCTGCCCACCCTCTAACACCAGCCTTACATCCTCCCATTGCCCTTTGTGAAGCTTGTATTCCCTCTAACCTGGAACAGGAGGCTTCAGCATGCCCTGCACTTTCCCTGCTCTACGTCTGTGTTCTTGCTATTTTTTCCATCTTCAATTCCCCTTCTTCCCTATCTAAGCCCTCCCCCATATCTGCCTGTTGAAACCCTATCCACCCTGAAAGCCCAGTTCAGATGCCACCACCTTTCTAAAACCATTTCAGATCCTCTTCAAGGAATCATTTATTTCTACCTTTTCCAATCCCACCCTTAGCCTTAGCCAGTTTTGCCTTTATCCTATTCTTCCTTGTCTCACAGATACTTTTGTAAATGTTTGTCTCCCCCACAAGACTCTCATGTTCTCAGAGGATATGGACTATTTCTTTGCTATCTTTGTATCCCCACAGTATCCAAACACAGTGTCCAGAGTAGGCATGTGTATAAATTTTGGTTTTGACTCATATGAACAATAAATCAACATTTATTCCAGTCTTGTTAATCCTTTGACTTCTGGATTCCAGGCTCTGTCAGGAGAGGTGTCGTACTGCGTTTCTGAACCAAATTGCCTTCTGGGAGGGAGTCATTCCTAGAAATGAGCCAGATCAGAGACACCTCTAAGAAGAGAAGCTGTTTTTCCATTGGATTCTGATATAAATTAAACCTTCCCTACTTTAACAAGGAGGTTCTTTGAAGTCCAACAGATTTTGGTTCAAGCCCTGGGTCCACCACTTAAAATTTGTATGACTCGGCGCAAATTGCTTAACCTTGCTGAGTCACTCTGTGAGTACTTAACCTCATAGAGTTGTGAGGATTAAATGCAATAATGCAAGGAAAGCACTTCAACAGTGCCTGGCAAAGATTAAGAGCTTAATAGATGTTAGGTATTAGTAGTAATCGTAGGAATAAATGAAGTGCATTCAAAATTGGTTTTATCTATTTTTACTTCAATATAAAGTATTCCTAACCTTTCTCCCCGACACAGCTCGGCCCCTCCAGCCCCTCCCTCCTTCCTTTCCTCCTCCCTCCCTGTCCCTTTAAGTGGAGAAGGACAGTGTCATAGCCTGACATGGCCACCAGGAGGGGTATTTGTGCCACAGAAGGAGTCCCAGCTCTCCGCAGGAAGGAGCTGGCTTCAGTATCCTCATCTCCTCTCTGGAGCACTGCTTTCTCACATGCTCTTTTGTAATGACACCACTGCCTTCCCCATGTCTCCTTCTCCAGCCAGGCACACAGGAAGCTCTTTAGTTCTAGGGTTCCATTCTCTTCTCTCCGACAGCCTGCTCTAATGGAACAGACCCGGAATGGGAGCCAAAAGACCTGTGACTCACCCAGCTTTGCTACTGACCGGCTCAGTCTCTCTCTGTCGATTACCTGCTTGACTTCCTTTAGCCTCAGTTTTCTCACCTGTGAAATGGGGCGACTAATACCTGACCTAGGAGCCTCACTAGACTGCCGCGAGAATTAAATCACCTGACATATACTGATACTCTTTATTAACTATGAAGTGCAAAATAGCTTGTAATTTTGTCTAATCTCATATTGTGTCTTTTCTCCCTCCCATTGTCTTTTCAGTGAACACTACACTCTCATCAACTCCATGGCGCTGGTTGAAAACTCATTGTTAGGAAGGGATTACAGAGAACCTAGTCTCCACTTCTGATAACAAAAGGGAATGAGTTTGAACCATAGCAAGAGGGATTGGAAATGAAGTAATCTGTAACATTTAGAGGAGAAAGACTGGAACTTCTTTAAAGGGGAAGAAAAGAGCAGAGAGAGCAGTCTAGAGTAGCATGAAAGCAGAGAGTCCTAAAAACCAATGGAGGAATGAAGTGACTTGCCTCCATAATTGGCCATAGGGAAGGATGAACACACTTTTGTTGAAAGATTGAGCGAATCAGTGAATAAGAGAATGAATGTATAAATGAATCTGAATGAATGAATCAAAGAATGAATGAAAGAAATATTGTCCCACCCTAGGCTAAGGTAATTAAAGATTTGGGGACACTAGGTGGCAGCACAAGGCAACAAAGCAAGAGACTAGCATCTGGGCTGTAGGGGACCTCACCTGTGTTCCCCAGACTTTGAGCACCCCTTCCTTTTCTCTACATATGTTCTTTCAAATGATGACAGTGTCTCCAATGATAAAGACACTGAGGCAGGCACTGGGGGTGGGTGAGTGGGCACGGCTAAGTACACATTACCTAGGGTTTTGTTTTGTTTTTTTCGTTTTCATATAGCCCTGGGATTGGCGTTCTCCAGCTCTCAGCAGGGTATAAGAAACCACCTGAAAGCGAAAATTTGGAACACTAGCTAGATTAGGGTGAGGAGGCAGGTAGATTGGGTTCCCCAATGTAGACTGGTTGGGGAAGGAATTTTGGTACCCAGGGGAAGGTACTGACGTCATTTCCTGCCTCAGAATACATCAGAGCCCTCTCCTCCAATTTCTCCATAGAGGGAGAGCCCCCAGCCTTTTTCAGCAAAGCAGGAGCAAAATAGAAATCAGGCCATGTAACTAATGGAAACTCTTCATTTTATCTTTCCGTCAAGCATATTTTCTTTGCTAGAGGAAAGAAGGGCTCTGCCAAAAGCCAGGGGCCTTTGAGTAAAATCCCACCTCAGCCAGGAATCCCTGAAAAGCTACTGTGATCCTAGTTGGCTGCGGGGAGTTGATCATCATGCTAAAACTTTGCCAGCCTGATGCAAGTCTTCTGTGGCATGAATATAATCCCAGGAGAAAGATGTCATCTTCTACTTAGCTTCACTCTGGTGGGTTTTGTAACTTTCAGATTTTGGGGGTCTTGTTATCTTTCTATTTAATTTCCATTCCCCCCCTGCCCCTGCTCTGTTCAAAATCCCATTTTAGCAGCCATCCATGAACGTGCAGCCCAATGATACCTCTCCCAAATTCCTTTAGCCCTAGAACCAAGACCACCACCTTATCCTCTGCCATCTCTCTGGTCTCGGGCATGACTCCCTGGTCCTCCTGTTTTCTCCAGACCTCGCTTCTCCCCATGGTGGGGCGTAGGAGGAAACTTTGCACTCTACATTTCACTGAACTCCTGTAACACTTACTGTCTTTACAATAATGCATATAAATATCAGCTATAATCATTGCCACTTCTAACTTTCCACAGTATTTTACAGTTTACAAGAACTTGGGCATGCATTGTCTTGTTCCATTCATTCAATGATTAAATAAATACATATTGAGGGCCTGTTACAGGTCTGGCACTCTGATAGGGAAGTGAACCAAATGGGCATGACCCCTGCCTTCATGGAACTTTCAAGGAGGAAATGTATGGTTTTTAACTTCATCTGACATACCCACTGCCTTGTATTAGAATCTTAGCATTGAAAAGCAGTTGGTTCCACATCCCAATGTAATTTGGGCGGAGAATTAAAATGTGTATTCGGGACCCCCCTGAGGAGCTGGGGGAGGATGCGGAGGTGTTGGACTTCCTCACTGGATTGTTGCTGATGTTCTCACAAACACTGGGGACTGAAGGCTTGACATGCTGAGCCCTCTGTCTTGGGGCTTGCCCCTATGAAGCTTCTTACTGCAAAGGAGAGTCTAAACCTGCTTATAATTGTGCCTACGAGTCTCCCCCTGAGTGTCTCTTTGTTGCTCAGTTGTGGCCCTCTCTCTCTAACTAAGCCACCTTGTCAGGTGAACTCATTGCCCTCCCTGCTACGTGGGACCAGACTCCCAGGGGTGTAAATCTCCCTGGCAACACAGGACATGATCCTCAGGGATGAATCTGGACCCAGCATCGTGGGATTGAGAACATCTTCTTGACCAAAAAGGGGATGAAAATGGAGCGAAATAAAGTTTCAGTGGCTGAGAGATTTTAAATGGAGTTGAGGCATCACTCTGGTGGACATTCTTATGCACTATATAGATAACACTTTTTAGGTTTTAATGTATTGGAATAGCTAGAAGTAAATACCTGAGACTAACAAACTCCAACCCAGTAGCCTTGACTCTTGAAGATTGTATAACAATTTAGATTACAAGGGGTGACAGTGTGATTATGAAAACCCTGTGGATCGCACTCCCTTTATCCAGTGTATGGATGGATGAGTAGAAAAATGGGGACAAAAACTAAACGAAAAATAGGGTGGGATGGGGGGGATGATTTGGGTGTTTTTTTATTTTTTATTCTTATTCTGATTCTTTCTGGTATAAGGAAAATGTTCAAAAATAGACTGGGGTGATGAATGCACAACTATATGATGGTACTGTGGACAGTTGATTGTACCCCATGGATGAATGTATGGTATGTGAATATATCTAAATAAAACCGAATTTAAAAAATTTAAAAAAAAAAGCAGCTGGTTCCACCGCTTACCCAAAACAGAAATTCATTCTTTGACATCTTTGGTGGATGGCCATTCTTGACCAAACATTCTCTAATATTTTGTCTTTTCTGGCCATGTGGGCATTTTTCCTCATGTTAAGCCCTAGTCTGCTTCCTTCTCATTTCCATTCACTGATTCCTCTTCTGCACCGTTAGATAAATCTGCCTCACTTCTACACAGATGGCCCATTAAGTAGTTAAAGGCAGATATCATGTCCCCTGTATCGTTTTTTTCACAATTCTTCATTTGAGAAGAGTTCCTCTTTTTCAGGAATCACCTTAAGTATTTCCCATGTGCCAGACACTCTAGTAGGTATTTTTGTATCTTATTTAATCCTCACTATGACCCCTGTGCAGTAAATATCATTCTCATTTTACTGATAAGGCAAATGAAGACAGGAAAAGTGAAGTAACCCATGCTTCATCACAGAGCCCCACCTACTTGATTAATTCTCTTCTCCAAACTCCCAAATGTCATTATCTCACTTCAGATGGAGCAGTTGGGAGGATAGTAACACTCTTCACCTTTCTTCATCTGAATGTGATTCTTCCCCTCATATAGTGAAGACCGCATTAGTTTTCAGCAGGTACATCACGTTATTGGCTCATAACGAGCTTGGGCTTACCCAAACGTTCCATTCTTTTGGATGTGCTTTATCGTCAGGTATGGTCTCTCATTCTCTGCATAAAATGCTCTTCTCGTCACTACGCCCGTCCCAGGTCCTATCTATCTTTCAAGGGCCACCCAGCTCATGCCACTTCCTTAATGAAACCTTTCCTGATTCCACATTACCCCAATTGAACGTGATCTCTTTCTCTCTCCCTAGAATTTCTATTTCATTTTCTGAGCCCTTATGTTCTGCTTTGTATGCCAGTAATCTGTGTCCTTGTCTTCATTCTTTAAGCAGGGCATATGTCTCATTCCCCTTTAGGGCCCTTAGTGCCTTCTACACAATGGTATCGGGCAAAAACTTGTCAAGCGAACAAATCCTGTAACCGGGAAATTCATGTTTTGCCCCTAAATGCAGTGCTTTACACATCTCTGTTAAATTGTTTGAGCAAATCCTTTCTAACTTCTCTATGGGTCTGGGGCTCATTCCCCTCTTTGTCTAGCTCAGTGTTTTGCATAAGAGCACCCACGAGGAACTGTACATTATCTCATTCAATTTTCGCAGCAGCCCTGCGAGGAGGCAGGCATTATCTCTGTTTTACAAATGAGGAATTGAGGAAAAGGAGAGAGTCAAGCAACCAGGCCCCAGATCACATAGCTAATCAGTGGCAGAGCCAGGATTCAAACCGAGGTCTTCCTGACCTCGATGTCTGGGTGGTTTCTATTATTGCTTTTCTAAAGTAAAATATGTGCCCCTTCCGGATACCAGTTGTGTCTGGAACAGAGTCACCCCAGCCAGGCAGTCATTTGGCAGAGTTGGAGAGTCCTGCTTGTGCAGCCTGCAGAGGACAAGACAGGCTGCTGGGCCCTTCAGCAGGTGAGAAAAGAGCTGGAAGTGATGGGTGAAGGACAGAACGGGGAAGTGGCCAAGAGGCAAGGAGACCACGGGAAGAGACTGACTTCCATGTGTACAGAACTCTTTCTCCTGATTTCCTCGAGTCTGGCTCAAACGCCACCTTTTCGATGAGGCCCCACCTGACACTTCCTTGCCCTGTTGTATATTCCATTTATTTTCCCTAGCACTTATCACCTTCTAAAATTTAACTTGCATAATCTCATTCCTGAAGCCTGGTTTGTCCACATGCATTCCTCCTGGCTCTAGCCATAAAACCCTGTGCAACCTGGGGCTAGATTCCAAATCCCTTGTCCTGAGCCTCTCTTCCAGTGATGGAGTAAGAAGGAATAAGACAATAAATGTGAAAAGCCTATAGAATAAATGACTATCAGATAGAATCAAATTAGCATTTACTTAGATTTTTGCATCCTTTTCCCCACAGTTCTGTCAAGGGAGGGATGAGAATTACATTTCCATAGTTATTTCCCAACAATTACAGGTGGGAGAAACTCAAATTGACTAGAGAGAGGGAGAGACTGAAAACGGGCTGGGGCGAAGGTGGCCTTGGAGCAGGGACAGGACGGTGGGACAGAGAACAGCCAGTCCCACACCTCTGCAGGGGGCTGATCCCAGAGACCCCCAGAGCCCCGGGACCGCCCCTCTCCCCATTCCCATCGTCGCAGGCTCCCAAGAAGAATGCAGGTCAGGAGCACACGTGACCTTTCACACCTCAGACAAGCTAAGTTTGTTTTCTCCTTTTCTGTCCTGCCCACGGCGGGAGGGAGGGGAAAATGGGACGGGCCTTGTCGAACTTTCTCCCACTACAATACCCCAGGGGAGTTGAAGTGGAGGGAGTAAAGGATCTATTTATTTTGGCTCAGGAGGGACAATGTAAACAGATGGTCTTTGATGGGATTAGCGGCGTAATCTCTAAGACCCTGGTAAATTGGAAAATGATCCATTATATTCCAGGAAGCTTTGGCGGCTTCAGCTCCTGGGGAGGGAGGGGCAGGGCTCGGGGGCACCTTGTTAGAAAGGACCCCCCTCTGGGAGCAGCCAAATCCCGCACAGAGAATTTGGTCAGAGGTTCGTTAGCTGCAAGAAGCAAGCCCCTGTTCTCTTGATAGAGCCCAGAAATAAGGATTGTCCCTGCATGCTTTCAGAGCCTCTTTTTTCTCTTTTCTCCCCTTCCCTTTCTTTCTGGTATGCTGGGATGTCTTCTCTCCCATCTCCTCTCTCCAACTGGCCCTTCCCATGCCCAGAGCATTCAGGGGACTCTTTGGGGGAGACAATGATCCCAGATCTTCTACCTAGGAAGATCAGAAATGTCTTGGAATTCAAATTCTATCCCTCTGCCTGCAATCTCAGTCCATTCCCCACCCCCTCAACTCCAGATAGCCCAGGAGGACCCCCTCCACTCTCCATACACTTGAAAGCCAAGTGGAGAAAGAGCCACAAGGAGGGGGGAGGAGCAAATGGCAATTGAGGGAAGGGACTGGTGAGAGGGGAGAAATGTGAAAGGGGAGGTAAGGTGATAATGAACCACTCTGCCCACCCCTCCACCCTTTAACTCACCTTCCATCCCCCAGAGCCCAAGTGCCTCCAGGGCTAGGATCCCCTCCATCTGGAGAATCTGTGCTGCTCAGTTGGGGGCATATGGGAGACCTGTTCAATAGGAGGTTTGGTGTCAGTAGGAGGCATTGGTGTCAGTTGGTTTATATAAGGCATTTGCAGTTGGTAAGGTAAAGGTGTATATCTTGCATTCATATAAGCACAAAGAAACTTTGATGTACGGAATTGCATTTGGGTTTCATAACAACGGAGTTAGGAGGGCATTCGAAAAATTGGAAAACAGGTGTAGAGAGGGTCACACAGCCTAGTAAGTGACAGAGCCAGGACTGGAACTTAACTTTTTTGACTTCATTCTGGCTTTTCCTGTTCCCCAGTCTGCGATCTTCCAAGCTACCAAGCTTCCTGCAGGCTCCTGTGGAACACACACGTTTTCTCTGGCTTTGACTCTCACTGTGTCCCTTTCCCTACTACACAAACACACTATGAATGCTACATGTGTTTATTTCATGTGTTTTTTAAAATGTTTTTAAATTTTTATATTTTTATTTTAAATTCAGTTTTATTGACATATATTCACTTACCATACAATCATCCACAGTGTACAATCATATTTCATGTGTTTTTAGTCTTTTATAAATGGAATAGTGTTATTTATCTCATTCAACTTTTAACTTTTTCACCCACATTATTCTATGAGATCTATTCACACTGATAAATATAGGTCTAGATCTTTCTTTTAACTACTGTATTACATTTTGTTTATTCATTTTAACGTTTAAGTTATCTCTAAAACATTGTGATTATAACCATTCTTCAACAGATACCTGATTGGAATTTCATTAAATTTACAGATTTAATTAGGGGGTTAAAAAACAAAACACAAGTAGTCAAAACACACATTTCTCCATACTTGGAGTTTCCAATTCTTTGAAAAGAGAGAGAGGGAGAGAGGGAGAGAGAGAGAGGGAAGAGAGAGAGAGGAAGGAGAGAGAGAAAGGAAGGAAGGAAGGGAGAAAGAAAGAGGGTTGGAGGACAGACAGACAGCACAAGCAAATGACTCAACTCCAAATAGAAATTCCAACATCCATGAGTGTATTAATTTTAACTGCAGAAGATGTAGCAGGTGGTTGGTTGGAAGTGGACATGTCCTGTATTTTATTTGAGGCTATTTGAATGTACTTGAGGGATGTTCTACTTTATTTTAGTGTCATTTTTTTTTTTTTTTTAAAAAAGAGCAACACTTCATGTTATGTATTTATTTGAAATAACATTTTGAGGCTGACTGGTTAAAACAGGAAGGCAGAGCAGAGAGGCAGCAAACTAAAGCCATTGCCTGCCCCCTCCCCCACAAAGGAAAATCAAAAGGTTGACATGACATTCCTGAATTGGGAGAAAAGCTACTATTTCTTGAAAAGCTATGAGTGTCAAGCAGGCAGACACTGGGTGCATTGATCACTGAGTCTTTACGACAAGACAACCAACAACCAGGGAAGCAGGTTGGTTTTCTCTCCTACATTTTACCGGCTTAGAACGGAAGCTCAGAGAGTTTAGGTAATTGGCTTAGAGTCACGCAGCCAATTAAGTGGACTGCTCCTCCCGCCACCCTGTGCCCTCTCCCAAGCTGTCCCGCCTTTAGGTCACCATCTTCTGCTCAGAGCACCTCCTTTGGTCGGTCGTTGCCTCATGGCAGGGACCCTCCCAGGGAACCCTCTTATTCCCTGTTCTCCTGGGCTTCTCTCACAGCCCCTTCCTCACCTCCCACTCCCACCACTGACGGCTTTCTCTTAGATTGGCCCAAACCCTGCCCCAAATTACAACACAATATGCTTCCTGATGAGGTCCAAAATGTTCTGGAATGAGATTGATTGGCCCACCAAATCTGGGTGGATCTCATCTGGACTGACCCCTAAATCCTATTCATTCCTTTTCAGGTCCCCCTCTTTCCTTATCTAGCTCTGATCATCCTTCCACTGGCAGGACTGGCAGGACTTTGGGGGCTCCCAGCCCCAGCCCCTCCTTTTATAAAGGGGAAAAGGGATGGAGGAAGTGATTTAACCAAGGCCATTGCCCAGGGCCTTTTCTGGCCAATACCCCGAATATGTGCGTATATTGGAGGAATGTTTGTCCAGGTTTTTTTAGTGTAAAATGGCCACTGATACACACACACACACACACACACACACACATAGATGTCAGCTAGGCCTTAAGAGGGACTAACTCTGGAACCGATCAACCCATCTCTGGATGGTGACCCCACAAGCAGATCTGCTCCTGGATTCCGAAGGAGCTCGCTCGCTAGGTCCTTCTCTGAAGCACCCTCTCTGTGTCCTACAGCGTTACAGATTTCCCATCGCCCAGCAATCTCTCCATCCCCTTTCTCTGCTTCCGAGAGCCACAGTTTTGGTCTCCCAAAGTCAATACGTTCCCAATTGTTTGGATACTGGGGACCCACAGTCTGGGGGCATATTCCTCAGTTTAGGGGAAAAAAGGGGGGGGGGGAGGGAAGAGGCTCCCAGTGGCGACGCAGGAGAAGGGGAGGGGAGCAACGGGGAATCTCAGTTTTGGCCAAACTCCTTGATGGGGAATCAGCTGCCTCTTCCAACACCGAAAGAGATTTTCGTCTCTTTTCTCCTTTATCTATTGATACTTTTCCTTCTTTCTGGTTTCTATTGCCCGCCTCGCTCTTAGTCCCTCTTTTCCCGGAGTCTTTCTCTATATATATATCTTTCTCTCTCTTTCTGTCTTTCCTTTCTTCTCCTGGGTCTGCCAGGCGCCCCTCTTGCCCCAGCATCGCCTAGTTATTGATTGTTCACCCCGCTGTCCCTGCCTCAAACAAGAGTCCGAAGCTGGCTCCGCGGAATTTGCGCGGAAGGGGTTTGTGTCCACTTCACGCCTGGGCCTGGCTTTGGGAGCCGCGGGCAGCGAGTGGGGGCGGCCTCAGCTCCGGGGTCCCGGGCTTTCGGCGGGTCTAGACTTTCCCGAGGCTCCGCTTGGCGCGGCGAATCCAGAGACAGCGTCTACACGGGCCTCGCGGCCAAGAACATAACCCCCCGGGAGAACTGACCCTGAACGGCGGCGGGTTGGTCATTCGCGGCTCTCTCTCCCCGAGGGGAAGGGTTCAGCGGCGGAGTGGAGGAGCGTAGGTGGCCCTTGGTCCCCGCTGCTGGCGCGAGGGGAGGCAGGGACCCCAGACCCCGAAGCGGGGGCTTTTCGCCGGACCCGGGTCGGGGAGCGGCCGAGCCGAGGAGGCCCGGTCGGCTCCAGCTTCCCCGGCGCCCCCAGCTCCGCGCCCCGATTCCCGGAGCTCTCCAGGGCCGCGTCGCCCCGTCTAAGCCACCTTCCCTTCCCATGCCCTGGAGCTTTTTTCTATTTCATCTTGTTTCCTTGCCTTTTCTATCATTTATTTTAACATCTTTAGTGCCTTTGTAACGTTTCCTTTGTATTTCATTTACCTTATTTTATCCCTTTTGTTTAACATTCTATTTCTTTTCAAATGGATTTTTTATTCTTCCTTTTTATCTGTTTACGATCCCCTATTTTCTTTTTCAGCTCCCTACCGCCTCGGCTCTTCTCGCGCTTTCATTCCCTCTTCTCCTCGGTGCGCCCGCCGCCGTGTAGCTCCCGCGTCGGGTACCATCCACGGCGGTCCGGGCCCCCGCGAGGAAGCGAGTGTCCTCCACGCCTCGCCCTTCCCGCCCGGAGAGCCCTCGGCGCCTCCCGAGGAGTCCACGCCCCGCGCCGCTGCGGAGCTTGCACTTTGTCGGAAGCGGGAGCTCGAATCGCCGCCGCCGGCCAGAGCTCAGAGACCAGGCAGCGGGCGCGGGCAGGGGGCCCTGCGGGCAACTTCCGGCCTGACTTTGGTCTCGTCCAAGGGCAGACAGAAGGACAGACACACGCCCCTCCCCGTTCACAGGCAGAAGCCATTGGCTGACCCACGCTGGAACCCCGGGACCCGCAGACCATCTCCAGAACCCCACAGACCCACACCGGCAGAGGAACATCGCAGCCAACTCAAGGGCACTGCACACACGACACACACGAGAAACACACCGAGATCAACAAATACCACACGCGCAGCTCAAAACTACACACACATGCACACACTCACAAAGACCCTTGGACATACGCATGGTTATGCCGTGCATACACCAGCCAGCACACACGTGATTGCACACTGCAGATAGACTTGACACAGAGACTCATGAACCTACTTACACACACTCAGCAGCCCGCCAGGCTTTCAGCATTAAGTCAACCCATCTCAGGGGTGACCATCGGGAAATCATCCCCATATACAGTCCCCCAGAGTTCAGTCCCTCTGCCTGGACTGAGGTTGCACGAGCTCCAAAACTGGGAGATAATGGCTGCTTGTTTGACCAAGGGATGTAACCAAAATCTGAGAGTCTGGGCCCCAGAAATGAGCATCAGACTTACAGAGCCCTATGTGAGGCAGACAGAAACCGGCACTGCACCAAGAAAACGGCACCATGTTGCAGAAGTATAAAGCAGGCGTGCAATAAACATGCCAGTATGTATGCTGTGCCACATGTATCACATACAGAGCTGGTGTTCGCCCGCATGCCTAGACAGAGACCATTACTGGCATGAAAACAAGCAGAGGAGATGTATGTGGTTCTAGGAATAAAAGTAACATGTATATGTGTGCAAATATAGGTTCCAAAACACACAGTAGAGAATCTCTGTCCAGCTCATGGGCATTGTTAGCAAGCTCGCTCATGCCTCTGCGGCGAGGTCTGGGTTTCCTTTCCAGGGTAGAGGTGGATTTGTTACATAGGAGCTCTGTGGTGAGGCTGATTTAAAGGAGAACCCTGTGCATGTGATATGCAATCATGTCAGGGCTGCACCCCGTTGCAAGTCCTGGATCTGGAGGGTATCCTCAGCCATAGCAGCAGCTCAAGTGGTGGCTGGAAATGCTTGACCAGTGGTGGGGACTATCTGCAGGCAGGTGACGGTGCATGCAGGCTATGCCGGATAAAAACACAAACCCACTCCTGGCATTCATGGACCCGCTCCACACACAGAAAGCTCCTGACAGTCACACTGGGCAAAAGGCAATGTGTGGTTACTACTGTCCAATCGGATTGCCACGGAGATGAATTTCGTGGGAGAGAAGATGTGGTTAGAGATATTTATGTGCACACACAGAGCTCCACAGGTTTGGAGCCCACTTATTGTACAGGAGCGCTACAGAAGTAGGAAAGAATACCTATTAAAAGAGAAATGCTGATGAGTCCCCAGCTAGAGTGCCAGGCTGCGTGGAGGCGGGTCTCCATGGGGCAGCCCTGGTTGAGGGTTGATCCATTGTCCAAAGGACTCGAGATTGTTATAAGTGCAGAGTGGGGCACCCAGTGAAATTGCAACTCCTCTCGCTAATCTCTGGGCTGAGCCTGGGGGAAGAACAGGCAGGAGTCAGACCCACATTCTAGGTCTCTAACGTGTGGAATGGAGGATGGAAACTTGGTCCCTGGGCTGGCTGTCGATCTGCGGGTCTCCCCTGCCCTTGACTGGGTTTTGGTGCCTTGCAGCGCCTTTCACTTTCACCCTTTTAGGTCTTGGTCGCTGGCTCTCAATAGGTTTCTGCCTCTCTCGGTTTCTCTCTCTCTCTCTCTCTCTCTCTATCTATCTGCCTTTCTCTCACTGACTCTTTGGCTCTTTAAATATTGGCTCTTTAAATATTCTGTACTATTCGGCCACAAAAGAGAAACAGCCAGATCCAGGAGCAGATATAAATAAAAATGCATATCATAGTTGTAGAGATCGTTGATTGATAAACCCCAGCCATCTTGCTGGTCTCTATATATGACAGCAAATTCTCTTGCTTCTATGTAAAAATCTAAATACAGCCTTGAAGTTTTGTTTCCTTTCAGTCCTTTGACCACAGCCTCTTAGGGCGTCTGTCTCTCTATCCATTTCCCTCAGTGTCTCTTCCTCCTTACACTACGCCATTCAGGAGCCGGAGGTTTGGCCCTCAGACCCCGCTGCAGTTTCTGCAACCCGCCCTCTCCCCAACATCGCCTTCTTTGAAGTTTGCTCGGGTGGGCAAAGGGGTTTTGAGACAGCGAAAACTAGATAGCCACAATGCAAGCAGAGATCTGGAGAAAGATGCTGGAAACCTGACCCAGAATCAGGTATCTCTAGGGAGCATAAAACAGATACTTCCTTAACCGACCTGGGGGTTGGAGGCCTCTTCTGAGTCTAGTAGAGGGAAGAACATGGGTGAGGTTCTGGAATCCCAGTCCCTGCCCCTTGGCTTCCAAGGACCAGCAGAATCCCACCTCCCCAGGCAGGAGAAGGGGCACCCAACTCAGTAGGGCAAGTTCTGGGAAGCATGAAGGAGAAACAACACAAAATGTAAAGGTCTCGGATTCCCCCCATCCCGGGGGCATCTGGCGTAAATAACGTCTGAGTGAAGAAGGGATGGAGTAGACCAGGGGCATCTCAGAGACTGAGGCACCTTGCCAGAGAGCCAGAGACTGGCCAGACCAGGATGGCAGCACAAACATGGAGGGGAGAGGAAGGGCTCCCGGCTCAGTCCTGGCTGAAGGAAGGAGCGCCTGGTCGGATTTTGTCCATGTGGTAGTTTGTGCCATCACGTGCTGGTTGGAGTGAGTGAATAAGCCAAAAGCCCCTGCTTGGGGTCCAGTGACCAGCCATTAGGTGGTGGAAAGAGGGAAAAGGACTTGCTGATGCGGGCTGGGCTCTGGAGGATGTGAGCCTCCGCCGAGCCAGCAGGGGGTGGAGGGGGCCAGGGCCCCCACGCTGGGCAAGTCCTAGAGGACCTGCCAAGTCCGTCCCTCCCCACCTCCAGATACACCGACACTTGTTCTCTCTCCAGGTCTGGATTCTTTATGCCTCTCTCCTTGTGAGTTTGTGACTCTGTCTCTGGCTCCCCTAATTCCCTGTGGACTGCGAATCTGTCTTTCTCCCTCTCTGTCATTGCTTCACAGCTTTTCTGGCTTCATCTGTCTCTGTTTTCAGGTCTCTGGCTCTCCATGTCACTCCCCACCTTTTGTTAATTCAAAGGATTCTCACTGAGCCCCTCCCCACGCTTCCCAGAATAACATTGAGTAAAATGAGATAAAACCTGCCTGTAGGTTTTTTCCCTGTCCTACTCCCCTCAGCCCCCTCCTCCAGGGCTACAACCCCCTCTTATAATGTCAGATAATTGCTGGTGTGCAGCTCTGAGGAGCCCGAGCTGATACTAGGGAAGGAGAAGGGGGGAGAGAAATAAATAATAATCTGCCTCCATTCAGTGTATATAGGTTACCTGATTTGCATATATGCTAATAATGCTATAATTACCCTGCTGTTCTGGCCTGTGATCAAGTTCTATAAATATATAGGATAGCAGAGCTAGGCCTAGCAACACCACCCCCCAAATTATAAAGTATATGTATGTATACGTGTGCATTTGTGTGTACTCTCAATCTACCAGCCTCTCTTTGTTATAACACACTCCCTTACAGGCGCCAGCTCTTCTGGCTCTCAGCTACCCCTACTGTGTTTTGAGGCAACTCCAAGAGAGGAGGAAAGAGATGCCTGAATGGGAAAATGTTCTAGGTTATATATAATTCTTAGTATTAGCATCATTATGAAGAAGTTATTGATATTTTCAGGAAAATCAAAGATTTCCAAAAATTATTGAATTAGTTATTATCACTTGAATGCACCCACCTCCTACAGGTCCACATTTGGGGTTACTGGTAGGGGGATAGGAAGAGAAAGCTCCCATATTCTAGACTGATTGAGGTGTTTAAGAAAGTACTCTCTATGGCAAAGCAGGTGGAACCCCCTTCCCCCAAATCTTCCTTAGTCCCTGAGCACATTCCCCTCTCTTGTGGGAAACCAGGGGGAAGATGCACAGGGTGCTGTGCAGATTTTGGGTGATGGTGGCAGAAATGGATAGGAAGCTTGGAGGAACATAAAAGATGCAATCCACAGCTGTCTGCTTTTAATTATAATTATCCCTTTTCGCTTCCTTTCTGGCTAATGAGGGGGGGATTTAAATTTTTTTTCCCTTTTCTCCCCCTCCCTTCTTTCCCTGGAATTAAGGAGTGGGGTGGGTTCAGGGTCCTCCTCCCCTTCCTCCCCCATCCCATGGTTCCTGGGAGAAAGGCAGACTCCAGTGGGTGGTGACAGTATGAAGAGATTTGCTGGAACAAAAGAAGGACAGGTTTGGATTGCTGGACACGTCCCAGAGCTGGAGAGACCCCCCTCCCAATTCACTGGCACCCCCTCCCATCAACCCCCCAGCTCCCTAGACAAGGAACTCAATGTCTTCCAGCCGGTGAGAAAGGAGCTAACAGGAGCCCCGGTCTAGGGGAGAGGGAGGAGGGAAGGGGTGGGGAGCTGGGGAGTGGGGGCAAAATTAGTCTCAAAGGATCTTTATTTCTGAGCTAGTGAAGCAGATGTAATCAAGGGGAGAGCAAAATAATCATAATGGGAGGAATGGGGGAAGGGGCAAGCTGAGCTGGAATGGAGGCACTGGGCCTGGGCCGGGACAGGGCGGAGAACTGGGGAGCAGGGAACCTTGAGTGCAGGGCATCTGATGTCTTCCCCTACATCCCCAAAGCCTCCCTACTTTAGGGTAGGGAAAGCAGGACCAGGTATACGAACTCAGACCTTAGCCCTCAGAATTCCTCCTTCAGAGCTCAGGGGTGGCTGGGCCTGAAGGTGGCTGGTAAGGCACCAAGGAGAAGAGAGCCCCCACCTCCCAGCAGAGGGAGGTGATGAGGAGAGGGGAGACCGAAAGCAGAGGAGGAGGGGGAGAGAGGGGACCAGGCAGAGACTCAAGTGGCCTCCAGGTCTGTGGGACAAAAGTTGGAGGGAGATTTGTGTATGAGAGAGGAGGGGAGGGGGCCGTGGGGAAGGGGGTGCTTTGACAATGAACTTGAGACAAACTTCATTAGCATGCAGGCCTGCTGTCTGTCACGTCGAGCTTAGGCCGAGTTCCCATGCAGGCGGGGAAGAGTGGGAGGGAGAAAAAGGGAGGCGCCGAGGGTGGGGGCACATGTGAGAGAGAGAGAGCCGGCCATTGTACCATTCCAGGGGGGCCCCAGCTTCCACCAAATATCGGGACCCCAGCCCTGGAAACCAACCCCCAAATCACTCTCCCTCCTCTAAGAACAAGATAATTTATCTCCCACATTGAATCTGTGGTCCCACCCCTTCTCCTCTCTCGTCTAGACTTCCAAATGCTAGCTTCCATCACCCCTACACACACCTGCCCCCACCCCCAGCTCTCACCCTTCATCTTCCAATTGTTTCTTTCTCCTTCACCACTAAGATCCGGATTTATGATTAGCCAGGCTGACAGAGATGGGAGTTTGGGGAAGGTTTGAGAAGACGTCCGGGACCGGAACACCCTGAGCTTCCAGACAGCAAACTGGGTCCTCATTCTATCACCCCTCTTATCAACTCCACTCCCCACCCTAGATGCACACATCATTTAACCACTCTCTCAAGTTTGAAAGTGAATTAGAACTCGGAGACTGGGGACAGGAGGAAAAGCCTCCTCTATTTCTGTCCCACCCTTTCTCTTGCTTCCTCTGGGCATGGGGGGTGGGGGGCGCTGACCTGGAGGAACCATAGCTTCCCCGAGCCCCCCGCCCCCCCGCCTTCTTCCTGCCTCAGGTTAGAAAAGGCGGTCGGGAGAGGTGGGAAAAGGGGTGGAGATGACAAAGACCCCTTCCCACGCAGGCACTAGAGGAAGGAGGAGGACGCGTCATCAGAGTGGGCTGTTATTTTGGTGGTGGTGGTGTCTCCAGACAGGGGCAGCACCCCCTTTTTGCTGCCTTTCCAGAGAGAGCAGCAAGAGAAAGAAAGAGAGAGGCAAGCAAAATTCCTGAATGGATAGACAGATGCTACGTCATCGGAGCTGCATCCTCCACTCCACAAGAGGCTAGGAGCTGGGGAGAGAGAGGCAGTCCAGCTGCAGGGGCCACGGCCGTGGTCTGTCTTCCTCACAGAAGCCAGGTGAGTGGTCATTCCGGTCCAGGGGGGACCCTAGCCACCATCCCCTCAGACATCTGGGCTGGGGGGTGGGAAGGGATCCCCTAAACCAGTTAGGGCCCCCTAACCTTCCTACTTTGTCTACTGGCTAATGGAGGATGGTGCAATAATTACAGCAAGGAAAGGCTGATCAAAGACTCAGGGGGTCCCCAAAAGGGATAAGGCATGCTTGTGGAGGAGTAGTTGGCAGAGCGGGGTTTCGCCTCTGCTCCCCAGGCATCCACGGCTGAGCTACAGGCAGTGGCCCTGCCCAGCCACCCCAGAGCGACATCTAAGTCCCCCTCCGTCCCCGAGCCCCAGCCGGCCGGGCGACAGCTCACTAAGTTTGTCAATGCGATTCAGGAGGGCTTTAGGGTCACGGTGTTACTGATCCTATTAATCGGCCCCTCCCTTCTCACCACCAGACACGGCCAACATCTTAATGCTTGCACCAGAGGAGAGGCGGGTAGGAAGATTGTAGTAGAGATGGGAGGGAAGAGGAAAAAATGGTTCTGAATTTGGACTCCTGACCTTTCTTTGCCCTGGCTCTTATTCCTCTCTGCCCCAGAGACTTCAGGTTTTAGGGGAAGACAAAAGTCTGAGGGACTGGGGCGGGGGTGGGGGAAAGGTGCCACATTTCCAGAAAGGTGGAAACCAGAACTGAGGAAAATGCAAAAATGCCTTAGGCTAAGTTCATTCTTCTTCCCTCCTTTAGCCATAAGCTGAGGGGAACCTAAAGGCAGGTGAGGTGGGGCGGGCGCAGATGCTTAGGTTCTAGAAGGGGAGAGGGCTCTAACCCAGCTCTCTTCAGACCCATCTCATGCAGGTTTTTGTTTGTCTGTTTTTTATGGCAGGCCCAGGGAGATATAGAAAGAAGGCACTATTTCTGCCCCTCGCCCCCCACCCACACTATGCCTTCTGGAAGACAGGATGGGCTCATTGTCGGGTACTGGCAGCTGGAGCTGAGCAGACTATTTCAGATCGCTGAGGCTGCCAGCCCTCGTGTGTGCACACACATGTTCCATGCCTGCAGAGCTGTGTCCCTGAACACATGTCCTCCTGGGCACTGCACAGACAGTGGGGTGGGGTGGGGCAGAGCTCAGGGAGGAGAGGGACGATCGCCCCAGGGACCGACCAGAACTCTCTCCGATTGGGGTGGAGGAAGGAGCCAGAGGCTCCCCAACTGTCCTTGTGCCTATTTTTCCACCATATCTGCAAATTTAGGTGGGGTACAGGTGGCCCCTTCTTTGGTAAGAAGATAATTTCGGGCTGAGACATCCCTTTACAAAATGGATGGGTTTGGCAGAACTGAGAGGCTAGGAGTCAAATGGGTATTTGAGGGTGTTAGAAATGGAGAGGGGGGCACTCATAGCACCCCTCCTAGAAATCAGGCTTGGATTTAAGTGTCCCCTCACCCCCACTTTTTTTTTTTCTAATTTTCTCTGCATTTTAAGTAGGTTACTTTCCTGATTAAAAAAAAGGGGGGGGGGAGAAAGAAAAGAAAAGCTAATTCATTGTGGAATTGAGTTCAAGGTAGAAGGATTCACCAATTTACCCCAACACACATACGAACATACACACATGCACATCCATACACTTGTCTCAGCATTTTAGGAGCGGAGGCACCTATAGTATACATGTCATTCCCACAAACCATCATTTAATAATTTAGCCTGAAAACAAAACACTGAGAAGGTGAGACTATAAAGTATTGAGACCGGGTGCCATACCCAACATTAAAATTCAATGAAAAATAAAAACCTGCTTTGTGTTCACACCTTTTGTCTATGTAAGAGATAGAGGGAGAGGAAAGAGAGGGGGAAAACTGATAGCTACATAATATGTGTTTCTGGGTCCTGAGTGTTCTACATGGACAAATGATAGGTAGATAGGTAATGACAGAGAGAAGTGGGGAAGGCTAGAACGATGACATGATTGATTATATCTTAAATTCACATGGCACTTTACAGTTTACAGTGCAGTATGTTCTAAACAGACAAAAGTGCATCCCGACCTCAGGTCCTTCATTCCATCCTGGGCATGCTTTCTGGTAGCCCATGAGCAACAGGAATCGGTGAGGAGATAGTCCATTGGGCAGGGGACAACTTCTTTAGCTTTAAGTCACAAAGGCCAGGGCATCTGTGCCCTAAGGGTTTGGATGGAGGTGGAAGGAGGCTGTGAGGACAAGGCTGGGTTCGAGTTGTACAGGGGAGATGAAGTTGGAGAGGTTCTGGCTGGGGACCCTGCCTTCCCTGCACGTCCAGGCTTTTCTCTTTCAGCTGTCTCCCTGTGCAGCCTCAAGCCCTGGGAGCTGGAGAGTGACACCCAGACTGCCTAGATCCTGAAAATGTAAGACTAGGAGAAAAAGAGCTAGGGAGAGAGTGATAGGGAGACTGGAGAATGTTAGGGAGAGAGGATTGGAGCCACTCGAAGGACTTTAACCTCTGCCTTCTCCTCCTTGGCAGGAGCTGGGCATCCAAGAAGAAGCAGCCTCGTTTGTTTCTGGTGTCATCGTAGGTGGCCCCCTTTGGCTTTTGGGGTATTTATTTTATTTGTTTGTCTTTGATGTTGGTGTGGGCAGAGGAGGAAAAGGAAAGCTGGCCCTGCATTACCTGTTTCTCCTGTTCTCTATACCTCTGTACTCCGCTCCCTGCCTCTTCTATCTTTCAGCCTGATTTTGGTCTACTCTGATTGTAGTAAGATCTACCTAGTCATTGATAATGGGAATGGAAAAGATGGATTGGAAATGAAAGACTACACTGTGCCTGGCTCTGTGTGAGAGAGGAGAGGTGTTGGGGATACAGGGAACTCTTTCCCCCCTTCTCCCTTAGGCTCCCCAGGGCAGAGATAGAGGGCAGTTGACCTTGGGGAGGTGGTTGTTTGAGAGGGGGGAGCAGAGATATCTGTACACGGGAGACAGGGGTGAGAAAGGAGAGGAGCATGGGCTATGGTGAATGGGGACCTGGGAAGATCAAATAACGGTGAGTGGGGATGTATGTCAGGGTAGGTGCCTGTGAGCATTGCCAGGATTCTGGTGGTGAAGCTGGAAGCATCCGTGGAGATGTCATTGCATTTGTCTGAGCTGATAGGCTTGAGTGTGCGTGTTTGTGTGTGTGTGTGTGTGTTTGTGTGTGTGAGCATGCGCAGCACCCATGCACACTCATGCTTTTGCCCTTTAAGGAGACCGTTTGCTGATAGCTGAGAGTCTTGTAGAAAGGGCTCAATGTAGATGGACAAGCCGACCCTCTACCGTCTCTACCACAGGGTCTCACCACCCCGACTCCATAGGATTCTCAGGCAAGTGAATAAATGAACAATATGTGGGTTCAAGAACAGAATCAGAATCAGGAGCAGGCAGGGGAGGCAGTGCTTAGACAGGCCTGAGGAATTCTCAGCCTGGCTCCTACACGGGAGAAAAAACACTTTGTGGGAAGGGATGGATTGTATCCACAGGGATGAAATCCTCCAGATTCTGTCTCTATGCCTTCTAACCTAGTCTACCCAGATGAACAGACCTATTTTTATTTTCCACACATACTCAGCATTTTTTTAACTGCCAATTCTTGCTTTTATTAGTCCCCATCCCATAGACAATGCAAATATTCTATAGCAAAAGAATAATGTGTAATAATATTCCTAATAATGGTGCACTTGCAAGACAGAAATATGTATCTAAACTCACCCTCCCCCAAATGCAGCTTTCATCAGCATCTTCAAGGCAAATTAACCTGGTAATTGAAACAAAGAAAAAAATGTGCTTTATATTTAATTGCCTGTATATTTTGAGAGAGTGACTTAAAACCAAAATGTATGTTGGGACCTGAATTATAAAGATCTGACCAAAAGCTGCATCCAGAGAGCATAATTCAGGCCACATTTTCCTATTCGTGGGCCTCTTCAGGCACACAGACAATGGGTGGGCACCGGGGTTGTGGGGATGGGGGTGGGGATGGGCACAGGCAAAGAATGCAGGCTTCTAGGCTAATTGAGACCATTATAGACTGGGGCCAGAAGCAGGAATTTGGTGTGCTCTACCCACAGTCCCGCAGAATTTCCCTCCACAGCAGTCCACAGACCATTGCTCTGCAGCACCCTACAGCAGAGTTCTGTGTGGCTGGAAGCAGAGAGCTCTGCTTTGGCCAAGCCTTCCTAGGGAGACTGAGGCTGGTGTGCCAAGTACAAAGGGGGCCTAATGTGCACATTCTGTTCCAGGTGCTATGACAGGCCTGCAGTAGCTAAATTCCATATAGTAGAGGGTCTCCTCTGCTCAAAGGAACTGCTGAAGAAGAGCCATTAACACGTAACATGACAGACACCCCCCCCAACATAGGCAGATCTGCAGACCCTACAGAATGCATGCACACAATCCACATGACAGCAAAACAGAGTTGTAGGCACACCCACAGGTACACGCAGACCTTTATTAATTCAACAATTAGAGAGTAGCCACTGGGTTTTAGGCTTAGTGTTAGATACCGTGGACACAAATATGTATGAAATTGCCCCTGTCCTGGAGAGCTGTCTCCTTTGCCACCCTTGAAGCCATTCCTTTTCTGGAACTGGAACAACCTGGATTGGTATACAAACCAATCCCAGGTAATGTGATGGTGGAGAATTTTCTGCCTCATTCAGGGCTATGGGAACTTAGCTTATAGCTCCATGTCCATTTGAAATAAAGACAGACACCCCACACACCTTCATCCCTGGGCAGGAGTGGTAGGAGATCAGATTGTCAATCTGCTCAGACAATGTCAAACAAAAAATTACTTTATTAGGAATCTAGACCCAGGAGGGATTCCATGTGGATAGTGCCGGGGCAACTTGGACTAATCTCCAACTGTGGGAGTTTGTCCTCCAACTTGGACACTCCATTTAAGCTGAAGCACCTCAGTAGAACCCAGAACCACGAGAGGAGGCAGGGGAATCCAGCTCTTTATCCACTTATTTGGGGATATTTAGATAGAAGTCAGCTAAATGCATGTTTCTCTTTTGACCTTGGTTTTTGAAGAAGTCCAGTGGAGTGTGAATTTGACCAGAAGGGGAATGGGTGTCACTTCTGGGCAAACAAACCTTTCTGCCCTCTCCACTCCCCAACAAAAATTCAGGGGTGCTAAAAGAGAGGGGTCAGTTCATGCTGAGCCCAGCCCTCTCTCACCACACCTGGGTGGCTCAGGCCTGAGTAGGGGGTTGTGGAGATAAGCTTGGGCCCCACAGAGGGCATGGGATGTGGTTGGAAATTGGTGACAGAGAAGAAAGGAGACATTGATAGCTAGCAGGATGACCAGCCCTTCCCCACAAGCTGGCCCTGGCCGCCTGGGCATTGGGTGAGGGGAGGAAGGTTGGCTTAAGGTGCCTTTAAGGGATCTTGTGGAAGGGCAAAAGGGGAGATATGTGTAGGGGAAATTGGTGGTGTACCTGGAGAAGTGTGGGCCCCATTTAGGATTGCTGGGATGTCTGAAGAGTATTGGATATCCTATAAAAGGGTGTGAGGCAGTGTACGGAGAAATATTTGAGGGGTCCTCTAGGCAGGAAGAGGAGAGGCTGGAGGACCTATAGTTCTCTGGGGCTGGGTGTGGGGGATGTATTCAGGGAATACATTTAGTGGTAAGCCGGTAGGATAGGGCTATCTCTGAAAGCGTTCGGGTAGGGTTCCCTTTTGCTGCAAATGTAGGGGCACCTGGGAGGGGGCAGGAGAAAAAAAGTGGGATTGGACACTTTATCTCTGCCTCTTTCCTTCCCTTCCCACCATTGGCTGGTGTGCTCCGAGGTCTGGGAAGATGAGGAATTGGCGCTGTGGAAGCTTCTAGAAAGCCTTTCCCTTGGGGAAGAGCCCTGAGATCCCGTGGAGGCTGACAGACCCGGAAGGCTGCACCAAGTCCAGTCTTGACGATGCACTGAGAGCTGGGGAAATCAGGTGGTTTGCTTCAGCCCCATAATGCTATTCTGGTAGGGAAGTTCAGGGCCTCTGGGCTTTACACTATTTGGAACTGTCCCTCACCCGCCTTCGTGTTGCTAACACCAGTAACGATTATTCAGACATCCCCCAATCTGTGAGGGGAGCGCTAAATTGAACCATCGGCCCTCCGCCTGAACCTAACCAAGCCGAATAGCATTCAGGTCTGGCTTTGTCCAGGTTTGTGCAGACACACGACCCTGGGGCCGATAAAACAATGTCCGGGCCTGATGGCCAAACCGGGGGTTCTTTGGACCTAGCACCTAGCACGTCCTGGTGGCTAGTGTTTAGGGATCCCTGGTTATAGGAGTCGGCCCATATTAATCAGATAGACAGGCTCCAGGCGTCTGAATGGTAGAGGTTTTTAGAAAAGGAACTGAGCGGAGGGTGGGGTAAGGACGTGGTGCTCGGACCGGAATTTGAACTGCTAGGGGCCTTTGGCCGGCTCTGAGCGCCCTCGGCCAGGCAGCGAGAATCCGGATTCCGCCCGCTGCCCGGAATAGGCCGCCGGGGATTAGGACCGAGTATTACTGGATTCCGCTTTTCTGAGCAGAGAGACCGACGAGCTCTGTGCCCCGCGCTAGGCCAGATGGGGAGCCAGGTCGGGAAAGCTCGGGACCCGGAAGCTTGCTGGGGATGGGCAGAGAGTTGGGAATTATCTCCTCCCCATGACCCCAGTTCTCCAAGCACCCGGAGCTGGAATTGGGGTGGGGGGCTCAGGGGTCGAGGTTGGAGGCGCACGGGGCTGGGGGAAGCGAGAGAAGGTGCTAGCGCGGGCCTCCGTGACTCGGTCAAAATCTGCGGGTCTTGCCCAGGCAGATGCCAGCTGGGATCCTCACCTCCAGCCTTCCCCACCTAGAACTTTGGTGCTGCGAACAGGTTCAAGAGGTATGACCATTTCTGCAAGGGCGGAAGAGGAGGCCTCCCAGCGAGGAGTCCCAAACTCCCAGAATCTTTCCCTCACTCTTTTGGATCGAAAACCGACAAGAGGTTCCCGCAGGTGCTAAAAGATGAGGATCACAACCTGGGAGGGAACAGAACCCGCGGAGTACAAAGAATATTCTGATGGGAGGAGGCGGGTAGCGGTAGCCTCCAGACCTCTGGCTCATTTTGAGGGGAGCAGAAAACCTCAGGCCCTAGATTTCCCCGGATCCCTTTTCCATCTTTGTACCCTGGTCCTGGCGCAACATACCTAGGACCAAAATGGAAAATGTACAAGCTACGAAAAGAGTGAGGTTGGAGATCAGAATCACAAATGGACTGGATTGGAGACGGCAGGCGGGTCTCGGGAGTGGGCGAGGCAGCGAGAGGCTGAGAATTAGCACACAGACCCCGGCCCACCCACCCCCATTCTCCCGGAGGCGGGGCGTCCCAACTGCGCTGGGTGACCGGACCCGGACAGTGGAGGGGCGGGGCCGGAGGGGAACGAGGCGGTGACGTCAGGCTCGGTGGAGCCAATCAGAGACTGGCCTGGGGAGGGAGCGTGAAAGGATGAATGAAAAGTCCGGAGCCGGAGCGCGCCGGGGCCAGAACAGCCGCAGAAGCTAAGCAGGGAGTGCGGAGGTGAGGCCCGCTCTGCTCTGCTCGCCTTGGTTCGGCGGAGGCTGAGAGCCGAGCGGTCTCCTTCGCTCCGGCGCCCGCCGAGCTCTTGTAATCCGGTCCTAAGGCCGTAGCGCTCCGTGGGCGGGAAGGCGCCTGGAGAACTGCGCGGGAGAGCACGAATGGGCACCCCAGGGCTCGTTGTAAGTGGCCGGGCTCGAGGTGTGCGAGCGCCTCGGAATCCAGCATGTCCTCGCGTCCTCCAGGAGGGGCCGCCCGGCCCCACACCCTCCTGGGGCTCCCGGGACCTCCCTCTTGTCGACTCCCGCTTCTAATCAGAGCCCCCATCAAATTCTAAGGCACCTCTCGCCTTGGACCCCCGGCCATTTTCACGGCCCTGGGTGATTTCTGGTCCTCTTTGTACAAAGCCTTTTCTCTGGGGGGCTCTGCAGGGCCTGGGACTCGGCTGACCTGCCAGGAGCCTGCCCGACCCGCTCTCCATTTTCCTCCCCCGACCCCATATCCTGTGTGCTCTCCCGGATCCCTTCCCGGAGTTTCTGGGTTCGCTTCTCATCCCACCCCCACCGCGGTCTCCCCCCCTCTACTCCCACTCTGGGTCGCCGGGATTTTCCCGTTTCTACTGGGGCGCCTCTGGGGTTTTTACTCCCAAGGTTATTGGTTGTTTTTTTTTTTTTTTTGCCAGCCCCCCCCCCCCCTTTTAGTCGGCAGCTTGGATCCAGCTCTTTTCCCCGCACGGGCTCCGCTTCACTTCCACCGCCCTCGGGAGTTGGAGCCACGGCAGGGCCGGCTTCGCGGATCTCGGTCCCTCAGCCCCTCCCCCGGGGCTGCTGGGGCTCCACTGAGGGCTAAGGCTCAAACTCTCGGGTGCACCCTCGATCTTCTAAACGAGGGCAAAGGAGACCCCGGGAGGTTTGGAAGGCCTCCGCATCGGTCTCAGACTGCTTCCCGGGTGGCACGAAAAGCCCGCGAATCCCTCCTCCCCAGGACCAGCTGAACTCGCGCTCTTGGCTCTGATAGGGAAGCGGGAAACGCGGCATCCGAAGCTTTTGGGATCTGGGTGCAGGGACGATCTCCAGCCCTCGACGCCAACGGCTGTCACCCCCCCCCCCTTTTTTTTTTTCCGGTCTCTGTGCTGTCTGTCTCCCTGTGTCTCTGCGTGTTTTTCGGTCTCGGTCTCTGTTTCTCTCTCTGACCCGCACCCGGACACGCTGCCCCTAACCCCACCGATGGCGACAGGGGGGCTGCAGCGGCGCTGGCGGCGGCGGCGACAGCCCGGAGACTGCTTGGAAGCGGCGGCGGCGGCAGCCAGGAGGCGGGGTTGGTTGTTATCTTTGGTTATCTAGCTGTATGAGTGGTGTGGAGTCTTCATAAAGCTAGATAACCGAAAGTAAAAATAACCCCATACACTGCGCAGAGGGGAGCCAGGGAAAGCTGGCAGCGCGGGCGGGCGGGGGCGGCTAGAACCGCGAGGAGGCACTGGCGGCGGGATGCGAGAAGAGGACCCCACGGCGCTCCAGCCTCGAGCCCGCACCAGTTCGGGCGACTCCCGCTCCCCAACTCTGGTCCGCGCAGGTAGGAGTCGTTGTCCCATTGCACTTTAGCCTGGTGCAGTATCTTTCCCCGCTGAGCTGGGGAAGAAGCAAGAAAGCGCGGCGTTTTGGTGACCTCTCAGATTGGGGCCTTATTGGCGCCTCCCGGTCGGGTCTTGGCGGGGGAAGCCGCTCCAGGGAAGAGATGTGTTGAAATCTAGTTGCAGGGTTATTCGGGACAATGCCTGGGGCTCCCGGGTCAGGCCTTTCCGGTGGGCGCTGGTGAACAGTTTCCCGAAAGCTATCCGCAAATACTGTTGGAGTGGGTGGGTTCCGGGAGATCACCTGAGAATGCTAGTCCGTGCTTTGATCAGCTCCCTGAGGCCGTGTAGGGCTCTTCAGCTTAGATGGGAGCTGAGAGTGGCAAAGTGGAGATAGGTGGGGGTAGGAATCAAGATACTGGGTGGTGGGTGCTCAAAACAAGGACAAAGTGGGCTGGGGAACCTTTTTGCATAGCCTAGGTACTTGGGCAATGGAATACAGAAAGTCTGTCTCAGCTCCAATTCCATATTCTTTCCTCCTTTTGACCCACGTAATTGAACCTGATGTCTTGAAAAGCTTATCATGCCTGCTTGTCTTCACTGATCAAGTTGGGGTCTTTCAGGATACCCTATATTCCCACCCCATTCTCAGTGTTGGAAATCCTCTCCAAGAAGAACAAATGGCCTCAAGGAGCTCTGAGGAGCTCAAACACAAAGGAATTTCTAGCTTAGCATCCATGCTGCCCAGAGAAAGCAAAGAATTAGAGATTAATCAAGGCTTTCCCTAAAAGAATCCATTTATTTGGCCTGACCTAAATATTTTAAGCAAAAGAGTGTTTAGGTGCAGTTGAAAGGAGGATGGTCTAGGGTCACTTTGTAGAATAAAAGTAAACATAGCCAAAGCTAGAAGTAGTCCCCTGTGCATTTATTAGCTCTTCCCATCCCATCTCCCACCCTCTCACAATCCAGGACACAGGGCATTAAGGAGAAAAAAGGAGGGCAGGAGAACTGGACAAAATGATCTTGTACTGACTCCAGTTTCCTGTGTAAATTAAACATTTACTCCCAGGAAACTGATTTTATAGCTAGAAGACAATGATTCAATTATATATTATGTGGGAGAAAAATTGAGGAATCCAAACAAAAAATTGGGCATCAGGGAGCCTGGAGTACATAGGTCTCCCTCCTTCAGAGGTTTGGAGGAAGGGGAGGGAGATCAGTGGCCTTTGCTTTCTCAGCCATTTGGAGTTCGAGTTTTATGGAGGAGGGGCAGGTGAAGACTGGAGGGGTAGGTGCAGACAGGATAAGGGAAGAAGGGAGCAGGTTTTAGGTAGGGATTTACTAATCCTTAATACCACACATACTTTCTTCTATCTTCCAACCATGTGAGACAGCTGTTATTAGCCCCATTTCACAGATGAGGAACCCCAGACTCAAATGAGTTCCTGATAGCACTCAATGGTTTCAAACCCCATGTTTTTTCCACTACTCTCCGCTTGCCTACAGGAAGAGCTAGAAAGAGAGAGTGAGGGGGGTGAAGACCGTGACCCAGGGAGTGAGCTGAGCAGGGAGGGTGTGGTATCTGAGAGGCAAGGGAAGGGGCACGGAGAGAGGAAAGGCTTGGAAGTGAGTATGGCTGGAGAGCTGGGGAAGATCTGACACGGGTAAATGCACACAAAGGCTATGAGGTGGGGGATTTGCAAAGCACCAAGAGAGGATTTTATTTTGTTTTGGCCTTTTACGTAGCTGGTTAGGAGACTTAGAACCTGTATATTATAAACCACACGGGGTTTATTAGCACATTTGCATGTTTGACTTTAGGATCTACAAAGAAGAGCTATAGAGAGAGGGGCAGGAGAATAGGGGGCTTGAGGGAACTGGTGGGTTGAGGGTTTATACCTTACCAATCAGTGGAAAGTAGGACTAGAGGCCAGGAGGGATGTGGGGGTGAAGGCTTGTGTCTGCCTGCTGTGTACATATGGTGTGTGCCTGTGGCTGTGTGGGTGGAATTGTCAGGAGAGTGATGGGTGACTGTTTGGGAGCTGTGCTTGTCTGGTTATGAGGGTGAGAAACTGGGTGTGAGGTTGGATGTGTGTGACTCCGTGGTGGGTAGGAAGCTTGATTGTGAGATGAGGGTTGCCTAGCTATGTATGGGCATAAATCTACTGTAGGAACAGATATTCTGGGTTTTTACCAAATGCAGATATCACAGTGATACCACCAAGTCCTGCCCCTCTTCCTTTGTACCAGATAGCACTTCCTCCAGCCAAACCCAACAGAACGGCTGGGAGAGAGGGTGCAGGGAGGCTGGATTGAAAGGGGCCTGGAAAGGCCTCACCAGGTAGCAGTTAGGACATTTCTTCTCCTATATATGCCCAAGAATTTTCAGTTCTATCCTTCAGATTTTGCAACAACCACCTATTTCTACTGAAAGCCAAATTCTAGGCTGGTTTCTTACCCATTTCTTTCCTCAGCCTTTCATCCTAATACCTTCCTATTGAATTCTGAGTCCTAGAGTTCAAAGGCAATTTCCTCCTAAAAATTTGATTCATGTTTCACATTATTACCTGCAGCTTCGCCCTGGGACAAATTTTTCCCACTTCCAGGTATAGGAAGGGTCTGAAAGGTCTTTACAGTCATAATGATCATCACAATCAGCAAGCCTAGAGAGAGAAAGAAGCAGAAAGCAAATGTAACCAAACTGAGGTCCACGTTTAGGCTCGGTCACTTACCAGCTGTGCAAATCTCTGAGCCTCAGTTCAGATATTTGTATAATGGGGATTAGAATTTATACCCTCAGGGTTGTTACATGGAACAAATGAGGAATTCTATGTGAAAGACCTTATAATACATTATGATACCCATGGGTAAAGGGTAATTCTTAGATTGCAGAAGGGTTTAAGGCTGCAGTTTGGAAAGAATGAAAGCATATGATTGATCTTAGCATGCAAAAAAAAAAAAAAAAAAAGGCATATGCTTGATCTCTGGCTTGTTCTTGACTGAAGATCCCAAAACATTTAATCTTGAGGAACTTCCTCCTTTTCCAGCTTTGAGAGTCAAGGAGGGACACCTGGGGACCTGGGTAGGCAGTGTCTGGAGCCTGGGAGAGGAGGCCCAATCCTTGAGAAGCCTTCAAAGGGGAAGAGGCTGGAGCTCACATGGAAGTACCCATGATTTTTTGGAAGAACGTGCTTTTTCTCTCTAATGGATCTTAGCACTGAAGGTGGGGTTTATGATTGGTTAACCGACTTATGTAGATATAGAAATATGGTATGTGTAAATGATAATTTCAAGTTTATGCCTTTAAGCTTCTAATTCTAGAGTTACTAAAAACAGTTTATTAAATTAAAGCACCAGTTAGGCAGTGGGTGTAAGTAACAAATCAAATAGAGGCCTGTGGACTTTTTTCTTCATCACAGAATGACTTTCAGAAGGGGTGTCTTTTCTCCCCTTGCCTCCCGGCCCACCCACTCCTGATGCAATTCCCGAGGTTGGTATCCCATCAGAAAACCCTGGGCACCTCTACATTTTTCATTTCTGGAAATTCTTCTTGAAGTCTATAATGGGCACATCCATTATACTTCCCAAGGTTTGGAAGTTGGAATCGTGGTATTTATGTCTTCACCTCCCTCACACCTCAATGTTCTGGGTACAGACTGGCCCTCTTACCTCCCTTCCTTTGCTATTGGGACCTCAGAGATCTGAGGATTATAGCACTGTCTTGTCCAGAGGCAGGACATGCCAACTTCCCTAGGAGAGAAATGAGTTCAGATTAATGCTTTAAAATCATTGGAGGGAAGGAAAAGAAAAAAGTATAAAAACTTTCTTTGTTGGTGTTTTGAGAAGAATGAGAAGCAGGGTTATGGAAGGGAAGGGTGGGTGGATAGATTGGCAGAGATGTGAGAGAAAAAGGGAACCCCTCCTTGCCACCCAGGCTCTCCCAGGGCTCAAAGTGACACCCCCCTCCTCCTGCCCTAATCCCCCCATTAGGCAGCTCTGAGTTTGTTATGACAGCAGCTGAAGGCAGCTGAATTGCTGTTTGCTGTGTCTACTAATTGGACTGAAGGGTTGGAGTCTGGACACTGAAAGGGACCATTGTTGCTGTTTACCTTCTGCAGCCGCCTCCCTGGGCACCCTCTGGGTGAAGGGGAGCTGAATGCCCTCAGGGTCATTGCACCCATTCCCTGTCTCAGTACAAGGAACTAGAGTGGTGAGACCCTTCCTCTCATTGCCTTGGGGTGATCTGAGTTTCCACAGCACAGAAGAGATAAGCCCTATACGTGTGCTGGTCTCTAGGGCCATCTGGGAGCTCCTAGGAGAGGGCAGTTCTGTGCTTGTCCTCTTCACCGTTCATTCCCATCCTTTCCAGGTACCCTGGCCTTGCCTCTCCTGCCAACTGATCAGGCTTAACCACTGTACCTTTTCTTGCCTGCTTTCTGCTAGACCAGTGATGCTGAACTTGATTATGCCCTAAAATCATCTGGGAAGCTTTGGGAAAAAGAAAGAAAGAAAGAAAGAAAGAAAGAAAGAAAGAAAGAAAGAAAGAAAGAAAGAAAGCAAAACAACAACAACAAAACAAACAAACAAAAAACACACCAGCGCTTGGGCCCAGCCCCAGACCAATAAACTAGTGTGTCTGGGAAACAAGTCCTAGGCATCAGCATCATTTAAAAGCTCTTTATGTGTTTCTAATTTGCAGCTATGTTTAAGAACCACTGATCTAGGACCATCTCTCTGCCTGGGACACACACACACATGCGCACACACAGGCACACCCCACCCCACCCCCGTCTTTCCCTACCTCTCCTTTCAAGCTGCTGATATCTTTAATACCATCAAGCATATTCTGTGTCTTCACTCATATATCTTTCTCATCTTTATTACCAAATTCTTTGTAGGAGCCTTCGAATTTAGAATGGAATTTAGAGATCTGTACAGTGTCTCCCATCTCAATCTGAGCTCTGCCCCAAGGGCAGGAGCTATGACTCCATATCCCCTTGGATTTCCAAATAGGATCCAGATGAGGACTGTGCTGATCCACATCACTTAAATCATTGGGGATCAAAGGGTGGCAGGTTCAGAGATACATAGACTTTTGTGCTCTTCCTCCCCCGAAGTAGTGCTGGCAATTTGTTGGTCTTTAAAGAGGAGGAACTTTCTTCAGATTATCTTTTCTTACTGTTTCCAAATGTTTCTGCTTCTCTTCCCTTCAGTTTCTCACCTGGGGCGATTGGGTGCTCCTCCACCCTCCCGCCCTCTTTCCTCCACACGTGCTCCGGAGCTACATCCAGCACCGCGGACAGCTCCTGGTGAGTGCAGTCTCAGCACTGACCCACTTTGGGAGGTTCCTCCTGTTTGCTTTGAATCTGTGGGAGTGTTTTGCAGTCAGCTGTGGTGTCTCAGCAAGAAGCAAAGGGTGAGGGCAGTTTGCATTCCTACCTCCAGAAAATCGGGTCTGCCCTTATGTGTGTATGGAGGGGGTGGGGGGGAGGTTGTACCTGAATGAGAGGGGCAGCTTCAGCAATAGGAGGGATGAGTTTTAGATTTCAGGAAGCTTGTAAGAGCTGGAGTTATGTACAATACAGCGTATGTGGATCAGATAGAGCTAAACTGAATTTCAGCTATCAGCAACCCTATATCTTTCATTTTACAGATGAGGAAATTGAGATCCCAAGAGAGTAGAAGAGGTGTGACCTTCTAGTCACTCAGCTGGTTGGGGCAATACTAAGATCTAGGCTCCTGAATTCTCACCTGGCTCTTTCCATTGTATCCAATGGCCCCTTTAGGATTCTCCCTCCCTGGGTTGGGCAGCTCAGGCCTAATGCTGGAGGGGAGTTCACAGGCTATCCTCATAAGAAAACGGATGGATGCATGTCTGGGCATGTGAGGTATGTACGCAAGCCATAGAGAGCTGGGGCTGACTGTTCTGTCTGAGGAGGTATGGAGGGGAGGCCTCAGGGAACAGCACAGGGGAAGGCATACCTAGTGGTAGCTGGCAAGCCCATGGAAGAAAAGGCCAGGGCCAACCATCTGTTAGGGCATGGAGGCCAATGGGTGGCCACAAGGAGTCTCCAGAGGCCAGGGGGAGTCACACAAACTGGAACAAGGCCTGGGAAAGGCCCTTCTGTGTGCCCAGGCTGCTCCTCCAACACCGTGAGCCTAGAAACAAAGGGGCCATTCTCTCTAGGATTTGATGCTGCCATCTCCGGCTGGCAGTGCCAGGTGGTGGGGGCATCAGGGGATGTCAATTCATTATCCCCCCCAACTCCTAGGTCCTCTGGGACTGGATGTTGGGGAGGTGGGTGTTCCATGCTATGTTACCATGGCAGCCACACCAACCCCCACCTTCCAAAGCACAAAGAGAGACAGCTTTCACCCCCACCCCCAGGAAGAACCTGGGTTTGGCTGGGAATCTTCCCTTGGGAATCCTCCTTTCTGATGCATGAGCCATGGCATGCATAAGCAGCACCCTCTTCTCAGTACCAGGTGCTGAAGGCTCTGCCATCAGCAGGCCATACAGGCAGGGAGGCTGGTGCATCCAGTCTCCAGCAAGGTTGGGCAAGTGAGCACCAGTCCCTTGCACTTAACCTACTTCCGGTCCTTCTTCCCAGTTTTCCTACTCCTCACCTATAGCCAAGATGATCCTAGCCACACCGTCAACTCTCCCAGGGCTTCTCATCCGAGCCAACTGGGCCTTGACCTTCCACTCTTTCCCTGAAGTAAAGGGTCACCCCGCTACCTCCAGCAAACCTCCAGGCTGTGGGAACAGAGGAGGGGGCCATTCCTGCCACCCTCCATCTGCACCCTCCGCCATTACTCATTAAGCATTCTGCCCCCTCCTTCCGCTCTCGTTAAGCCTGATTTGCATATATTTGCATAACACCATTCATTTGCATTCCAGGAGGCTCCTGGTAGGAGCCAGGAAAAAAGGGGAGGGGGTTGGAGAAGAGAGAAAAGGGGAGAGATTTTGTTTTTATCAAAGTGTGTGTTTGTGGGGGGAGGTAGCAGGAAGAGGCCAGAAATAAAAACTCACACTACTTTCTTTCTTCCCTTCTGCCCTCCCTCCCTGGGCTGGACTCAGATGCCAAAGAGAGATGCCAAGGGGCCAGCTTTTCTGTCCTTTTTTGTCTTGCTTCCTCCGGCCTTGGCTCCCTAGCCTGGCCCCCCACCTTGCTGGGCTCAGACCTCAGTAAGAAAGAGGCAGGGGTAGGAGGCAGGGCTGTGGGAACGGAAGCAGGGGAGGGAGGGAGGCCGCCATCTTAGGTAGCTGGCGCCTGTGAAATGGCCTCCTCTGACAGGTGTGGGCTGAGAGCCAGGCCTGGTTGGAGGACATGGAGGGAGATGAGACCACAAGAAGGACTTTCTGACTGACCAGGAATCTTGTGGAGTCTTCCCTCTCATGGAAAAGGGAAGAGAGGGTGGGGAGAGAAAGAAGAAGGGAGAGACCAGAAAATGGCGGCCTGGAGAAGAGACACAATGTTGCACCCAGGAACAGGGTGATGGAGAGGCCTCGGCACTGGGCTTACTTCCCAGACCTCTCGTGGGCGCCAGCAGGTACAGTGGGTAGAGGACTTGGAGGACTGTGGGTAATGTAAACTCATCCTTCACCTGTCCTGCTCCCCACTCACCCTGGGGCTGGCTGACCACCAACCGGAGGCTGTGAGTGTCAATTATCAGTACCCTCACCTTGACCCTGGCTGATCCTGACCGTGTGCTCTGGAATCCTGACGAAACGGAGATCAAGGCAGAGAATGAGGCTGAGAGACCAGGGTAGGCCAAGGCTGGAAACACTAGCGCTGGGGAAATTAGAACTGGGAGTCTGGGCAGAAGGAGGAAGAGGGTAAGATGTAGCAGGCAGGATTGTCTGCCAGTTTGAGGGCTCTCCAGGGCCCGTGAAGGCCTGTTATTTATTTGGGGTGAAGCTCCAAGGCTTCCCTCCTCAGCCCAGCAGTCTGGCTTCCATCTTCACAAATCCAGTGAAAACGCACCCTGTCAAATGCTGCCCCCAACCCCAATAGCCTCCTCAAGGCCAGACCCAGGGACCCCTCCTCAGGCCTGGTCCTTGACATTTGTGGAACATTTCATACTGATATCCACCCTGTCTTCTCTTATGACCTTTGATTCTTCAGTTGTATCTCTGATTATTCATTCTCGATTCCATTTGTTTATTCCTCTGGATCTTCCAGTTCCCCAGCCAGAAGTGTTCCCCAAGGTTCTGCCAACAGCACTCTTTGTTTTTCCTTTCTTCTCAACCTCATCCACTTTTATCACTTCAACCATCATCTGAAATTTAAACTCTTCAATTCATTTCTCTAGTCTTAACCTCTCCTAAACTGCAGATTTGCACTCTAATTACTACCCTTGTGGTCCTGCCACTCGCCCCCAGATCAGAGCCTGGAAAGGTGCATCTGATTTTCCAAGCTCTGATCACATGTCCAGACCTTAGCTGCAATGAGGGCTGGGGAAGTATCTGTTTTTAGCTTCTGTAGTGGCATATAAGTCCACTTCTCTCCAAAACTCTTGAGAGGGCATTCCCCAGATATAGGAGAGGGTTCAAATGCTTGCTCATTTAGCACCATGCTTCCAGTCGTGCCCAATGCCCCTGTTTCCCTAACTCTATCAGTAGCATCATTAAATTCCTGGGCCTATCGGGTTCAAATCCTGAGCATTTTCCTGGACTCACTCCCTTCCTTGCCCTCAAATCTAAATCAGTCACATCAGAACTCATCACTTCCTCCTTTGTAGTACCTCTCACACCTGTGCTTTCTTTTCCCTTTCTGCTGCCTCCATCTCCATCTCAGTTCATTCATTCGACAGACCTTTATTGAGTGCCTACTGTGTGCCAGGTGTTGTGCTGAGGGCTGCAAGGCTAGGTGGAATATCAAGCTGCTTTGAGGAGCTAGCAGTCTAGTGGGGGAAGCAATCCACAAATAATTACAGTCTAGTGTGGAAAGTGCTATCCTGAAGACAAGTGCAAAGTGCTGTGAGAACATGGAGAAGGGAGCCATGGGCCACCTTAGAGTAGTTAAGGAAGGCTTCCTGGAGGGGGCAGTTCAGCTAGGTGATAACAGATAATCAGGTATTTGTTGGCCTAAGGAATTTGAGGAGGTAGGTGATGGAGAGGGAAGGGTACTTCTGAAGGCAAGGAGGGAGGTAGGAGAGAACATGGCATGTTTGGGAATTAGAGTGGCCATCAAAGAGAGTGTATGCTGGGGAGAGATGGGAAATGAGGGTGAGAAATGAAGGTAGAAGCTCAGCTATGAACAAGTGTACCCAGGGAGGCCGGGTTTGATGACAAGAGTGTTGGGGAAGTTAGCAGACAGGCTCAGAGACACTATGTGCAGAATATGACTGGGGAGAGCACATAACCTCTCCCCAGAGGCATGAGGGCACCATGCCTGGCTGCCCACTGAGCCCAGCACCCAACCAGATGTTTAACTGGCTCTCAGTTGGTTCTGAACAAATGAAGGAACATATGAGAGGCTTAGAGCCACCCGAGGAAGGGATGTGTCTCAGCATCCCTCCCTCCAGAATCCCCTCCAGTGTGTGCATACATACACACACATGCATGCACACAGAGCAGGCTTGTGGGAATTCTCTCTGGTGAAGATGAGAAGCCAAGGTTAGTCCCAAGCACAGTGAGTGCCCTGAGATCAGAACAGGAGATGGGCAGGGGAGGTAGGGGCACTGGCCTGGGAGGCGGGTGTCCCAGGCTCTGGCCCTGGCCCTGACTTTGTTTGGTAAGGCAAGGCTGCAAGGCTGAGGGCCGAGGGGGTAGAGTGAAGAAGCAGAGATGGGGCTCAGTCCCGGGACTTTCTAGAGGAGAAAGTGAGGGAAAGAGTGAGGAGGGAAGCAGAGTCTGGGCCAGGCTCTGAGGGATTCTTCCTAGAGAAAGGGGGTGAGAGGCTGGAGAGAGGGCTGAGGAGCTGATGAGGCCCCTGCTGGCCAGTGGGGTGGAGTGTAAGTTACCGTCCATCCCCCACGCCCAGCCTCTGCACAAAGAACTCTCTGTGAGTTGCCACTGAAGTGGCCTTGTCAGGTGAGGGGACTTAGGAAAGCCCATGGGGTAAGGGAGGTGGAATATGGTGGGGCTTGGGGAAGGAGAGGACTGAGGGGTGGCCCTAACCAGGTTCCAGCAGGAAGGAGAGAGAGGCTGAGGCCTGGGAAGGGCCAGGCCAGTCCAGGTCACTCAGTGAGGCCATGGTAGAGCCTTTCCCAGGACAAACTCCTCTTCGTCATCTCATTAGATCCCGTAGAACCCCTGAAGCATCCCCATTTCTTCCCAGCTGTGGCTCCCAATTCTGCCAGGCCTCTCCAGCCTCCCTATGCTCTCCCTTGGTGTCCTTGGGACTGACCCCAGCCTGAGGCCCCTCTCATCCTCCCAGCAGAGGGTCTTCCCCTCCAGGGAGGGCTATGTTGGGAGGGTGGAAAGAAAAAATGGAACAGAGCCAAAAGGGGGTCCTCAGGCCATACTAGGCTCAATACCCAGCCGTGTCCTCCTCAGGGGAGGTGCCTGGCCTTGTCTGGCCTCAGGGTCGCTTGCTGCTAATTGGTCAGCAGTGTGGAACGGCCTTCCCCTCTACCTCCAAGCCCTTGTACACACCGTCCCCCTAATAAGTGTTTGGACGGGGGCATCCGAAACCATAGAGCAACAGTGGATAAAATCTCAGCATGTAGGCCACTCAGAGGTTTGATAGATAAAGGAACTCTGTCCATAGGAAGAACAGCAAAAGAAAGTGGTTTTGGCTTTTGACTCTGGAATTAGCCAGGATACAAATTCTGGCTTCCCCCACTTATGGCCTGCGTGACCTGAGGCAAATCACTTTGTCTTTGCACCCTTAACTTCCTTCCACGGTTATCCTGAGGCTCAAATGGGGTAATATGAGTCAGAGTATTTTGTAAGTCTGTCCAGTGTTAAAAATAGATGCTGAGGTATACAGTCGTAGGAGCCATTGAAGGTGGGCAGTGGACAATCAGGGAAGGCGTCCAGGGCTTGGAGGTGAGGGCCGTGGATTGCCGGGGAGCAGAGTGGCAGGATTCAGGCACAATCGATGGGGAAAGCCCATCTGAGAAGTGGGGCTGGGTGCTGTGGGCTGGCTGGAGCTCTCGTAGTCTCCATCAGGTGAGTCTGGGATGGGAGGGACCTGTTTTTAACAACCAAGGGGGTGGACTCCACTATCACAGCTTCTTTTATCCTTCTCAGGAAGACCTTCCCGCTGACCATGCACGAATACTGTCCAGCAGTAGCAGGAGGAGAGGACGGGTAGGGTGTAGCCCTCTTTCTCTAGATTGCCCATAACGCACCCCGCTTCCCCACCCCCGGCCCTCAACTCAGCACTCTCCAGAGGGAGCACAAACTGGACATGATGAAACCTCCATTGAATGTATACAAAGTGGTGTGTCCAAGCCCTGCCATTTAAGGCCCTCTCAAGTCCTCAGCAGCCCTGTTAGAGCTCCTTAGCATTGTCAGGAGTGAACCACATTCAGACATATTTAGAACCCTTCACCCACGGGCCGGGGAGACTGAGAAGGGTCCTTTGTCTTTAAGCAGTCATCCCTTGATGTACAAGCAAGAATAGGGAGTGGGGATGGTTCTAGCAGTATCTCTCCTAGAGGCCTGGAGGGATGGACCAGGCTGAGGCTGGCATATGGAGGGAGAGCCCTGGGCACAGGGGACGTGGGCTTCAGCCGGCTGGGGCTGCCTTCCGCTGGGTTTGTCCATCTAGCATCAGCTGGCTTCCCAGTGCCACCCCCACAACCAACCAGGCTCCTTCTGCTGCTGCCATGGCAACTGGCTGCCATCTTGTACTCAGGGCATTGCCTTATATCCGAATTTTCCCATGAGGCTCCTGGAGTATGGGAGGTAGGTCTCCCGAGATTTGTCCATTCCTCTTGATGTCCATCCAATAAATATCATTCGTATTAACTAATACATGATTTTTTTAAATAGCCAAAATTATGTGTCAGGCTCTGTGCTAAACACTCCTTAAGTAACCATTAATGAGATAGGAACTGGAGAGTTTGCCACCTAGGAGAGAATTCACCTTTCCATCCAGAAAATTCCACGATGCTGCTTATTCCTCTCTTGAGAAGTCTGTCTTAAGTCTAACTAAGATCTGTACTGTTGTAATACCAATTCTTTGATCCTTGGCTTGACAATGTTGAAGTTGAGAGGTAAAGTGGAAACTGCCATCCAACTCAGGTGTGGCTAGATTGGTAAAAGAACTGAGTGTTCCTCAAAGACTTAGGAACCCCACCCCAAGCTTTGTTTAAAAAAGAAGAGTCATTGCTACAAAGTACTTCGAAATGTCCTTTTCTTGCTCCCGTCTCCACCCAAAGAACAAGGCAGGAACCAGAGAACATTGGGAAGTGCTGGTCTCCCAGATCTCTTGGGGGTGTCTCCCTGGGAAGGCAGGCTCCCCGCAATGGGAAGTTTCCAGCAGGGTCCCTGAGAGGTCCTGGTGTGGTGAGAGTTCCCTCCTTTGGGAGCCCAGCCAGAAGGCAGGGAATGGTCACCTTGACCTGGAGGGACTTTCTAAGGGGCACTGAGCAGGGGCCAGCTTTGCTGAGAGAATCCTGAATGAGGAGCAGTTGGAGAGAGAAAGGAGTCCATTCCCAAATGAGGAAGGGTGGGCTGGAGAGGAGGGACTGGGGATAATTTATAATATCATTATTCCCCCGCCCCACTTTCCCAGCTACCACTCTTCCCAGCCCCCTGCTACTGTACAGTTGCTAGGAGATGCTCGCTGTGTCTGGGGCTGGGAGGGTGTAACAGGCGGAGACTGTTCCATCTGGATGCCTCCACCCCACCATGGAGGGCCATCCACCACCCTTCCCCAGACCCTGGCAGAATCCAGTCTCTTATGTTGTTCCCCCAAATCCAGCCAGTCTCGGAGGTAGTAGGGCTCCTAGGTGGCCTGAGGATCTGGAGCAAGGAATGAAGAAAGGAGCTGTGGAGGGAAAGAGCCGATGGACTTGGAGGTGGGGGGAGAGGTGGGGCAGGGAGGAGGGAGGTAAGCTGGAAACCTTGAGGAGAGTCTAGGTAGATGGAAGGTGATACTGACCTGAGTGGAGCTGGCAGCATGGGGATATAGCTGCAATCCCCTTCTCTTTCTGAGATTCTCTTCTCAGACTTTGAGGCCCTTGGAGAAGCTGGGTGAGGTGAGCGTTTAAAATGCAGAAGACAGAACTTTGGAGGTTTCCAAAGCTGCTAGCTCCTGACCTCTCCCAACTGCAGATGGGACAGGAAAGGAGTGCTGTGCCCCCAGCTGTGCTCCAGATGCCTGATTTCTGGGCTGCCCCTATTGATTTTATTAGTCTTTCCCAGGCACAGCTCTCCCCAACCCCCACCCACCCCCCCAGGAAAGAAAGAATTGACTTTGATTCAGCACCCACTTGGTTATACAGGGCCTTTCTTAGTCATTATCTCAGTTAATCCTCCCAAGTGTCCTAAAACTTGGGTGAACCTTGTCCCCACTTTACAAAAGGAGGAAACGAAGGCTCAGGAGGGATCTGCAACTTGTCCAGAGTCACAGCACCAGGAAGTGGTCGAGCTGGGGTTCCAGCAGGGCTTCCAGACCCCAAAGCCTCTGTTCTCTACCTCCCCTGTGCTGCCTTCCAGTAGAGCACAGCTCACACCATTGGAGTCACTGAGAGAAGAGAGGACAAGAGGGGCAGGGGGCATTCTCAGGGGAGAAAGGGGGTGCTTTTCCTCAAGTGCAGGGGAGAAGTGTGAGGGAGGCTCACACAGTCCTTGCAGGTAGAGGACAAGATTGGGGAAGAGGCCCCAGGCGCTGTGGAACTCACCCAAATCCTCCCTGGGTTGCTCCCTGGCTCAAGGGTAAGCACGCTCCTTGCCTTCCTGAAGCAAGCACCCTTGGCTCACTGCCTAATCTCTCATGTGCCTGGGATCTGAGTGCCCGCCCGGAGTGTCTCCCCCCGCCCCCTGCCCCTGCTCTCTGCCCTGGCTAGAGCCCTGACCCACTTCACCCTCTTGCCTAGTTTCAGGCCCCCAGCATGGCAGCTCCCTTTGTACTGGAGCCTTCCCCAGCTCCTTGCCTTTCCTGATTAAGAGGACACCTTTTTAAGCAGCTGGAAAGTTCTCCCTGGAAGTCTGTCCTCTGCCTCCTGCTAAGTTCTCCATCCAGAGAATTTTTTTTTTTTCATTCTTGACAATTGTTTTTTCAGACTAAAAAGAATTTTCTTCACCAAAAAAGGGCGTGGTGCCCTCTGAGAAGCCCTCCTGGACTGATCAAAAGATGAGGCTGAGCTCGAGCAAGTTGTCTGGCTCCTCCAAGAAGCCTTTGGGCAGGATGGAAGGAGGAAGGACCCAGCCTCCAGCCTGGGCAGCCTGTTTCACCTGGAGCTATCTGGGAGTCTTTGCTTGACCCATTGCTCCTGCATCCACAAGCTCTCCATCCTGGCTTGTCCGGTTTACCTTGTGTCATCTGAGCTGGGATTCCCATGTCATCTGAGACAAAAGTCCCATCTCATATCTAATAAAGACTCTTGAATATTGAACAACAGTAATAGTGGTAATGGATATACCTGGACAGGGTTGGGAGGGGAAGGGCTGAATGAGAAGGAGCAATCCTGGGCTAACAGAGACCAGTGCTGCAGAAGCCAACCTGCAGAAGCAAAATGGGGTAAGCCTGGCTAAAGACAGAGCGTCCACCTGGTGGGGATGGGGAGGGAACATCTCCTTGGCTCCCTGCACCTGTCTCAGCCACCCTAAGGCTCCTGGGAACGCCATCTGTGATCTGGTCAGTCCAACTCAGCAATGGACTGATGGTCCCAGCTGAGGAGGCACCCCCAACCAGGTGCCATCCCAAGGACCAAGAGAATGGGAAAGGGTAGTGGTGCTGCTCCCATAAACTGCCTGGTTGGGAGGCAGCTGGGTGGCTCTCTGTCTCGTAAGGAAGAGAAACTTCCTTAGAAATGCCCTCCTAGGTTTGGACAGATCATAGAAAGGAAGCACTTCTGTCCTACAGGGCCACCCTCTCCTGCTTCTTCCCTGTCCACCCTCAGTGGACATAGATGGGAATGAATATGACTAGCAAAGAGGGATTCAGGTTAGACAGCAGGTAGGACTTCCCAGCAATAACAGTACCTGGGGAGGAATCTGTGGGCTGGGTAGTCAGAGCAAGAGAAGAAGCTGGGATTCAGGAACTGTGCTCTTGTCCCCATTTCCCCCTGTAACACAACATTCCACACTCTCCCCCAAAAGACCCCTCTCTCACCCTTTAGAGACTTTCTGCTGGAGGGTGTTAGCAGAATCCAGGCTGCCAGCACCTTTCAAGCTCTCTACCATCCTCCTGAAAGTTCTTCCTCCCATCCAACCACATGGAAATAACAGTTTCAATCCTGGATTTTTTCTAAATAAAAAAAACCTGAGATAATACACATGGCACAATTCTTACAACACAAAAGGGAAAAAGCATGCCTCCTTCCCACCCCGTCCCCATTCAAGCACCCTCTCTCCCAAGAGGCAACTGTGGGTATCCGTGTCCTCCCTGAGATACTGTATACGCACCCAAGCACATATGTTTACACACCCCTCCCTACCTTCTATTGAAACACCCACAACATTTTTAGCTCCTCTAGACCAGGTCTCCTAGTCTGGAGTCAAGATGGACTCCAGGGATTTTTGCCTTCTCTGAAATTGCCTGCAGAGTGTTGGCTGGGCACCTGGGAGCTAGGGAGAAAGCCAGTCGCTCACATGAACAGCCACCTGGTCTAGCCTAATCCTTCATTTTACAGAGAACACTGAGGCCAGAGAGCAGGAAGGGCTATATCCAGGATCCTGGGCACGGCAGAGGCCAATCAGAAGAAGAATCCAGGTGCCCCTACCACCCCCGCACCCCCCACCGACCTGCATGCCAGGGAGTCCCAGCATCCCCCACAGGGACAGGGTCTAGTGGGGCTAGCTGAGGCACAGGCTGCTGCCGGGAAGAGACTTTCATTTGCATCACAACTGAGTATTTAAGGGGCTGAGCCCCAGCTCCCTAGGCCTGGGGGGTACGTCTGAGGTTCCCAGCCCTCCTTGGGAGCCTCCCTGCCTCCCAGCCTTGCCAGGACCCACCGCGGCCCTAGGGGTTGATCCCTGAGGAGGGCAGTGAATGGAGGCAGGGTCTGGCCTGGGGTCAGCACGGAGGAAGCTGCCCGGGTCTGCCCTTCTCCTCCCCCTGCTTTTGTTTGGACCCTGGAGCCTAAGCATCAATCTTTGAGGCCCCGCTAACCCTCTGCGTGTGTGGGGGGGCCCCGGGCAGGGAGAGGCAGCTGGTCACTGGGGCCAACCCTCTGCCTCTAGTAGCCTCCTGGCTTGGAAGGGAGGCTCCTGGGCGAAGGAGCTGGGACAGACACGAGGTGGTGAGAGGAAGGACTCCTCTGAGCACAAGAAAAGAAAATGGGTTAAGAGCAACAGCCGCCGGGAGGGGAGCGACAGAAGAGGGGGGCTGCCTTTTGGAAACAGAAAAGACCCAGACCCAGACAGGGACAGAAGGGGCAGGGAAGGACCCCTCCCTCAACGGACATGCCAGGACTGAGGTGGGAGGACCCAGGCGGGACACTTCGGAATGTGCTCGCTGAGTCCCACTGAGCGTATGCAGATGAGGCCTGTCTGTATGCAAATGAGCCCGTCTGTATGCAGATGAGGAGAGAGGGCATTCTCTTCTCAGGGTTACCATAGAGCCCATCCCCTCCTGCTTTCCCCCAGGGCCCCAGCTGCAGGGCAGCCTGGGAAGAGACCAGGCCAGGGGCGGGGCAACCTGCAGTAGAAGAGGTAGAGGTTAGATCTCAGGAAGGACTTACCAAGGGAAGATGTTGGAGATGAAATGGAGAATATAGAGGGGCTGCTGGGAGAGCCAGGCAGAAAAGATGGGGCTGGACTGTGGAATGAACATCAGGAAAACACAGGCAGGCTGACAGAAAGCTTTGAGAGGAAGGCTGGAAAGGAAGGAAGGAAAGGAACCTTGACTAAGCATCCACTCTGTTGCAGGCCCCACACGGAGTGCTTCCACTCATAGACTCATTCCATCCTGTGATAACCCTGCAAGGCCTTTTACAGACACAGAGGCTGAGAGAAGTGACAAGGTCACACAGTTTGCAAGTGGCAGGGCCCTGGCCTGGTTGACTCCCTGCAGGCAGCCATGGTGTGGAACTTTCCTATTCCTGGCTGTTGAGCAGAGACTACAACTGCCCTTGACTTGAGTGGGGGGTGAAGAAGAGGCAGGAGTTGGGGAACAGTGCCTGGGGTGGGGCCTGTACACCCTGAGGGGAGGCCTGGCTGGGCCTCAGGCCCAGTTAGGGCCTGTAGAGGGCTGGGAACTGGCAGTGGAGTGTGGGGTAGGGCTGTTGGGGGCAGCTGGGTGGGCAGAAACCAGTGGGAGGGACATAAAGGTTGGGAAGGATGCCAGGGATAATACAGTGGGGGAAATCAAGGCCCAAGAAGCTGGGAGAGTAGCTCCCCTTGTTCAGCAGATCCAAGCATGAGCTGGGCCTGAACACAGGTCCCTGGGCCCCCATCCCCGGGCCTCTTCCTGGGAGCACAGAGGCTGGGGGTGGGGGGGTGTTTGAAAATAGCCTCTCCTCTTCCTCCGGTGGCCCCCGGCCCCCCACGTCCAATGGCGTAGCCAAGGCCTTTGTGGGGAGGCCACGGGGAAGAGAGGCCCCTTGTTGGTCCATTCATCCTGCCGGAGGCTCGGCCTATGCCAGCCCCGGGCACCGGCTGGGCTCTCCTTCTTGGGGGTGCCAGCCAACCCCCACCCACTGCCACGGCCCACTCCCCAGCTCTGCTGTTTCCTGGAGCCTCGGGGCTTTGGCCGTGGTCCCGGCTGAAGGATGGTGGGGAGCCCCAGCCCCCGTGCCCCCTGCACCTCGCCTTTCACATGCTGGCACCAGAGCCGTGGGAACGCTGGATGGCAGCTGGGCACCGGTGCCCGGCTCTACCCACCCCCCAGCCTGGCCAACCTCAGAGAGGAGAGAGGAACAGGCTGCCCCCAAAAAAGAAGCCCCTTCAGGATGGGGCCCTAGAAATGCTTAGGACTAATTACGAATCTGGGGACAAACAAGCAAGGCATTTGCAAGTCAATTAGTGACAGAACTTTCCCAGGAAAGAACTTCATCCAGGCTCAGCTTCAGACAGGGCCGCATGCTGGGTCATCACGTCCCTCCCCCTGCCTCGGCCCTGATCACAGCTCCAGGGATAGAGGCTGGCCCAACATTCTGCCTACCCCTGTGTGACTGGGGTTGCCAGAACCCCGAGTGGACACAAGGGGCTGGGAGGTCAAGGCAGGGCTCTGCTGGGGTCCACTGGAGGTCGATATATGGCCACCACCTGAAGGAGCTGGACAGGGAGGCATGGGCGGAGGTAGAGGTGTTGATGGGAAAATAGAAGTCACTCTGAAAGAGCCAGAGAATATAGAGGAACCAGAAAAGAACCAAGGCGGAAGACAGACAGCCTCGGGCATCTCAGCGGATACGCCTAGCCCACGCCAGGAGGCTCCCGGCCTGAGGGATTTCAGCTACACCTATGGAGGAACTTCCAGGTGGAATAGCACCTCCATAGGGAAGGGGACAGAGCACATGACCTTGCTCCTCCCAACCTGAGTGGCCTTTCACTGGGAAAGGGGCTCTTTGCCGAGAGGACCCCTTAATTGGGGGAAAAGAGGGAGGGGAGAAGAGGCTGTGTGGGGGCAAAAGCCCTAGAGCCAGCCCCCGGCATCTGAGGGAGATTAAGGGATTATAATTAAAACGTATTTGAGGGGCTCCGAGCAGGTGGGTTGGGGCTGGTGCTAACGATCTAATTGCTGCCTTTAGCCAGGGCCTGGCTGCTGGGGCTCTGTAATGAGTAGGGGTGTTTCTAAAAGGGGGTGGATGAGAAGAGGTGGAGTTGAGGGGCCAGGAGGGCAATTGTTTCTCTTCACTTTGAACACCCCAGCTCGCATGCTGACGTCTGGGGAGACTCCTCCCCCTCCTGGCCTCTCTGAGAAACCAAGCCGAAGACTGTGGCCTAATGGACTTAGGGGAGGCATGGAGATGAATTTTGGGGGTCAGGAATGAGCAGAGGGTGCTCAGGCTTGGCACAGAGAGGGAAGAGAGAAGAGAGGGCTGTCTTTGGAATGATAACAGCCAACACTAATGGAGAATTTACTAGATTTCAAGCCTTGTACTAAGTACTTTACAAATTTGTTTAATCCTCACAACTGCACAGAAAGTAGGTGCTAATTTGGGGGTGACCCTGGCTCAGGGCTAGACTGAGGGGGAGACACCTACCTCTAGGGACTGGCCCAGCCCCCTAGCTAAGCAGATGCCAGAGGTCCCACCGAACGACCAAGGTGTGGCCCCTTTCAGACCCTTCTTTCTCTCTAGAAAGCGACGGTTGGTCAAACCTTCTCATTATGGGAGCTCAGCCTCCCCCAGCCTGGGCTGCCTCCTCTCCTGTCACAAGCACACAATGAGCCTGGATATGCAGGGGATGTCACACCACTGGGCCTTTGCATATGCTGTTCCCTCTCCTCAGAAAATATCCCATCCACTCATTTCTGAAGAACATCCCACTTGCACGGCCCTTCCTCAGACAGGCCTTCCTCTCCCCTCCGTCCCCTGGGCTCCTCTGAGAGTTGAGAGTCGACCATCTCTGGGCACCCAGAGCCTGGCCTGGTGCTCATCATGTATTTAGGAAACAGATGAGTGGCCTGGTGAGCAGTGGGTATTTACTTCTATAAATAAAAGGCCCAAAACAAAGTAGCTCTGGGAGGATACACAAGAAGCCAGGACCATGGTCTCTGGGATGGGGAACTGAGTGGTGGAGACAGAGTGGGAGAGAGATTTCATATTGTATAGTATCCCCTTTTGGGCCTTTCATGTTTTGTTCCACATGAAAAGGTTGCCTCTTCAGAAGTAAATTAAAAATATTAGTTATTGCATTTTTTAATCATTTTTATTGCATTGTTATATTATACATTATTGCAGTGCATTTTTATCGCATTGTTTAATCCCCAAAACCAGAGCATGAAAGAACCTCTGAGACCCTTCATTTGAAGGGAAACAGTGGAATTTCAGTCCCTTCTCTACCTCCCTCTTCCTTCACCCTGCTGGGCCTGGTCACCGTGCACACTACCTTCTGCCCAGTTCCTCCAAAAGCCTTCCGGAATTGGCCAGGAGAGTAGGTGCCTCTCAGCTCCCTGCCCCTCCCCTGCCACTTTCCTCTCCAGTTGGTGTTGTGGGCAGAGCTCCTGGATCCTCACTAGCTGTCTGCAGGCAGACAAGTCACAGGAAGCTCCCTGAGCCAGCATCCGCCCCCGTGAGAGGTGGGATGGTGACAGCCACTCCCCTGCTTCAGCTGAGGCAGGGTGAACCTGGCCAGGAGAGCTATGGGGGCTGCTCGCCCTCCTCTGTCCAGGCCTGAGGGGCTTTTGCTGCCCAGCCCCAGCCATGGGCCCCTGCTAAGGTGCTGTGTGCTCTTCTCCAAGCCACATCCCCTCTCTGAATCTCGGGTGTCCCATCTGGGACATGGGTGAATCCCTGTCCTTCCCACCCTGTGTAGCTGAGCTGTGGATGAAGGAGCTGTGGTTGCCCAGTCTTAGCTTTCGCATCTGATAAATGGGGATACAGACAGCAGGTACTTCACAGAGCTGGCAGAGGAATTAAATGAGATAATGTATGTAAAGTGGTCAGCACGGCGCGGGGCCCAAAGTGAGGGCTCATAAGTGGTGGCTGTTATTATAGTTATTAAATGGGAGGGACCCTGTAAAATGTGTTAGCTGGGGGAAGGGACTCCTCATTATTGCTCTGGCTGGGAATAATGAGGCCTTGTGGTAAGAACCCCTCACGCTCCTGGGCCCTGTGACAAAAGGATGAAGGAGGCTAAGGATGAGGCCAACAGAGGGAGAAGTGGATGGTGCATAACGGGACACTTAGGGGCTTAGCCCAGACTGGGCTGGGGGGGAGGGCGAGGGGTGCCTGGGAAGAATCCTCCGGCTGCGGCTCCAGGTGCTGAAGGTCCCCATCAGCCAGCAACCCAGGCTGACAGGCCACCCCTTCCCAGCTTCAGAGTGGCTCTGCAGAGAGCCATCACCCCAACACCCAGACTTTGTGTGTGTGGAGAGCCTGGTATGTGTGGAGAGCCTGGTAAGGGCTGTTTGCTGCTCTGTGTGCTGGGGCACTGAAGTGCACAACAGGTTCTGAGATCTCTGACCTCAAGAGGCTAGTGGTAGGGGAGATGGGCAATAAACAAAATGGGTAAGTAAAATGCGTAGAATGCCAACTGGGAATAAATGATATGGAGACATCAGGGAAGGGGGACAGCTAGGGGGTGGTGAACTGCAATTTAAAGTAAGGCGGTTGGGTACAGCCTGATTTTGAAATAATAAGATCAATATTTTCTTGGGGAAATTTAAAAATAGACACAAAATTCAACAAAGTAGTATAATGAACCTCCACTGATCCATCATGTAGCTTCAACAACTGCCAGTCTTGCTTCATCTATACTCCTACCTACTTTCCCCCATCCTCCAGGTTATTTGGAAGCAAATCCCAGACATCATATTCTTTCAGGGAGTGTGTGATTCGGGCAAAGAGCAAAGGAGGCAAAGAAGGCAGACATATGGTCATTTGGGAGGTGAGCATTCCAGGCAGAGAAACTGTAAGTGCAAAAGCCCAGTTTTGCTCCTGATGTAACCTTAGGTAAGACTCTTAGCCATTCTGAACCTCAGTTTTGTCATCTGTGAAATGGGACTAATGCCCTTATCCCATAGGTAGAAGGTGTGGAATGAGAACACCTGTGACTGGCCCCAGAGGAACTCAGTGTCTGGGAGAGGGTGAGACAAGGCCCCAGGGTCGCGAAGACCAGGTCGGGGTTGGGAAGGAGATCTAGGGATAGATTCCTGGACCAGATCACCCCAACCTCAGCCTTGCAGAGGGGGAGGGGCCTGAGCCCAGGACTTGGCCACGCTTTCTGTTCTTACTGCATCACCCCGGCCACCACAGATGGCCCACGGGTCCCAGGCTGCTGGAGACAAGAGAAAGGCCAAAGCCTGAATGGCCGGCCATTCTCTGAGCAGGCCTGGTCCCCTTGAAAGACCCTGCTCACCACCTCCACCTCTCTCCCAGGGTGATTATCCTCCAGAGGGGCCTCTCCTGGGGGACACAAAGAGACCCTCAACTCCCATCCTCAAGGCGCAATAATCGGCCATTCACACTGAGGAGACCCCAGCCCCACATCTGGCCCTCTCAGGCAGCCCCCGATCACCCCATTGTCCCAGGCCTGCTGTGTGTGCACACGGGGTGACAGTGGAAGCGAAGCCCGAGCCCCCAGCTGGAGCACTTCTGGCCCTTCCCCCGCCTCTCCAGCCGCCGGGACCCTGCGCCCGATTTAGGGGGGATGGGCCCACCATTCATCCCACACCGGCTCACTCGGAATTTCACTCCTCTCGAAAGTCCTTACAGAGCGATGGGAAAATGGGAGGGAATAATTAGGAAAATCATTAGCGTCTCAAGGCCCATCTGAGAGGGATTAAGGGATTAAAGGCCTTCCAACCAATCTCTCCTACTTTAAGGTTGTTGTAGGGGTTTTGTCCTCAGGACTTTCTTTTCTCTTCTTTTTCCCCTGGGTTGGGGGAGACTAAAGTCTTGGTGGAGACTTCCTGCAAAAGCTGCAGGGAAAAGTCAAGACATTGAAGTTGAGGTGGAGAAGAATGGGGAGAAAGCAGGTGTAGGGGGAAGCCCAAGCTCTCCTGGGCCGCATTAGACCACTTCTTGGGGCATGAGTGGATGGAGGAAGGGGTGCAAAGCCCAGGCCAAGCCAGAGGGGAAGCCCACTCAGGTCTGCTAAGAGCAGAGCTGCTTCTCTGGAAGCCCCCCACCCAAGGGCTCCAACCCTGCCTGCTGGGCCAAGAGGGCTCGGCTCCAGTGGGCTGTCTTGCCCCTGTTTGGATCCAACTGAGGCAAACTGGGCCAAAGGGCTCCTTGCCACCCATCCTTCTCTGGTAGCCTGAGACACAAAGCTGGGAGGCCAAGGAGGAGAGAGCAAGGTAGGGTAGGGAGTGGAAAGAAAGATCGCAAGAAGACAGGGCAGGAAAGCCTGCACCAAGGAAGCCAGATTGGTGTCGACTGTTCGCAGAAGTGACACCCAGCCGCTGTCCCCCAGCTGTACACAGTCCAGTTGGTGCATCAGATAAATGAATGAACAACTCATTCCAATACCATGTGAGGTGGACTGAAGTGTAAAAGGGGCAAAGGAGGCAGAGGAGACAGACCTCAACTAGGCTGGAGGGACCAGGGACTGGTCCCTGGAAGAGATGACTATATTTGTGAATGCATCCCTAAGGCTTGGCACATGGTGGGGACTCAGGAACTGTGAGTTAATTCTCCACTCAGATGCATAACCCCTTTTTACAGGGAGTGTCTGTCTCACTGAAATTGTTCTCTAACCCATGAGGGTACAAAATCAGAGGAGAAATTTGAATATGATACCACCTGTAATGAAGCTGCCAGCATTTGGGGACTTGGGAGGACACTGAGAGCTGTGGGCTGCTGGAGAGTGAGAGTGCACATTAGGGGCACAGCCGAGCTCTCCCTAGAGGCCTTGGACATGTGTCCTCATCCACCCCCAACCCTTCAGGGGAAGAGAGAGGCATGGCTCACATGCACACACACATACTGGCTTCCCTGGTCCCAATTTTTGGGCTCCCTGGAGTGAAGGCATCCCCTCCACCTCCCTGGAAGTCTCAGCTAACCCCTCTCTGAGCCGCTGAGCCAACCAGCCCTCACCCGGCGGGAGCAGGCCATGAAATGGAGCCACCCTTCCCAAGATGGAGGCCGGCAGAAGCCATTCTGGACCCCGCACCTTGCTAACGGTGCCGGTGATAGATGCTGGAGGCTGCCGCCTGCTCCGGCATTAATAATCACATTTATTAATGGTTGTAATTAGCAGCCGCCAACAAGAAGCCTGGTGCTAATTCTGCCAATAATCGAGGCTTGTGGGGCGTGGACAGGAAGGGCGGGTGAGGGGATGGATGGTTTGCGGCCCGGCTAATGAGGCAGACGCTGGGTAGTGCTGGGTCCCACTGGCAGCAGGGGCTGCCCTGGGTTGCTGCAGAGACAGAGGAAAAGGGGGACCCCGCCCCCCACCGGCTCCCACACCAGGGTTCCTCAACCCCCAGCTTCCTCAGAATGGTGTAAGGACAAAATGAAGCGTGAGGAATTGTGGGGGGTGGGGGCCGGGGTGGGGGGTAGACTCTGTCTGTGCCTTCAGAGCCAGAGCCCAGACAACGGCTTGTGGGATGGAGGCGAGGCTGTAAAAGCCTGAGTGAAATGAGCTAGAAGGGGATTGGGAACAAGCCCCACAGTGTCCTGGAGCCACATTCCTCGCTCTGGGGAGACGAAGATGGATGTGCTGTGCTGGGAAGGGGGGACACTGGGGTGGGGGCTGGGGCCAGCGTCTCCAGTTGAGGGCTCCCCTGCCAAGAAGAGCAGGGTGGGAAAGGCAAGTTTAAGAATCAAGATGATGCCGAAGGCACAACAAAGCCCACTTCCTCTTTCAGCCTCAGAGCCAACACCTGGCCTGCTTGGGTCCTCCCTGGGGACCCAAAGATCAGCACAGAGCAGTCCCTGGAAGGCCCTGGACATCCAGGCCAAAAAGGAGAAGGCTGTCTTCAGGGCAGGGAGCTCTGGACAACCCTCTTCCAGGGGCTTCCCCAAGCAAGGATGCCCTTCTGCAAAGGCCCTTGGAGAGGGAGGGCTGCGGGAAGGATGGGTGAGCCCTGGGGAACAGGCAGGCCCAGGTTCCAGTGACTTGTGGAGAGATGTGAGGATGGGGCTTTGGTGTCTTTCAGAGATGGCTTTGGGGATCTCTGGAGAAGTTTCCGGAGACATTGGGCAGCCCTGGGTTAGGATGCAGTAGAGGGATTATGAGTCAGACTAGAGACCTCTGCAATCCCCTCCAATCCTAAGCATCACAATCTGAAATCTGGATGGGAGAGTGGCTGGGTGAGGAACTGCAGGAGGGCCCACTTCCAAAGGTGGGGGTGCACCAGAGCTCTTGGCGGCTTCCCCAGCCTCCTGCAATGCCTCAGCTCCCAGCCTGGTCCCCCACCCCCAACTTTCAGGAAGGAAGGACACTCACCATCTTAGGTGGGAGGCTGGGCCAAGCCTGAAATGAACAGGTCTCTGAGGCCAGTGGCAGAACCACAGCTTCCCAGCTGCACTACCAGCACCTTCTCCTTCCTCCCCTCATTCAGCCCTCTCTCCCTTTCTGTCACCAGGGAACTGGACTTCCTGGGACAGTTCTCATATTGGACGCTTTTTCCAGTCATCCCAAAACCATTACACTGCAGATACATCACTGCTTCAAAGGCCCAAACACCATCGCCCAGATGGCTTCTCGCCTGAAATAGCTTCAGCCGTTGGTCCTAAGTCTTGGTGGGAGTTTAGAAAAGATGAACTCAGATCCTGTGTCTTGCACAGTCCTGAGCCCATTTATTGGTGCTCAGCCTGTAAGTTCAGAGGGCCAAGTGCCCAGCATGGGGCAGGGATGGGCTCTTCTTCCAGCATAGAGCTCCTTTTGCCCACTGTCCAGGTATTTTTCTCTGCTGTTTGCCATTGGATGGATGCTCTTGGGTTGGGGCAGAGCAGGGAGCTTTTTTTAGTACTGGGAGGGGGTGGGGGTGGGGCTTTACATGGCAACACCCTACTTTCACATCATTGGAGAAATTTATGAAATTTATTTTAGATCTGCCAGGGCTGGCCTTTCTCCCAGTAAAAGGTGGGGCTCCTTAACTGGGGGTGGAAGGCAGAACGAGGCAGGAAGGAAGTCCCGTGCTGGGCCTGGGGGCTCATAGTTCAGAAGGGACCTCTTGGGGTGTCTTTGCCCAGTAACCTGCACTGGGGATAACACTAGTATTTTCTTCAGCGCTCCAGAAGGAACTGGCACCTGTGAGAGCCCAATGGGTCAACATGTGCTAAAATAAATGGCGTTTTGGGAGGGAAGTGTGGTTAGCAGGAAGGCGGCGGGAGGGGGGGACGGGGCGGACACCAACTGTAGACCAAGTTTAACTCTCTGAGACAGAGGCTCAGAGAAATGGACTGACCTGTGCGAGCTAGTGAGTGGTGGAGCCGAGTCGCGGCCCGCCACGGCCTGACCCTAAAAGTCAAGCCTCTTTGGGGAGGGGAGTACGTTTGGAGGGGACAGGTGACCGGCCATCCTCAGCCCAAGGCCTGGTTCCGGTCACTCTCCGCCTTCCTCCGGGGCTGGCGGACTCCACTCGCGATCAGAAGGCGGCGGCACAGACAATGGCGCTCTGTCCCGGGCGCTCCGGGACGACAGCTCATCCCTATGCAGTGACCGCCTCCCCCGCCCGGGCCCGGCCGCCAGCCCCTTTCAGGCCGTGGAAGCCGGGGCGGCGGCGGCCGGGGATTCTCACAGGCCGTTGGGCATTTGCATAGCTGGCTCGCCCGGAGACATTGGGCCGCATTGTTCCCGGGCGGCGGGCGCACGGGCCGGGGCGCGCGGGGCGGTGCGGCGGACCCGGCTGGGAGCGGGCGGGCGGGCCAGACAAAAGAGACGGGGCGCGCAGACCCGGGAGGAGGCGGGTGGGGGCCATCCCGACGGTGGGAGAGGAATATCGGAATATCGGGGTGAGGTAGGGGGACGCGGCTGCCGAGTTTGTCTGCCCCGGGATGGCCACCGCCCCCCGCTTTGGACACCCACGCCGTGTCTAATTCCTTCCCGAGCTGGGGCTGTCGCGCACCGTGATGTGAATCCCAATTGGGGGAGGAGGGTATCTCAGGCTGTGCAGGGTTCCAGTCCCAGGTCCTCCAGAGGTCAGAGGAGCAGCAGCTAGCTCCTGGCCCTACCCTAGTGGGGGTGAGGGTAGTTCTGGCCACACAGACCCACGAGTGACCGTGAGATCCTTAGGGGACCTCAGGTCTCCCATCTAGATGCCCTTGAGCAGGAAACCATGTTGTTGCCCACAAACACTTGTGCTAAGTCAGAACTGTGGCTCTTGCGGAGACCCCTCCTTCAAGGCCTCTGGCTCTGTCCTCAGCCCTGACCCCAGCCTGGCCTGGGAGGCAGGGAGGGGCATAGTGTCCTCGTCCATCACTGTCCCCAGAGCCCCAGAGCTCAGGCATCAGGGCTGGACAGAGTTCATGAGCGGGCAAGTGTCTGATTGTCCTGTATTGAGAGTAATAATGGCAGTGATCAGAGGGGCTGTCCCTGAGGGGCAGAGGCCTCAGTGTCCTGAAGGGGTGAGGAAGGAGCCCCCTTGGCCCCTGTCCCTGCCATCTCCTTGACCTGCTCATTGTCACTCTGTTGACCCAGCCTGAATGGATGGGCCACCGTGTGTGAGACCAATGGTGCTGAACTAGGGGCGACAGGGAGGATGGGGGAGGGGCTCAGTCTCGGCCCAGCCCAGGAACTCCAAGGATACCTGACTTTCCTGCCCTTTGAGCTCTCTGCCTGAAAGCAGTGATGGGACACTCACCAACAACCCTAGACAGCAAATAATGGCTTGGTCCAATTAAGTGGAACAATCTACGGAGAGCCCACCATGAGCCAGGCACTAGAGGCAAAGCAGGGAGAGAGAGAGGAAGAAACACCGAGAGCAAAACCAAGGGCCTGGTTTAGGACGAGTTCAACCCTGGGCAGAATTCTGGGCTGGCGCTGCCTAGTTTTTCAGGCCAGGAGGAGAAGAGGAGACTGTGGCGAAGAAGGAACTAGCAGTAAAGGAAAAGGGCCAGGTTGCAAAATGTTGGTGAAATGAATAAATAATATTCATAGCTTTTCCCACTCCAGAATGGGCCAGGCCGGGGAGGATCTCACCCCATCTCTGAATCCCCCCTCTCTCAAAAGTTTTCTTGGCGATCTCTGTTCAAGCATTGCTTGGGGAGCTGTGGGGCAAGGGGAGGTCAGGGGCTGTACCCCTGGATCTGTGCAGGGCTGGGAGCTGAGGTCTCCTGGGTGAGACGGGGGACAGGGCCTCAGCGCTCCCAAACGCCTTCCCTACCTCCCAGCAGGAACTGACTGTGATGGAAACTTGGGCCATCTCAGCAGTAGTCCCCCTGAATCAGTGCAGGGATTTTCCCCTAACCTATCTCAGCCAGCAGTGGGCAGGGGAAGCTGTGGAGGAAGGAGGGCAGCTGAAGGGCTGGATGCAGTCAGGGCATGTGAGCAGGGATGGATTCCCATGGAGGGTTTGTCCCTCAATCACCCTCCTTTTTCCTCTCCTTCTCATTTCCAAGCTTGTCTTCTTAGCTGGGGAAGAGTCCTTTCCTCACTCAGCCAAGTTCAGTCTCTCCATTTCTCAGGGCCACGCGCCCAGAACCCCTCTGTTTCCTCCCTGAGATCCTAGATCTCAATAGGTCCGGGTTTGGGGGGGGGGGATGTCAGTATTCATGCTCAAGTCCTGCCAAAAATCTGGGGGGAAGGGCAGGAGATGGCAGAGGGGGTCCCAGCCCTTCAGGATTGATTAAGGGGCTCTGGTCTACTAAAGGGATGGATTGGGATGGAGAGAGATCTGAAACCCCTGGCACCTGCCTGGCATGTAGTGGGTAGGTGAGTAGTGCTCAAAACAAGCTTGTGGCATGAATGCGAGAGGACCAGGGCTGAAGCAGACCGGAAGGGGGTTAGGTTGTAGGAAGGACTTCCATTCCTGGGTAGGAGGATAAGTAAGGGGTATGAAGTTTTCACCTTCCTCTGCTGGGTGTGGAGCACCCTCTGGTGGTCAGAATGACCTCAGGCCAACGGAGGCCGTGGGCCATCATTCCCCATCCTTGGCGGCAGCAACCCTGGTCTCCACGCGTAGCCCTCCTGCTCCCGACTCCTTGGTCTCTGGACAAGGGCATAAGGTGGGGCCTGGGTGGTGGCTGCTCCCAGCTTCTGAGGGTGGATGACAAACATCCCTTTATGCCTCTCTTAGGCCCTGCGGGAGCCTCCTTCCTACTCTGTTAGATGCTGCCCAAGCTGACGGTCAAAGTGGGCACAGTTCTGGGGCTCGAGCTCTCCAGCAGCTTGAGCTATCCTGTAATGGATGCAGACTTTCTGGGAGAGGATGAGCTCCTTGTCTCTGGGGCACAGCTCCCAGCAGGACACAGCATCCTAGAAGGGAGTTCCATGTACCCAAGGAGGTAGGATGTGGTCACTACTAAACACTCCCCCCACTCTGAGGGTCTAACGTTGTGAGTTAGAGGGTAAGAGAAAGTTCCCATATTCTGAGCACACACACAAAAAAGGAGACAGAGACCCTAGTGACAGAGGTGTTTATCACCCTTGGAGAACTAGGCCCTGGCTCAGACTACAATGTAATCATGTGGCCCTGGACCAGTAGACCAGCTTCTCTCATTGCTTCAGATCTTTCTCAAAGTGAGAGGTGCTTGGGTGCCTCACTTTTGGCTGCTTCTCCCCACACTTGCTGGCCAGCAGGAGGGAGGACAGCAGGTGAGGCTCTCCCATGACACCCAGTTATAGCCCCGCCCCTCCCACTGCCCATGGCAAGGAGGCTCCTGGCTCGCTACCACTGACCCCTTTCTTGCAGCAGGAGGGATGGAAGCTAGAAAAGCAGAACTTCCCAACGAGAGCCCATCATCATCTTCTTAAGTGAGAGCATCCTCTTGGGAACTGGCAGCAGTTTAGGCCTGAGTGTCTGGTTCCTCCGTCCTCAGTGGTCCCTGGGCTTCATCTTCATGCTCCCCAGGCACCTGGCAGGTGGGAGTGGACACCAAGTGAAAGGGTAGCACCGGGGAAGGGCCTGGAGACCACAGCTCAAGGGTGAAACCAAGGGGAGAATGAACAAGCAGGGAAGGAAGGAGGCAGGCTGGACTGCAGGAGGTGAGGCAGGAAGTAGAGTGGGGATGTTGGTGGCTGCGAGGGCTCTATGGGCATGAGGGCTGCAGTCGTGTCTCACCTCCCAGTAAATCTGGTCCTCGTAGCACTGAGAGTCTGGGGGAGAGTCCAGGAATGGCAGCCTCAGCAGGAGCCCTGTTGGCGGTGGGGGAGGGTGTGTGAGGTTTCCCCCAGCCCATGGCTCAACAGGGCACAGAAGGGCTGGGGGCGTGAGCAAGCTATATATATTTGTTGAGCACCTACTATGTGCCAGGCCCTGTGCAAAGCGCCTGACATTCATTGCCTTCCTGAGTAACCAAGGCAACCTTGCAAGGTGTATTACAGACAAGGAAGCCAAGGCTCAGAGAAGTTAAGTAATTTGTTCAAGTGTGCACAGTCATTAATGGACTAAATCGTGATTCTGTCACAAACCACAGCTGCTTAGCTTTCCATGGCCTCCTATATAGGAAGATCACAGAAAATGTCTATTGAATAAATAAGTGAGCAAAAGAATGAATGAACTGAACCTTGTCAGAGAATGAAAATCTTCAGGTGGGAACGGGAGGGTGTGAATACTGAATCATGGTTTTGTTTTGAAGCTCCCCAAAACCTAAGGCAAGACATCAGGAAAGACTCCCTGACCCAGGGCCAGTGGGAAGTCTGCCTCTGGGGAAGGTTTTTATGCTCCAGTCTACAGGTGAGCCTGGCAGGCCCCTTCCTGCCAGGTCCCTGCCCCACAGAAGCTCTTCTGGGCCTCAACCTGAGGTTGGCCTGCCCTCTAGTGGGCAGCCTGGGAGCCGCAGAACCGGAGGAGAGGGACCCACACAGGCCCCAGCCGGCACCCCAGCCTCCCTTGGCACCAGGAGGGAACAAGCACTCGCTTGCTCCTCCCCACGTAGAGGACGTTGTCCCTGGATCCCACCCCTCACTTGGCACAAAGTAGGCGCTTAATAAATATCTAAGAGTGAATGAATGAATGTCAGGGGAAGGGGTCCCCCACCCCCAGCCAAGGTCACTCACCTCCAAGCCCCCCGCCCACAGAGGCAAACATCAGTGTGACAAACAGCCCGAAGAGCTGGTGCAGGGCCTGAGAAGTGGCGCTGTGCTGACCCTCGGCCATGAGCGGAAACACGCTCCCCAGGCTGTGGGGAGACAAGGTTATGGGGAGATGGGGTGGCGTGTGGGGCCAGGGCTGGCCCGTGCATTGGCACTTGCACCAGTGAACACTCAGTGGCCCGGAGGGCTCGAGGACACCCTCCCCTCCCCAGGTGCCAGCAGGTACCCACACAGCTTTCAAGACTATTTGCGGGTTGCTTTGTCCCCCTCTCCTCTGAGCCCTGATGTGCAAAAATACATTTTTAAGTCTCATGGTTTTTTACTGACCCTTTAAAAACATTCAACCCTGTTGAAATCATTTATTCAGTGACCTTCTGCTCCACTTGACTGAGGACCAGGAGGGCAGACCCTGGGTTGGTCTTGTTCACCCCAGTCTCCTCAGCTCTCAGAACGTGGATGAATGAATGAATGAATGAAAGACAGACACTGCTTTTTTTTTTTTTTTTTGGTTCACAAATGGAGGAGAGAGAGAGGAAGGTCATTCTGGGGGTTAGTGACTGCAGTGTGGTCAAGGGAAACTCACCCATCTCCATAAGCTTCATGGGTGGCCAGCCCGGCCACGAGGACCCCCAAGAGGGCTCCCAGGACCCCTGGCATCCCGTGGAGATTGTGGACACCACATGTGTCTTGGACTTTGAATTTAGATTCAAGGAGGGGCTGGAGGACAGGACATCAAGAATCAGTCTCCTTTGGATGGACTGTATGGTGTGTAAATATATTTCAGTAAAACTACTTAAAAAAGTAGAGTCTCGTGTGTCCCCTCCCACCCCCACCCCAGGCCTATTGGAAAGGTGGGAGGCAGGGTGCTGAAGACATACTGTTCTGCCCAGGGCCCGAGAGGCATCTATACCGTGAAGAACTTGTACCGTGAAGAACTTGTACCCCAGTGTGGAGACAGTTCCAGCCAGGAAGCCAGCTGCCAGAGCGCCGAAGGGCGTCAGCATCATTTCACTGGATGTCCCCACCACCACCCCTCCAGCCAGCGCTGCATTCTGGATGTGAACCTAAGGGAGCAGGGAAGAGCAAAGTATTGGAGATACTTTCAGATCATCACACACTTACCCAGACCAATTCCATCCACCCCAGTGGCACCCACTGCTTCTGGAAGTCCCTTCTGCCATCTAACCACCTCTCTCCTGCTATGGGGTCATCCGTTCCCACTCTGTCCTCACCGCCACCAATGACAGAGCCTGGGCCCTGCCCTTACCTGTTCCTTTAGAGATTCTTCCTTGCAGGGTCTCAGACCCCTCCTCCCCCTCCCAGTCCATCCCTTTGCCTGTCTCAAGGCCCCCTCCCATACCATGTCCAGCCGTCCATCCCCCCCGACAAGGGCTGACAGGGCAAAGGTGCTGAGGGTGCTGGCAGTCAGGGAGTAGTAGGTGTTGAGGGCTGTCCGATGCTGCCCGTCCCCCAGTGTTGTGGGAGCTGAGTTAAAGCTTGGCCAGAAGATCCACAGGAAGATGGTCCCTAAAGGGTGAGCAGGTGGGCAAAGCGAGAGAAAGTTAGTGGCTCCCCCACAAGGTACAAACTGTGTAACTGCAGGCAAATCACAGACTCTCAGCCTCTGTTTCCTTATCTATAAAGTGGGGATAATAACAGATACCTCTGTTATTATAGGGCAGGTTAAATGAGATGATGCATATAAAGTGCATAGCCCATGGTGTAGCATGCACCAAGTGCTCAACAAATGGTAGCTATTGAAGGGCACAGCGCACAAGGCAGCTACCTGACTGGAGACCATAGAGGGCTGAGATTTTTTATAAGTATCAGAAAAGGGAAGTAAAAAGGCAAATGCCACCACTGCATATTGGGCCCTATGCTGGGTATGTGGCATATGTATCAGGAAACATATTTGTTTTCTAACCTCATCTGCCTCCTAGGGAGTATGGACCCTGCAACGTGCATGAGAGGCCTCTGTCTGCCAAGCCCTGGTTGGGTGGGCCTGAGCATTTTGGGGATAAGAGCTGGGAGCCCCAAATGACCTATCTGCCCACATGAGATTCCCAGGAGTGAGTTGGGGAAGGAGCCCAGGGCACAAGGACAGGGAAAAGGCTGGGGCCTCTGCAGGGTGGAGGCTCGGGGAACGGCCCCTCGGTCCTGAGTGTCTGGCTGATGGGTGATGTGACTTCTTCCTGCACCCTCATGGTCTTCAGTGAAATCGACTGCACTCACAGGTGTCCTCTAGTGGAGAGTTTTGAGGAGAATCAGAGAAGGGGCCAGATTTCCTGTCTGGATCACACACACACACACACACACAACAGGAGCCGAGAGGCAGAGGAGATCTGAGAATGGAAGCCTTCGGGGAATGCACAGAAGTCTTGGGAAGCTTTTGGACTTCAAGCCAACGTTATCTGGATCTCAAAGGGCAAGGAGCCCTTGCTGAACTAGGGTTCCATGTGTGCTCTAATTTCACAACAAACCTGGGAGGCAGGCAAAAAAGTCAAAAAGAGCCTCCCTTTTTAATGTAAGAACTGGCACTTCAGTCACTATACAATACAAAAAATAATAAAATAGCCAAGAAATAATAGATAATAATAGATTATCTATAAATAGGTAATAATAAAATAGTATTTATCTACAAAAAATAAAATATCAATTCTTTTTCCTGACTACAGTTTGTGAAGGTAGAGAGAGGAGCAGAGATCAAGATGGAAGTACGTGCTTAGAAGAAACAGGTGGTGGTGAAGGTGTTCCCAGGGGTGCTCCTAGGGGTGCTCCCAGGGGTGACCCAAGAGCCCCCCGCCCCCATCTGAGCATGCAGGGGCTTCTGTGTGAGCCTGAGAGGAAGTGCCCTTAGTGGGTAGGAGGCAGCACAAGGCGCAGAAGTTGTCTGTTTGCAAGGACCACATGTGCAAAGGCCTGGAGGGAAGAGTCAGGGAGAAGCTGAATCTGGCTGGAGTTGAGTGGGAGGCAGAGAGAGGGGGTGGGGTGAGGGGAACGTGCAAGGTGCCCACAGGACCCTGCAGTGGTGGGTGTGCCAGGCTGTGGAACTTGGTTTCTAACTCCCTCCAGGGAGTTTCTAAATCCTCCAGGGTGGGGGCCCTGGAGGGTTTAAGCAAGGACTGATGGGGTCAGAAGTTGAGCATAGCCCAGGGCTGAGTTCTCACAACCTCTCACCAAGCCACTGAGAATGATGAGCACAGATCCCAGGGCTCTCACCCCAGAATCCAAATGGGTAGGGAGTTCCCAGCCAGATCGCAGGGATTGCACCCCAAGGACCATGGGTGGCACCCTGAGGCCTTGCTGGGAGACAGTTCGCCCTGGCCCGGGTCAGGTCCACCAGCCCTGCCCCCACCTCGGCAGCCCTCACCAATCATGGCAAAGAGGTCTGAATGGTAGACGGAGGCTTGGAGGTGCCTGCTCTTCTCCAGCCGCGGCCTGTAGAGGACCCGTGAGAGGACCAGCCCAAAGTAGGCACCAAAGGTGTGGATGGTCATGGAGCCGCCTGCATCCCTCACCTGGGGAGGTGGAGCCGAGCTGGAGGGGCAGTCCCCTCCCACAGCCTCCCAGCTCAGAGCCAGAGCCCGGCCCAGGGACGCCCCCCACCCCACCCCATCTCGGCTCTCACCTCCAGGAGACTGAGGAGCACAAATTCATTGATGCCAAACAGCACCACCTCCAGCAGGGCCATGAGCAGCAGCTGTGCAGGCCCAGTCTTGCCCAGTATGGCGCCAAAGGAGATAAGCACGGCCCCGGCGCAGAAGTCAGCGTTGATCATGCTGGGGGGTGGAGGTGGGGTGGATGGGGAGGGTGCGAGTGGCTTCTGCAGGCCTCAAACGGGGCCAGCACTAGGGTGGGAGTGGGGCCAACAAGCTTACACACCAAAGCCTTCCCAGGGAGGCAGGAAGGGATCACCTCGCCCTTTTGGTAGATGACGAAACCGAGGTTCAGGGAGGTTCTTAGCTGACTAAGCTAACAGAGCCCACGATAGGTGGAAGAACCAGAACTTGAGCCAAGGACTCCTCTAAACCCTGCCCTTTTCCACTAAGCTATCTATCCTTCTAATAGTTCTTGGGTAAGAGGGTCCTGAAGAAATGGGGAGGAGTGTGTGGGTTAAGGATGAGAAAAGACATCAGGCAACAAGAACAGGCAGGGCACCTAAGAGGAATCAACTGATGGGTCAAAAAACAAAACACAGGTCAGGGAGCAGACTTGAAAAACAGGGTTCCTGGGGGGAGCCGGGAGGGCTGCTGCCTGCCCACCTCTCCACGCCAACGTGGATGTGGCCGCCGTGGAAGGAGTGGAGGAAGCCCTGGACAAGTGTGGACCACTGCAGTGAGAAGCTGGCCAAGAGGAAGGTGAAGCCCACGCTGCTGAAGCCGTAACGCTGCAGGAAGGCCATGAGGAAGCCGAAGCCCACGAAGACCATGGCATGCACGTCCTGGAAGCCTGCAGTGGGCAAGGGCACATAGGGGCACATGGGGGCCGCTCTAGCCACGACCCATAAACCAAGCAGCCACCTGCCAGCACCCCCAGCCCTCACCAGCCAGGGCTGCCCCGAGGCTGGAGCTGAGCCTATAAAATTCCCCAGGCATGGCGGGGGGGGCCCCCCTGCCCTGGGCCATGGATGTAGAGCCAGCCAGCTTGGGGCAGTGGGACCCAGTCCATCCCTGCTGGCCTTCTCTGCTCCCATCCCTGGGTCTCTTACAACAGACTGGCTAAAAGTCCAACCTATGCTCTTTCCTGCTGCAGGCCCAACCCCTCCATGCTCAAAATTCTCTTCCCCTTCTGACTCCTTTTAAAATTTGCCTTTCTGCTGGAAAGTCCTTCTTGATGTCTAAACTCCATCCCTCATACTTCAGTATCTGTACCTTTCCATTAGGAGGTTTGTTTCTTTGTTTTTTAATAACTAATGAATAGCTTTAGACTGTTTAATAGAGATTACCTGGGGGGAAAGGGATTGAAGGGAGGGGGCAGGGCTGCTGCATTGCACAACTCCAGTGTGAATAATGGTCCCTGGAGTTGTGTAAAACGGCGACCCTGGGAAGGATTTTAGATTTCAGTTTGTTTCTTCATATAGTTTGAATATTTTAACTTTATAGATGAATTGCTTGAATTTTTTAAAGTTTCAATGGGGTTTCTGGGTAGGGAGATTTGGGGCCTTTTTTGTTTGTTTTCTATTCTGTACCTCTCTGCAGGAAAAAGAAAAAACTAAGCTAATAACAATATATGGTAGTATTGAAAATGAGATAAACAGAAATAATTTGTGGTTCTGTAACTTCTTCTTCCCCCTCCCCCCATCTACTTGCAAATGGGGGTTGAAGCAAATTCTAGTCTGGTGTTCAGCTAATCCATCAGGTCCTATTTCTTTGTCTTGGGTCTATGCATACAGTAAAGTCACCCTATATCTCTGACTAATCAGGAGACACTAGAAAAAGAGTTTCATGAGTGCTGTTCTTCTATTTGTTGTAAATATGTTATTGAGAAACAGTGTTCACCACCATCCTAAACTCTCTTTAGAGCTCCATGTGAGAAATTCCTCCTGGAACTTAGTGCTAGGAAAGGTTGCTTCCCCAAGGAACCCGTCTGCTTTCCCTCAGGCATGCAACAAGTATGTGCTGAGCACCCATGGACCAGGCTCTGGGAATGTAGTTGTCATCAAGGGGGCATGGAAGACAAAGAATTGCATGTGTGAGGCTTCCTTGGCTCCGATGGGAACAACATAACTTGTTTCCCTTTTTTCTTGGCTGCTTGGAAGCTCAGAGCTACACTGGAACTGCAACTGTAGCAGCATCTGTAGACCCTGACAGAGTTCATATTTGTATTCTGCTTCTCTGATTTTTTCTTTTCTTATACACATATTTTTGTTGTAAATGACTTCAAATCTCTTGTAGAAAGAGAGATCATAAAGAAAAAGAAAAATAAATCATGGCCACCTTTTTTGTTTCATCTGAAAAGGCATGACAAGCCAAAAATTATTATTCAACTTCAGAATGCAATCAATAACTTCAACAGAAGCAAACTTTTCTGCTTTTATGTGCCATATTTGGGCTGAAAAGGAATGAGATTGCAAGCCTCTGGCAGAGGGCTGGGTGTGTGCTGGAACTGGAGATCTGCAACTCAGCTGTCAGTCCCAGAGGCCTAGGAGAGCAAGGGTCACTAGCCTCACTAAATATTCCCAACACTGCACTGCTTCTCCAGCCCTGCCCTTTCTGGAATCACCCAGATCTCGCTTCCCTCCCAGATCTTAATGCCCAACAAAAGGGAGAAGCATCAACTTAGAACTCAGCCTGCAGCCCAAGTTCTTTTAGGCCTAGATGACTGACTTCTTTTTTCCTTGTGCACATGGTAAAGAGGATGCCACACATCTGTTATGGTGCCCAAGGACAGCAGAATATAGACAGGGGGCTACAGGGCCCCATGCCCATTGTACACCCAAACCACCCCGGAGCGTGTCTTAAATGGCAGTGATGTTTACATCTGCCTCCTCAGGGTTATTTGGAGTGAAAACTCAACCCCATGGCCTTCCAGTTGAAGTCTAAACATCAAGAAGTCTCCTTCCCTGAGGAACTTTCCACATAGAGAAACTCTATTTGGGCTGTGGTGTGTGAGGGGCTAGTCCAGCTAGAGGCAGGGGGATGGAACAGATGACCTCTCAACATTCTGCTCAAGGGACCCCTGTGGAGGTAACGTACACCACACTGCCCCAGCCCCACCAAAACTATGCACCTTTGGTTGGAGAGATGACATATGCCCTCTAGAGCCACCTATTGCACCCCTCTGGCACTTATCATCCTCTTCATACACCACTAGATGACCCCTGGACAAGATGAGACTTGTGGGACAAGAGAGCAATTAAAGCTGGGGCTTTAGCAATTCATGGATCTGGATTCGAATCCCAGCTCCCCCACTTCTAACCATGTGACCTTGGGCAAGACACTTAACTTCCCTGAGCCTCAGTTTCCCTTTCTGTAAAATGAGGATATAAAATCTGAGGAGCAGGGAGAAGGGAGGGGGGAGCTGGGAGCTGGGGAGGTCACATCCCTCCCCCCACCACTCCACACCCACCTGCCTCTAAGAAGGCAAATGGGCCTGTATTCTCCTAAAGCAGAGGTCTCAAACCACTCTGGTCCCAATTACATCTCCCATCCCTGCCTCTTGTAGGAAGATCCTGATTCCATCTGTCCAAATCCCTCTCCCTGCAAGTAAGGTATCTGAGGTGTATTAAAAAAGACCTGTTTATATCTTTTCTCTTAGAACACTTTTTCATGTTTGCTTCTGTGGCCTGTTAGTCCTCGTTCTTTTTCTTATTTTCCATCACTTGCCTCATGGAATAAGAGGCTTGTCATAGGGATGAAAGGCCACAGTCAGGGAGTCGAGAGACCTGGTTCTAGCCTGGCTCCAGCTGTAACTCTCTGTGTGACCTTGGGCAGATCAATGACCTCTCTGACTCTCTCTCTACATCTGAAAGCGGTGGACCAGATGGGTTTGGAGAGCCCTTCCTGTCGAGATAACAGATCCTCAGAGTGGCCATGCCCTTGACATTAGCCAGCCCTGCAGCTCACAACAGCAGCAGAACTCCCTTTCATCTCCCAAATCAAAGGGCGGGGGCTACACCTCCCTCTGGCCCTGACCCCTTCCCCTGGAAACAGGGACAGGTGAGGACCCAGCTCATCAAAGCCCCAGACTCCAGGGACCTCACATCTCTCTCCTCCCCAACCTCCCCCCAGAGCAGAGTCCTAAGTCCACAGGAATAGAAACCCAGGGCAGAGAAAGAGGTAGGAATCCTAACATTATCCATCTTATTGCAACCCAGTGATGGAAAGCTATGTGTCTGAGGAGAGTCCATCATTGCAGCAGAAGGACAAGATGTTAGACTTCAGGAAGGACTTCCAAACAAGCAGGGCTGGGAGGCTCTGAGTGAGCCCTGTGGGAGAAGCAAGTGGGGGTTCATGGCAAGCAGCCAGATCTGACCCTTGAATAAGAGCTTCCTTCTTGCAGCTTCTGGACTGTTCCCTCCCAACTCCCTCTCCATCGAGACAAATACATGACCCTAAGAGTCTGCCACCCCAGATCTGTGGCTCCACCTTTGATCTCCAGTTTCCATAGCTCATCTTTTCCAGCCAGGGCTGGGGGTGAAATATGGGGAGGAGGGAGCTGCAACCCTCTCTGCCTTGGATAGCTATGGGGTGCTTCATGCCCAAGTAAGTCCAAGTCTCTACCTCACCTTCTATTTCCCCAGCATGGTGAACTTCATTTTGTTGGGGCTGGAGGGTGGTGGGTGGGGACAGCCTGCCGCCAGTTCTGTATACAGAATTAAGGGTAATAACAGTCTGGGACTTTTTAATAGGAGACTCTCACCTCCTGGGCCTTGTTTGAATGTGCAGCCTTCAAACTGAGGCATCCTTTCCCCCAGTGCCCAAACAGGGAAAACTGAGGTGTAGGGAAGATCTGCCTAAGCATCTGTGATAACAGAAGTCTGGGAGGTCTGATGTCCTTGGTCCTAGCTGCCCGAGTCCTGAATCACAAAGCAGGACCCCCAACCCTGAGTTGCCAACCATCCCCCGCCAGGAGCAGGGGGTCGAACCTCCCCTTCCTGGGCCTTGTCAGCAGGCAGCTGAGCTGTGATGCAAGGAGCTTAGGATGCCTGTGTTCTATTCCGGCTCTGCCTCTCACATGCTGGGCCATTATGAGCAAGTCACAATTCCTCTAAGCCTCAGCTTCCTTCTCTGTGAAATGGGCTAATGACTCTCCCACGCTTCTCTCAGGGCTGGGGGCTGCTACTCTGTGAATGGTTAGCTGGCAGGTGGTTGCATCATTTTATCTCTGATTCTGGAAGGATCAGCCCTGGGGGACTGAGGAAGAAATGTCTGAGTCAGACCAGTCTTGGCTGCCTATAGGGATGAGGGCTTCATAGCTAATATCTGCCACTACCGCCTGGTGGCCAGCATCCTCCATGCCTCCCTTGCCCAAGCAGGATCCTCCTGCCTGTGGTCACAGAGGAACCCCTAGGCCAGTAAAGCCCAATTAGGCCAATTGGGAGGTGGCACAACTGCAGTTTAAAGCTGAGACTTTAGATCTGAGTTCAAATCTCAGCTCCCCCACTTCTGACTGCAAGACTCTGAACAAGCCACTTAACCTCTCCGAGCCTCAGTTTTGCCCTCAGGGTCTACCTCAAAGACTAAATGAGATCATGCAAGTGCCCTCTCAGCACAGTAACTCTGGCACATGGCAGACACTAATGGAAAGGTGCTTGTCAGTATAAACCTGGGGCACCTTCGTTTCAGAGTGAGAAAGAAATGCCATTAGGTAGTCTCCAACACGCCTCCTTTTTTGGCGCAGAGTTGCCCACCCATGGGTGGATCTGGGTACCCAAGCGTTCCATCCCCAAACGGCGGGAGTTTGGGGTTCTTTGCTCCCGGCGCGCCCTCACCCGCACTCACTTGGGTAGCGAAAGTAAAATTCATTGTCCACGTTACTGTGGTTGCCCCAGTGCCAGAGGGCAGCGTCGGTTTCGTGGTTGTAGCGGACAAAGACCGCAAAGAGCACGGCGGTGGCGCCCTGGAGGAGGAGGCACAGCAGGGGCAGCTGCAGGCGCCGGCCAGCGGAGCGGCGAGGAGACTTAGCCATGGCTGCGGATCCGCAGCTCCGGCTCCGGCTCTCACTCCTGGGGCGCGCGGGGAGGGTTTCACTGGAGCTAGGCCCCGCCCCGGAAGGCCCCGCCCACTAGAGGCCCCGCCCGCGCGAGGCTTCTCTCGGCCGCTCTCTGCCGGAGCCCGGCGTTCCCGGGTAGTGGTGGTGAGGGTAGGGTAGGGTAGGGCAGGGGGCACGGGCGGGTGCCTGGGCCCAGGGCTTCAAGTGGGGCAAGAACTGAGGGGGCCGGCTGGGGAGTTCAGACCCCCAGGTCTGTCTCCTTTGGCCTGGCTGACCCTGGCGCTGTTCCGGTTGGCACAGGTGCTTGGAAATGACCCTGGAAAGGCGCCCTGTGTTCTGCCCAGCTGGGGTGCAGCTAAGGGACCCCGTTGTGGAAGGGGGAAGGGAGGGGATCCGTCCCTCATACATGGAGGGGCGTCTCCCAAGAAATAAGGGCCTTGAAAGGCTCCAGCCTGGCCCCTCCAGGGTTAACACGGAGTGAGGAGTGAGTTGGGGGAGTTACTCAATCTTTTTCGCTACCGAAAAAGCCAGGGAAGGAGTGAAACAGCGGAGATGGAGAATGGAGATTAACAGACAGGGCTCTCAGGCATTGATGATTAACCAGGCTCCGGATATCTCAGCCTCAGCAGTAGAGTCCCTTACCCTACTCCAAGCCTCCCCCACCTCCCTACCCCCAATCTCCTTCCCCCGCTGCAGTGCTACAGGCTGGGCAGGGGCCTCACTGACACCTGGGTTCCCTGCACCGCCCACTGTGGATATGAGAAGGCCTGGATCACCTCCTCTGCTGTTGGAGAGAAGAGAGGCTAGATCAAAGGAAGGCCTTCCCAGCCCCCTTGTTATACAAGCAAAATTTGTATCCACTGGGATCCTGATAGATAGACAGTGAGGAAATTATGTTTTTGAGCATTTACTGTGAGCCAGGCTATGGGGATGAACTAGATGTCCCCTCTCTCCAGGAGGCACTGTCCAGCCAGGAGACAGACATTTAAGAGGGAATTAAATGAATCATCACTGGGGTAAGCACTGTGACCTTGGGGTGCACAGAGATGTGGGGGCCCAGGAGGAGGGAATGAGGGAAGAGAGGGATATGGAGAACTGGGCAAGTGAAGAAGGAAGAGAGGGCATTTCTGGAAGTGGACTCAGCAAAGGCAGAAGCCTGGCAGTGTTCAGTGAGGCCAGAGGTGGGGGAGTCTGGAAAAGGCCTTGAAGACCCTGCTGAGGCACACAGCCTTTACCCATGGGTACTGGGCCACCAGAGGGCTCTAAGCAGGTGGGGGACCACTGGCACTGTTGCTTCTGACAGCTCCTAACCCCAGGATCTCTACCTGCAGTCCCCCAGGGGGCTTCAAAGAAGAAAAGGTGAAGGCCAGTGCTAGTGGGGCTGGTGGAAGGGCAGGTCGTCCGTGTGCACTGCTGCCCATCCCAGCCAGGCCTGCCTGAGGGGTCTGTGGTATGGGAGAGGTCCATGGTTGTTTGCAAAGATGTCCCAGACCCCCTTGAAGGAAGAGGGCCACTCCCAGGTAAATGACCAAGGCTCAGACTGGCTAGCCACTCTGTAGAAGGATGCAGATAAAGCTCTTCCTAGAACCCAATTTGACCCTTTTCAGGAGTGGTAGGGACAGGGCCTACTGAGGTAGAGGCCTTTTTCAGTTCCCCTCTTCCCACTCAGCCTGGGCTCTAGGGGACAGATAGATTCTAGGTATTCCACTTTCCTGATCTAAGTGCCCAGCCAGGCAGGCATGGAGAGTGAAGGCAGCTTCTGGATAGCCCCCTCCAGTAGCACTGCTCCCAGCTGGCTGAGCAGGTTCTCTGGCCCTCAGTGACCCCTGCCCCAGAGACTCCCCGTCACCACTTGATCAGCAGGAAGGTTGTTTTCTAGCCTGTCCTGCTGGGGGGAAGTGGGGGGAGCAGCAAGGGGAGATGCCTGGTCAGCTGCCTTTGGATAATGATTCTTGGATAATTTGGCAGCTGGGGGCTGCTCCCAGGCCCAGCCTTCTGCCCCAGATAAGCAGCCTGCTTTCGGATCCCTGTTTGAGAGTGGGGTTTATGCTCTGGGTTGTCCAAACAGAAGGCAAGCAGGTCCTGGGAGGGGAAGAACCTTCAAAAGTTGCAGAACCAGAGAGAGCAAGGAGGAGGAGGCTGGACCTTCCCAGCATCTTCTGAGAGACGCCTCCCTGATTCCAGCTTCCTCCATCTCTCTCTCCTGTCACCTCTTAGTCTCTCTGAAGACTTTGACCTTCCATCTCCAGTTTCTAGCCTTGACCAGCCAGGTGTCTGAAGGGGCCAAGGGGAACTGGTATCCGCTGCCTGCCCCAGCCCAGCCTGGCCAGGCTGTCCCTGGGGACCAAGCGTCTGAGGTTACTGAGTAACTCAGAGTTGCTTGGAGCTGCTCTCTACTGGGGTCACCTCCAACCTACTCCCTGCTTTCTCGGCTCAGGAATCCCCAAAGCCACTTGGCTCCTATTAGTTCCACTGAGCCACCCCCAGTGTTTATGGGGGACAAAAGAGTAAAGGAGCACCAGAGTCAGTAAGGTACTGTTCATTTGTTCATTCATTCATTCATTCATCGTGTCTTTACCCTGTGACCTTGGGCAAGTTCGTGAGCCCTCTTTGAGCCTCAGTTTCCTTTTTTTTTTTTTTTTTTTTTTTTTTTTCCCATGTCTGACTTGGATTTAGATGCTGTTTTATTTTATTGAAATGAACTTCCAAAATTTTGTCAATGCTTATAGAATGTACTATTATTTCTCACTTAAAACCTTCAGGAAATCCAAAAGTAGTCATTTTTCTTCTTGAATATTCTAAAACATGTCAGTTTGAATTAGCCTTCAGATTTTCAGGGCATAAATGAGATGCAAGTAAGAGTACCCAGAATATATTTTAACACATTTATGATAAATTTACAGTATGACAGAAATACCTTCAACTTTCAGATAATGAAAAAAAAATACCTTAAGTAAACATAAAAGTTATGACAGGTCAAGTTACTTCTTAGTGAAAATGATACATCACATCAATCAATTTTTATACGAAATTCTTAATTAAAAGCATTCAAAAAACATCTGCCTCTTCTAATTGTCAAACTGTGTTCATGTGGTCGAAGATGATACAAGACAACAGAAATAAAATATGTCAAACTATTCCAATTCCTAAAATTAGAAATATGAAATTATTGTTGTTGCTTAGAAAATATGCTTCACTTTTCATCCGAAATTTACTTTAAATGCTCAACATATAAGTTAATACCAAAAAATATTCTATTACTTCTCTGGATAGACATGTTTCACAAAACATTTTCAATTAATGTTGAAAAAAATTACTTGATAATTTTAATCACAAGTAATGACTGATGAGTGGATCAACAATTTATTCATTAATATAGATGGCATACGGACCTATACACGGAATGATCTGATAATTATTCGCCATGTAATTCTGCCCATTAGAAATACTTAAGCCAAGAATTTGATATAAGTTCCATTCAGTTTCAGTATATGTTTCCGTGTGATTTGATCAACAAAAAAATATGTACTCAACATCAAGTTTTTTTCCTTTTTCTTTCTTCCTTTCTTTTTTGTTTTAAGAGCAGTTCAATGATTTGGGGGTTGGTTATTACAATACAGAGAACCTAAGGGTGAAAGTACAAAATGGCACTTAACACCAATGCCAGTACTCATCACATATGGTTACAACTAAGGATAAATTAATTTTCGTGTTACTCACTTTTTTTGAGAACATAAATCAAAGCCATTAACTCAAACTTGAGGTATATACACAATACATACACAACATAATGCAAAATACTTTTCATAGGTAACACTACACATTAAAATATTGGGAACTGAATATCTGTGCTGATTTGTACTGCGACTTATTAGAACAAGAAGAGAACAACATTCAACTAGGGAGGTTTATACTGACAATAAAGGTCTTAAATGTCTTCCTTCTTTTATACTTACCACAGGCTACACAATGTCCTGAGAGGGGTCATTTTCATTATGAGAAAAATGTCAGTCACAGCTTTAAGATTTAACTTTGGAAGGAACTAATGAGAAAGCCAATTGGAAGGTGAGACTTCATCTTTGTTTTCAAATAAGTGGTCTTAATTTTTCTTCTTATAGAAAAAGTTTAAATCAGTTTATTATAAATATATCTAAACCATTAATTTTTGCAGCTTTCAGGAAAAGTCCAGCACTTCGTTTACACAGTCTATGCGAAGAGGTCAGCAGAGATCATCTAATCTTAAGTCGTGACATCATCCATTCAAGTCCTTGGCACAGTCCCTCGCCTGTAAGAGCACAGCATGCCTGGATATGCCACTGGTGATCTTTAATAGAAGTTAGTTTCAAAAACTGGGAGATTTCTGCTACAGTCATACATTCTTTAACATCTTGTTTATTAGCAAAAATCAGCAATCCAGCTTTTCTTAGGTCCTCATGCGCTAACATTTTATACAGCTCTTCTTTAGTTACAGAAATCCTTTCTCTGTCTGTACTGTCCACAACAACTATTACAAACTCAGTGTTAGTATAGTAAGTGTTCCAGGAAGAACGAAGAGATTCTTGACCACCAATATCCCACATTAGGAAACGTGTATTATTAATGACTATCTCTTCTACATTACTTCCTATTGTAGGGGATGTATGTACAACTTCATTCATAGAAAATTGGTAAAGGATGGTAGTTTTCCCTGCATTATCCAGCCCAACAATGATAACTTTGTGCTCCTGGTGATTGAACAGTCTCCATATCCTGGTGAAGAGAATTCCCATTCTTGGGCAGCGGACCCCCCTCCAGCTACCCGTGCCGCCTGGCCTCCCCCGGCTCAGGCTGAGGGGGAGGAGAGAGACGAGCCAGAGCCTCCGCCTCGGCTGCTGCTGCTCCCGCACTTGCCGCCCGCCCACTTCCAAGGAACCGGAGGGAAGCCGAAGTCCAGGTCGCCCTGCCGCGCGCGAGGCCCCGCAGCTACCGCCGCGGGACTCGCCTGGCTCGCGGACATCGCCGCCGCGTTGTCTGCGCCTCGCCTCACGGGCCACCGTCCTCTCAGTTTCCTTTTATACAGGAGTAATAATATTTCCTTTGTGGAATTGTTATGAGGATTACAACTAATCAATGTAGAGTGCTGGCATTTTCGTAAGCATTCAATAGATGTGGTGATTATTATTTTTCTGATGGCTGAGCAGGCAGGGCAAATGGTTGCTGGCTCCAAAACAACAGGGCACAGGGCATCTCTGAGGACAGGAACAGATGGAGGGGCAGGCATAACCTCCATGATTTGTCCTGTCATTGGATGGAGGAGAGTGGGCAGTGAGGGCCAGCGACCCAGGACAGGCACACTGAGGAAGGGCCGACCAACAGCCCCAATGTCATAACAACTCTCAATCAGAGGAGATTTGGGAGAAGGCAGAGGCTGCCTTCATTTGGCAAACAATATTGAACACCTACTGTGTGCCAGGCACTGTGCTAGGCGCTGGCAGTCTAATGGAACACGATATGCCCTGAACAGAGGCTCCATCTGTGAATGAGTAGGCAGGCAATCATACTGCAGAGGGCTATAATGGGGAGACACAGGACCTGTGGGGACACTCGGGGGCAGCTCCTAAGACACGATGGGGGTAGTTATGGAAAGGCTTTCGACAGGAAGTGATGCTCAAACTGAGACCTGGCCCAATTTTGCAACTGGGGTGGAGGAGAGGGGGATTCCATTTAGTCTGAACACTCTGGTATGAAAACAGAAAAAGGGTATACTAGAGAGCTCCTCAATGCCCACTTCTGTGGTGGAAGGGGTAGGGGGAGAGGACAAATCCCAGACCTCAGTTTCCCCTGAAAACCACAGCTACTGCAACACCAGGTGGTTATATCCACATACATCACATTCTAAGAGTTAACTTTTAGAACTTTCTACCACAAGTTCACATATGAGCCTCCGTGTAAAAGTCTGTCAGAACCAGATTACTAAACTTTCTTCATCTATAAAATAAAAACGACTGTATGTACCTTGAAAAAAACAGGTTTGCTAGAGGGCAACAATCTTACATCAAATTTTCCCATTTATTTATTCATTTAACACATTCTGTTTGCATTCCTGCTGGGTGCCAGGCACTGTGTTGGATTCTGGGGGAATGTCTTCCAGGCTGTGTCATTACCAATAGAATAGCATCTGCTCTGTTCCCAGAATGCCAGGATGGATGAGATATACTCTCAGTATCTATGGCCCGGACAGCAGCCCTGGTTCAGTGGTATAATTCTTGCTAGCCCCTGAGGGGCAATGAGAGAGGAGTACATCTGGGGTCCGATCAGGAGTTCCATTTTCGAGATATCCAGTTTGAGATGTCCAACAGATATCCACATGGAGATGTTGAGTAGGCAGTCAGATACTTGAGTCTGGAGTTCGGGAAAAGGTCTTGGCTAGAGATAGAAATTTGCTAGTCATAATGTGGAACTGGCCTTTAGAGTCATGAGACTGACTGAGATCAACTCGAAAGCAAGTAAGATAGAGAAGAAAAGACTCATCACTTAGAGGGCAGGAGAAACAAGGATCCAGCAAAGGAGATGAAGAAGGAGCAGCCAGTGAAAGGTAGGAGGAAAACCAGGAGAGAATGAGGTCATGGAAGTCCACATGAAACAAATATTTCAAGAAGGGGATTATCAGCTGTGTCAAGCGCCACTTTGAGAGTGAGTTCTGAGAACTGCCCATTGCGTTTGGCAATATAGTGGATCTGGAGACCACAGCACAAGCTGTTACAGTGGACTGGTGGTGGTGAAAGCCTCAAGGAAGTGAGTTCAAGAGAGAATGGATCTATGGCCAATTAATTTTTGACAAGGGTGCCAAGTTTACTCAATTGGGACAGAATAGCTCTTCAACAAATGGTGCTAGGAAATGTGGATGTCCACATGCAAAAGAATGAAGATGGACCCTTACCTCATCCCATATACAAAAATCAACTCAAAATGGATCAAAGTCCTAAATATAAGAACCAGAACTATAAAACTCCTAGAAGAAAACATAGGGAAGCCTCTTCAGGACCTTGTGTTAGGCAGTGGTTTCTTAGACTTTACACTCAAAGCACGAACAACAAAAGAAAATAATAAATGGGACCTCATCAAAATTTAAAACTTTTGTGCATCAAAGGACTTTATCATGAAAGTACAAAGACAACCTACAGAATGAGAGAAAATATTTGGAAACCACTTATTTGATCAGGGTTTAATGTCAGAATATACAAATAAATCCTACAACTCAACAACAAAAAGACAAACAGCCCAATTTAAAAATGGACAAAAGATCTGAATGGACATTTCTTCAGAGAAGATATATAAATAGCCAAAAAGCACATGAAAAGATACTCAATATCATTAGCCATTAGAGAAGCGCAAATAAAACCCACAGTGAGGTACCATTTTACACCTACTAGAATGGCTACTATTTAAATAATGGAAAATTACATGTGTTGGAGAGAATGTGGAGAAATAGGAACACTAATTCATTGTTAGTGGAAATGCAAAATGGTGCAGCTGTTGTGGAAGACAGTTCGGCAGTTCCTCAGAGAGTTAAGTACAGAATTGACATGTGAACTGGCAATCCCACTTCTAGGTTTATACCCAGGGACTTGAACAGATATTTTCACACAGATATTCATAGCAGCATTATTCACAATTGCCAAAAGATGGAAGCAACCCAAGTGTCTATCAATTGATGAATGGATAAAGAAAATGTGGTGTATACATACAATGGAATACTATTCAGTCATAAAAGGGTACTGATACATGTGACAACATGGATGAACCATGAAGACATCATGTTGAGTGAAATAAGCCAGACACAAAAGGACAAATATTATGTGATCTCACCTATATAAAATAATTAGAATAAGCGCATTCATAGAGTCAGAAACTAGAATATAGGTTACCAGGGGCCAGGGTGAGAGTAGAGATGGGGGAGTGTGCTGGTTTGTGTATATTATGTTCCCCAGAAAAAGCCATATTCTTTAATGCAGTCTTGTGGGGGAAGACGTATTAGTGTTGATTCAGTTGGAATCTTCTGATTGTTTCCAAGGAGATGTGACCCACCCAACTGTGAGTGACACCTTGATTAGGGTGTGACCTCTTGACTGAATGTTTCCATGGACATGTGGCCCCACCCATTCAGTGTGGGTCTTGATTAGTTCACTGGGGTCCTATAAAAAGAGCTCACAAACTGAGGGACCTCAGAGCAACTGAGAGTGACATTTTGAAGAGGAGCTGCTGCTAAGAGAGGACAAAATGCCCCAAGAGCAACTTTTGGAGAACACCATTTTTGAAATGCAACCTGGGAGCAAGCAGATGCCAGCCACGTGCCTTCCCAGCTAACAGAGGTTTTCCAGAAGCCAATGGCCATCCTTCAGTGAAGGTAGCCTATTGTTGATGACTTACCTTGAACACTTTATGGCCTTAAGACTATAACTTTGTAACCAAATAAACCCCCTTTATAAAAGCCAATCCATTTCTGGTGTTTTGCAAAGCGACAGCATTAGCAAACCGGAACAGGGAGTTAATGCTTAAGTTGTACAGTTTCTGTTTGGGGTGATGGAAAAGTTTTGTTAATAAACAGAGGTGATGGTAGCACAACATTGTGAATATAATTTACAGCACTGAGTTAGATATTTGAATGTGACTGAAGGGGAAATTTTAGGTGGTACATATGTTACCAAAATAAAAATGTAAAAAACAAAAAACAAACAAACAAAAAACATAGGACTGTATAACACAAACAGTGAAGTGTAATGTAAACCATGGACTATGGTTAATAACACAACTATAACAATATTCTTTCATCAATTGTTACCAATGTGCTACACTAATGCAAGGTGTTAATAATGGGGGTATATGGGAACTCTGTATTTGCTGCATGATTCTTCTATAAACCTACAACTTCTCTAATAAAAAAAGAGAGAGAGAGAATGGGAGGAGAGAAGTGGAACAACAAGCATAATCTTTCGATGAGTTCTTCTCTAAGGGAGACAGGGAAATAGAGCAGTAGATAGAGGGGAATGTAGGGTCAAGGAATTTTTTTCCTTTTCTTTGATGGGAGATATTTTAAGAACCAACTAATAGACTAAGAGTAGTAAGACTAGTCCTAAAAGAAATCAGATGCAACCAACAAAAAAAAATAGAAAGAAAAATACATTGTTACTCACTGTTGCCTGTGTTTTTTGCCATCATGTGGAGAATAGCCAAGAAATCCTTTTTGAGCTGGTAAGACGCTAGAATTCATCAAAACCATTGTTCATCAACCTACTTACCAAACAAATGACAGTAATGTGACTGTCAGCAGAAGTGTTGGAGAAAAATGTATTCTGAGCAGTTTACACACAACAGTATGAGTTATGGGCCTAAAATCTTTAAACCCTAGTGATGAATTCAGGAGTAAAGTAGCAATGGCTTAAATCTCCCAAAGCTTCTCCAAACCCTAAAGGATGTTTATACCATGCAGGGAGATGCAGTGGAATCGAAAATACGCAGCTAGAGAGGAAAGTAACTTCTGAGAAGAAAGGAATTGTGAGACTAAAGGAGCCTCTCTGTGGTTTGGGAGAAGAGTCAGCCAGAGTGGAGAGAGGAGCACTCAGCAAGGGGAGAGCTGGGAAACAACCAGCCCACCGCTCAGAGACAAAGGAAAAGGCTGCACGCACCTCTGCTCTGCCAATTCCAGGAAAGAAAGACTTCCAGAGACCTGGGAGAGCCTACTGCCAGGGAGACCCTAGGGCCAAGGGGCCGGGGGCTCGGACTGTCCCTGACAGGTGAGGCTGCTCCCTTTACCTGGAACGCAGAGCGCCTGGCTGCTGATGCCTCTGATGTTTCTTCCGTGTCCTTCCCTTGACTTGGAGTCCTCCTCTACCTGCCTCCTGCTCTTTTTCCAAGGCTTCTCACTGCTTTGGGGAACCTTCTTCCCCTGATGCCCACTCTTTCTGCCCCCTCCCCAGGCTTAGACTCCTTGTGTAGGATCTCATGGCACAGTGGGAAGAGCACGGTTTTTGGGGCCAGACAGACCTGGATTTGAATCCTGGTTTCTCTCTGATGAACAGGATGACCTTGTAGTAATTACTTAATCTCTGTGAACCTTAATTTCTCTCTATGTTAAAATGGGGAGAGCAGTACCAGGTTGACCAGGTGGTTGTTACTTTAAGGTGATATGTGTGAAGGAACCAGCACAGAAAAAAAGAGTTACTAGAGCTACTAATACTTTATTATTATATGGTGTGCCGGTTTGGATATACTATGTCCCCCAAAAAGCCATGTTCTTTAATGCAATCTTGTGGGGGCAGATTTATTAGTCTTTTGATTATGGTGGAAACTTTGATTGAGTGTTTCCATGGAGATGTGACTCACCTGACTTTTGATTAGATTATTTCCATGGAGGTGTGGCCCTGCCCATTCAGGATAGGTCTTGATTAGTTCACTGGAGTATTTAAGAGACAAGCTAAGAGCTGACACACACCCAGATGCTTGCTGACACTTAGAGATGGTTGGAAATGTGGACAGGATGCTTGGAGATGCTGAGCTAAGAGAAGCCCAGAGTTTGCCCTGGAAAAGCTCAGAGAGATTCAGACATTTTGGAGAAAGCCATTTTGAAATGCAACCTGGGAGCAAAGTACCAGCAGGCACCAGCCACGTGCCTTCCCAGCTGACAGAGGTGTTCCGGACACCATAGGCCGTTCTTCAGTGAAGGTATCCTCTTGTTGATGCCTTAGTTTGGACACTTTTATGGCCTTAGAACTCTAAATTTGTAACCAAATAAAGCCTTTTATGAAAGCCAATCCATTTCTGGTATTTTGCATAACAGCAACATTAGCAAACCAGAACATATGGTATTGTAATGAATTGTTTCAATCAATCTTTCTCTCTGGGTAGACTGTGAACCCCTCAAGGACAGAGGCCCCGTCTAATATACCTCTGACTGGTGCCTAGCACAGTGCCCAGTAGAGGTAGATGCTCAGAGAATGCTTGTGGAATGGATGAATAGATGAATGAAGCAACTGGAGCAGATGCAGAGCTGGACAATCAGGTCCCCTGTCCTTCCATGACTAGCCTGCAGTAGCCCTTGGAGCTCCTATTCCTGCAGAAGCTGAAGGGCCAGCCCGAGGTCAAGGCCAGCCTGGGAGCTGGGGTCTGCTTCCACCCCTACCCCACCCCCTATTTTGCTGCTTAGACTCACTCCACCTCCCCACCACGTCCTCCCCCAGCCACCAAACTACTTCTTACCATAGCCTGCTGGCAGGCCCAGCGTCAGCAGGGATCTGCAAAGACCGCTCCCCAAAGCAGTCTGTTTCTCCCTCCAGGCTGAGAGATTCACTTCCCAGCCTCAGCACTTTAATTCATGCTGTTATCTGCATGCCCTTTCTTCTCCTAAAATAGGAGACTGCTTTCAAGGTCCACCTCAAGTTTATTCCCTCAGGAACCACTCCTTCCTTTGGGCTCTTTGCTGCATTTTCTCCCAACGGTAGCACTGGGCACCCAGTTGGGATTTAAACCTCCACTCCCTTCTCCAGACAGTAGCACCTTAAGGTCAAGGGCGGCGCCTACTTTGCTTTAATGACCCACCCCCCATATTGGGCATAGCAGGGTCCCTGCTCCCAATTCCTGAGTGAAAGGGGATGCAACCTTGACCTCACCCAGGTGACACAGCCCCCAACCTTGTGGGGGGCCCCACCCATTTCTCCTCCCTGGAGGTTCCTGCCTGACTCTCTTGGGTTCCTCTTCCTCAGCTTTCTCTGCCCTGAGGCAGGCTGCCACCTGCCGGCAGAGAAAAGTCACTGCACTTGCTCCCCTCGCTCCCCCAACAACTCCGCCCAAGGCTCACGGCCCCAGCAGCTACAGCTGACCTAGCTACTGCCACTGCTGAATGTGCTTTATATGCATTCCAGTTAAAGTGATATTCTCACTGTATTTTAATTGTTGCTTCTGCTTCTGTCTCCAGAAGGCTGTAAACTCCTTCAAGATAGGTAGTGGCTGTCTTTTCATCTGCTTGGGACACAGGGTACCAACTCAACTGACTCAAACTTAAAAATCAGTGTTCAGACCTAGTGGGGAAATGTCATCGTGAATCCTGAGGATCAGACAACAGAGAGAGGGAGACAGACAGAGAGATAACTGAGCCAACGTTATCCATGATTCATGAGCTTAAACTGTCTATCCCAACACAAATTCCAGTCAAAGTTTTCAGGAAATTTGGGGAAAATAATCAAGGTGGCATCTTCTTTCAGTAAGCAAATTATATTCCTACCAGCAAAAGAAAGGTGATTTGGCTCTTTTGTTCCTGAACATGTGTTCATCTAACACTACCCTAGCCTTTCCTTTCAAAGCTGGGAAGGAGACAGCAGAGTCTGAGTCTTTTCCTCATGGAAGTTTTAACATTGTGGTACCCAGAGCCTGGTTCCCTGTTCTCTATCTCCTCATTCCCTAGATGATCTCCTACAGTTTTGTGGCCTTAGATATCATGAATGCACTGATGTCTACCAATGTATTTTTCTCCTACCCAGGCCTCCCCACTGAACTCGAATCATGTATCTAACTGCCCGCTGGACATTTCCACTTATCTAGTAGGTATTTCCAAGCTAACATGGTCAAAAACTAGCTTCTATCTCCTTGCTCCTTCCTATTCCTTCCCCAGGCTTCTCACACATCCACCCGTCATCAAATCTTGAGAGCTGTACCTCCAGAATATATTTTGATTCCACACATTTCCCCCCATCTCCACTGCTACTACCCTGGTCCAAGTCACCATAATCTCTTGGCTAGATTATTGAAATAGCCTAACACATAACTATCTATCCTTCCCTCCATCTATCCATCCCTCCATCTGATGTTTTAAAAATAAACTTTACTTTTAGGAGAGTTTTAGGTTTACCAAAAAATTTGACAGAAAGTATAGAGTTCCCATACACCCATAAACACACATATTTCCCCCTATTATTAACATCTTGCACTAGAGTGGTACATTTGTTACAATTATATTGATACATTATTAGTAGCTCAAGTCCATAGTTTACAATAGGGTTCACTTTGTATATACAGTTCTATGAGTTTTGACAAATGCATAATGTCACGTACTCACCATTGTGGTATCAGACAGAATAATTTCACTTCCCTAAAAATGCACTGGGCTACACTTATTCATCCTTTCCCTCCACTCCTGACCCCCCAACTCATGGCTACCTCTGCTCTTTTTACTGTCTCTACAGTTGTACCTTTTCCACAATGTCATATAGTTGGAATCAGACTAACTTTTTGGACTAACTTCTTTCACTCAGCAGTATTTAGTTAAGGTTCCTCCATGTTTTTTCATGGCTTCACAGCTCATTCCTTTTTGTCGCTGAATAATATTCCACTGTATGGATGTGACACAGATCGTTTATTCATTCACCTCTGGAAAGGAATCTTGGCTTTTTCTATTTTTGGCAATCATGAGTAAACTTATAAACATTCGTGTGCAGGTTTTTGTGTGGACATAAATATTCAACTACTTTGGGTAAACACCTAGGAATGTGCTTGCTGGATCATACGGTAAGCCTATGTTTGGCTTTGTAAGAAACTACCAAATTGTCTTCCAAAGTGGTGTGCCATTTTGCATTCCCACGAGCAATGATTTAGAGTTCCTGGTGCTTCTACCGTTTTTTTGGATAAATTTCAGAGTGAGTTGCAGACATCAGTATACTCACCCACAAACACTTCTCTATGTATATAATTAACTAGAGCTCAGTATTTCTTTACAGACTGTTTTTGTTTTGTTTTGTTTTGTTTTTGAAAAATTTACATCCAGGGAGCTGCACAAATCTTGGTGTACCCTTTGATGAGTTTTGACAAATGTGTAGCCCAAAGCCCTATATCAAGATAATGAACCATCACCCCAGAAACTTCCTTAGGTCAACCCTCGTTCCCAGCCCACCCCAGCAGCAAGCATTGTTTTTGTTTTTTTTTCCATCATAGATTAATATTGCCTGTTCTAGGGCTTCAAAAAAAATGGAATATGTGTGCTCTTTTGTGTAAGACTTCTTTTACCCAGCATAATGTTTCTGAGATTCATTCAAGTTGTTGTGTGTTTCAGTAGTTTCCCTCTTTATCCCAGGCAGTACAAATTATTTTGAAGTTCATAATCCTAGCAGGCTCTAACAGCTTCTCTCAATCTAATAAGATGTTCTAGGATCATCTTGTATTTTTCCTTCCTAAGACCTAGAGACAGACATTTCTTTGAGGATCCCTGGTTCCTTTCATTGAAAAATGGTATTTAGAGACCACAATCTGGGTGCTAGGGGTATTTGTTGCTACTGAGTTGATCACAGTTTCTAGACCTTTCAATGAGCATGACTTCTTAAATTTGAGTGTGAATGGAGAGATCACCAGCTAAGGAAGAGAGGATCTAGTTCAGATTTTACTCAAAAATCACATTTTGATGAGAATAATGGGACTGAAACAAACTTCCATACATAACTTACCTTTTTCCTTGCATCCAAACAGTTATGTCCAAACTAACCCACAAATATGGGGCCTCTCTTCTTTTAAAATTAACTACTTCTTCTCTTCCTCCATGGGTAATGGTCTAGATAATCAGATTTTTTCCCCCTGAACACCAAACCCCAATTCCTCAAGCTTCACTGTCAGCCTTATCCTTGATCTGTCCTTTTTAATGGTACAGAATAAACAGGTCTTTCTGAAACATTCTTCAAAGAACTGAAGAATGGCCAACATGAAGTTCTCTTCTCAATCACTGTTTTCTCACGTCCTCACCTCTGTACTCAAGCCTAACTCTCCTTTAATCTTCTCCACATTCCACAGGAAAATAAGGCCTAACTTGGTCTGTGGAAAGAGGATCCAGTCTCAAGAGTAATATGCCAATAAACCTGTTAGAGAAGGCGGTGACTTAATGTGGCTCAAAAGGCTAAGCCAACCTCAGTTGTCACCTTCTCAAATACTGAAAACTTATGGGGGGACTCGAATCCTCATTAAAATTAAACTGACTTCCCAACTTAGAAATTTTAGGATGCTAAAACACGAGCTTACTTCTTCAAGCTCAAGACTATACCTTCTCTGCAATATCACTCAGATTCAACCATTCTCTCTTTTCATTTCTAAATTCTTTATCCAGATCATGGTGATTTTACATCTGATTACTCTATTACTACTTTTTGCAGGTCCTTGAACATCCATTCCCCCTCCATCCCACATTGTTTTGCCCATAATGTTTTACTATCTTATGTGTGCCTCCATAGCGCCAAATAAAATCAGAATTTCTGATAGGTGCTATGAGAGCAATTCCCCAGGGAAAGCTGCCCTGTCTGTTCTCAGCTCCTCCTACATTCTACCTCACCCCTCTCTATTCTGGAGGAAAAAAAATTGACATCATTCCTTTCTTCTCCTCACTTCTGATGACATATTTTCCTACCTCTAGGTCTTTCTGACTGGCACAGAACTACTTGACTCCATTGTCCATGCCACCCAGCCTCTCCCAATCTTCAAATATCATCAGAAGGTTGCTTCTTCTGGCAAGATTCCAAGATTGTCTCAGTTGTATCCTACAAACCTCCAATGTTAGCTCTTGGTCCTCATTACCCCTCGGAGCACCACTAAATTTTACAATGAATCATCTCTCTTACTCTCTTACCTGTTTTGTTAGACAATAAATCCCCCCCAAATTGTCTCTTCTTTAATATGTATCCCTAAGTGCCTTGTACAATGCTTTGCATTCAATGAGCACTTATTATGAACTTGTGAACAAGCTAAACCATATGCAGAACATATGCCCAAATTCCACCAAGGGTTTACTGGGAAAAGAGAGGGAAAAGCATACACAATAACTTTTTCCACAATTCATTTACTGAACTGGGGCAGATGATTTAACAACAGATTACAAGGTACAGCTGGGAGAGAGGAGTTCTTGCTTTCCTTCAGAGGAGCCAGTTGTGCCATGGATGCTTGTAAATTTTCCAAAATGGCCATCTGTTGCTTGGCAAGCTGGGTCTGAAGCTGGAGATTGGCATACATACATTCTAGGAGCCCTAAGCATTCCTTGGGCTTGCAGTCAACTCCTGAAGGAAGAGCAATGGACGTGCAAAGAGTATAAAGGAGAGAGAATTTGTAATTGTACTGAGGTTGCAAGTGTGTACTAAGATGATCCTTCTAATCCCTTTGCACAACCCAAACCCAGATATACCTTTGCTCAGCTGTCATCTTCTCAGCGAGGCCCACCTAGCCACCCTATTTAAATTTGAAACCAATCACTGGAACTCACTACCCATCTCCCTTACTTTATTTTCCCCATAGTAGTTATTATCATATGGCATATTTTATACTACTTATTTATTTTTTGTCTAAGTCTCCCTTCTAGGATGTCAGCCCCAGAAAGGCAAGGATTTTTTGTCTGATTTGTACACTGCTGTATCGCAAGCACCTAGAAGAGTGTGTGGTGCATATAAGTGTTCAATAAATATTTCATAAGTGAATGAAATGGTCTGGGAGTGAGGCCTAACTTCTCTCTTAAGAACTCAGAGGATACCTGAGCCTTTATCTCTTACCTGACATAGTGTCTCACAGCAGTGACCTGAAGTTCTTCCTGTTATCTAACCTCAACTACTCTTGCTGCATCATTGGCCAATTTTTTTCCTGTTTTATATATATACATATTCTTTTATTTTGATGGGGCTAACATTTATTGTCTGCTTCATTCTTTTTTTTTAAAGCAGTTTTATTCGCACACCATACAATTTATCCACCATGTACAATCAATGGCTCTCAGTATAATCACAGAGTCGTGCTTTCATCACCACAATCAATTTTAGAACATTTTCATTACTCCGAAAAAAAAAAAAAAAAAAAAACCTCCATAGCCCTTATCCCCACCTATTATTGACACTTAGCATTGGTCTGGTACTTTGTTACATTTGATGGAAGAATATTATAATATTACTATCAAATATACTCCATGGTTTGCATTTGTTGTATTTTTTCCCATATACCACCCTATTATTAACACCTCATTACAATGACATACATTTGCTCTAGTTCATGGAAGAGCATTCTTATATTTGTACTATTAACCACCTTCATTGTCTACAACTGGGTTCACTATGTAAACAGTATCGAAACACTACTGATTTTTGTGTGTTGATCTTGTATCCCACTACTTTCCTGAACTCGCTTATTAACTCTAGCAGCTTTGTTGTAGATTTTTGTAGACTTTCTAAATATAGGATCATGTCACCTATAAATATTAAGTTTTACTTCTTCCTTTCTGATTTGGATACTGTGCCAGTTTGAATTTACTATGTCCCCCAGAAAAAGCCATATTCTTTGATGCAATCTTGTGGAGCAGATGTTTTAGTGCTGATTAGATTGGAATCCTTTGAGTGTTTCTATGGAGACATGACCCACCCAACTGTAGGTGATAACCCTGATGAGATAATTTCCATGGAGGCGTGGCCCCACCCATTCAGCATGGGCCTTGATTAGTTTACTGGAGCACTACATAAGCTTAGACAGAAGGAGAGAGCTTGCTATAGCCAAGAGGGACACTTTGAAGAATTCACAGAAGCTGAGAGAGTAGCTACAGATGAGAAATAGTTTGAAGACGGCTGTTGAAAGCAGACTCTTGCTCCGGAGAAGTTAAGAGAGAACAAACACCCCAAGAGCAACTAAGAGTGACATTTTTGAGGAACTGCAGCCTAGAGAGGAACGTCCTGGGAAAAAGCCATTTTGAACCCAGAACTTTGGAGCAGATGCCAGCCATGTGCCTTCCCAGCTAACAGAAGTTTTCTGGACACCACTGGCCAACCTCCAGTGAAGGTACCTGATTGCTGAAGTGTTACCTTGGACACTTTATGGCCTTAACTGTGTAACCAAATAAAGCCCCTTTTATAAAAGCCCATCCATCTCTGATGTTTTGCATTCCAGCAGCATTAGCAAACTAGAACAGATGCTTTTTATCATTTTCTTGTCTAATTGCTCCAGCTAGAACTTTGAGCACAATGCTGAATAACAGTGGTGACAGTGGGCATCCTTGTCCTGTTCCTGACCTTAGAGGAAAAGCTTTCAATCTTTCATCATTCAGTAGGAGACTAGCTGAGGAGTTTTCATATATGCCCTTTATCACGCTGAGGAAGTTTCCTTCGATTCCTATCTTTCGAAGTGTTTTCAACAAGAAGCAATGATGGATTTTGTCCAAAGCCTTCTCTGAGTCAATCAATATGATCATGTGTTTTTCCCCCTTCAATTTGTTAATATGGTATATTATGTTAATTGATTTTCTTGTGTTGAACCACCCTTGCACACCTGGAATAAAACCTACTTCATCATGGTGTATAATTCTTTCAACGTGCTGTTAGATTCAACTTGCTGGTATTTTGTTGAGGATTTTTGCATCATATTCATTAAAGCAATTGGTCTGTAATTTTTTTTTCTTGTAGCATCTTTATCTGGCTTTGGTATTAGGGTGGGGTTGCCTATATAGAATGAATTTAGGTAGTATTCCCTCCTCTTCAATTTTTTTGAAGAGTTTGAGCAGGGTCGGTATTAATAATTCTTCTTGGAATAATTGCGAGAATTCACCTGTGAAGCCATCTGGTCCTGGGCTTTTCTTCATTGGGAGGTGTTTTTTTTGTTTTTTTGTTTTTTGTTTTTTTTTTATTAAATTCAGTTTTATTGAAATACATTCACACACCATACAATTATCCATGGTATACAATCCACTGTCCACAGTATGATAACATAGTTATGCGTTCATCACCACAATCTATCTCTGAACATTTCCCTTACATCAGAAAGAACCAGAACAAGAATAAAAAATAAAAGTGAAAAAAGAACACCCAAATCATCCCCCCATCCCACCCCATTTGTCCTTTAGTTTTTATCCCCATTCCTCCACTCATCCATACACTAGATAAAGGGGGTGTGATCCACAAGGTCTTCACAATCACACTGTCACCCCTTGTAATCTACATTATTATATAATTGTCTTCAGGAGTCCAGACTGCTGGGTTGGAGTTTGGTAGTTTCAGGTATTTACTTCTAGCTATTCCAATACATTAAAGCCTAAGAGCTGTTATCTATACAGTGCATAAGAATGTCCACCAGAGTGACCTCTCGACTCCATTTGGAATCTCTCAGCCACTGAAACTATTTCATCTCATTTTGCATCCCCCTTTTGGTCAAGAAGATACTCTCAGTCCCACGATGCCGGGTCCACATTCATCCCCGGGAGTCATACTCTGTGTTGCCAGGGAGATTTACACCCCTGGGAGTCGGGTCCCACGTAGGGGGGAGGGCAGTGAGTTCACCTGTCGAGATGGCTAAGTTAGGGAGAGAGAGGGCCACATCTGAGCAACAAAGAGGTACTCAGGGGGAGACTCTTAGGCACCATTACATACAACTTTAGACTCTCCTTTGCGGTAATGAGCTTCATAAGGGCAAGTCCCATGCTCGAGGGCTCAGCACATCAAACCACCAGTCCCAATGTTTGTGACAACATCAACACCAGTCCAGGTGAGGATGTCCAACACATCCGCACCTTCCCCCAGATCCTCGGGGCTGGGGAGGGGGAGGCTGTAAATATATTTTTTATTATCTGCCCAAATTACTCTAGGATGTGTCACTATTTCACTCCAGCCTATACTAACCTACCATATCTCACTTCCTATTCAAAGTTCCATGCAACTGTGGTGTTTGAACAAATCGACAGTAGAGTTGTACCATTTAGAAAATTTAGATCCTGTACCAAATAGATATCTATTCCCTTGATCTCACATGAAAGTTGAAGTTTTAAAACACAATCAGTTTCAACCTTTACCCTTTGGCCTGGCTTGCCCTGGTCTTAACCAGACCTGCTTCATTCATATCTCTAATTGAAGTCTGGGCTCTTTTTCAGCTTTTTTTTTTTTTTTTTTTTTGACAGTGGCTGTATGCACTAATACTGACATTGATATCTGTCGAGCTCTAGCTCTGAGTTTCAGGTGTCTCAGAGATATGCATTGTTCCAGAGACCAATCAGGTTATACGCTAGGGGATCAGCATCTCAAAGTTTAGAGACAGGCCTTACAATTCAGGGATAGAGTTAACTGCTGTAAGAGCTTACAATCTAGGGACTATTACAATTATTGTGTCCACGTTAGGCTATGTTCTAAGATTCAATTCTGAATTTACACATTGTAGTTAGTCCATATTGGTGAGGCATCATCCCTCTCACCATGTTTTCTCCAACACTTTTACTCCTCTCTATATATTTTCCTACAATTTTACAGTTATATTCACATACCATACATTTATCCACAGTGTACAATCATTTGTTCACGGTATCATCATAAAGTTGTACATTTATCACCACAATCAGCACTTGAACATACTGATTACTACAAGAATTTTTTTTTTTTTTTAGCAATAAGAAAAAATGATAAAAAGAAAAATAACATGTCATACAATACAATATACTACTAAGGACAGCAAATAACACCACTACCAAGAATCCCATATTACTCCCCTATATTCCCCTCTCATATACATTTAGCATTGACATATTGCCTTTGTTACATTTAATGGAGGTATATTACAATGCTACTGTTGACCATAGACTCCAGTTTGCTTTGATTATGTTTTTTCCGTTGGGAGGTTTTTGATGACTGATTCAATCTCTTTACTTGTGACTGGTTTGTTAATGTCTTCTACTTCTTCTAGAGTCAATGTAGGTTGTTTATTTCTAGGAAACTGCCCATTTCATCTAAGTTGTCTAATTTGTCAGCAGACAACTGTCATAGTATCCTAGTATGATCTTTTTCATTTCTGTGGGGTCAGTAGTAATGCCGCCCCCCACTTCTGATTTTATTTATTTGCATTTTCTCTCTTTTTGTCTTTGTCAGTCTAGCTAAGGGTTTGTCAATTTTATTGATCTTCTCAAAGAACCAACTTTTGGTTTTGTTGATTCTATTATTTTTTTTTCCTCAATTTTATTTATTTCTGCTCAAATTGCTATTTCCTTTTGCTTGCTTTGGTGTTTGCTATTCTTTTTCTAGCTCCTCTAAGCATGCAGTTAGGTCTTTGATTTTAGCTCTTTCTTCCTTCTTAACGTAGGCATTTAGGATTATAAATGATCCCTGTAGCGCTGCCTTCACTGTGTCCCGTAAGTTTGGATATGTTGTGTTCTCATTTTCAATCATCTTGAGATGTTTACTGATTTCTCTTGTAATTTCTACTTTGACTCACTGATTGTTTAAGAGTGTGTTGTTTAACCTCTCTATATTTGTGAATTTTCCAGTTCTCTGCCTGTTATTGAATTCTGACTTCATTCCATTATGATCAGAGAATGTGCTTTGTATAATTTCAGTCTTTTAAAATTTATTGAGACCTGCTTTGTGACCCAACATGTGGTCTATCCTGGAGAATGATCCATGAACACCTGAGAAGAATGCATATCCTGTAGTTTCGGGCTGCAATGTTCTGTATATGTCTTTTAGGTCTAGTTCATTTATCATATTATTCAAGTTCTCTGTTTCCTTACTGATCCTCTGTCTAGATGTTCTATCTATTGAGAGAGTGGCATATTAAAGTCTCCAACTTATTACCGTAGAGACACATATTATTCCCTTCAGTGTTTGCCTCATGTATTTTGGGGCACCCTGGTTAAGTCCATAAATATTTATGATTGTTATTTCTTCCTGGTGGATTGCCTCTTTTATTAATAAATAATGTCCTTCTTTGTCTCATAACATTTTTGCATTTAAAGTCTATTTTGTCTGATATTAAGTATAGCTACCTCAGCTATTTGGGGTTACTGTTTGCATAGAACATCTTTTTCCAGCCTTTCATTTCCCACCTCTTTGTATCCTTGGGTCTAAGGTGAGTCTCATGTAGACAGCATATAGATGGATCATATTTTTTACCCATTCTGCCAATCTGTGCCTTTCGATTAGGGAGTTTAAGCCATTATCATTCTGTGTTATTACTGTAAAGGCAGTACTTATTTCAACCATTTTATACTTTGGCTTTTGTAAATCATATCCTTTTTTTGTCTCTCTTTTTATCCTTTTAGTTATGCTTACTGATAATTTTCATTTCTACACTCTCCTCCAAGGTTCTCTCACCTGTTTTTTTCTTTTCAGCTCACAGAACTCCTTATATTCTTGTAGGACAGGTCTCTTGTTGAAGAATTCTCTCAGGTTCTGTTTATCTGTGAATATTTTAAACTCTCCCTCTGTTTTGAAGGACGGTTTTGCCGGATAAAGAATTCTTGGCTGGCAGCTTTTCTTTTTCAGTATCTTAAATATATCATACCACTGCCTTCTCACTTCCATGATTTCTGATGAGAAATTGGCAGTCTTATTGAGTATCTCTGTATGTGATGGATCACTTTTGCTGCTTTCAGAATTCTCTATTTTTGGCAGTTGACAGTATGATTAGTATGTGTCTTGGAATGGTCTATTCAAAATTATTGTTTGAAGTATGTTGTGCTTCTTGGATATGTATATTTTTATCTTTTATAAAAGTTGGGAAATTTTCGGCCATTATTTTCTCAAATATTCTTTCTGCCCCCTTTCCCCTCTCTTCTCCTTCCGGGACACCTGTGATTTGTATGTTTGTGTACTTCCTGCTGTCATTCAATTCCCTGAGACCCCACTCAATTTTTTCCATCATTTTCTCTATCTGTTCTTTTATTTGTTTGATTTCAGATGCCTGTTTTCTAGCTTGCTGATCCTTTCTTCTGCCTGTTCAAATTTGCTGTTGTATGCCTACAGTTTATTTTTAATCTCATCTATTGTGCCTTTCATTCCCATAAGTTGTTATTTTTCTTTGCATGCTTTCAAATTCTTCTTTATGTTCACCCAGTGTCTTAATATCCCTTATCTCTTTAGCTATATTTTCCTTCATCTCGTTGAATTGATTTAGGAGATTTGTTTGCATATTTTTGATCAGTTGTTTCAAATTCTGTATCTCCTCCAACTTTTTAATTTGTTCCCTTGACTGGGCCATGTCTTCCTGTTTCTTTGTAGCGCTTGTAATTTCTTGCTGCTATCTGGGCATCTGATTATCTTGATGAGATTATTCTGAAGGTCAGTTTCTCTCTCTTGTCTAGGATTTTGTTATTGGTTGGGTTTGTGTTCAGGTTTTTCTTTGACCCTTGGTTTGTCGGTATTTCCCAGTCAGAACAGGGCCAGGGACCCACGCTAGAGGCAGACCCTGTGGAGAAGGTCAGGAAAGACACCAAAAAGTCCCCCCCCCCCCAGCTCCCCAGGGCAGTGCTTTCCTGGCCTGCTCAGCAGATGGTACTCTGGCAACCTATTTTCCCCAGCCCAACTGAGACAGTGTCCTTTTAGCCCTCTGGCAGCTTGCCTCTGATGCCAAAACAATGGCATGGTGGCGTCTGTCTGGGACAGGCTAAAGCAGCAGAACCTAGCAGTCTAAATACACTGTCCAACAGCTGGATCAGTACTGGGCCATATCCTCTTCTGTTCTGGCAGAAGAGGACTTCCGTGGCCCTCCCACTCTGTAGCAGCCAGTCAGGCAGGGACCAGGACAACCCGAACCTGCTTGCCACAAGGATGGGGAATGGGCGCCAGGAGCCTCTGCCGTGCTAGTTACTCAGATTTCCAGCACCACTTCTCAGTCTCTTCGTCCAGCTCTTTCCTGGATCTGTGCAGTACTCCCCTGGTCTTCAAAGCCCCAGAACAGTTTATTTTGGACAGTTTCTATCAGTCCACTAGTTGTTTCTGGAAGAGGAGTGGGCCCTGCAACCCCTATTCTGCCATCTTCCCAGCTGTCCGTCTGCTTTTCTAATGTTATATTATCTATTGTTTGTTTATTCATTGGTCCTGACTCCTTTGTTAGACCCTGAGGTCCTCAAAAACATGGATCTTGACGGTGTAGAGTCCTGTTAAGCTCCTTACAGGTATGCCAAATACCCACTGACTTCCCCAGGGCAGGATGAATACCTGAAATTCAAAGAAACTGAGACTGACCTAACAGTCACTAGTTCCTTCCCAAGCCTCCTGTTTACTAACTTTACTAGTAAGAAACAACATTTTCATTTCATTCCTGCTTAGTCTAGCAAAAGTAGTAATAACAAAGGAAACAACACAAAATGGTAGAACCAGGAAGAATGAAATCAATTAAATGAATAATCAACAAGGTGCCAATGAAACATCTAGAAGTGCCTCAACATAGAGTTGGTGGCCAGATCAAAAGGAGAAAGCCTGGGCCACCTCCCTCTGTGTAATCCCTCCCCACTGCTGAGTTCATTTGGGAAACCCTCCCCATATCCTTACCTGAGAACAGCTCTGTTGTCTGGATGTTCAGGAAAGCAGTTGGGGAATTTGTTTGAAGATTAATATAGCTGGGGGAGGGTTTGGCTCGACAAAGTGGTACAGCACCACCTTCCTCTTTGGCTAGAACAAATTCAGAGGCAACTAAGTCAGAGCTCATTCCAAGAATAGATGGCCTTTCCAATTAGATTCTGAACCTGAAAAACAGGTGCTGAGGTCCTACCCTGAGTATCTTCAAGGAAAGATATCTAAGACAAACAACAAAGGAAATAGAGTGGGACCAAGGGAAACCAAGCCGGAGTGGGGTAAGCTAAAATCTAATTTGCTCACATCTTACAAGTGCTTACTGATATGTGATACATGCCTACCACTGTGCTAGATGTTAGGGAAAAACAAAAGAGGAAGACACGGTTTCTCAGGCAGATAATATCTAGTAGGGAGACAAATCAGAAGCAGATAAAACAGTGATAAAACAACACAAGGACATAAACAAATCTGACAGTCTGGAGCAAAACTAAGGTCTTTTATCTTTTAGTTATACTAATTGTGATTAAATGTAAAGTGAATGTTTCAAAAAAAACGGGATACATCAATATGAGTGCACTAGTCAGAAAAGGCTCCACACAGGTGGAAGACATTTACTGACCTTGAAAACTTGGGAAGTTTTTGATGAGCAGAAAACACTTTCCAAATGTGGAGAAGGAGGACAGCATGAGCAAAGGCAAGGAAGTAAGAATATGGCTGGGATGGTCAGGAACCCTGGGAAACTGGCTAGAATTAGGAGTGAAGAGGAGTAAAAAAACGAGATGGACTCTGGAATACCCTTTACAATAGTAAATATGAGACGTTTAGGCTTTCTCCTGAATACAGTGGAAAGCCATTGACCCTTCTGGGGTTAGGAAGTATGATGTAAGTGGTATTTTGATTAATCTATAGGTATTCAACAGAATATGTTGGACATGGAAGAAGTTCTAAATGGGAAAAGAGGACCTTAGCAAAAACAGTTAAGTTAGAAGGAAAAACTGATTTGTACCCCATTCATTCATATACGTAAGAGGTATCTAAGTGCCTACTATGTGTAAGCCGCTGAGATTACCATAGTGAGCTGAACAGATGTGGTCCCTCCTCTCATGGAATGGACAGTCTTAAAGTATAGACAGTCATTGAGCGAGCATGTTATTACACCTGGATAAATGCAACAAGAGCACCTAATCTAGTTCATGGAGCTGTGAAATACAATCTGAGGAATTGATATCTCAGCTGGCATCTGAAGGATGAAGCTAAAGCAGGTACCTCTTCATGAAAAACAAGCCTGGGGACAGAGGCATGACAAGTAGTCTGTATGGAGGAAGATGTCTTATTCTTGTCCTTTATCCAAGGTCTAACAGAAGGAATTGCCTGGTAAGGAAGAAGTGCTCAGCCATAGATGCCAGCATGAGGTGCTTTCAGTCTGGAAAGTCACTGAGCCCTAAGAAAACTAAATCAGTTACTCTTGGTGAGGGAATTATTATTATTTTTTTTTTTTGTACAGGGTTTGAGGATTTTCTAAGGCCTACAATATCCATCTTCTCTTCCTGCTTGCTCCAAAGTCATCAGTCATTTGATGATTCATATAGAGCAGTATGGAGATAGAAGCTGAAATTCATTTCTCAATTCACCACATGAAAATTTGTTAATTTCCGTGCAAATGCACTTCGAAATTATTTGAGCCCATCCTGTGTGTATGAGGATGTGCTATCTACTGGACTGTAAAGTTTGAAGAATCTTTTACTCACAATCTGTACTAAAGGAACGATATTTCTCATCAGATAATGTATAATAGAGGACTAGGTTGGGGAGCAGTAAAAGAAGGAAGGATGGAGAAAATAATAAAAAGTGCTTAATATACCTTATCTTAAACATTTCCCTCAACAACCCTAAGAGATAAATAGCATTAATCCCCATTTTATTTGAGGAAACTTGTTAGGAAACTTTTTCAAGATTCCACAATTACTACATAGCAGTGCTGGAATTAAAAGTTGGGCCCATAAATGCCAAAGTTGTGCTCTTTACCACTGCACTATATATGCTGTGAAAAGAGCTAGCTAAATCTATATTTGAACCATGGAAGAGTGGCCCTCTCAGGTAAAGGAAGCTACTCCACTACAGTTAAGTGGGCAGGTTCTGGAGTCCTACTGCTTAAGGCATTTTCCTGACCACAGTGGGACTGTCTCACTCAACTCATTATCTGTTTACTCTAGTCAGCATCATGTCTTCAGGGATCCCTAGACACAAAGTCTTGTTACAATTATCATAGGAGAAGTTTATCTAATAAATTAGTTCACACATATTATTGAACAAGTACTATATAAAGAGATACAGTTCTAGACACTAGGAATACAGCAATGTTCCTATTTAGTAGGAAATGCAGAATAAACACAAACACCTTCCAATTAACCAAGTAACAGGGAAAAGCATATATACAACTAGAATCATTTTTCCAAATGCTGAGGAATTTAAGGGAGGGGAAGCTTTTAAGGGAGGGGAAGCAGGGTCTCTGACACACACCTTTTCTGTTAGTAGGATGACTAGTGGGCTGCTCCATCTGAACACCAACAGGTGTGGTACCTCGGAAAGAATCATAGCATCACATGATCAACAAACCATGCTATTATTTCTACTATTGACAACTTTATAAATAATCTTCAGCAAGTTTCAAACTGTTCAATTAGGGTGAAAGGGTGTGCTCTATTTCAAGGCGAAATATGTTACTTATTAATAATGTATTATTGCTGCCTTTCTTTTGGACAAAATAGTAATTTAACCAAACACAAACCTTAAATTTCCTAAGAATGGGTCACAAAATCCCAATAGAAAGCAGCCCCAATTACTCCCTAGTTTAACAGGGTGTTCTCTTCATGTTTAATTTCTGCAGTATCAGTCCTTTTCCTGTCCTGTATGTTAATTTTAAAAATCCGGCTCCCCATCATCATACTTAACAGATTAGCAATTGAGTACATGGTGGGTGGGTGGGTGGGTGGGAAGTGGGGGGAGTGTAGTAGGGAGGCTGCCATGGGGAAAGAAAACCGCAAAGTACTAGATGGAATATTTGAGGAGAAGTTTTACATAGACAAACTCAAGAAAAATGTAAGCCATCACCCTCCGGTACTGCTCACAGCCTCAGGAGAAATCACAAGCTTAAGAAGGGAAAGGTTCACACATAGCAACGAGCACAAAGCGATGAACCACAACTCCCAGCGTGCCCGGAAGAAAGGATCATTCCCGCCCAGCCCGCGAGGACTACAATTCCCATCTCGCCCCACATCAAACCGGCCGAGTCTTTCCTAAACGGCCAGTTGAAATTCCGACCCTCTGTTCCTTGCCGTTGCTAAAGCCGGAACAAAACAGTGGAAACTGTCACGCTTTCCTTGACTTCCACGGTCCGAAAGGAACCCAGGAGCAAGGCAGTTTAAAGCTCTCACCTGCGGCGTTAATCGAAAACCTCAACCCCACCGCCCGCCCCCACTGTAGTTGATGCGCATGCGCAGTGGGGTGTCTCCCAACTGCCCGAGCTTTGGCACTTGCGCTGAAGCTCGCGCTGCACGCGGTCAGGAGCGGCCACCCTATTGCGCAAGCGCCTGTGCCCTCCCGTTTCCATCATCGCGCTCTCTCTATCTAGCTTGCCCAGCCGTTCTTGCGTAGGGGGCGGGGATAAGAATATCAATTGGCTCGTTTTCTTGTCGGTTAATGAGCTACGTGCAGTGATTGGTGGCGGCCGGGAGGGTAGCGTGTTTAGGTGTCATCCTTGAGGAGGCAGCGTTTTCTGGGCTTTTGCTTGTTTCTCTCTCTCCAGAAGGTTCTGCGGGTTCCCCATCTGTGGGTACCCGACTTTGTATCACGCCGCCATGATGGGCCATCGTCCCGTGCTCGTGCTCAGTGAGTTCTGGGGAAGCCGGGGAAGGGTCCCCTTTTCGCTCCCTTATCTTTGCACTTTTCAGTGTTGCCCGCCGGTCCCGCCCTGGCTCGGCCACTGAGCTTCCCAGTCATCGTGCTCATGTAGGAAGTCCGATTTCTTCTCTTTTCCTTAACTCATTTCCCCCTCTTCACAAACGCGAACTGACGTTTTCCCTCGCCGAGCCTCTTATTTTTATTTGTATTCACATCAGGAGGCTCCTTGCTACTCCATCCCGTTCCTCACTCCCGGCCCCTGCAGCAGGATTTTCAGTGTGGTGTAGCTGAAGGAATAATGATTTTTTGGTTAAGCCTGGCTTAATATCCTTGGCCCATCCCTTAGTAGCGGTGTGTCCTCGGGCAAATTGTTTGTGTTGCCATCTGTATAATGGGGTTAGTAGTGTTTATTGTAGACTTATGAAGAAGTGCTCATAAAAGGGTCTGGCACATAGTGAGTGGTATTCTTGGACACTTTGAATTGATCCTTTTGAATTTTCATTCAGTGATTCCTGTTCCCTGAAGTAACCCTTCTTCCTTTATTGGTTTTTCCTCAGATGTAATCATTTTCTCTGAGGCAACTGCGTTGTCATCTTTACCACTAACCAACTGAGTTTTCCAAGTTTCTCTATTAGACTTGTTCTCTTTACCCTTTAGAAGTATCCTTAATCTCTTTCTGATTTATGAGCTGCACCTCCTTTGTCTTCCCCTAGTGTGTTTTCATTCTGTGTGTAACTTCTGTACTCCATCTAAGATACTTGTCTAGCCGTTTCCATCTTCAGTGTACAGAATGTTGTTCAGATTTTTTTTTTTTTAATCCATTTTCTCTCTACCTAGGAAATAACTTTTTAGGAAAATTTTTTCAAAATTTTACTTAGTCCTGGAAAAGTCATTTTCTTTTTGATAGGTTATAGGTCCATGCAGGTTTTTAGTTACTACTGCCTGAGATAGGAATGTAAACCTTGAAGATTTGCAGGTGTTTAGATTTGATGGGACTGGATTGAAAGATTTATAGATTTAAATTGTAGGAGAATATGTAATTTGGAGAGGGGGGGGAATAGCATCATGATGCTTATAGCCACTGCTTTGTTTTATCTCCATTGAGAGGGTCCTGGGGTGAAGGGTGCATCTGTGAAGTCCTTTTACAGTCTGTAGAAATCCTTGCTTTAAATACATGAATGTTTGGTTAGAGGGAAAGTAATGACCGGGATTCCATAGTTGAAGTGTTATGGGGTTATTAGTATATCAGTAATCAAAGTAAATAAAGAGGTAAATAGCCGTAAGTGTGTAGGTTTATTTTTTAACAGCTTTTAAAGATACAATTGATATACAAGAAGCTGTGCATAGTTTGATAAGTTTTGACCTATGTGTGTATCTGTGAAACCTATATATTTTTATTTTCAAAGGTTGGGTAATAAACAGCATCTGTACAATGGGGCAATCATGAGCTGTTGCCTTTTGTTTTTATCTCTCAGGCCAGAACACAAAGCGTGAATCTGGAAGAAAAGTTCAGTCTGGAAACATCAATGCCGCCAAGGTACCATATCTTTTTAAACTGTGTTCTGGTTTGCTAATGCTGCTGGAATGCAAAATACCAGAGATGGATTGGCTTCTATAAATGGGGTTTATTTGGTTACAAAGGTACAGTCTTAAGGCCATAAAGCGTCCAAGGTAAAGCATCAACACAGGGTGTACCTTCACTGAAGGATGGCCAGTGGTGTCCGAGAAACCTCTGTTAGCTGGGAAGGCATGTGGCTGGCATCTGCTTCCAGGTTGTGTTTCAAAAGGCATTCCTCAAAATGTCAGTGTCAGCTTCCAAAGGCCGTCTTCAAAATGTGTCTCAGCTGCAGCTAACCATGGGCTCCTTCTGTCTGAGCTTTAATAGGGCTCCAGTTAACTAATCAAGGCCCATGCTGAATGGGCGGGGCCACACCTCCATGTAAGTGATCTAATCAGAGTTATCACCTAGAGTTGGGCAGGTCACATCTCTATGGAAACAACCTAATCCAAAGTTTCCAACTTAATCAACACTAGTCTGCCCCAACAAGATTGCATTTAAGAATATGGCTTTTTCTAAGGGAAATAATATACCAACTGGTACAAGTGGAATTTAAAGTTTGTCTCTAGCTGCCTTCTTTAGTATTTCCGTATTTCTTCATAGTGATAAATTCCCTGTGCATTTGGACTTTTAAGTGTGCAATTAGAGGAAAAATTGATTTCCCTGTTTTTGGGACATTGCCCTGATGAGATGGGGAGGGAAAGAGGCCTTCCCCTCTGAGTTAGGCCTAATACATAAACCTGCGTGTTATTCTATTGCTGTGTGTTATTTTAAAATATTCTATTTGTGCTTGTCTCCCATATAGACTAAGTTACATGAGGGTAAGGAAGGACAGTGTATTAGTTCCTTTTTTGTATTCTAGGGCCCACTGTAGGTCCTGGATACATATTCACTAAATGTCTTTTGAAAGAAAGATTAAAGTGACCCTAGGCCAGATTTAAGGTGGTATGAAAGTCACTGTCATGCAAAGAAATACCGATAGATCTAGGACACCTTCCCCTTTTTTCTTGTGAAGTCATTTCTTTCTGCATCCACTCTGAAAGCAATAGGATGGCAGTGGAGGGGAACAAGAGCTAGCCACATGGCACGCTATGTCTATAGTGGTTGCCAACCCTACTTTAGAGGTATCATTATTAAAATTAAAACAGCGGCTATGCGTGTTGTTTGTGCCCTTTTACCCTACCACTCTGTCCTCTGATTTGTGCTTACATGTTTTTTTTGTTTTTTTATGTTGTTTCTCCATTAGACTATCGCAGATATCATCCGAACATGCTTAGGACCCAAGTCCATGATGAAGGTAGGCTTGTCTCTTATTGAAGCTTTCAGACTACAGATATTCCCGTTCTGATTTCTGGAATGCTCAAATATAACTTTTGCTTCTGTCTTAGATGCTTTTGGATCCAATGGGAGGCATTGTGATGACCAATGATGGCAATGCCATTCTTCGTGAGGTATGACTTTTCATTTTCCTTTCTAACCGTTTTATAAATAATAAGATTTATAAAGATGTTTGTATTAGGTGGTGCTGCGTCCAGTAAATAAGCTTAAAGATACCGTTCTGTTCTTTAGGAACTTTAATAGTAGAGTTGGCATGGTGCGTTTTTTCCCAAAAAAGTAAGAGACTTGGGAAGGTGAAATTACTCTTTTTTATCTTTCAAGGTGTGGTAAGGAAATAAAGGGAAAGGGAGTAAGCATAGAGCAAGAAGCTCAAAAGTTAGGGCCAAGCAGAATAGGTTAGAGGTCTTTAAGTAGTGTTGATTAAGTGGCAGTCTACTCTTTTCTTTTCTTTTATTTCCAGATTCAAGTCCAGCATCCAGCAGCCAAATCCATGATTGAAATTAGCCGGACCCAGGATGAAGAGGTTGGAGATGGGACCACATCAGTAATTATTCTTGGTAAGGGAAGTATAAGAGTTTGATAAGGAAAATAAGGTGGAAATGTGGAGATTTTTGCTAGAAATAAATATGTCATATTTTAAGAAGGAAATTCTGTTACCAATCCACTAATTAAAAATATTTAAACAACTTGTTGATAATTTTCTATGTATTCTCCCTCTCTTAGTTTCCTAGGGCTGCCGTAACAAACTTCCACAAACTGGGTGACTTAAAATAACAGAAATTTATTGTCTCACAGTTCTGGATGCTAGAAATTCGAAATCAAGATGTCAGCAGGGCCATGTTTCTTCTGAAGTCTGTAGGAAAGAATCTGTTTCATGCCTCTCTCCTAGCTTCTGGCAGTGGCTTGCTGGCATTCTCTGCCTTAAGTTGTCATGTTGCGTTTCCCCCTATGTCTGTCTGTGTCCAAATTTCCTTTTCTTACAAGTATATCAGTCATTGAATTAGTATACCATCCTACTCCAGTATGACCTCATTTTAACTTGCCTAATTCCATCTGTAATGACCCTATTTCCAAATAAGGTCACATTCTGAAGTACTGGGGATTAAACTTCAACATATCTTTTTGGGGGACAGAATTCAATCCATAATGCTCCACAGTTGAGTACAAAGTACTTTTCATAATATAGGATGTGCTGTGCAAATCTGGTTGAATAAAATGCAAGTTTCTAGTTTTAAAGACTAATGTTTCCCCTTTCCTACAGGATTATTTTCTTCTGAAAACTTTGCATATTGCTTTTATTGAAAAATTATTTGTTCTGTTCTGTAAGTTTCAAGTTGATGGTGAAATGTTTGTAATAGAAGCATTCATTTTGAAAATTTATAATTGTAGCAACACAGTGTTAGGAAATGAGAAAAAGAACTATTTTAAATTAAGGTGTGCCAATTTGCAGTCCTTACAAAAAAATTATTATAATAAGATTATTTGGCTGGAAATTTGGTTGAGAGTCACCACCAACTAATCACATCTTTAGATACAGTTCTTTTGAGGCTTGAGAATTATATGTGGCTATTCTTTTTGTTTGTGGTAGAAGTGGTTTAGATATCACACAGAATTTTCTAATAAAGTTAGATGGTTGAATCTCCTTTTGATATTAGGTAAGTATCCATGAATCTAGGCGTCTTAGATGTAGGCAGCTTATAAAAAAATAAAAACTTGGATTCTCTAAAGCCATCTTTTTTCTATATTACTGTTTGACTTCATTAACAGGACGTATCCTTTTCTAACGTACCTTACTCAAGTATCGGGTAAAAATATTCATTAATCAACTTTCTTTTAATATACATGGTGTTTATTAAAGGATCGGAATAAAGTATTGAATGCAAAGATTTGAGCACATGCTAAAGAGTATACATGTGAACTTTGGCACATTTGTTATCGATTTAAGGTTATTATCAGTGGGCAGGTAGTACAAGCAATTTGTGCAAAAAATTTGTTTCTCTTTTTAAACTTTTAGAACAAGCCTTTTTTGTGTGTATATGTATGTATGAATTATTTTGTGTATGTGTGTAAATATATATGTATTAATTAGAAAGCAAAGACACATTTTTAAAGAAGGGGACATTTTTATCAATAATCCCTCATCCAGAGGGTAAATATTTGTAGATACTCTATAAGGTGTAAGGTTTTGTATTTTGTTTTTGTTTTAATTACCAGCAGTTTGACTGCATTCCTAGGCATTAGAGTAATAATAAATCAGTTTTATCTTCATGTATTTTTCTTACTATTTTAGAGTCTTTGGAAATTTTTCCTTTTTTTAAAAACTAGTAACAAATATTTAGATAGAATGATCAAGAGAATATGTAAACCCTAGGATCAATCTTTGATCATTTAAAATAAGCCATATGAGGGTTTTTTGCTTGTTTGTTTTTGTGAATTGGCTTGTAGGAAGTGTAAAATAAAGAGATACAGTGACTGAATGACATCTTTTGGGAGAATCTGTTTTATAATAGGAATGGTATTTTTAGAAGCATAGTGAGGTTGCTTTGATATCCAGGCACTTTTAAAAATGTAACCATTGTGTTTGTATTTTCAGCTGGGGAGATGCTGTCTGTTGCTGAGCACTTCTTGGAGCAGCAGATGCACCCAACGGTAGTGATCAGTGCTTACCGCAAGGCATTGGATGATATGATCAGCACCCTTAAGAAAATCAGGTATTAGAGAGGCCAGAAACAGATAGTCAAATGTGGGAGGCCCAGAAGACTGATCTGTTCTTATGTGGTACAAAAATGCCAGGCAGATCACACACTTAGTGGTTTGTACCCTGCTATCAGTTTGTGAGAAGAAACAGAGGAGAGCAAAATGAGGAGGAATATCAGAGAAATAAACGTTTTAGAAAATACCAAGGCATATAAACACAATGACTATGAAAGGAACTAGGATTAATTCTTCAAAATATTTTGGTTTTACACGCTATTTTCAAGTTTCTGTGTTGGGGGCAGCTATGGGAAATGTGTAGTATGTAAAATATGCCCACCTTGCCCACCTTCTAAGATTTTAGATTCTAGTGGGGGGACCAAGGAATTAGATAACTATAAGTACTTAGGATTTAATGTTACAATATCCTGCTGTCCTGCATAATTGTAGCCAATTCAGTACTCTGACAAAGTGCTGTGGAAGATGGTAGCCAGCAGTTTTCCATTATAAAATCAAAATGACAGGGACTGCAAATGCTCTTTGAATCTCATCTAGTAATGGAAGAACTTGCTGTTAGTCCATAGTTGCTGAGTGCTGATAGGGCAATGAAAGGAATATAGAAATGCATGCTTTCTAGCTTTCAGATTATTAAATTATGCCATTATGTGGAGTTAGAAAAAGGAGTGTTTTTTGTTTTATTTTGTTTTTATTGTGGTAACATGTATACACTTAAAATTTCCCATTTTAACCATCTTCAGACATAGAATTCAGTAGTATTAATTGTATTCATTCAGTGTTGGGCTACTATTACCACCATCCATAACCAAAACTTTTCCATCATCCCAAATGGAAACTAAACCCATTTAGCATTGACTCTCCATTTCCTCCTACCCCCCGGGAATCCTGTAATCAACTTTCTGATTTGAAATTTGCCTATTCTATTTATTTCATATAAGTGAAGTCATACCTTATCTGTAAAAGGAATATTTTTGATAAAAATTTTTGCTTAGGAAAAAAAAACTGTAATGTTCTAGTTTTTTATGTGGTTGGGTCATTAGGTACATAAGTATTTAATAATTCGGTGAGCTTTGTGTTGTGCTGCTTGCTATTAAAAAAATAGAAAATGTACAGTAATATATCTGTCTAGACCTCTTAAGGTATAAAGTGTTTGATGTAAATCATTTTTATGAAATAAACTGCAAGAATGTGGAGATGCCCACGGGTGTTTTCTCAAATATCACCTTCTTCATGAAGCCCTTCCTAAATCATGAACCCCACTGTGGCAGACCCTGTGCTCCATCCCTGCACTGTCACCATCTAACTGACTATATATTGTACTTACTTTACCATCATCTCCACTCCCACCCCAAACATAAGTCCTGTGAGGGCAGGACCTTGACTTAATCTTTTCTCCGGTGTCTAGGACCTGGCACATAGTGGGTGTTCAATATGTGTTTGCTGGTGGGATGATAGAAAGCTGGAAAGTAGACAGGGGCCAGATTATAACAGTGGATGGGTCCTGCTCTTAGCTGGGCTTTAGGGTGACAGAAGAGGGACAGTCAACCAGAGAGAAGGTGATACACTTGGCTGGGCCACGCAGGGGAATGGACTGCAGAAGGGATAGGAGTCCACTGTCATCCAACTATCCCTCCCTGCCCTTGCACCCAGCAAGTTTCAGGATTCCATCCTGTAGAAATAAAAGCATCAGTATGAAGGCTTGATATACCAGGATGTTTATTGCAGTGTTGTTTGAGTTAGAGAAAAAACAAAACAAAACTGGAAACAACCTGAATTTCTGACACTGAGAGACTAGTTCAATAAATAATACACTCATTCTAAGGACTAATATACACAATTAAAAATAAGTTATATATATATAAACATCTAGAAAGATGTTTATGATAAATTACTAAGTGAAAAGAGTATGTTACTGAATATATAAAGTATAATCAAGTGTTTGGTGGGGGTGGGGGGGGGCGGGATGTAGAGATTCCCAGAGGTTTTATTGAATGTATAGAGCTGAACTAATAGAAGGTTTTTCTTTTTATCAAGCAGTAAGTACTTCCTTAGAACACTATCATTTATCTTAGATAATAGTTTTGAAGCTCTTGCCTCTTCCCTAAAATCTGTTATTCAGCAGCTATTTACTGATTGCATATTATGTGCCCTACATTGTTATAGAAGGGATTTTAGCAATAAAATGCTAATAGGTGAAAATCTGGGCTAGTTGTTATCTGAGATTCATATTTTCACCCAACTTCATTTTGTGGTTCTACATAGTATTGCCATGCAGAAATTTATAATCTTATAAAGACTAAACCAACATAACAGCAATAAACATTAAGTGGCACTATTATGTGGCTAGATAGAATAGAATCAGGCATTCAAAGTGGATAGTACAGATTGATGATTGTCAAGAGCTCTCAGAATTGGCTAGTTATGTGATAAGGTTTCATAGACGAAATGTGTCTTGACCCAAGCCTTAAAAGTTAAAGACAGTGGAGTAGGGAATGGGGAATTAATGCTGAACTAGTACAAAGTTTCTCTTTGGGGTGTGGAAAAGTTTTAGTAACAGATAGTGGTGATGGTAGCGCAACATTATGAATGTAATCAACACTGTGAACTGTATATTTGAATGTGTCAAAAGAGGAAATTTTAGGTTGTATGTATGTTACAAGAATAAAAAAATTTTTAAAAACAACTGTATAACACAGTGAACCCTAATGTAAACTATGGATTGTAATTAATAGTAAAATTACAATAATATTGTTTTATCAGTTGTAGCAAAGGTAGTCCACTAATTCAAAGTGTTAATGAAGGAAATTGTGTGTTTAGGGTTGGGGGTATATGGGAATTTTGTACTTTCTGCAAGATTTTTCTGTAACTACAGCTTCTCTAATTGAAAAATAAATACAGTAAAGAGGTTTTTTTTGGTTGATGTTGAAGTAGAAGGTAAAGAACAAATTATTTTAGTGTAAGCTCTTTAAGTGTAGAGAGTTGTCAGACATGGGAACAAATTAGTGAGGGATTTGAGACTCGTGCCAGGGATGGGTTAGTTGTAATCTTGGTGAAAGGCAGAAGAGTGGACAAGATTACTTCTTAATGTCCCTTTTAGTTTTCAACAAAGGAACAGATTTCCCTAGTTCTGCCTCTTGGCCCACTATTATAATCATTGAGATGTAAATGAAGGACTGCTTTAAATATCCAAGGTGTCTGCTGAACCTGCTATCTATTTCTTTTCTCTAGTTCCCCTGTTGACATCAGTAACCGTGATATGATGCTAAACATCATCAATAGTTCCATTACTACCAAAGCAATCAGTCGGTGGTCCTCTCTGGCTTGCAACATTGCCCTGGATGCTGTCAAGACTGTACAGTTTGAGGAGAATGGTCGAAAGGAGATTGACATCAAGAAATATGCCAAGGTGGAAAAGGTAAACACTTTATCCAATGTGTACTTTAGGGACAAACTGTTTCCTAGCATGAATCGTCCCACTTGAGAAAATAGGTTTGAATCAGAGCAAAATATCTTCAGTTTGAACTAGGAATAAGAACCATACTTGATGCCTGGAAAATGATAACCTAAAGAGGATACCAAGGAGGAATTCCTGGAATAATTTTGTAACCTTCAGTTGTCCTTACATGTGGTTTATAAGGGTTAGGGAAAGGATTATAGCTGTCTATGTATTTATTCATTTGCATACATACCTGTCATTTGGCTATAAACTTAACAAGGACTCTAACCTGTGCGACTGACTTAGATCACTAAATCTTAGGAGAAAGGTCTTTTACAAGCCCTAGAAAGCTATCTCCATCTCTACTAATTTGTCAAAAATAAAAAAAAATAGCAGTAGTAGCTTACAGCCAGTAAATGGAGCCCCAAGCCTAAAGTTCTGTGGTAATATCTTTAAGGAATTAGAAGTTAATTTCTGTGGGTCTCTGCTGACCTTCAAGTTGGGTATCATGGTCTAAGTATTAATGTATTTCCTAGAGGAAGAAAAAAATGTGATTGCAACCCTGTTTGTGTTTTTGAGGTTTGTGGAATAAAGATAAAGAAACCTGGAATATTGGTCATTTGGGAAAGATGAACATGGCAGAAGGGAGTTGGGAAATTGTCTCTGCTTGTTGTAGATTAAAGTGGGTCTTCGTTTGCTCAGGTACCTGGGGGAATCATTGAAGACTCCTGTGTCTTACGTGGAGTCATGATTAATAAGGATGTGACCCATCCACGAATGCGACGTTATATCACAAACCCTCGCATTGTGCTATTGGATTCTTCTCTGGAATACAAGAAAGGAGAAAGCCAGGTAAAGTACCTAACCTTATTCCTTAAAGTTGACCTTAAGAATCTGACCGCTAATTCGGACAGGAAAATAAAGGTATGTTTATTACATGCCTACTCTTTGCCAGTTACTGTCCTTTACATAGATTATCTCTGATTCTTACCACAATCCTTTAAAATAGTGAATATTGACCCCATTTTACAGATGGAGGCTCTGAAGCTCAGAGAAGTTAGGTTATTTGCCTGAGGAACACAGCTAATACTGGCCAAGTCAGGATTTGTTTGTTTAGTTTCAGTTCCACTCTCCCTAATGCCAAGAGTACGTTGGGTAGGAGTTAATTTAGCTTTGAAGTGCTAAAGGAGAATTTCCAGAATAAGACCCAGAATTAACCATATATACTGGCAGGAGAGAGATAAAGAACTGGATGGCCAGAGACCTTTCTAGGTCAGGTTGTACAAATTGGCTTGTGGCTTTGAGTTCCAGTTGCTTTATCATGAAATGAAGGAATTAGGCTGGATGATAGCTAGAGCTAAACTGGCTTAGAGAGGTGTGAGGGCACAGCTTTAATGTTATTCTAACTCATACTTTCTTGGATTTGTGAGAGGGCTGGGTGGAGGGAACATAGTAGTTTGGGTGGCCCTGGAGACCTTCATTAGTCCAGAGATTTTTAAATCAGAGCAACTTTACTCTACCACACAGACTGACATTGAGATCACACGAGAGGAGGACTTCACCCGAATTCTCCAAATGGAAGAAGAGTACATTCAGCAACTTTGCGAGGATATTATCCAATTGAAGCCTGACGTAGTCATCACAGAAAAGGGCATTTCAGGTAGGACTTTATTCATTTTTCCAGTCCGCCTTTGAGGTAGAAGAGGGTAGGTGATATCCCCTCCCTCCATATTGGCGTAGATCGAACATAATAAATATGTGATGGTTAGAGTACATTCAGGATGAAACCAGGCCAGAACTACTGGGTTCTGGCTTCCAGTGTAACACGTCTACTCTTGGGTTTGCAGATTTAGCTCAGCACTACCTCATGCGGGCCAATATCACAGCCATCCGCAGAGTCCGGAAGACAGACAATAATCGCATTGCTAGGTGAGTAGGACAGGTAGAAGTAACATTCTTCCTTCCTGTGCATTTCCATTGTTGTAGTTGTGTAATGCAGTCGTTAACATTGTTATCTGAAGAGGTTTAATATAGGATACAATTGGGAATCAGTTATAGTTGGAAATAACCTGGGTTTAGCTCTCTGCCCTTGTCAGAAATCCTCTAGTTCAACAATTATCCACTGCATTACCCTCTTCTATATTGCTCCTATCCCATAATGCACAACTTATGCTTAGACAACTGATCGCTTCCTTGGTAGGTGTCTGTTACATTTCTAAGTAACTCCTTATCAGGGAGTTTTTGTGTTTTTTTTAAATGCCATCATGATGATTCTGAATGATCTCTAGAGTTTATCTCTCTTGATGAGGTTTCCAGAGTAGTCTGTCTTAATGGTGCAGAATGTAGCAGAACCATCAGTTTCCTTGATTTGGACCCTCAGTTGCTTTAGATTGTATATGGTACTTCTGTGGTACTTCTGCATTGATATCTGTGCTCAGATACCATCCTTTTTTTTTTTTGGCAGTTATTTTATAATTTTATTTGATAATCAGCGGTTAGTTTTCATCCACATTGACTGTCTGTAGGTTTTGAAAGTGGTGACAGGTAACCAGTATATAGAGCTTGTTTGGGGAATCTTCATCCTCATTATGTTTTCTGGACAACCGTACACGGATACGATATGGGACATTCCTTATCCGTTTGGCCTGGACAGCCTTGTTGAGCCTTGTGTCAGTGAGCACATCTGGCATTCCCATCTCCCTTATGGCAAACTTCGAGATCTCTTTGAGTGCCCAAGGGGCACGTTTCTTGAAGCCCACTCTATGGATTGAATGCACTTGTGAATGTTGATGGTGTACTCTCTGGTCACCACCTTGCTGATGGCAGAATGGCCCTTCTTCTCACCACCCTTCTTTGTGGGAGCCGTTCTGCCTAGACCAGGTCGGAAAAAAGGACCATCCATTTTTAATGCTTTCTTTATAAAAAGGAAGATAAATCTACCAAATACCATATAATGTATCAATCCAAATTAAATTTTATACCTCTGCTTGCTCTGAAGTAGATCTGTGCATGCATACATACACATAGTTGACTTTACATGCCCATGAGTTGGGGGAATGAATAACAAATAAGAAATTGGTCTAAATTCATTAAAACAGGGTTAAACATAAACTTATGTACTTAACCTTCCTCTTTACTGGACCTGACCCTTGCATCTTCTTTTGTACAGCCCTGTTAACTGGCCTTGAGACCTAACTGAAGAGTACAGGATGGGTTATATCTAGAAATGACTGTATGTGATATGTAACATGTTGCATTAGGTACATACACTTCTATTAATAAAACTGTATTGGTTTAAGGAAACTTTGCCTATATATGTTTGAAAATCTTTTTTACCAGGAAGCCAAGACTTCTCAAGTGATACAGAAATGTTTCTAGCAACCCACTTTGGCTCTTACTCTAGCCACAGATCCCAGAGACTAGGGAGATGGGTAAAAATATCTGAAATCATCTGGTTCTCCCTTTCTCTCCTCTCAATTCCCTACCCATAGAGCCTGTGGGGCCCGGATAGTGAGCCGACCAGAGGAACTAAGAGAAGATGATGTTGGGACGGGAGCAGGCCTGTTGGAAATCAAGAAAATTGGAGATGAGTACTTTACATTCATCACTGAGTGCAAAGACCCCAAGGCCTGCACCATTCTTCTCCGGGGAGCCAGCAAAGAGATTCTCTCAGTGAGTCAGCCTTCTACTTCGTGAGAGTTTCCCAGAGGGTGTAAAAACATCCTGTTGCCCATTTATAGCTATTTAAGTTGAATCTGTAGCTACAGGTACCTTTCCTGTTTCCTTATTTTTCAGGTTGAACTTACAAATTTTATTTTCCCCTTTGCAAGGTTAGGTAACTTGCCCAAAGGTACACAGTAAATAGAAGAGTTTCCACTAGACCATGCAGCCTCTTAAAGGACACAACTGGGAGAGGATGCTGTAGGATAATGGATGAAAGCCTAACTTCACAGTTGGAGTGACACCTCCTCTACTGCTCCCCGCCCTCTTGTAGTCATGAGTTACACACTTTGCCCTGCCCTGCCCAATAGAGATTCCAGGGACCTTTCTTAGTCTCCCTCCTTGGTGGTTTACTAACCCTGACAGTAAGGAAGTCGTTTGGTGCCTCTGGTTTGTCACTGAGTCATCAAGTTTTGACTTCATACTGTCTGTTTGCTTCTCAAAGGAAGTAGAACGTAACCTCCAGGATGCCATGCAAGTGTGCCGCAACGTTCTCCTGGACCCTCAGCTAGTACCAGGAGGTGGGGCCTCTGAAATGGCTGTGGCCCATGCCTTGACAGAAAAATCCAAGACCATGACTGGTGTGGAGCAATGGCCATACAGGGCTGTTGCTCAGGCCTTAGAGGTCATTCCTCGTACCCTTATCCAGAACTGTGGGGCCAGTACCATCCGTCTACTTACCTCTCTTAGGGTGAGTTCCTCTCCATGCTGTTCTTTTTTAGTGGAATCAGAAAAGCTGTCTATGCTGTGTTTGGTCTAAGGGGATGTTTCTCATCTTATAACTTGTTCCCTTAAAATATCTGCCCTTTCCTAATTTTTGACTTGTTTGCCATTGTGGCCATTTCCCCTTAACTCCCCACTTTACCAATCCCATCATTTTTGGTTTAGTTTTTTCCTTAATGTTCCCTGCCAGCTTGCTTGTTCCCGGTATTTTCTCTCCTTAACTACTTCTGTTTGTTCCAACCGCAGGCCAGGCACACTCAGGAGAACTGTGAGACCTGGGGTGTAAATGGTGATACTGGTACTTTGGTGGACATGAAAGAACTGGGCATCTGGGAGCCATTGGCTGTGAAGCTGCAAACATATAAGACAGCAGTAGAGGTGAGGCACCTTAAGGCATATGCCTTGCTATTTATTTCCTCCTTTGCCAGTACTGGACATGGCCAGAAATCAGTGTGTCTGGAACAGTCTTGAAGGGATGCGTATAGAGTACAGAGTATTCCTCAAAACTAAGAGCATTCCTTCCCAAAGATCTCCCAAGGAATTCCATTCCCCTTCTTTTTAGCCCATACAAAAAGCAAGGTAGCATCACACAAGCCTTGCTTAGGGAGAACTGCATTTTACATTCACGACTCTAGTAAGGTAGCTTTCAGATAAAATGGTAATCCTGTGGGAGAAGTTAGGTGATATGTATGAAAGAAAACAAATGTTTTTCTTTCTCTGCTGATCTCTCTGGGGCTGTGGTTATTTCCTAGACGGCAGTCCTGCTGCTGCGGATTGATGACATCGTCTCAGGCCACAAAAAGAAGGGTGATGACCAGAGTCGGCAAGGGGGTGGTCCCGATGCTGGCCAGGAGTGAGCGGTGGTCACCAGCGGATTCTTCCCCTTCCCTGAGCCACTTTGTCAGGGCCACTGTGGACGTCTTTGTTTGGAGGGGATCAGGTTGAGGGGCAGCCCCCCGTGCCTTTCTGTCCCAGCTCAGTTTGCAAAAGGCACTGACATGTAATTCTTCTCTATTGTAAGCTTTCCATTTAGTTGCTTCCGATGATTAAATCTAAGTCATTTGAGACAGTCGTTATGTGTTTTGTTTTTCAACCTTGGTTCATATCTCTACCTCCTGACAAAGAGGGAGGAGGCAGAAAACCTTACTGGGAAGGAAGGGAGATGGGAATTAGGTCATTGGGTCTTTATTTGCTTTCTTGAAGGGCTATTATTCAAGCTTCTCAGTGTCTTGGTTGGGAAGATCCTTTTGGAGTTAAAAGGATGATACTGTAAACCTTAAGAACCACCATTTTGCATGTACTGCCCCCAAAGAACAAGAAGGACCTGTCTAAATCATGGGAGTTCCTCAACTCTGGTTATATGTAGAGCAACACCCAGTACTTGCTAGGGAGGGTTTGGGTGTTTGCTGTAAAGGGCATAAAACATACTCCTATTTTTTATTGTATTCTGTATCTTTCAATACCCTTTCTTAACCTTACCCTTTCCCAGTGTTCTTTGTCATTCCAATCTGTACTCGGGCTTGCTGGCTTATTCTCATGCCACAATTATGTCACATTCAGCCACCTACCCTCTGTGCAAGCAAAAACAAAAATTTAAGTCTGATCTTGTGCTTTGTTTTTATTAAGAGAAATGAAGGCCAGGTAGGGCCAGCTTTTGATTTCTTCAGTGCCCTTTCTCTTGGCTTTTGGGCCTTCTACCCTACCCTTTGTCCTTATGATTCATACATTCATCCCTGTTTATCTCTTCCCTGATCACAGGACTTAGTCATATTAATTTGAACTACCAGATAGAATAATAATAGCATGTGGTGCCTATTGTGCAACAGACATATTCTAGTCATTTTGCATTTAAAAAGATCTTGAAGAAATATTGCTCATAAGACCTGAGAAATTATGGAGGAAAGAAGCAAGTCACATCCTGTGGATTCTTTCCTCCCATTTTTCCCTTTCTCTTCTAGGTCCATTCTGATTTCAACACTAATGCTTAATTTAAGCCCTTGGATAATTAATTGTGTATAGTAGTTGTCCCTGCTGGCATTGGTGCTATTATTATTATTATTATTTTTATTAAATTTAGTTTTATTGAAATACATTCACACACCATACAATCATCCATGATATACAATCCACTGTCCACAGTATGATAACAGTTATGCGTTCATCACCACAATCTATCTATGAACATTTTCCTTACATCAGAAAGAACCAGAACAAGATATTATTTTTTTAATTGAGATATTAATACACATTCAGTGTTTACAAAGAGATTTTCTTTCTGTGTCTGTCAAATCAAGTGCTCTTTTTCTTATTTTCATTGCCAGTTTTTCACAAATTTAACCTCATGGTATGGGCCCTCAGGAACTTCACAACCCACTAGACTTTTCAACGGATAGCGATCACTCATTCCAAATGAAACTGGTATTTAGTAACATAAATAGTTTTATTAGACTTCAATCAACCACAAGGGTACTTTCAAAATTGTCAGGTTTTAATCAAGTAATTTCCCAGCAAATATTCTTCCAGTGGTTTGGGAACTTTTCTTTGCATCTTAGTGTCTCCACACCACAAAGCCAATATACCATTGATAGATAAGGCCATTGCGCTTACAAGTCAAAGAGTAACTTCCAAGTCCTGACTTAAAAAGAGGTGCTTGTTTCTTTAAAAACCAACAAACCAAAACAAACAAACAAACAAACAAAACACCTACAATGTCTTTTCTGAGCCTGTGGAAATCCCACAGGATTTTTATTATATCTATCTGTACTTTTCAGTCTAGCTTTCAGAGCTTTTCTATTCTCTTCAAAGCCTAAATTTAGCATAGTGTTCAAAGGCTGCTCAGACCGCTTTTACTTATTGCCTTGCATGAACCCCATTGTTCTGGTTTGCTAACACTGCCATTTTGCAAAATACCAGAAATGGATTGACTTTTATAAAGGGGGTTTATTTGGTTACAAAGTTAGAGTCCTAAGGCCGTAAAAGTGTCCGAACTAAGGCATCAACAAAAGGGTACCTTCACTGAAGAACAGCCAATGGTGTCTGGAACACCTGTCAGCTGCGAAGGCAGGTGGCTGGCATCTTCTTCCTTTGCTCCCAGGTTGTTTTTCAAAATGGCATTCTCCAAAATGTTGCTCTTGGGGTTTTGTCCTCTCTTACCTTTTCCGGAGCAAACTCTGGGCTAGCACCTCCAAAGTGGCAGCAAAAATCTGCTTTCAACCGCTGTTTCCAAAGTGTCTCTCAGCTACAGCAGTCTGGGCCTGTGATGGCTCTTTTTAAAGAACTCCAGTAAACTAATCAAGACCCAGGCTGAATGGGTGGAGCCACACCTCCATGGAAATAATATAATCAAAAGTACCACCTACAGTTGGGTGAGTCACATCCCCATGGAAACAACTCAATCCAAATATCCCACAAGATTGGATTAAAAGATCATGACCTTGTGGCAGATGTAATATATCCAAACTGGCACACCATATACTAGATTGAATCCATGAACACAGTCTTGTCACCTGGTGACTGCTGATGATCCTTTCCACTGTCAAACTCCTGGATTCAGTCAAATCCTACTTTTACCCCTTAAAGCAATTGGGGTGGGGGTGGGGGGCTTTAATTTCTGCTTACCCAAACTCTTCTCAGTCAGCCTAGACTCTGATTTTTCATTCTCCCTTATCAGTTCTCGGAGTTCATGCCTCAGAGGACTCAAGCACTATTTTTTGCCTCAAGAAAAATGAGTTGTGGAAACAATTTGTCACAGAGTAGCCATTTGGGAAAAAAAAATGGATCCCTTCTTCAGTCTTCACAGCAAAATTAATCCCAAGTAGCTGGAAGATTTAAATATGAAAAAATGAAACCATAAGCATACTAAAAGAAAAGATGGGGTTTAAAAAATACATTAGAGTGGTGAAACAACTAATAAATGTAACTAAAAAGTTTTGCATGGCAAAAAAACACAATAAAAGATAAATAGAAAGGGGGATGTTGGCGCAACAAAGAGCATTAATTTCCTTAAAGAACTTTTAGAGTTTGGCAGTTAAGGAAAGGCTTATAGAAAAATAGGCAAAAGGTTTATTTTTTATTTTTTATTTTTTTTAATCTTCATTTTATTGAGATATATTCACATACCACGCAGTCATACAAAACAAATCGTACGTTCGATTGTTCACAGTACCATTATATAGTTGTACATTCATCACCTAAATCAATCCCTGACACCTTCATTAGCACACACACAAAAATAACAAGAATAATAATTAAAGTGAAAAAGAGCAATTGAAGTGAAAAAGAACACTGGGTACCTTTGTCTGTTTGTTTCCTCCTCCTATTTTTCTACTCATCCATACATAAACTAGACAAAGTGGAGTGCGGTCCTTATGGCTTTCCCAATCCCATTGTCACCCCTCATAAGCTACATTTTTATACAACTGTCTTCGAGATTCATGGGTTCTGGGTTGTAGTTTGATAGTTTCAGGTATCCACCACCAGCTACCCCAATTCTTTAGAACGTAAAAAGGGTTGTCTAAAGTGTGCGTAAGAGTGCCCACCAGAGTGACCTCTCGGCTCCTTTTGGAATCTCTCTGCAACTGAAGCTTATTTCATTTCCTTTCATATCCCCCTTTTGGTCAAGAAGATGTTCTCCGTCCCACGATGCCAGGTCTGCATTCCTCTCCGGGAGTCATATTCCACATAGGCAAAAGGTTTAAATAACTCGAAGAGGAGCAAAAGTGTCTTTAACATATGAAGAAATGCTAAACCTCTTTCATGGAGAAACAAATTAAGTTTGGTAAACTATTGTTGAGGGTATGAGGAAATGGCACTCAAACACATGATGTGAATGTTAATTGGCAAACCTCAAAGAGGGCCATTTGACCTGGTAATTCTGCTTCTGGGTATTTATCCTACAGATTTGGTTGCAAACACACAAATGCTGTATGAACACAGATATTCCTTCCATCATTGTTTGCCACAACAAAATATTGGAAGCAATGTCAACAAAGTTCTGGTTAAATATATCCATGGAACATCCACCTACAATAAAATAGTTATGTGGAGAATGAGGCAGCTCCAAGTGTACTGATAAGGAGCAGTCCTTATATAAGTGGAGAAGCAGACTGCAGAACAGTATTTGCGTGCCATCATAGTGCAGCATTATATATTCTTGATAATGCATAGAATGTCTTTGGAAGGATACATAAACTAGGAATGGTGGTTGTCTCTGAGGAGTAACCAGGTTGCTGGGGAATAGGGTTGATACCCTTTGGTATCTTGAATTTTGTAGCATATGCTACAAAATATGTATTTATTTGATGTAATTGAAAAGCAAGCAAAAAAACACCAACAAACCAAGAATAACAATGTGTATTCATTCAACTAGACGTGACCTTCCTCCTCTTGACAAATATATGTGTTGTTTACATATCCTATTTTCTTCCACAATAAAATTGTGAGCTCTTTGAAGACAAGAAACTGCATACCTGGGAACTCAATAAATATTACACTGGCAAGAGCCTCTGCAGTATGCACTGTCTTCCACGGAAATCTTTCAAATTCCTCTCCAGACTTTTTCCCTACCACAGTGTTATTGGGATCTTGCTCTGATCTTGAATCCAGACATCATGGCCACTACAGGTGATTGTTCAGTTGGGATTGGCTGAATAGGAGAGACTGGGAGTATGTCTGCATTTCTAGTCCAGGATGTCTTACAAGCTCAGTTGGAGATAGCAAACTTCATACCATTCAGATTCTAATGTAAACCAAAATCTGGGTTAAGGGAGGAGGGCTCTTTAAGAACTGGTGTGTTAGCCCCACCCTTTTCTAAAGGATCAGCTGACTCTAAGTCACATGACTCCTATTCCCCTTCAGCCGGCTGAAGTTAGGGCCATATGGGCTGTATGGCGCTCCGCTGGGGTTGGGGGTGCTGTGCTCCCAATCCCATGCTCCTCCTGAGCCTATTTCTGACTGCAGCCCCGTTTGGTCTGCTGGGGGAGGAGACGCACCAGGTAAGGGCTCTGGGTCTGGCATGATAGAGGTTTCCGGAAATAAGAAATGTTCTTAAACCTTGGGAGAGAAGTGGCAGCTATGGGTCCTGGGAAGGGATTGACGGGTGGCGGTGGGTTGAGAGGGTTCTTTCTTCCCTGAAGTTTGGACCCTGACTCAGCCCTGGGTGACCCAGGTCTAGGCAAGTGTTGTTTTTTTTTTCTTCCTCCTAACCCTGTGCTCTGAACTCCCACTAGGGTCAGGGCAGCCTGGCAGTTCTCCATCACATCTCTGTCCCTTACCCCAGCATTCCCTTGGCTCCAAGACTCATTCCTCTTGCCCAGGCCCCTGTAGTCCCACCCCTCCCCAGCATTGCCCCAGGCTTCTCCTTTGCCTTGTCTTTTCGTGACCCTGTTCCCTCTACTGTCCCTCTTCCATATGACTCCATGTTCCAGGTGTCACTGGAGGTCATCCCTGATGAGCTGGGCTCCCCCCAAAATCTGCTTCATATCCGGGCAGTGGATGCCAACTCCACTCTGCACTATGTGTGGAGCAGCCTGGGACCTCCAGCAGTGTTGCTGGTGGCCACCAACACGCCTCACAGTGCCCTAAGTGTCAACTGGAGCCTCCTGCTATCCCCTGAGCCCGACGGGGGCCTGGTAGTGCTCCCCAAAGATAGCATCCAGTTTTCTTCCGCCCTCGTCTTCACCAGGGTAAGGAGGGGAGGGAGAACTAAGGGAAGAGCAGCAAAGGAGAGGGTTCATCTGAATTAGGAGAAACTGAAGACTGGGGGTGGGGGGTAAAGTAGACTCAGATATGAGAGCCTGGGGTTAGGAGCCAGTGAATGGGGGTTGGTAATCTAGGAGAAAGCCCAGTTCCACCACACCCCCACCCTCCAGCTGTTTGAGTTTGACAGCACCAATACATCTGATGCGGCAGCAACACCCCCAGGAAAACCGTATCCCCCATACTCCCTGGCTGAGTTCTCCTGGAACAACATCACTGACTCATTGGATCCTGCCATCCTGAGTGCCACATTTCGAGGCCACCCCATGCATGACCCCAACAGGGCTTTTGCCAATGGCAGCCTGGCCTTCAGGGTAAGGATGTGGGCGATCAGAAGGAACTCAAGGCTGGTTTCTTAAGTTCCTTCTTGAGGGTGGGAGTTAATGTTGGGGTGGCTCTCAGCACAGGTGTCCATCTGCTTCTCATGCCTCCCATGCCTCCTCTTTCCTAGATCCAGGCCTTTTCCAGATCTGGCCGACCAGCCCAGCCTCCTCGCCTCCTGCACACGGCAGATACCTGCCAGCTGGAGGTGGTCCTAGCCGGGGCCTCTCCTCGGGGAAACCGCTCCCTGTTTGGACTGGAAGTAGCCACCTTGACCCAGGGCCCTGACTGCCCATCAATGCAGGAGCAGCACTCCATCGATGATGAATATTCACCTGCCGTCTTCCAGGTCAGGCTTCCTGTGGAGAGACAAATGAATGGGGTATGTAGGTGGGACTGTAGTAGGACCTCAGAGAATGATCCAACCATTTTCCACTTAGCAACACTTTATTCAACTCCTTTAAGTGTTGGACACTGTGCTAATGAATCTGACCCAGTCTCCACCCTCAATGGAGGAGACAGACAGAGGCACTGCCCTGTGACTCATGCTTTAACAGGTGGGGACCTGCAAGGCCCAGTGTGCCCAGAGGAGGGAACTGAGTGCAGACTTGCAGGGTGTCAGGGCTGGAAAAGGACTCAGCACTCATCCAGTCAAACTCCCCCTTTCTACAAAGGAGAGATTGAGGCCCCGGTGCAAACGGCTTGTCAGTTCTAGAGTCAGGCCTGGGACTCAGGACTCCTGCTCCCCTTAGCACACTGTCAGCACTAGTGGAGGTTGGGAGAGAGTGGGGGATGAGAGGGGTTGGGCATGGGTTGATCCTCACTCTGCCTTCTTTGCTTTTCTCCCCAGTTGAATCAACTGCTGTGGGGCTCCCTCCCATCAGGATTCATGCAGTGGCGACCTGTGGCTTTCTCCCAGAAGCAGGGGGGCCGAGAATCAGCTCTGCCCTGCCAAGCTTCCCCTCTTCACTTCACCTTGGCATATCCCCTCCCCCAGTCCCCCGTTGTCCAGGCCTTCTTTGGGTCCCAGAATAACTTCTGCACCTTCAATCTAACGTTCGGGGCTTCCACAGGCCCTGGTTACTGGGACCAACGCTACCTCAGATGGTGAGAGCCAGGGCCGGGGTCAAAGTTTGGGGGGTTGAATGGGGAAGGGCTGAGCCTCCTAGCCTTCCCTCATAAGCTTAATCTACCTCTCTTTCTCACCCTACTCACTCTAGGTCAATGCTCCTGGGCATGGGTCCTCCTCCAGTGGACACCTTATCCCCACTAGTCCTGGGCATCATGGCAGTGGCCCTGGGTGCCCCAGGCCTCATGCTGCTGGCAGGGGGCCTGGTTCTGCTGCTGCGCCACAAGTGGCACTCAGAGTACCAGTACATAAACTGAGGCCTACTTTCCAGAGGGAAGATCAGCGCTGGACCTACATTGCTGTGCCTGAGACCTCTGGAGGTTGGGAGACAATGTTCTCATTCAGGCCCCTTCCCTCCCCTATCCCATCTTGCTTTTCTGCAGAACCTCAGAGATCAAGCTCAACTTCCTAGGGACCCCCAGGTGGGGCTTCCTTCATACCCTGGGGAGAAGGCTGGGGACAGGGTTATTGCTAGAGGGAGGGTCCCCTTGGTATTTCCTCCATGCCTACCTCCACCCCACATTCCCTGTTGCATGGGACTCATAGGCCTAAATGAAAGGCCTTCCGACTGGCTGGCTGCCCTGGAGGGAGTGAAATAGACTTTTTTCCACAGGGCTCAGTCTCTTGGGCTGTTTGGGGGCTGGTAACAGGGAATGGGAAGGCTAAGTAATGGGTGTGGGAGGCAAGTTTCTGCTCGAGGCCCCTTTTCCTCATCAGACCTCATTCTCCCTTGCCAACCACACTCCACCATGTGGAGCTGGAGGTTTCTGGTTCCCAGTCTAAATCAAACAAGGAAGGGATGCCTGAGACTGGAGGGCACACACGGAGAGCCAGCAAAGACTGTGGTAGTATTTATTCTCTCTCTGTCATACACACTTACACACACACTCACACACAGGCACTTTTTCTGCCCTTGTGAGGCAGGTTTTCCTGTCCGCTCCTCTCTTCTCATGGGAGAGGTGTGACTTCTGGGAAGTTAGGAGGTGGGAAATTATTACAGGGGCCTAAATAGGTTAGAAGGGAGCAGGTGGCAATGCTGGACTGGGGGTGACTGGCATAGTCTTGTCTGAGGCTAACCAGCCCATGAGGACCAGTTATGGGGGGTCCCAAACCCAGGTCCCTTAGGGAAGGTTTTTGCCTAACTTCAATGTCCTGTCTAACAGGACATTCAAGTATTCCAGTCTCCCTGAAGGCCTCTGCATAGACAACTTACAGAAATGGTCAGGGTTTGGGCTGTGGCTCTGCCCCCTGCCTCACCGGAGGCTCAGGAAGAGAGCAGAGTGGGGTGTCCATGGGCCCTAGCCTGGCAGTGGTGGGGGACTGCTCAGGAAGGAAACCTGCCTCTCCCCCTGTCTCCCTTTTTCCCCTTCAAGAAAACTCAGTCCCTGCCTCGTGACTGTTCCGGGCTCCAAAGGTGAAGGGCAGCACCAGCTGGGGGAGATCAAGGCCAGTCCAGACTGACTGGGTGGGGCCCCTGTTGGGACAGTAGCGGGGTATCCCACCGAGGTACCAGGACGGGGCGTTGGCAAGCTCAGGCCCCCATCCCGTTCAGAGAAGCGTCCGGAGCCCAGCCTGCCAGCCTGGGGTACAGGAGGGCGGAGCGGCTCAACCCCAGGGGCGGGGCCTGTAGTCGGCGTGGGCGTGGTCCGGGTAGTCCAGGCGGCTCTCGGCGGCGGTGATCATGCGCTCGGGCTCCACCACGAACATGTAGTAGAGGTTCCACACCAGCATGGACAGCAGGGGCAGGAACGTCAGGCCGTAGCCAAAGCCTCGGAAGGAGCGTCCCACGGCGAAGGTCAGCCAGTATATCAGCCTGGGGAGGCAAGAGGAGGGTCGGGCTACCCTCGAGGGAAGGGCGTCAGCTAATTGGCAGTAGGCTGATGGTGGGGAGCATAGTGAGGGAGACCGATGGGGGTTGGTGACTATGGCTGGTGCTTCTAATAAGTCAATATTTATGCACTTAGTATGTGCCACGCACGGTGTTAATTAAGTGCGCTATTTAATTTCGACTTCTCCACATCTCTATGAGGTTAGTACGTTATTCCCCTCCCTCTTTCATTTATTTACTTTTCAAATTTTAAGTAAAAATTCTTGAGTGGGCAGTATACATTCACATGGTTCAAAATTTGAAGGGACCAATGAGTATAGTAAAAAGTCCTCTTCCCTTTGACTCCCAGACACCCAATTCTCTGTACCCCCAGGAATGGTTTCTTGTGCATCAAGGGATGTTTTATGTTTATATAAGCAAAAAAATTTATGTTTTCCTTTTCCCCTTATTTGAAGTATTGTAGCATACTATATAGACTGTTGGCAGATTGATCTTTCTTCTTTTGTTCACTTAATATATCTTGGAGATTATTTTATATCAGTGTATAAACAGCGTCCTCATTCTTTTACAGCTGCAGTGCATTCCACTGCACTTACTTCCCTTTTTGCAAATGAAGAAAACTAAGATTCTTAACAGGGTTAAGTAAGACTGGTCCAAGGTCACACATCTGGGAAATAGCAAAGCCTTGATGTGATTTGAACCCAAGCCTGTCTATCACCCCCTCTTCTGCCTTTTTAAAGGGGCACAAGGAAAGAGGCAAGTAAGGAAGCCAGCTTCAAGAGGACTGAAAGCCCAGAGGGACAGATCAGCCACAACCAAATTTCCCCTTCTTGAAAATCCACTCAAAATATGAACCTTCAATGGGAAGGGTGAAGGAACACTTATTACACAATGGACGTGCCTCTACTTTTTTCCCTGTGAAAGGGAGAGAAGAGTAACTGCTATTTCTCTGCTGCACCAGGAGGCAGTGTGCAGAATAATGAGGCCACATTTTTTGAACCTTTACCAAGTGCCAGACTGCTGTAAGCACTCTGTATGAATTAACTGATTTAATTCTCACAACAACTCCATTTCATAGGTGATGAGCCTGAAACACAAAGTGCTTAAGTAACTCGCCCAGGATAGAGGAAAAAGGACACTGGATGAGAGAGGGAAGAGACCTAGATTCTAAAGTCCTGCCACTGCCACTGACTGCCCTGAGCAACTCTTCCCCCCAAATTAGTTGTGATTTCCTCTGTCAGATGGAAGGGCTCAACCAGACAATCACCGAGTCTTCCTTCAGGTTCCTGATGATTCTTACTGCTTAAGCCAACTTCTCTCTGAAACCAGCAGCATTCCACCAGGGGGAGATGGGAGTTGAGTTAGATGAGTAGGAACATATTTATCTTGGGAAGCATCTACTGGGAGAAAATGCAAAGCTGCATGATGGTCAGGAGGCTGTGGGGACAGCTGACCACTAGGCTACATTCAGAAGAGACAGGAAGACAAATTTTTGATCAATATGAGGAAGAATATTTTAGCTGTTAGAGCTACCTGGATGCCTAAATTAAAAGTAAGAAGAGAAAATGTGTTAGGGAAAAATGGAAAGACCTGTACTTGGGTTCAGAAATTCAGTGGTGTCCTCTGGGTTAACAGTAATTCACATGAAAAATAAAACTCTAAGGATGTCAGGAGACTACAGACCAGAGAATTTTCTGCTCAATGGGAAGGATCCAGGACAGTGAAGGGACCAGAGACCTTTAGCAAAGCAAAGAAACTGGGGGAATAGGGTGTTGGATGGAGAGAGTTAAGAGGTGTCAAATATCTGAATTTGTCCCAAGCAGTTCAGAGATCAGTGTAAAGTAGCAGTTTTCAGCACGATATAAAGAAAAACTTTCTAACAATTAGGACCTTTAAAAAATAAAACAGACTGCCTTATAAGGAAGTGAGCACCCTGTCACAGGGGGTGTTCAACTAGAAGCCAAACAGCCACCTGCCCAGAGTTCCCCAGAGGAGTGGCTGCAATGGGTGGGAGTTGGATCTATTTGACTCCTGAAGGCCCTTCTACTTCAAGGCTGGTGTGTGTGTCTCTGAAATCAGTTTCCTGGGGGAAGACATAGGTGTTGATCATCTACCACCAGGTGAGGTAAGGTGCAGGGTGCACATTTGGGCTGATGCAGACTCCAAAAGCCCCTTGCCCCTGGCTCTCCAGCCATTCAGATGCCTGGGTCCCCTCTAGCATCATCACTTCCCCCATGAGCCACACCTAGCCCCAACTCACCGCGAGATGGCAAAGAGACCAGTGAGCAGTGGCAGCAGCTTAAGGGTGTCCTGGGGCAGGTATGTGGAAAGCACGGCCAGGTTGAAGAAGTAGAGGATGAAGAGCTGGACTGACTGGGCCACATATTGCCGATGAATCTCCACCTCCCTCCGGGGCTCCCCGAAGGGCCGTAGAGCAGAAAAGCACAGCAGGCTCAGCCCATACACCAGGAGCCCTGGGGTGGGGTGGGGAGCACATAGGGTCAGGACAGGCAGGAGGACAGAGCTCTAGGTGGGAAGCTGGGGGCAGGGTTCACAGCAGAGGGCGCAGCCTCCACAGAAGTAAAAGGCATAGGTTGTACCCAATGGGGCTGAGGTGATCCTGGGAGGGGGTGGGCACATAGGGTGGCAGGGTGTAGGAGGCCCCAAGGGGTCCAGGCTGAATGAAGGGAAACCATCCCACTCCCCAAGCCAGGCAGGCCCTGCTCTCCTCAAGTCTGGTTCCCAGATGCCCCCTTCTCACAGGGCCCGGGCTCACCCAGCACGATGGGGAAGGTGGCAAAGACCCCGCAGCGCAGCGTGTAGATCAGGCGGGAACTCATAGTGGGCAGCCGTGGGGCGTCGAAAGGCAGGAAGGCATATGCCCCATATAGTAGGCAGGGGAAGAGGATGAGGGCGGCCCCCACCGAGGCCACGGCCCTCAGCCCCTCTCGGCTCCCACAGCTCCCGCAGCCCCTGCAGGAGTGGCCAGGCGACCTCACTGCTGCCTCAGCCCACTTGCACTTGGGGGGCTCAGGGTGGCTGACCCGGGGGGGCCGGAAGGCCCGGCGCTCACCCTCGCCTGCCTCACAGCACACAATGAGGTCCTCCTGGGGCCGCCGCTCAATACACTGTAGGTCAATGGGCACGAAGGCCCGAGCCACCTTCTCAGGCAGCAGGTTGTCGTCATCTCCGGGTGGCTCCTCAAGCTTGGTGGGTGGCTCCAACTCAAGGGGCTCTGGCTTAATGCCCCGCCAGCCGGGGGGATCGGGGAATGGGCCACTTGGCTGGGGGTCAGCCCCCCAGGGCAGGGTGGCAGCCTCGCTCACTGTGCTTCTTGGACCATCCTCAGCCTCCTCGGCAGCCGTGGGAGACTCTGCCGAAGACTCCACCCTGGGGGACTCAGCTTCCCCTTCCTCTTCTTGCTGCCGGCCATTGGGGACCAAGACCTGGGGTGGGCTCTTCTCCAGGGCTGAGGGTCCCTTCACTTCCAGCAGGACCAGGGTCTCGGGTTCTGTCATCTTGGGGCCTCAGTTCTGGGGTCTACTGTGAGGTCATGTCACCCTGGAGGGAGCCGAGGAAAGCTCTGTCAGAAGCCCCTGTCCTCTGCCCCTTCGGAATAGTTGGCAGAACTGGAACTCTCCAGAGAGGCCAGCCTCATGGGTTTTAGTCCCTTTTGGGACCTTAGGGAGAACATGGTGCGGAGGAGATGTTGAAACAGAGGGAGGAGGGAGGGAAGAAGTGAGCAGCTGAAATGGAGGCACCCTTTCGACATCAGCAGGAGAGGGTGAGTCAGGGGGCCCAGGCCCGGGCAGCTCCGGCCTCAGCCGGCCCACTCACACCTTCTACCCCCTCCACCAAAACCCCTGGGGTCATGGCCACCCTAATCCATGAATGAGAGGAAGAGGAGGTGTCTAGAACTTTGCCAGGAGCTTCCTTCCCGCCAAGGATCTTCCTGTGGACAGAGAAGCTGCCCCTCCAACTTCCCACCTCCCCACCTCCCTGGAGATCCCCACTTAAGACTCTCCTGGAACTGATACCAGTGATTTGCCGACAAATGTGTTCCAAGGAGCTGGCAGTCCCTGGGCAGCCTGCCCTCTCTACTACAATCTGGGTACTTGGTCAGTTTCTGAACTCTCCATTAGCCTACTCTGCAGAGTCCAGGTCTGTCCATTCCCAACTTCTAGGTCTAATCATGGCTGTTTGCCATGCCTCCTCTCCTGCCTTTCTCCCCTCCCTGCTGTCCTCCATCTCACTGCTCTTATAGATGGACTGATTCCTCTCCTTCCATCTCCTCAAGTGCCCTCCTACCCCTCACCATTTGGACCCATGAAACCCTCTTACTTTCCATTTGGAGAGAGGCAGCGCGTCCCTGACGTCCTGTCTGTCGGGGAAGGAGCTCCTAAACTCCCTGCTGGCTCTGCAAGTATTTCTCTCTGACTCTCCCTTTACCTGTGTCTCCAAACCTGTCTGACCAGAGCAGGTGGGGCCCAGATTAAAGGGGCAGGCCCCGCCCTGCTGAATCTGCCGACAGAAAAAGCCTGTGTGGAGGAATGTCCTCCTTTCTGGAAGTGGTGCTGCTGGGCATAGGAGGCAAGTGTGTGTTCTAGGTCTGTGGGATGTGTAGGAGCTGCCAGTTTAGGAAAGCAGAGGGGGTAGAGTGTATCTGTACACCTAAGTGTGCTTGGAGTAGGTTGGGATACCCAGAAAGAAAGATGGAATTTGTACATTTATTCATTCAGTAAAAATTTATTGAGCACCTATTATTAGCTAGGCACTCTTCTAGGGACCGGCACAGAAGAGAACAAGATGACAGGCAAAGTCCTTGCTCTTCAGGAGCTTATGTTCTATTGCAGTGACAGAAAATAAAGAAGCCTAGCAACTAAATAAGACACATTCACCTTTTTGACAAGGTGACATGTGAGCTGAGACCTGATGGGAAATCAGGAGTATGTGCATTCCAAGCAGAGGAACAGCAAGTGAAAGGCCAATTGGTGGGAAGGATTTAGGCTGTTTCAAGAACAAGAAGAAGGTCAGGTGGCTGGTGCCAGGAACATCGAGGTGGAAGGAGAATTTATGTTCCCATTATAACATATACATAGGTCCAGAACACCTTGTTTTTTTAGGTTTGGTTTAAGGTTAAGAAAGCAAGAGGAATCCAAGTTGGATATCAGGTGATCCTTCCAATATAAGGACCAAAGGGGCAGAAACTTGAGAGAGTAGAAGAGAAAACGGCTGTTCGTTCTTCCAGGACCTTATCCCTAAAATCATTTGAACTCTGCGAGGTCAGGGACAGTGTCCAGCTTGCTCATCTTTGCGTCCTCACAACCCAGCACAGTGGCTGGAAGATCACAGGTGTTCAATAAATGTTTGCCGGCTGGTGAGAGATGGATACGCAAGCTGGAAATCTTTCAGAGGGGGAAATGAAGGATTGAGGCGCTTTTACAAAATTCATGTCTTCTCGGGTCTTGCTCCTATGCAACGCTCGACTCTTTCCAAGGAGGTTTTCATATACACTGTTTTTTTTTAATTATAGAAAAAACAGAATTGGAGTCACTCTAACCAACGATCTGAAAGAGGTTCGACTCGGTAGGAAGGAGGGGCAGAAGGATGAACCAAATGAACACAGTAGGACAAAGCAAAGTGATGCTCCTAAATTGCCTGCCTGCCCCGACCAGCTTAGAAACCCAGCTCACCCTGTCAACTCTCCGTTCCCTGGCGATTTTGTCAATAAAGTTTTTCGCAAGGGCTTGGTAAAGCCGGAAAGAGGCTTGGCTGCCCAGACTTAGTTCTGGCAACTTCCCGGGAGGGAAAACGAGTTGCGCGAGATTTGGTAGCAGCAAGCCACTGGCCTACACCTGAGCGGCTACTATCGCGAGATTTGGCAGACGGAGGAGGAGCTGTCGCAGGCAGCCGCCTCACAGCCATGGCGGCCAAGCAGGGCCGGCAGCGGTGGCTGCTGCGGCCGGAGACGGCAGCGGTGGCGGTAGCAGTGGGTGGCGGGGGCCTGTGACCGGGAGCCACCCCCAGACCCGGGCACCATGAGCCAAGGCCCCCCAACAGGGGAGAGCAGCGAGCCCGAAGCAAAGGTCCTCCACACCAAGCGGCTTTACCGGTGAGAGGGGCCAGGGGCGTGAGTGCAGCGGTCTGGGGAAGTGGGGGGAAATGCGGAGCAGTGGGGGGCGGGGCCTCCCAGGCGGGCGGGGCCCGGGTGCCGGGCTAGGTAGGGTGTGGGCAAGGGAGAAGGGTGCAGTTTTGGAGGAAGCAGGGGAGGCAAGGGGCCCCGAAACCCGGAATAGAGCTGAAAGGGGAATTGGGTGGGTGGGAGGTTTGGAGGAAAGCACGTGGAGGAATGCCCTCCGCATTGAGCTTGGGGCGGGCGCCGAGCTTTGCGGAATCGGGATAAGAATGTGTGAATTGGGGGCTGCAGAGGTTGGGGAGGTGAGAGTGGGGTCACAGATGGAGAAAAATCTGGAAAGGAACGGTGCTTAGAATCCTGTGGGGATTCTTGCGATTAGGATGAACTGGGAAGAGCCCTGGACTAGAGAGAGCCAGGTTTATGTCCTTGTTTTGACACACTCTCATTGTATGACCTTGGGTCTCAGTTTCCTCATTCTTAAAAGGAGAGGTTTGGATTGATAAGCTCTGAAATCCTTCCTGGTTCTAATTTTTGGGAGTCTGAGTAGTAGGTAGAAAGAGGCTGGAAGGCTAGTTGTGTTGGACCGGAAGGGCCATGAAGGATTTTGGGTCCAGGATGTTCTTAGGATGTGGGAGCCCACTTCGGGGTACCTGGGGACTAGAATGCTGCCTTCCTTCCAGCCTCAGGCTACAGTCTCTTGCCAGGCAACCTCCATTCCTGGCTTCTGATTTCCAGGGTGTCACCCACACTCCTCAAGTCCCATCTTCAGCCCTTAAATCCTCTGTTGGGAACAGGCCAGAATAAACTCTTCCCACCCTGGGTCAAGGATTTTGGGGGTGGGGCAGCTGGAAATGGACCCCAGAACTGGATCAGAATAGAATGAAGCACAGAACCGGGATGAGTTTTCTGACTTCTTGTAGGGAATAGAGGTTGGGGTTTTCATTTAGGTTAGGTTCTATAGAACAGAGATGTTTGCAAGAGAAGACTACCTCAGAGCCTTGGGCTCCATCTTGGCAAGTTGTTTCTCCCTCCTTGAATAGGCAGCCTGCCTGCTCTAGCTTTGTAAACCAGAAGGCAGAGGGGAGCTGCTCTAAAAATAGCAGAATGAGCCAATCCAGCAGCCCCTGGGCTCCCACTATGGGCTGCCCCAAGCAGTCCCCAGGCGGGTAAGGAGTTTGCTGGGAGTGGCACGTGTACCTCGTTATGCTGCGGAGTGTCAGTGCTGCCTATCAGACAGAGTGTGGGCAGTGTGTGCAAGATTCCTTATCTCCAGCTTTTGGGGGTGGTTCTGGTCATCCTTCTAATCATTCTCAAATCTAGTTCTTTCTCAAGCCATTGCCTTTACAGTACTGATTGATTTAAATGGGTGCTTGCGAGTGTGGTTTACATGTCTGCACATGGGTATCTCTGCCTGTAATTGTGTGTTGTTGGCTTTGAACAGGGTGGAAATTTGAGGCAGCTTGTCTTTGTTATTATTTATTATAGCAAGGGCAATTAGTATAAGGAAATGGAGAGAAAGGTCTGTCTTCTCTGCTCAAGATAAATGTGTTGTTAGTCTATCGACTTGTCACTCTGAGCTTCAGTAAATTTGGGGAACTCCCATGACCTAGCTGTTTACAGAGATAAAGTTCTGAAAGCCTCCCAGAAGAAAAGCCAGCAGGAGAAGGGATGCTGGACAGGACAAAGCACCAATTAATAAATTAAGGCAATTGATTTTTCTTTTTTTTTTTCAACACTTTTCTTTCTTTCTTTTTTTTTTTTTTTAACACTGTCAGGACTGGGATTACAGTTGTGAATGAAACACAAGACAGGTTTCTTTACTAAAGGAGATTACAATTTAGTGGCGGAGTTTATGTTCTGATGAAAAATGGAGAGAAAAGTGCTGAGCCCTCTCAGGTTTAAGAACTTACAATTAGAACTTCCTAGAGTAGTGGTTGTTAACCTTTTTTAGATTGAGAATCTGAGCTCTGGAGCCTTTCCATAAATACACACACACACACACACACACACAAATATGAACATACAAACACCTGAGATCTATTCTAGCACTGAGGTCAAGAAACCCTGCTCTGGAGACTAACCAGGCATAGAATAAATCACTGATGACTGCCTGTTGCTGCCGCTGGCATCAAGGGCCAGGCTGGCTAGAAGGGCTTGGTTCCCATCTCTAGGCAGCCCAGAAGGTTTATGAAGAAATGGCTGTGTTCTCAGATTGCTTGTGAGAAGGCCTTTATTACCACCCCACCTACTCAGCTGGGTGTTGGCAGCCCCTTTGCTCCTTACAGGGCAGTTTTTAGTGGTGTACCACTTCAGCCATCATGAGCTACCAGCCTGCTGTGGCCCACTTTTCCCATCCCAGGACCATATCTTGGTTTGTTTTGGAAATCACCATTCCCTGTTTTTTGGTTGCTTTTGTGTCCACAGCTGTGCCTAATTTACCTATGCTCATAACTGCTGCCTGTTGTCCTCTGGGTTTTACCCTTCCAGCAATGACACCTAGCTCTGGGACTTCTTGGCCATCCACTATAGAGTCAGTTTCCTTGGCCTTTTCTTTGCTATAATGACACATTTACCTCTTAGTGTCTAGTCTCCCCCTCAGACTTATAATGAGAAGGATGAAGATTTAATGCTTATTGAGCGCTTACTATGTGCCAGACACTGTTCTGAGTGATTTTTATATATTAGCTAAAGTGATGTGACAGTATTATTCCCATTTCATAGAACGTCATAAGGACGTTATATTTTGTCCAGGACCATATAAATAGCTAGTAAGTAGTAGAGCCAGGATTTAAACCCTGGTAGTCTGGTTCCAGAGCCTACACTCCTAACCACTGCTGAACAAGGCGTTCCTTGAGCATAACCCAGGAGACTGGGTAGCGTGGAGAAATGGATGGTCCGCCTTACAACCATGCAGCTCAGGAGCCCCCTGCTTTCTCATACTAGAATTTTATACTAGAATGCCTTTATGTCAGAGATAATATTCCCTTACATAATAACCATTCATTCCACCATTATTTATTGCATGTCCACCGTGTGCCAATGCTGAATGTAAATTATTTCATTTAATCACAATGGTCCTCTGACATAGCTGCTATTATTATCTCCATTTTTATTGATGTGGTAACTAAAGCTTAAGGAGGTAAGGTAATTTGCTTAAAGTCACAGTTCATAAGTCACAGCCAGAGTTGTAACCTTAGATTTCCTCCTAGGCGTCATAGCCTGTGTTCTTTCTACTGGGAAAGTCTGTTTTCCCGTATCACGGAGTTTCTCTGCCTTGACACTATGGATGTTGTAGGTCACGTAATTCTTTGTTGTAAGGAGGTGTTCTGTGCTTTGTGGGATGTTTAGTAGCACGCTTGGCCTCTCTACTCACTAGATGCCAGTAAGCACACCCCATGCCACCCAGTTATGACAGCTAAAAATGACTCCATCATTGCCAAATGTCCCCTGGGGGGGGAGGCGGTTTGGGGGGAGGTGGTCCCTGGTGGGGTGACTTTATCTTGTTTTGCATAGAGCTCAGCCTGCAGCCTTCTCCTACTTTCCCCACCCCTGGTTCTTTAGCTTTTCCTCAAGGATCAGCCCAGCATCCTAGGTGTGCCAAGTGCATGGCTCAGGGGCTCTTGGCCTGTATTTCCCTGCAGGGCCGTGGTGGAGGCTGTGCATCGACTTGACCTCATCCTCTGCAACAAAACCGCTTATCAAGAAGTGTTCAAACCAGAGAACATTAGCCTGAGGAACAAGTAAGCTGGAGGCTAAACCAAAGATCCTTACTGTTTCTCTGCCACTCTCCGCCCAAAATCCTGTTAGATAGAAGCACATGTTCTCTCTTAATCTTTTGATCTCCTGGTACCAAAATGTGCCATAAAAACTCTGGCCTTTGTGAGAGAGAATATGGGGATCCTTCATTCCATCTGCAGCTTCTGTATCTAGTAGTCTGGTGCCACAAGAATGGCATTTGAGTTGGGGGAGTTGGCCATACTACATAATGAAGGGGGAGAAAGAGTAGATAAAAAGGCAGACAATAAAGGAGAGAAAAGTACAGAGGAAGAAACTGAGTATTATTAAAATTCTTATTGCTTCCTGCCTCTTTATTTTGGGGCTCTCACTGCCTTCCTGGACTGCTGTTGCCCTGGGTCATAGCGATTCCTGTTGTCTCATAGGAGGCCCAGAGATTTGTTGTGGGTGTATTGGCAGTTGCCTCCTTGCCCTCTCAGTTCTTGTCTCTTTCACGCTCCTCCACGCCTTCCAGGCTGCGTGAGCTCTGCGTCAAGCTTATGTTCCTGCACCCAGTAGACTATGGGAGGAAGGCTGAGGAACTGCTATGGAGAAAGGTGTACTATGAAGTTATACAGCTTATCAAGACTAACAAAAAGGTAAGGGGAGGTCCTAAAACTTGGGAAGGAACTTGTCTAAAGAGGGGAAGCTAAGGAAGGATGAGACAACTAGGATAGTGGGCCAGAGCACAATCAGAGGTAGGGGAACCAAGGAAGAAATGGTGGAAAGGAGAGAGGGGTCAAGCATAGTTAGGATTGAAGAAGGAGGGGGACCTGGTCCCAGATGGGGAGAACAGAGGTAGACTTAAGGGCATGGCGGTAACTTGTGAGTGAGAGGTGATACGGGTAAAGTTCTTGAGTCAAGAAGGTAAATTTATTTCCTTGGTGAGATGGACAGGGCTGGGGGGTTGAGAAGGTGTCAGGAGCGATACTCTCAGTCTGTTGCTTAGCCCACTGTCTTCTCTTTCCCAATCTCTAGCACATCCACAGCCGGAGTACCTTGGAATGTGCCTACAGGACACACTTGGTCGCTGGTATTGGCTTCTACCAGCATCTCCTTCTCTATATCCAATCCCACTACCAGCTCGAACTGCAGTGCTGCATCGACTGGACCCATGTCACCGACCCCCTCATAGGTTAGTGAAATCCGAAAAGTGGACTTGAAGAGCAGGTTCACATGCTTCTACCTCTGCCCTTATCCCTCAGGGATCAGGTAGCTTGTGACTCACCAGACGGAGGGGGTCCCAGCAAGACCTCCAAGTGATTTTTGAAATTCTCATTTATCCAAACAAGCATATGCTTTTAGGATAAAGTTCTTAAGGAAAGAGAGAGGTCTCTTTTGGTCTGGATTTGTAGACTGATGCAGAGGCAGGGGGAGGGACAGAATGATCTAGAGTACATCTGACACTGGAAGATGGTATTAACAGCATTTCTTTTCTTCCCCAGCTCTTCTCCAAGTTGAACTTGGCCAGCACTGTTTCTTTTGACTTGAGATTGTTTCCCAGTGTTTGATGAAAGTGTTGAAGCTTTTAGAAATGTTGAGATAATTCTGGACATTCTCTCAAAATAGTACAAATCCTTTTTTGGTCAACTGAGGGACTGGCAGCCACAAATCTACCTCCTTTTCTAGTTGGAAGTTTTCTGTAAAGTTGAGCCACCCTTTAGAGCTCTGTACCACTTCTCCCAGCTCTGCTTGCTCTCTATACTTCCTTCCCTCCCCTGCTCTTTGTCCTACCCCCACCTCACCCCCACCAGAACACTGGCATTCTGGGTCACAGGTGGAGGGTGGAGGGCATATCCTTGCTATCACCATAGCAGCATTCTTTGCTCAGAAATAGAGTATCTGCTTCTTAGGGCATCCCCAGTCGTGGCTGTGATGCAGCCTACAAAGTAGGGGTTCCACATCTGGGATCATTGTATCCTTATGGGGTCTGTGGCTAGAATTCAAATCATCTCTTAACTTGAATGGGAAAACCTATATCATTTTCAATAACTTATCATTGAAGTGCTGTATTTAAAATTTAGAAATGTAAGCAACAACAGTAGTCTTATTAGCAGACCTGCATTTTGTCAGTCATAGAAATCACTGATATTTTCACATCACAAAATGATTATTAGAGATATCTTCAAATGTATTTTGTAGTCATCACATCTTTGAAATTGCGACAGTTATTTGATCCTCCACTAGATCTTATTATTTAATGCGTTGATAAGGAAGCACATATGCTACTATATCAGACATTTAAAAAATAGTTTGATGACTGTTTCTCAATATAATTAGTTTCCTTCATAGTCCTATATGTTTCATTCATTTAAAAACATTACTTAACAGCAAAATATTATTCAGAGATGGTGTCCATAGACTTTACCAGATGGCCAGAGGCTTCCACAATCCAAAAAAAAAGGTTATGAGCACTTAACTTCAAAGGGTTAATTCTCCAAGCCACTTTGAACCCCTTTTTGGCCCCCCTCCTCCCTTGGTAGTCTTTTTCTTCATTGACGTTTTCTGCATCAGCCAACTAAGAGGTATCTGTATTAAGAACGTCAGGGAGGGCTTTTCAGAATGGGACAGAGGCTGCAAGGTAGAGTGGTTAAGAGGATGGTCTCTGGAACCAAGACTGCCCTTTGAATCCTAGCTCTGCCACGTACCAGCTGTGTCCTTGATTTCCTGAACCGTAAAAGGGGGGGTACCTACTCATGGAGTCGCTGTGAAGATTAAGTAAGTTAATTCTGTGAAACACTTGGAAAAACTGTGTTCCAAAGAGCTCAAGCTCTCTGAACTGAAGGACAAGACTGCTTGGGTGAAGAGAGAGATGAGAAGCCAGGCATATTTGAGTTTGACACCATCAGTCTCCTGATGTGGCAAGCTCATCTTATCTTTTTCATGGACAGACCTTCCAGTAGGTATCCTTCCCTCCATGGACCTCCTCTAGGCAGAAGCCAGGAGCATTTGCTTTGGCCTCATTCAGATTCCATTCTTTTGGGCAAGTTAGTTTTCCATCTTTACTTAAACCTTTTACCTTTATGAGGGTAGTTTCTACCCAAGGCATTGATGACCTTGAGCGTCGACTCTTCCTTCTTTCTGGAAGCCTTCCCATGGTGACCTTTCACATGACTTTTCCCCAAGGAGCTGTCCTAGGTTGAGGGTCTAGCTCTCCTCTTCCAACTCTGTCCTGTAAGTGAATCCTACCTGTGAATCTGTCTCTCTACTCATGTCCACCTGTGATGAGCCTCTTGTGTCCTTAACCTGTGTCTTCTCTGCCCCTTAAGACAGTGTTCCAAGGCTGGACCTGGATTCTCAGTCTCCTCCCTCCACCTAGGAAAGGTGTTTCTGCCACAGGTAGGAGGCAGAGGAATGGGCTCAAACCTCTCTCTCTCTCTCTCTCTCTCAGGATGGAAGAAGCCAGTGTCTGCCTCAGGGAAGGAGATGGATTGGGCACAGATGGCATGCCACCGATGTCTAGTGTACCTGGGGGATTTGTGTAAGAATCTGCACCTTTCATTTTCTCTTTTTTGGGCTACAGTTTAAGCCCAAGCTGCTTCAGTTGTTGGTACTCCCTTTACCTGATTGGAGCGTGAGAGGTGTAGCCTCTTGATAATTTTTCCCTCCAGTCTGCTTTTCACTGCCCTTCTGTGAATACAAGATCAGCAAATCAGAGAGGATCCGTGAATATGGGAAAAAGGGAAATGTCTTTGAGCTTTGGGACATCAGAGTGATAACTCTGTTTCAGTAGTGGGTTAGGAAGTTTTTAATTTGATGTCTTTCTCCCTCTGGGGTTTTCTTTTCTCTTCATGGACTCTTAGGTGAATAGGAACTTCAGCAGGAAAAGAATTGAAGTTGACCTCAGGAAAGACTTATCTGCCTGACAAATGTTTCTAAGAATGGAAAAGTACCCTCTTGTTTTATGGTCCCTGGGTCTCTAGTTCTGATAGACAAAGGTTCCTCATTAAGCTGCTGGTATGTGGCTGCTGAGTGCATTATCTTTTATTGACCTGAGACTCCTTTCCCTGCTCCTGGCCCACTCCTGGAGCCCTCATTAGCAGTCTGTGCGCAGAGAGAATCAGCTGGTTCACACTAGACCAACCAGACTGGCCTTAGTAATGTCTTTCCTCTGTAATTGAGCAGTTGCATTCCAGAACCAAATGTCAGAGGTCCGTCCAAGCAATTGTATATGCCGCAGCTCCCCTCCATTCAGAAGAGATAATCAAGAAGAGACTGTTTACCTTACAAACACTAAATATTCTTTACATTTTAAACCTACCAGCAAGGACGAGAGAGTTGAACAATTTGCCCATAGTCATGCAGATTTAAGACTGTGCCAGAGGCCCAAGCAACCTGCCTCCTAGCTCAGGTATCTTCCTCCCAGGCTCTTATTACAGCTCCTTGGAGTGGACTCCCAGATGAGGGGAGATTTTTTCTGAAACACGGAATCATGGCTTTTCCCTTCCCTCTCTTTTTCTCTGGCAGCACGATATCAGAATGAATTAGCTGGTGTAGACACTGAGCTGCTAGCTGAGAGATTTTACCACCAAGCCCTGTCAGTAGCTCCCCAGATTGGTAAGTGAACCCCCACTTGTACCCCCCAACCCAGTAGCATTTTTTTTTTTAATATCACCAAATATCCAGTATATTGTTTACATTTTTAAATGGAAATGAGCTCCTTTTCAAAAAAATAACTTTCAAAGTCTATGGTGCAGACTGCAGTTTCCAAAAGATAGTTCCATGTTGGTTTTGCTGATCAGAATATTATCCACTGTTGATTACCATATATTGTTACAGAAAGATAATCTATGTATGAATTCCCCTTTAATCCCAGACTTTCTTCACTCTGCCACCTCACATACTTTTTTCTTTTTTTTTTAATCCATAGTCACATACCATGCAGTCATGCAACACAAATCGTACATTCGACTGTTCACAGTACCATTACATAGTTGTGCATTCATCACCAAAATCAATCCCTGAGACCTTCATTACCACACACGCACAAATAACAAGAATAATAATTAAAATGAAAAAGAGCAATTAAAGTAAAAAAGAACACTGGGTGCATTTGTCCAGTAGCATTTTCCAAGAGGAAGATGGTATTGTTGAGATGACAGGCAGGTCATACTCAGTTCCTCCTAGTGCCTTCCCACCCTCAGCTCTCTCCAATTTCACCTTGGTGATACGTTCTTCCCCTTGTAACACGCGCTCAGAAGATGGTGGAAGAAGAAGAGAAATGGGCAAGTGTTGAACTAAGGAGGGAGGCAGAATAGAAGGAAGAGAAGATGGTTTCCTATCCCTGAGTTTTCTGTAGAAAGAGATCGCACTTTCACTGCCCCCGCAGAAGACACAGTGTGTGGAGGGATAAGACGGTTATAGGGAGTGATGGAGATAAGCATGTAGGAAGGAGAACTCAGAGGTGAGAAACTGAGCTGGGAAGATAGAGTGGGCTCTGTGGAGCTTTGTCACCTTGGAGGAGCCACAGGCAAAGAAATTACACCTCATCAATGCCAGTAATCTCTGGCAGACCATGTGGGAATAGGCTAATAGGTAATGGGAAGAAATTCAAAAATCCCTTGGATAAACAAGGTCAAGCTGCTAATTAACTGAGACACCAGTGTCACCTGCAGATCCAGCTGCTCTCTCTCTCTCTCAGTTCTCTGATGCTTAGCATGTGTGGGCCTGGCAGCTTTGAGTATGGTAGCCTCAGACTACATGACTTCTCTTTCCTACCAGGAATGCCCTACAACCAGCTGGGTACTCTCGCAGGCAGCAAGTACTATAATGTGGAAGCCATGTATTGTTACCTGCGCTGGTGAGTATTTCCACCTCTTTCCCCAGCTCTGCCTTCATGTCCAGATTATTCCTGCTTGGTTTTCTCACTTCCTTTCCTCCCTTCCCTAGCTCCTGGCTGAGAAAGATAGAGGAATGCTAAGATGGAGGAATCTGTCCCCTTAGGGGGTCCCTGACCCGGCCCTGCTGCTTTTCACACACCTACATGGATTAGTAGGCACAAAATAGTTATCCACTATCTTATGCAAAATACAAGATTACTGTCTTCCTGGAGAAGGAAATTAACTTGATAAATTTGATAAAATGTTACCAAATTGGCGTCAGACAAGAGCCTCTGAGTTCTAGAGCTCCAGTTTTTTTTTTTTTTTATGTTCGTGAGAGATGACACAGCATGGAGGGGTCACTGTAGCAAGAAGGGTGGGTCATTGTTTCCCAGGGTCTGATCCTCTGCTTTTTAGTATGTAAGCTGCTGAACTGAGCACTGACCCTCTGCTTTTAGAATAAAAAACAATCCCATCAGGGCACCCAAAGTTGATTAGGCTTAGGGTACTGAGTCACTATAGCTAAATGTCTATAAGGCTGACAGGTCAACCAGGATACCATTGATTAAGTTATATGAGAAATAAACTGCCCAGAGAGCTGGAAAACTCACTGTTGTCACCTAATTGGGGCTAGAGTCTACTTGAGAAGCCGGTCATTCTCAGAAGAGGTTATTAGTGAGTCGGGCTTCAAAGCAAAGGGAACAGAGTGACCGTAATAGCTTAAATACTAAATACTAAAGTGGTTTACTTAATTCTGTATAATTCCATGTGCCTTGGTTCACTTGGTCAAGGAAACCTACTCCCTGAAGTATTTGCTCTTGGGCTCTTCTTCCCTGGATCAGTACAGGCTGGTCTCCCTCCACTACTGCATTCATTTATTTATTTTATTTGTTTATGCACACTGTTTTCCCTATTATTAATATTTTGCTTTATTGTGGTACATGTGTTAACAACTGATGACTCAATAATGCAATTATATTAGGCTAAGTTTGTTTTTTAAATTAGGGTTAGCTTTCTGTTGTACAGTTCTGTTTTTTTGGTATTTATTGTGGCAAGATAATATGCAACATAAAATTTCCTGTTTTAATCTCTTTCAAATATACAGTTCAGTGGTGCTAATTGCATTCAGTGTTGTGCAGCCATCACCGCCATCCATTATCAAAACTTTTCCGTCACCCCTCACCCCCCACCAACAGAAATTCTGTACCCATTAAGCATTAACTCCCAATTTCCTATCCCTATTTCTTACCTCTGGTAACCTGTATTCTAATTTCTGATTCTGAGTTTGCATATTCTAATTGTTTCATATCAGTAATATCTTACAATATTTATCCTTTTGTGTCTGGCTTATTTCATTCACTGTGATGTCTTCAGGGTTCATCCATGTTGTACCTACCATGTATCAGAACTTCATTGCTTTTTACGGCTAAATAATATTCCATTGTATGGATATACCACATTTTGGTTATCCATTCATTGGTTGATGGGCAATCGGCTGCTGTGAATAATGTCACTGTGAACATTGGTGTGCAGATACCTGTTCTAGTCCCTGCTTTCAATTCTTTGGGGTATATACCTAGAAGTGGGATTGCTAGGTCATATGGTAACTCTCTACTTAACTTTCTGAGGAACCACAAAACTATCTTCCACAGTGACTGTACCATTTTACATCCCCACCAACAGTGTATGAGGGTTCCTGTTTCTCCATGTCCTCACCAATACCTATTTTCTGTTTTTCTTTTTTTTTTTTTTAAGTAATAGCCATTCTAGTGAATGTGAAGTGGTACCTTTCGTGTGTGTATGTGTGTGTGTGTTTTAATAAATAGCATTTTTTTTTTTACTACTGCAGATGGTTCAGAATAATTTCCCTAGACATATTTGCCAGCATTAAGAGCATAGTAAATCAGTGGTTCCAAATGTAATTGAAAATACTGCCTGTTTGTCCCCAGAGAGAGGTAGGCTGACAAGGGGAGTCCAGGCCTGGGCAGCATGACGAGCTTATCCTCAGAGAGCAGCCTCAGTGGGCTAAGAAAGACACCTGCATGTGGTAGTGGCCAGAGTGAGAGATCCAAGAGAATCAAGGAAGGTGTCTGTGCTTTTGGGGGGAGGGGGAGTTTGTCACAGTTTGAGCAGGATGAAAAGGTCACACCTGCAGAAGGTGATGCTGCCATTGAGTGTCAGCATCTGCACAGGGAAGGAGGTGCTGTGTGGGGGAGGGAGGCTGGTTACCTAAGGCAACTGAACCAGTAAGTAACTATTTTGTTGGTAATCAGAGCCAGATTTTTGTGTTCAGAGAAGGTACTTTTAAATATGGAATGGAAGAAAACTAGAATGAATCCTGTGCTGTTGGATGAGAATTGTTGTATTGGTATGAACTAGTGATTTTCAATACATGTAGCTATGTAGTGAAATAAATGTTGATGTAAATACCCGTTTGTGTATGCACACATGCATTTATTCCCTAGCCCTGCCCTTCATCAGGGTTTGAGTACAGTGATGCCGCAATAGCAATGAGCACACCAAGGGCCCTGGTCTTGGTTTCTTAATAAGTTTCTCCACTAAAAAGAGCCAGGACTTCTTGGAGAAATAGTTGATTCATGTGCTGAAGTATAAAATGTCTTGTTGAGCCTGGACTCATGGTAATTTTGATTTGCATCTCTCTAATGGCTAATGATTTTAAGTATATTTTCATGTACTTATTGGCTGCTTGTATATATTCTTTGAGGAAATGTCCATTCAAGTCCTTTGCCCATTTTAAAATTGGGGATTTTTGTTGTTGTTGTTGAGTTGTAGGGGTTCTTAACATATTCTGGATATTTGAGGTTTAATCCTCATCAGATTTGTGGTTTCCAAATATTTTTTCCCTTTCTGTAGAATGTCTTTTACTGCCTTCATTGTTAAATATGATTACCAGGTTTACCCCAACATCTGGAATATTGGTTCATCTGGGCCCCTCTCTCTCTCCATGTAGTCTCAAGGCCTCTCCAATGTGTTCTCTCTGTCAAAGTTGACAGACATTTTACGTGGAGGCTCAAGACTCCAACAGAGTGACCCAAGAGATTTGGAAGTGGAATTTGCCAGTCTCTTAAGTCCAGAGTTTAGAAACTGGCGGAGTCACTAATCATATAATATTGGTTAAAGAAGTTGCAGATGTTCTGACACCCAGAGGAGTAAATCTCCCTGGCAACGTGGAGTATGACTCCCGGGGAGGAATCTAGACCCGGCATCGTGGGATGGAGAACACCTTCTTGACCAAAAGGGGGATGTGAAAGGAAATGAAATATGCCTCAGTGGCAGAGAGACTCCAGAATGAGCCGAGAGGTCACTCTGGGGGTCACTCTTATGCACAATATAGACAACCCTTTTTAGGTTCTAATGAACTGGAATAACTAGCAGTAAATACCTGAAACTGTCAAGCTACAACCCAGAACCCATGAATCTTGAAGTCGATTGTATAAAAATTTGCTTCTGAGGGGTGATACTATGATTGGGAAAGCCATTTGGACCATACTCCCCTTTTTGCAGTGTATGGATGAATGAGTAGAAAAACGGGGGCAAAAAAAAAAAAAGCACCCAGTGTTCTTTTTTAATTTAATTGTTCTTTTTCACTTTAATTTTTATTCTTTTTATTTCTGTGTGTGTGTGGTAATGAAAATGTTCAAAAATTAATTTTGGTGATGAATGTGCAACTGTATAATGGTACTGTGAACAATTGAATGTATGCTTTGTGTGATTGCATGGTATGTGAATATATCTCAATAAAAAAAAAAAAAGAAGTTGCAGATCCTCACTCCACCTTATCCCTGCCAAGATTTAAGGAGAGGGGACATAGACTGCACTGCTCAATGGAAGGAGTATCAAATAATTTGTGGCTTTGTTGAATTCATTACAGATATATAATTCTTTTTTATAACTCACTTTTTATAATTAAGTCGTTAAAAATAAGATACAGAAAGACAAAGTGTAATGTAGTTTTTAAGGCTGTAGTTTTTGGAGTGAGATGGACTTCGGTTGGAGACTCAACTCTCCCACTTATTAAATTGATGATCTTGGGTTGGACACTTGTTCTCTTGGCCTCTGTTTCTTCGTCTGTAAATGTAGACAGTAGTAGGGTGCCGTGCCTGACACACAGTGGGTGCTCAATACGTTCTTGGGTTTGAATGAGTATTGTGAGGAGTATCTGAAATAGTGCATCTAACATCCTTGCATATAGTAAATGCTTGTTAAATGCTGTCTGTTAGAAGGTGCTCTGTGCTTAAAGGTGAAAGAATGTATTTCAGGGATGATAACTAAGTTAAGTTTGTAACAGGATTAATTATCCCATTTATAGATATAGACGAGATTAAGACTTCATCTTTACTCTAATTATTCTGAAAGGAGTTGTGTGTGTGCATGTTTTGTCAGAAAAGAAAAATAGCTTAGGAGTCTTTTACCCTGAGAATACTACCCTGAGTAGCAGCCTGTATTTGCTAGTAACACTGTTCCCTGAAGCCCTGTCTGAGCCCCTCTCCACCTCCATGACTCAGTAGCTTACCTCTGTATCTCCTTCAGCATCCAGTCAGAAGTGTCCTTTGAGGGGGCCTATGGTAACCTCAAGCGGCTGTATGACAAGGCAGCCAAAATGTACCACCAGCTGAAGAAGTGCGAGACACGTAAACTCTCTCCCAGCAAGAAGCGGTCAGTGCGGCCTGGGACGAGGCAGGGGTTCTTTCTGCAGGGACTCTGGGACCATTGAACATTTGCATTTACCTTGGGCTCCTTTCATTTCAGAGGTAAAGACATTAAGAGGTTGCTGGTGAACTTTATGTATCTGCAGAGCCTCTTGCAGCCCAAAAGCAGGTGAGTAGAGAGAACACGAGTGATGACTGTGTCCTGTGATCCCTAGTCAGAAAGGCTTCTTTACTGTGTGTTTGTTGAAGGGAAGGGAGCAGACTGTTGATTCGTGCCCCTCAGTTGGAAATTCTGTGCCCGTTGAGTCTCTCCTTGGCAGCCCTCCCTCTTCTACCCAAGGGGATGGTGGTGCCTGTCCCCTTTCTCCAGGCAGCTCATCCTTTGGCAGAAAATTGATGCTCAGTAGATTTTGAATGAAGGTGTGGCTGAATGGGAAGCCTGCCTTAATCCCTTCCATGAGTGTCTGTCCTTCCCATGTTAACTTGTCTGCTGTGGCAGTCCGGCCAGCGTTGCCCTCCCCTTGCTGTTCTCTCTGAGTCTCCCCTACAGGATCTTTTAGTTTTCTCTCTGAGTCCTGTTTTCTCAACTTTTTTTTTTTTTTTTTTTTTTTGCTTTCCCCAGCCCCTGTCATTGACCTCCCCTGTTATTCCTGCCTTTCCACAGCTCCGTAGACTCCGAGCTGACATCACTTTGCCAGTCAGTCCTGGAGGACTTCAACCTCTGTCTCTTCTACCTGCCCTCCTCACCCACCCTCAGCCTGGCCAGTGAGGATGAGGAGGAGTATGAGAGTGGTTATGCTTTCCTCCCGGACCTTCTCATCTTTCAGATGGTCATCATCTGCCTCATGGGTGTGCACAGCTTGAAGAGAGCAGGTAACCCTCCCCATGTTTCTCTTTCGTCCCCCACTGACTTCTAGGATCCTCACTACCCTTTTTTGCAGCTCCTTATTCATAAAATTCTTTCCACTAAGTGCCCCTTCATCGCATGTGTCTCAGCTTGGCTGTGGGAGAGTAAGGGGCAGAGAGCTCTACCCTAAAGGAGCTCCTGGTGAACGAGCAATGACAGCAGCATGCTCCCTTCCCCCTCCTTGCCTCTTTACCACAAACACGCACTGTTGGCCAGGACCTAGGCAGAGATGAGGGGAGGAAACTGAGCTGACGATCCAGTCAGAGTTCAGACCTTGCTTTTGGGGACAGCTTGGCAATTTTGGAAATCTTTCTGGCAGAGGTGTATGCAGAGCAAGGCTGGAAGTGAAGGTGCCTGGGGTATGGGGAGGAGCCTTGTGTAGGTAGCAAAGCCAGGGAGGATGAGGTGAGACAAGAGGCTATGCTTACACGACGGAGCACAATGTGAGCTGGCCCATCTAGATTACAGGAGGGATAAAGGTGCAGAGCCCTGGAAAATCTTTTTTTTACCTTAGGAGAAGCTTTGAGAGGTAGTTGGATCCTTGGAAGGGTTGAGAACAGTTGGGGGTGGTGGTGCCTACTACTCCTCAGGGCCCTGGGCCCCTAATGCCTGGCCTTTCTGGCTTTAGGATCCAAGCAGTACAGTGCAGCCATTGCCTTTACCCTGGCCCTCTTCTCCCACCTCGTCAATCATGTCAACATACGGCTGCAGGCAGAGCTGGAAGAGGGCGAGAACCCTGTCCCGGCATTCCAGAGCGATGGCACAGGTGCGGGAATGGGGGAGGTTGTGACTGGAAAGTCTGGCAGGGCATGGGGACCGAGGAGGAACATGAAACCTGAGAGGGGAAGGGGTGTGCGGGGGTGGTATTGGAGAGCTCTTTCTGGCTTTTAGGTTCTGATTTTTCCTGAGACTCCACCTGACTTTCCTTTTCCCACAGATGAACCAGAGTCCAAGGAACCTCTAGAGAAAGAAGAGGAGCCAGATGCTGAGCCTCCTCCTTCTGAGCTTCCTCAAACGGGTGAGATCAGAAAGAGCCGTAAGTTCTCTCGTCTCTCTTGCCTCCGCCGCCGCCGCCACCCACCCAAATCTGGTGACGACAGTGACCTGAGTGAAGGCTTTGACTCGGACTCGAGCCATGACTCAGCCCGGGCCAGCGAGGGCTCAGACAGTGGCTCAGACAAGAGTCTCGAAGGTGGGGGAACGGCCTTTGATGCTGAAACAGACTCGGAAATGAACAGCCAGGAGTCCCGATCGGACCTGGAAGATATGGAGGATGAGGAGGGGACACGGTCCCCAGCCCTGGAACCCCCCCGGGCCAGGTCTGAGGTTTCCGATTCCCTCAATGGCCCACTGGGCCCCAGTGAGGCCAGCATTGCCAGCAACCTACAAGCCATGTCCACCCAGATGTTCCAGACTAAGCGCTGCTTCCGACTGGCCCCCACCTTCAGCAACCTGCTCCTCCAGCCCCCCACCGAACCTCACACCTTGGCCAGCCACAGGCCCTGTGTCAACGGGGATGTGGACAAGCCTGCAGAGCCAGGTACCAGGGCCTCTCTTCTTGCTCTGGCCCACCCCTCCATGCCGTGGGCACTCACCCGAGGAGGGCCACTTTCCTCTGTGAGTGACCTCTCAGCTCCACCTTTGCTGCTGTACCTTTAGCCCTCTGTAGGGTACCCCATGAGATGTTTTACCTGAGCATCCTCTCTCCTTTCCACTTCATTTCCAGCTCTCAAGCCATTTCTTGGTCTTATTCTTATTCCACTCCACCCTCCCCTCTGAGTTTGGGGTTTTCCAACCCACACAGCTGCAACAGCAGTTTCCTCCCCTGTTGCCATCCCAGGTCCCCCCAGGGCTCCTGGAAGCTAGAAAACCGTCACCCACCAAAGCAAGTGGATTAGAGCAAGACTCATCTTCTGAGGCTCTTCCCTGCACCCATTCAGTAGCAGCAAGCATTTGTTGTGCTTACTCTCGGCCAGGCAGGAGGCTAGACTTTTTTAGGGTGTTGTCTTACTTCATTTTCACAACAACCTTGTGGTTGGAAGCATTATCATGCCTATTCTGAACACTACCTTTTACCTCCAAGCTTTTGCACACAGTGCTCCCTCTGTCCAGAACATATTCTTTAACTCCCTTGCCCTAGGCCTTTCATTTGCTGATTCTTACTTGCTCTCTAGGTTTTGGCTTAAAAGTTACTTCCTCTGCAATTCATCCACGCTAGGTTAGATTGTCTTCCTGTAGGGCCCTTCTGTACCTCTCTTACCCCAGCCCTTTCCCACTCTTGTGAAGTTGTCTGTTGAGTTGTCTGTCTCCCCAGCTAGACTGAGAGCTTCTTGAGGTCAGGACAATTATCCTTCTTGTCTGTGGCTGTATCCCCATTACCTAACCAGAGCCTGGCATGTGGTTGGGACTTAGAAAGAATGGAGTGACTCAATGAAGGAGAGAGACAAGGAAGCTGATGCTCAGAGAAGTGAAGTGGCTTGCTCGTGTTACAGCTTATGAAGTAGAAGAGTTAAGAGTTGAAAGTATTTCTTGTAACTATATAGCCCTTGCCTTTCCCCCTCCCTTAGAGTTTGGCTCTGTCTGCCCTGCCTTCTGGCAGAGAGTAGGCACTTTGTAAATATCGGTTGAAGGACTGGCTGTAGATCAGCTACCAGAATTCTGCAGGAGAGCCCAGGCAGGGAGGAGGCATGTTCCCCTCACCCAGAGCTGAGGCCTTTGCCAAGTGCCTGTTAGTTGTTCATCCCGGTTCTCCCTCTCCCACTCACCCACCCCAGCCTCTGAAGAGTGCTCTGAGTCGGAAGAGAGTGAGTCCAGCGGGCGTTCCTGTCGGAATGAGCGCAGCATCCAGGAAAAGCTTCAGGTCCTGATGACTGAAGGCCTGCTTCCTGCCGTTAAAGTCTTCCTGGACTGGCTGCGGACCAACCCCGACCTCATCATCGTGTGTGCACAGGTGCGTCGCTCCACCCCACTGCCCTCTGTCAGGTTCCTGTGTGTTGGGGGAGGGGCCAGCCAGGATGGGGCCTGGTAATCCTCTCAGATGGTCTCAGCAAGGTGAGGGTGAACCAAGTACTGTACTCACTCTGTCCTGGGCCCTTTTGCTTTTTTACAGGAGAAGGATTAGGCATGCTCTTTGCCCTCAAAGAGCCTGTGGCCTGGGCTCGGATACAAATTCTGAGGCCTGGGAACAGTGAAAGAGCTGCTTATTTGTATTCTCAACAGCAAACATAATACCTGCCATTATGAGTAATGCTGAATGAGTGAAATGAAAGTACATGTTCAAGGGCCAAACACAATAGTACTGACCATAAATACCAAAGAATCTAAAGAAGGGAGAGATTGTGACGGAAGAGATGGGCTCCAGGAAGTGGTTGGCTCTTCACACAAGAGGGGGTGTCAAGGTGTCCTAGGAGGGGAGCAGCTTAAGGAGAGCCACAAAGCAGGAACAAGTGTGGTGTTAGAGAGGCTGGTGGCTGTGGAGGCTGGGTGGGGGTGACGGCAGCCTTCTCCTCTCAGGCTCAGAGTCTCAGTCTTGAGCCTCTAATTTCCTAAGGCTTTTGTATAGAGGTGTTTTATTCCAATAGCACCCCTGCCCTGCCATGGAAGACCTTCTTCCCTGTCGGTTGTCCCTTTCCCCAGATGAGAATTTGGGTCAGGGCCAGGCACACCCTTGGGTGTGTGTTAATGTCCTGTGACAACTAGTTGCTCAGTCATTATTAGTCATTGAGGTATAGGTGTGGTAATGATGGAGATGCTGGGTCATGTCCCCAGAGAGGTGTCCCAGTATGGGCACATGGAGAGCTGAAAGAAAAGGTTTCTTCTGCCAGACATGGGGATGCCTCCTCCTCCAGCATGCTAGATTTTCCCACTACCAAGATCCAGAAAGTCCTTCCTCTGGTCTCACTGCCTTCTCTTTTCACGAGGCATCCAGCTGGTGACAAAGTTCAGCAAGCCTCCACTGTTCTCTTTCTTCATTCCTCAAGGGACCAGCTCTTTTGTTTTCCAAGTCCTCCTTGAGCCTCTTGGCCTCTCGTATTAACTTTCCTATCCAGTCCCTCTAGGGCCCCTGAACTTAGCCCCAAACCCCCAAGAATAATGCTTTTCTTGCTCACTGCGGTCCTCCAACAGTCCCTGGCTCAAGGCCTCCCATCCCCTCTGTCTCCCCAGAGCTCCCAAAGTTTGTGGAATCGCCTGTCTGTGTTGCTGAATCTGTTGCCAGCTGCTGGCGAACTCCAGGAGTGTGGTAAGTGATCTTTGGCAACCCCCAGCCACTGGCCCCACTAAGCCCATCCCCCTCCAGGTAACCCAGCCCTTGGGGTGTGGAGGTTAATGGGATTCACTGCCCAGCTTCCCTAGCACACAGCAGCCATTGTGGTCCAGGCTTCTCTGGTTTCCCACCTCAACACTGCCCCACTCTGGGCAGGTAGCCTGATCTGCTCAGGAGTGTGCTCCCTGGGGAAGGCCATGGGCGGGGCAGAGTGGGGGGTGGGCAAGAGCAGGGTGAGAGGAACCTGAGAGCCGAGCGCTGTCATTGAGTATTGACTGACCTCCAGACCTTATTTGTTTGGTTCTCCCTACCACCTTCCAGCTGGAAAACCCTACCTTCTCCTACTTCTGAGACTCCAGAGTCCCTTCTCCTGTTTCCATTCCAGTGTAGTTGTTCTTTCTATCAGGGAGCCCATCAAGTGTGAGCTGTCCTGTTCCTTCCCTCTCAGCTCTGCTCTAACCCTTCAGCTTCGTTATCCTAGAGCTCTGCCTGACTGCCCTTGTATGTCTGTCTCTTTCCTTCCCTCTCCCCGCCCCTTCTCCCCACCTTCTGTCCTAGGGGTATGTCCTGTCTCATCAGCCTGAGAATTCCCAAAGGGCAAGAGCTGTGTCCCTTTGACTGGGGGCTCCCACAGGCAAGTGGTCTGATGTGTCTCTTCTCTCCCTAGGCCTGGCCCTGTGTCCCGAGGTTCAGGACCTTCTTGAAGGTTGTGAACTGCCTGACCTCCCCTCTTCCCTGCTGCTCCCAGAGGACATGGCACTCCGCAACCTGCCTCCCCTCGGGGCTGCCCACAGACGCTTTAACTTTGACTTGGATCGGCCCCTGCTCAGCGCCTTAGAGGAGGTAAGGGTGTCATATCTCATGCCACAGCAGCAAAGCAGGGCACTCAGGGCTGGAGGAGCAGCAGGTCCCCTCCCATCCAGACAGGGAGAGGGTCTTCGGGCTCCAAGCTGTGCCTCCCTCTTCATTCAGTGAGCCGTTTTTGCTTTCTGTCCTTGACTTGGCAGGATGTCCTCCCAAAGGTCTGTTGTTGGAAGTTTCTTCTATTGTAGAGCATCCTGCTCCCTATTTTTCCCTTCCACAGATTTGAGCAGGGCTTGGAAGCCTTTATCAATCTCTTTTCTACTCGAAGCTGAACAACAAACAGTAATAGAAAGTTAGAGGTGAAGGGAACTTACTGCCCATTTGTTCCACTGACTTTCCCCCCGAATCTGTGTCACATCTGGGGGCAGCAGGGGGAAGGCAAGCAGACAGGGCTCCCAGCCCCCTCCTCAGTTCCCTCTTTGAACACACAGTGGTTCCTCCCTCTGGAGCCAGAGCAGCTTGGCTTTAGTCTGTTTTATTTTGTAGGTTTCCAGATAAGGTTTTGTTTGAGGAGAAAGGGTTTTGCTGACCAAAAAAATGAATTGAAAAATGTTAATCTAGTCCAGTTCCCTTGTTTTAAACCTGAGGAACTGAGAGACAGAGATGGCATTAGAACCCAGGCCTCCTCACTCTCAACTCTGCACCCTTCTCTTTCTTCTCAGCTCTGACCCTCCTAGAAGTCTCCTTGTCCTACTTGCTTACTCCTTTTCTGGCTACTTGAGAAACTCTGGTTCTTGGTGCGCCTCTTTCCCACCTTCATAGACCACAAGCATTTTCTGGATCCTTTGTTGCTGAGGTGGCTGTGGACAGTGGAGAGGCAGGAGGGAGCCAGCCCTGGTGGGTGGGGTGGGTGACTGGGGTGGGCCTAGAGGCCCTGCTCAGCCAGGTTGGGTGTTCTGTCTCCTGGCAGTCGGTGGTGCGCATCTGCTACATCCGCAGCTTTGGCCACTTTGTGGCCCGCCTGCAGGGCAGTATCCTGCAGTTCAACCCAGAGGTCGGCATCTTCATCAGCATCGCCCAGTCTGAGCAGGAGAGCCTGCTGCAGCAGGCCCAGGCCCAGTTCCGCATGGTGAGTCAGGCCCCTTCTCCCTCCCTGTCTGCTCTGCTCCCACTGGGCTCCGTCAGAAACCAAGGTCAGAGGCTCAGGCAGAGGGGTGGCTCTCAACTGAAGAACATGGCAAGAGGGCTGGGGAAGCCCAGCCAGGGAGGGATGATGTTCTGCTGGGCTTCCTGCAGGAGGCCTGGAAGGGAACTAAGGGATGGGCTGCAGAGCCTGTGTCTGTCCAGCCTGCAAACTAAGTTGCTTAACCTCGCTAAGCCTGCTTCTTTTCTTTATGTGGGAGTACAACAATCACTTTTGTGGCAAATTTGTGAAGATGAAATGGGAGTGCGTAGAAGGTACCTTGCCCTTGTCTTCTTAGACGCTCAGCAAATGTTCCCTTCCCTTCCCTTTAAGAGGGATGGAAGGGAGCGGTGGGATTCAGGGACCATGCACGTATCTTCCATCCCGGAGGGCATCCCATCCCACTAAGACTTATATCCCACTAAGACTTATATCCCACCAAGGCTGTAAAGAGCAGCACACAGCCTGTGTTTTCTCTTTTCTATTTGTTAATTCATTCTATAAATGTTTATTGAGAGTCTGTTCTATGCTAGATGTGTCAGTATCCTAGGCACTGGGGTTACAGCAGTGAACAAGACAGTCCTTTCTCCTGTAGGGCTTATAGTTTGTGAGCACCAATCTGGACTCCACAGTGTGGTCTGCACAGCCCTGTGTGTGCTGACCTCCCTGAGCTGAGTGGCACCAGTACATCTGAGGTGTCGGTGTCTGGCAGGGAAAGCACAGCCCATGTGTCTCAGCCAGCCTGAGGGTTTCTTCTTCATCCCAAGCCAATCCCCTCCCCCAGTGCTTCCTCCCCCCACCTCCCCCAGCCCCTGGCTAGCAGCAGCCTTAACCTCTCCCAGCCGCCGCCCCCCCCACCTTCCTGTGACCTTCTCTCCAGCTAGGAAGCGGCAGGGACTCCCCTGAAACTCCCTTCCTTGCTGTCTTAAAAATAAGTACATTTTGTTTAAAAACAAATCTTTTGTGTTAAGGCTTTTATTGCTATTCCATAGGGGAAAACACAGGGGGTTACAAAAATATTACAGGGGAGTTATACAAAATTGTTAAAAGTTTCTGCAGGCATTGCAGAAATGTAGCTACAGAAATGTAGCTGGCTACCTACAGCTCCCAGAGACTTATCCTGGGGATGGAAGTACCTGAAAGCCCCTCTCATGAGGTGCTGTACAGCAGGGGTCTAGCCAAATGGGGGCTGCACGGCCTGCCTGGGTCACAGGCTTCCATCCCAAGGGGCCAACTCCCCAGCAGTGTCAGTGTTGTCATTGTATTGCCATCTCCTGTCATTTAGTGAGAGCTTTCTGTGTGCATGGGCTGCTTTGCATGTGATGTCTCATTTAACCCTTGCAGTAGTACTTTGAGGTGGGGGCTCACATCCTTATTTTATAGATTAAGACCCATGGAAGGACAAAGGAACATACCCGAGATCACAAATGTACTGCACGTCCGTGCTGGAGCCAGGGCTCTGGAGTTGGACAGACCTGGGTTCTTGTCCTGGCCATTCTAAGCTGTTTGGGGGACTTAACTTCTCGACAGGCCCAGTAGGTACCAGGAGCCACTGCACCTACTCTCTGGGGCTCCAGCGCCTACCTGGTCAGAGCCCTCCCTTTCCTGATGAGACCTCTGGAGGTAGGTTTTCCCTCTGAGGAACGCACAGCTCCACACTGTCTGAGCTGCTGGACTGGTGATATCAGACCTTAGGTTGATGCAGCACTCCTCTGCCTCTTTCCAGCTGGAATCCTGCTCACCTCTACTGGTTCTCCGGGGTGACCTACTTAGGGGTTCCCATTCCCCTCTCTGGAACATGGGGTTTCAGAATTACAATTTTAGCCCAAAAGTGAGATTCATGGGCTTGATTGCCACAGTGAGGAGAGGGGAAGTTTGTTACAAGTTTACCCATCTCATCCAGTCTGACACCAGGGCCTGTGGTGGGCTGGCACCCACCTTCGTTCTCATCCTCTCCTTCCTTCCTTCCTCTGTTAGCAGCTCTCAGGAGAGACATTATTAGCATTTGGGGCAGGACAATTTTTTGTTGTGCAAGACTGTGCAAGGAGTTGGGAGTGGATCTTTTATAACCGTAGAGTAGTTATCAAGACTGAGAAATTAGCTTTGGTGCAATACTTAACTACAGACTTTATTCAGACTGCACTAGTTTTTGCACTACTTCCATTTTCTGTTCCAGGATCCATTCTAATCCAGGATCCTGTTACATCTCTTTAGTCTCCAATCTGTAACAGTTCCTCAGTTTTTCCTTTCATGACCTGGGCACTTCTGAAGAGTACTAGCCAGTTATTTTATAGACTGTCTCAATTCGGATTTGTCTGGTGTTTTCTTGATTTAATCTCCCAGATGCTAAAACAAATACCATACAATGGGTTGGCTTTAACAACGGGAATATATTGGCTCACGGTTTTGAGTCTTAGGAGAAATCTAAAATCAAGGTCTCAGCAAGGCTGTGCTTTCTCACTGAGACTGGTGTTCTGGGGCTGGCTGCCTCCAGTCCTTGGGTCCTCGGCTTTTCAGTCACCTGACAGTGTACATGGTGGTGTCTTCTTTCTCTTCTGTTTCCGTTGTTTGCAGCTTCTTGCTCCTCATGGCTTTCTGTGTCCAATTTCCTTTGCTTATAAGACCTTCGTATATTTGATTAAGGCCCACTTTCGTTCATTTTGGGCATACCTTAACTAATAACGTCTTCAAAGGTCCTGCTTACAAATGGGTTCACACCCACAGGACCAGGGACTGGGACCTGCACATATCTTTTGTGGGGCTGTGATTCAATCCCCAGCACTTCTCAGGACTAGAATGAGGTTATGCATTCCAGCTGAATATTTTAAAGCACTACTCTGATGATGCCACTCATCAACGAGCCTTCAGTGACTCCCCTGTATCCTATAGGATAAGATCCCTGTCCTTTAATCTGGTGTTTTTAGACCATGTAAGGGAATTTGGATTTCATCCAGAAGACAAATGAAAACCATCAAAGGATTTTTAGGCAGAGGCCTGATGGATATCAGATGGTTTTTGAAAGATTGCCTTGGTCATGGGTAGAGGAAAAGGTAGGATTATTGGGGTAAGGAGGTTGTTATAATTGTCAGTGTGTAAGATGTTATTGACTTAGCCTAGGGTTGTAGCAGGAGAGATGAGAAGTGGAAGGCCTTGAATGATATTTAGGAGGTAAATGGACAGGATTTGGGAAGTAATAAATTCTGAGGCTGAGGGAGAGGGAAGAGTCAAAGCCAACTCTGCGTGTTCTGACTTGGGCAGATGGTGGTATATTTACCAAGATCAAGAACACCAGAGGAAGAGAAGCAGGTTTTGAGGACCACATGGGGCTGCTGAGTGGGCAGTTGGATATGTGGATCTGAAACTCAGAAGTGGTCCAGTCTGGGCTGAATATGCAGCTTTGGAAAGAAATCAGCAAATGGATGGTATTGGGGGGCTGCATGGATGAAAATCCCTGGAGGTGGTTACAGCTTGAGAAGAGCAGAGACCAGATCCTGAGGCATAGCCAGTGTTTCGGGAGTAGAGATTGGGAGTGACTTAGTTGGGAAACATGAAGGCACAGTCAGGTGGTGTCCTGCATAGTGACAGTGCATGTCTGTCTGTTTCCTGACCCAGAGGGCTTAAGACAGTGCCCAACTGCTGTGGTGGGTGGGCAGTGGAGGTTGTGTGGCTTGCACCACAGGAGTATGTTTTCTTTCATGCTTCCCTTCTCCTTGTTTGGAGGTGACTTCATTAGAGGCCATACCTATTTCAGGCCCTAGGAATTCCTCTTGGTCTTCTTGATCACAGGGGAAGGAAATAGAGCCCCCATCTCCTCACCCCAAGCTTATCACTCGTTTTTCCCCCTCATAGGCACAGGAGGAAGCTCGGCGGAACAGACTAATGAGAGACATGGCTCAGCTTCGACTTCAGGTAGGAAATTGGGGCCAAATGCTCCTTCAGAAGTGGTTATTGCTGGAGTTCCGTGGCGATTCCCACCCCTCCAGCTGCCGTTGTCCTGCACTGCCCTGCGATGGCCCTCCATTTCTCCCAGATTATCTTCCTGGTCTCATCGGCTGCCCTCCCTACTGCCCGTTCTTCACTGTGCCTTCATCCCCCGCTTCTGCCTTCACTTCTGGCTCTTTTCTTTCTCGTTTGTTTCCTTAACCCCTTGTTTCTGTGTACTTTTTCCCCTCCCCCTCAGCAGCAGGAGGAGCCCATAGAGCCACCCTGAACCCCACCCTTCTCCTGCCTGGGCTGCAGGGCCCCTCACAGCTCCATCCACTCTACCTTCTTTTACCAGCTCGAGGTATCTCAGCTGGAGGGCAGCTTGCAGCAGCCCAAGGCCCAGTCAGCCATGTCTCCCTACCTCGTCCCTGACACCCAGGCCCTCTGCCACCACCTCCCTGTCATCCGCCAGCTGGCCACCAGTGGCCGCTTCATTGTCATCATCCCAAGGACAGGTAAGCATATGGGAGAGGTGAGGGGACAGATAGAGTTTGGCTAAAAGAGACTCTGGGTTTGGGATTGAAAGACCCTTACTTGAGGCCCAATTTACACACAGCTGCCTTGATCAAGCCCCACCACCTTTCTGCATGTCAGTCATTTCCTCTGTGAAATGGACATAACAATCCCTGTCACAGGACAGTTGGGAGAAAGAGATGAAAAAATCTAAGTGGAAGCACCTTGTAAATTGCTTGCAGAGACGGTCACATTTTCAGAGACCTTGAGGAGCCCTGCAGGGAGCCCATGGTCCATTTTTCCCCTGTAGTGTGTGCTGGGGTGAGCTCAGATGCTTCCTTGCATTCTGCTCTCAGCTCATCTGTTTTATCCTTTCCCACCCCCACCTTGCCCACTAGTGATTGATGGCCTGGATTTGCTTAAGAAGGAACACCCAGGGGCCCGGGATGGGATCCGTTACCTGGAGGCAGAATTTAAAAAAGGAAACAGGTGAGTGCCAGGCCTAGCTGGACCTGTGCTGAACCCTCTGTCCATTTTCCAAACAATAAATGCTAAGTGCTTGGTAAGACACACACTCTCAGTCGGCCTACAGTTTGCTCACTGTCCGGGGAGACCAAAGAGATATATAGAGGTTAGGGTCCCAGTGCTGAAATAGAGGGTGATCAGAGGAGCGAGGAGTCCTGTGGGGGGAGCACTGACCTGCTCTCCATTTGCCTCTGGGGCAAACATGTGACCAGTATTTGCTGGGTGAGAGGGCACAATCCACCCCCCAACTCCAGGCTCCAGGCTCCTTTTCAGGAGAGTGTTTCCTGCCTTACAGTTGGGTCAGGTGACCAGGTTTCTAGGTGGGAGTTCCCTCATCCGGGCTGCACAGGAGCGTCCCACCTCCCCATTGAGCTGAGGTGGTGAGACTCAGTGCCACCCAGGGAGGAGCAGATGACAGTATATGCAGGTGCTCAGCCCAGGTCAGGCCCTTCCTTCTGGCCTTTGGGGCCAGAAGAGGACTAGGCGGTGGCTGTAGGGAATAGGGAGAAAGCTCCCCTCTCTCCTGCCCTCTCCTCTGCATCTGCCCTTGCCTGGCCAGGAAGCTGTACAAAGCCTGCTTGTTTGGGCCTTGCCTCCAGAAGCCCTGACTTGAAAAGCATCTATCTCCCCTCCCAGCTCCTCCCCCGGGAGGAACCAAAGAAGCGATGTTATCAGGAGGAAAAGTGAGCTGGGCCCAGCAGCCAGGAAGCCACTTCAAATGGCTCCAAACAGACTCATGATGGGAGAGACGTGCTCCCCACCTCCTCCCACAAACTGGGTCCCTGGAGCCACAATGGCCTGCTTTGTATGAGGTACCCTCCCTCTCCTCTGCCCCCCACCTCCACTCTCGTGTCTCCTTTGCAGGTACATTCGCTGCCAGAAAGAGGTGGGAAAGAGCTTTGAGCGGCATAAGCTGAAGAGGCAGGATGCAGATGCCTGGTAAAATATCAGCCCTCACCCCTAGAACCTCAGGCTGCCCCCCTTGCTCCTCCATGAGCACTCCCTGGGAGAGTGGCGCAGGGCCAGAGAACTGTGTGGCAGGAAGTCTGCTCCAGGCCTGAGCCCATTCTGACCCAGTGATGCAGAGGCTCGGTGGCCCCACTCAGGACACCTTTGCCCACTCCCTGCAGCACATCCTCTGGGACCAGCTTCCAGGACCACCCACTACTACCCTGGCACTCCCTGGTTTCTCTTGCTCTCTCCTCTGGTGCCCTCCAGCTCCCAGCTTCCTTTGTTCCCTGGAGATCCTGGTGTTCAGGTTGTGCTAATGCTGGTCCCCCCCACTCCAGGACTCTCTACAAGATCCTGGACAGCTGCAAACAGCTGACTCTGGCCCAGGGGGCAGGCGAAGAGGACCCAAGTGGTATGGTGACCATTGTCACAGGCCTCTCACTGGACAACCCCAGCGTGCTTTCAGGCCCCATGCAGGTGGGTCCTGGGGTGAGGTGGGGGGCTGGGTGTGGGATGGGGAGGGGCTGCCAGAGTAGATGCCATCCTCGGGCCCTCTGTGTGGTTGCCTTTTTGCTCTCCTGTCACCCCTCCGCAGCCCCTTGACAGCTCACCCCCCACTTGGGGAGGCCAAGCCATCTCATGTCTCCTCTCCCTCTTCCACAGGCAGCCCTGCAGGCTGCTGCCCATGCCAGTGTGGACATCAAGAATGTTCTGGATTTCTACAAGCAGTGGAAGGAGATTGGCTGAGACTAGCCCCCAGGCCCTGCTGTGGGGCTGACTCCAAATCTCTCCTGGCTTCCCTGGCAGCCAGGACCACCACCCGTAGTCACCCCACCACATGCAGACTCACGCATGCACACAGGAACAAAGCCCAGCAGCACACGGAGGCTGCAGGGAGGGCCCAGGAGCGGGCTGGGAGGGCAGGGTACCCCTGGTGCCAAGCGATGTCAGGAAAGCGAGGAAAGTGCTTGGAGCAGGAGAGGACTGTAGGCCCCTAGCCAGCCTTCCTGCCTTGACCCCCCTGCTGTCCCCTGGGGCAGGTGGCAGGCATGGGTGTCTGCATTTCATTGGCGTGGTTCCTGGACCTCTGAGGAGAAGGGACAGCAGAAGGGGCCTGTCTTCCTCACCCAAGATCCAGGGTGGCTGGGGCCAGGAGTTCAGACTCTCCAGGCCCTGGGGAAGAGTTGGATAACACCGGATGTCTGAGTGGTTCTCTGTAGACCCTTCCCCTCAAGGACCACCCATTCTTTCATCTCCCTTTGGGGGGGGCGGGAGGGGCTGGGCCACTCGAGCCTTGGGGACTCTTAAAGAAGCAGGACCTGATAGGGCCTGGAGCTTCCTGCCCTGGGTAGCAGGGTCAGGGTGTGCACTCCCCTCCCCTGCTGCAGGGGCCTGCCACCCTACCGCCCCCTTCTGCTTTCTGCTTCCCTCTGGCGAGCTTGCAGGTCAGGGAGCAGGCCCCACCTAGGCTGCAGGCAGTCTGGCCTGTGCCAGTGGGGTTCCTGTGCCTATCAGCCCCACAGTGACTGCTTTGTGCCCTTGGCTGCTGTGTTGGGACAGAGTTAGCTGCCACTAAGAGAAGGGGAGGGAGGTGCAGCCTGAGGCCACCACCCCCTTGCTATCTCTGGAGGGCTTTTATCCCGCCCAGGGGAAGAGCTGAAGACAAGGGGACTGCGTCCTGGTGGGCAATAGGTGTGGCCCCCTGAAAGCTACCTGCTCAGGGGCCTTCTGTCCTGATGGGCTGCCTTGCTTTTGCCCTTCTTGGGACTAATGGCCTGGGGAACTGGGCCTGGAGCTGACATTTGGGATGTTGAGGTGAATGTTGGAGCAGAGATCATGAGTAGCTCAGGGCAGTGAGTGGAGAACCTGGAACAGGGCCCTGTGGGAGGCTCTGCCCTTCAGGCTGGGAGTATAGCACAGGCTGGGGGGTGGAGGAGCTCAGCTCTGCCCCCCTCCCCCTTGGCACTAGCCCAGCTTCTCAAGCTGTGCTTAGAGGAGAGCAGGCTCCCTGCCTCATTCCTCTAAGATAGTAAGTCTGGGAAAACCTGGGGGGGGGGGTCACCCCCCACCCCTAGTCCCAGGCAGAGACTGAAACTAAAGCATCACTTAATAAAGAACCCCCAAGCCCACACCTTGTCTCCTGGTGCCTTTCTGTATAGCAGTTTTATTGGAGGAGGGGAATTTTGGAGACTACATACTGAAATGCATTTTGGAAAGGCTTTTTGGTGGATGGGACAGAGCAGCAAGAGGAGGCAATTTAAATAAAGATAGGAAGTAGTTTGGTGAAAGACTGGTCAAGTTCATTTGACTTGGGAGCTGCGGTGCCCTCACAAAGGTTGAAGATTAGTGTGGGGAGGGGGGTGGGACCGAAAGCCAGGAGAGGTGAAAACATTTTGAAGGCAGCAGAGCTGCCATAGGGGAGTAGGGGTAGTGTTGCTGCTTTGCTAGGGAAGTTACTGGCTCCATCTGGCTCTTCTGAATCAGAAACTTACTTCCTCAAGGGGGTGGAGGTGAGCCTTGAAACCAGCCTTTGAGACTCCGCAAGGATAAGCATCTCGGGTTGTACCTATGGGTTGTGAATAAGCATGGCAAATGCCTCGTGGTTGAACCATTTACCAAAGGCATTTGCTTTGAACCCTGCCAACACCAGGTGCTGAGAGGCAGGAAAGCATGGTGGGAAGTGGTTTCACAAATCCAGTTCAAAGTCTGGAGGTCTGTCTTCTGACATCCAGCCTAAAGCAGAGCTACCGTCACCTCCTGGGTGAGCCTGGAACCAAGATGCAGGCCCACCTGAAGGGGTGGGCTCTCCACGTCACCCAGGCTTGTTTGAGCCAGTCCGATCTCAATGGGATTGGGTCAAGCTGGAGGCGCTGGCTGTGTGCTGGAGGCCGAGTGAGCTGCCTGCTAATGGGGCTGGGCCACCCCGCACTGCTCCCTGGAGGCTGGACAAGGGTGGGATTGTTCCCTGGCTCCCCTTTGTCTCCCTACTCCCCGCCCAGGCCTGGCCCGCCGGTCCAGCCACTCTGCTCTCCCTCCCTCTGCTCAGTCTGGCTGGCAGGAGGCTGGGACTCCGCCTGTGGCGCCCCAGGCCTGCTGACCCACCGGCCTAGGAGCACCCGCCAAGCTCAGGGTAAGGACGCTCACTATTCTGGGGATATAGAGGTAAAACTGCTCCGGCCACCCCGTCACCATTTCCATGGCAACAGCACGCACCTCACCCTACTCCAGAGACCTCCACACCCTACTGCTAAGGGAAAGGACCGTGAGGGGAGATAGACTCCATCATCTTCCTCTCCCACCCCTCCTTCAGGTAGACTGCCGCAGTGTCAGGATAGACCCGACCTTCCTGTATCCTGCCCCTGGGAGGGGTGGGGGATACTCTGGAAGGCCTTCATCCTTCAAAGCTGGGGTGCAGGAACTAGGGGCCAAGTCTGCCTTGTGCCCAGCAGAGTTTGCAACATCCATCTCAGGGGCAGAGGGTTCCCAAACTGTTGAATGACAGAGGAGCAGAGGCCTGGGGGATTAACCAGCTGTGTGATACCCAGAGTGTGTGCGACACACAGATGGATGAGCAAAGCTGGCGGCAGAAAGAGGGGCGGGGCTCGACTGTAGAGTTGTGGGAAAGTTCGGGCCTAGGGAGATGGGGAGGGGAGGACGTGTTCTCCCTCCTCCTGGGGCAGCTCCACCCCCTGGCTGGCCCCACCCTTTGGCTTGTGCCAAGGAATGTGCCTGGGAGAGGCCGCCTGAGAGGCGGGCGGGGCGGCAGAGCTGCGAGCTGCAGCCACCCGGAGGCAGCGCACAGGTCTGGGGCTGAGGGGCCCGGGGCTCTGGAGGGGCAGGGACCCAAAATCTGAGTGTAGTTCTCAGAGAAAAGCTAGGCATCCCCCCTTGCCTCCCCGGCAGGCATACAGCCTCTCCAGAAAATGTCCCTGAGGCCCATGAGTTTTCTGTGCTCAGGCCAGGCACCGTGGGCCAAGGGGCTTTCTGGAGGGGTGGGAGGTGCTCGGTGTGCTGGCCGCCAGGAGCCAAGGTTTACCCTAAGACAGAAACTAGGGGACTGGGAGCCTGGATCCAGGATTGCTAACGAGGCAGCCACCCAACTGGGGCGGACTCTCCACTCCATGCTAGGCTGAGGCTGACTAGCTCCTCTCATTGGGAAGACTGAATCCCCCAAGGCCAGTTCAAGGGGAACCTGAACAGCAGCGTGGAAGGGGTGGGGGTTCTGGGATATGATGGTGGAGGTGGGAGCTGGGCCAGACTCTCCAGGCCCGAGGGAAGCAGCTTAAGGGTCCAGCTACCACCTACATATGCCTGGGTGCACAGAGCCTGGTTCCTGAGGCTCAGTGACCTGGCCTGGCCTGCACCTGGGTGAAGACGGGCCTGTGAATGGGGCAGACACCTGATCCTCCATCCCCTACTCTGCCTCCAGGTCACCGTGGAGGCATCTGCCGGCCATGCTCAGCCTCAAGCTTCCCCAACTCCTTCGGGTCCACCAGGTCCCCCGGGTGAGGGGCTCAACCAATCTCCCCTTCCCAGGGAACTGACGGGGACAGTGGTTCTCTTTTAGCAATTGGGGCGGTCCCTCCTGCAGGCTAACTAACTCCTATTCCTCCCATTCCAGTGTGAGACTCTTCCTGTGTTCCCTGAGGAAGGCACTTGTATCCCACTCCCTAGAGCCCAGCCTGACCCTCCAGCTGATGAACCCTTCCCAAAGCACCCTTTTTGTGCCTGCCCCCCTCCTAGCTTAACCCTTACTCTGGATCGTCTCTGATTTCTCACTTCCTTTTGGGTAATGGGACCCATGGTAAGATGGGAGGAGTGTGTGGGGGGGAATGTGCAGATTTAATTTGGCTTTGGGACCACTGTGACCTTCAGTCCATCCTCTTCACCCCTGCTTCCAGAGGTCCGTCATGGAGGGAAAGTGTCCCTGCACAGTGACTCCTCTCCTCTCTCCCCACTCCCACAACCACCCCAGGTGTTTTGGGAAGATGGCATCATGTCTGGCTACCGCCGGCCCACCAGCTCCGCCTTGGACTGTGTCCTCAGCTCCTTCCAGATGACCAACGAGACGGTCAACATCTGGACTCACTTCTTGCCCACCTGGTGAGGGTAGGCTCTGCCCCAGGCGGCAGCCTTGAGCTCAGAGCGGGTACCCAGGCGGGCAGGGACCATCCCAGCCCGCGGGCTGCAGCAGGAGTCGCGGGGCCCTGAGCACCTGACCACCGCAGGTACTTCCTGTGGCGCCTCCTGGCGCTGGCAGGGGGCCCCAGCTTTTGGGCGGAGTCGTACCACTGGCCGCTGCTCATCTTCCTGCTGCCCGCCTGCCTCTACCCCTTTGCGTCGTGCTGCGCGCATACCTTCAGCTCCATGTCGCCCCGCGCGCGTCACATCTGTTACTTCCTGGACTACGGCGCGCTCAGCCTCTACAGCTTGGGTGAGCCCGGCGCGGCGGGGTGCGCGGAGTTGAGGACAGGGGCGTAGGGAGTCGGGGGCGGGAGTGAGAGTTGTGACCTGGACGGGGCGGGGGCATTCTCCGCCCTGCGCGCGCGTATCGGGCCTCAGCTCCCGCCCCTCCACCACACCCCCCTCCACCACACCGCAGGCTGCGCCTTCCCCTATGCGGCCTACTCCATGCCGGCCTCCTGGCTGCACGGCCACTTGCACCATCTCTTTGTACCCACCGCCGCACTCAATTCCTTCCTGTGCACCGGCCTGTCCTGCTACTCTCGGTGGGTTCTTAGGCCTGGTCAGTGGTGAGGGGGACAGGACAGGGCACCCCCAAACACAGGGACACCTGGGAACCTAGTGGCCAGCAAAGGTGTGCCTGTGCCTCCTGGCTCTTGAAAAATAATAGTAACAAAGGGACCATTTATTGGGGAGGTTACTGTGTGCCACATCCTGTATGCCAACACTGTATACACTGTCCACACTGTCCCTTTTAATTCTCACAGTCACCTAAGGGGCAGGTGTCTTTATCCCCATTTTCAGGTGTGGTGATTTACAGAAGTGGTCATGTGCCTTGAGGGCCCTCGTAGCCACTAAACTACGTGGATATTCCGTCTTGACCAAAAGTACAGGGGGCCCCCTGCCCTTCTCTGACCCCATCCTGAGCACAGGGAGGGTAGGGATGGTGACCAAGCTACCTTTCTGTCCCGCCTCTCAGGTTCCCCGAGCTAGAAAACCCTGGGCTCAGTAAGGTCCTGCGCACAGCCGCCTTCGCCTACCCCTTCCTGTTTGACAACCTCCCGCTCTTCTATCGGGTAAGGGTGCCTGGGGCTCCTGCTCTCCCATCCTGACCTTCAGGGTGCCCACTTCCAGTCCTGCCCCCTCGACCCCTGACCTCAGCCCTGCTGCCTACCCTTCAGGCCCAGTTCCCTGCCCAACCGTGCCCACCCCCATCTGCATCCTCACCAGATCTGCCTCCCCCCAAAGCTCCTCCCATGCCCTCAACCCCCAGCGCTGCTTTTCCTTTGCCAGCTCGGGCTGTGCTGGGGCAGGGGCCACGACTGTGGGCAGGAGGAGCTGAGCACCAGCCACGGCTACCACCTCTTCTGTGCACTACTCACGGGCTTCCTCTTTGCCTCCCACCTCCCCGAGCGTTTGGCACCAGGACGCTTTGACTACATCGGTGAGAGTACACTTGGGGCTGGCCAGGGAAGGGGTGGGGGAGATACCTTCCTCAAAGCCCAAAGCGCGCACTGGGCATCCTTCAGCCAGAAGGATGCAGGCAAATTACAAGAACTTCCCTGTCTTCCTATAACCAGAGGATGTCACTGCTGGAAGGGGCCTGGGTCCAGCTCCCCTTTCCCCCCACCTCTCAGATAACAGCAAAACTAGCAGTTTGCATGTTCCTCTGCTAGGCGCTTTATGCATCTCAGCTCATTGACTCCTTCCACAACTCGGAGAGTGGCAGGCCCAGAGGGAGGAGTGACTTGCCTGGCGTCACAGAGTGAGTCAGGGCAGCCCTGGGAATGGGGGATGTCCTGACCTGTCCTCCCTCCCTGCAGGCCACAGCCACCAGCTGTTCCACATCTGTGCAGTGCTGGGCACCCACTTCCAGTTGGAGGCGGTGCTAGCTGATATGGGCTCGCGCCGAGTGTGGCTGGCCACACAGGAACCCGCCCTGGGCCTGGTGGGCACGGTGGCCACACTGGGCCTGGCAGTGGCAGGGAACCTGCTCATCATTGCTGTCTTCACGGCCGCCCTGCTTCAGGCCCCCAGTACATGCCCCCTGCTACAAGGGGGCCTGCCGGACGGGGCTACCCAGGCCAAACAGCAGTGAGGCTGCACCCCTCCCCTGCCCTGATGGGAGGCAGAGGCCAGGCCCAGTGCTGGGGAGAGCTCCTGTCGCAGGCCTGACTGAGTCGGGGGTGCAGCTGAGAAGGCAGAGAGAAGGCAGAGGGGAGGAGAGAGGGGCTGGGGGGTGCTGAGAGTGGGCGGGACAGTGATGGTGCTCTTGATGGGGAAGGGGAAGTGCTGAGGGTCCGTGAGGGGAGGTGCTGGGGGCGCCTCATCCGGCCCCATTTCTGGTGCTCCTGGAAGTCTCCGTTCAGCCCAGGGAGGAACTAACATGACTAACCTAGGCGTACTCTGGCTACCTGTTCAACTAGGCCAGGAGGCCACAGCCTTGCGCCCCTCCAACGGCCCCCCAAACCAGGCACCATGGGCCCGCTGGCCGCTACGTGCCTGTAGGTCTGTCCTGGTCCCAACCCAGGGGCAACGCCAGGCCTTTGGGGGCTGGATTTATTCGGGTGCAGTGGCCCTGATGGTGCAGTGGGTCTAGGTGGGGTGGGGGGTGTTGGGCTACAATGGGGGACCCTAGTTAGTCTTTAGGAAATCGCCTTAAATGCTTTCTCAGAGCAAGGCAGGTGCAAATAAATCAATAAACAATAAGCTTTAAGAAGCACTTTCTGGAACTGACGAAGAATGTAAACCCCACTACATCCCCCATCCCCGCACCCCACGGACTGGACCAAGAATCATGGGCCCACCAATTCCTCTTCGGAGTTTATTTTTGGAGCAGATGGGGTGATGGGGACCCCACACTCACAAGGTGGGGACAGTCAGGGTGAGGCAAGGGGAAGGGGTCCTGAGGAGGAGCCAGAGCTGGGGTCTCCAGAAGGGCCGGCAAAATGGGGTGCCCTACACCACACCATAGAAGTGCCGATAGGCCTCCTGGAAGCCAATGTGGTCAGCCAGCTCGTCGCAGTCCGGGTTGAGCTCACACACCTCCTTCTTGGGCTCCAGGGGATCCCGGTAAGGGGCTGGGACTCTGAGAGGCCCCACACAGCAGTGTCAGCCCCCTTGCAAACACTAAACAGCTGCCCTCCCTCTCCTCCCACTGCACATGGGGCTTCAGGATCCCTCCAGGGGTCATTGCCCTGCCCTGTCCCCGCTGCAGCCTGCAGAGGCCACTCCCTGCTCTGACCCCTCTGGCCCAGCATCCACTTTGCCCTTACCCCAGCCAGTAGTCCAGGTAGCGCCTGGGTCTCCTCACCACCTTGCTGCCCTCCTCCTTGGACACGAAGGCTGTGGGCAGAGAGGGGAGGAGTCAGCTGGCTCCAGGTGTGGGTGTGCAAGGGAGGACGCAGGCTGGCAGGAGGGAGAGGATGGGACTGCGAGGAGCAGGGTGAGTGGAGAGGGGGCTGGGAGAGAATGGCACCATCAGGTGATGTGGCACACAGCCCCCCAGCAGGCCCTGCCTCTTACCTGCACCTTTGACAGACTCCGCACCGCTGGGCTTTGCATCTGCAAAGGAAAGGGAGCTGGGCTCACCCCTGTTCACCCCTTGATCCTCACCCTTGGTCCAGCTGCCCTCTCTAGCAGCTTGCTCTTCCCTCCTCTCCCTGCACAGGGGGTGTGTGTTGTGGGGTCAGGGCAGGGAGCAAATGGATAGAGCCTGCAGGAGGGTGGTTAGACTGCAGAGGGACTGCCAGCAGGAGAGACGAAGGAGAGGTGGGGCCACAGTGCCTTTCCCCTCGCCGCCCTCACTGGAGCATGGACTGGGTGGAGGTGGGGACACTCACCTGCCCGGCCAGCAAGGCAGAGCGCGACCAAGGCCAGCAAGGCGAGGAGCGTGAGGGGCCTCATGGTGCGTCGTCAGCGGCTGTGTTGGGGCTGCTGCTTGGGAATGGCTGGTCTGTCCCTCCTGCCCTCTAGAACCGTTTATACCCTCTGGGCTGTGCCCCAGGGCTATTTGGGGTCAACCACCCAGCTCTGTAGGCCAAGCCCTAAAGGATGTTGTGGTTGGGAGCTGTGGCTGCCTGGGCAGGGCCCCCAGGACGGACTGGGGAGGGTGGACCTCAATCGGAGACTGCCAGGCTCTGGACATGGCCCCTGGCCCCTTTCCCAGGGGGACTGCCCCAGGTCCCCACCCCCATGCGCTGTACCTCAGCAACTTCACCCTGAGGTTGAGCATTGGCTGGGCAAGCCAGGAGGGCTGGGAGGGGGTGCCTGGAGAGGAAAGGGGGCTCAGAGGTCTAAAATAGGTCTGAGCAGAGCCAGGCTCCAGCCCTCTGGTAGCCTGTGATTTCCACCATCAGCCCCTTGGGCAGGAGCTAACCCCAGGGAGGGGGTGCCTGCAATGCCCTTGTTCACCCAGAGGGGCCCTGCCACAGTGAGACACCAAAGGCAGGACCCGTGCAGAAGAAAGCGCTGGGGCAGCACAGGGCCAGGAGCCCAGAGCAAACAGACATGGGAAATGGCGACCTGAGAACAGCCTCCGAGGCAGGCAAGGAGCCTGGAGAGTGCCCCTCCATCAGTGCAGCCAGGTGGGCAGGGAGGTGGGGCACTGTGGTGGGAAACCAACCCCCCCCCCCTTTCTGGGCCCTAGCAGGGGAGGGAGCAGGGCTGCGGGGAACAGGGAGATGGAGAGCACCTCTGGGACCCTGGCCCTCCAATTCTCTTCCTGCCCTTGCAACCTCCTCAGTGTTAACATCCTTGGAGACCTGCCCTCAGACAGCCCAGCCTGCAAACATGCCATCCCAGACCTGAGAGCCACTGCTGCCTCAAGCCGGCCCAGGGAGGGGCAGAGGAGGCATCCTGGCACCTTGCCTCTGTCTGTCCTGTCCTCACTCGTCCACCTATGGCCTGAATGAACAAACAAAGCACTTGCTGCCCCTGCAGACCTGCGCTGGCTGGACAGGTGGGGCACCTGGATGGTTTCATGCTGCAGAGGAAGAGATGGAGACACGGTGTAGTTTATGGGGCAAAGCAAGGGAGAGAGGTGAGCAGGGGCCACCTTGACGTCTTCCTGTCTGTCTCCAGCGCTTCTCAGACTGTACTGAGTCCCTCTCACAGGGTTAGGGACTCCAGCCTCACTAGGGAGAAAAGTTTCATCCATCCCCCTTGGCCTCCTGGGCCAGAGGACTCACCCGTCCTGCCTTTGTTTGGGCCCTTTCTGATGCCCTGCTGGCCCTGGCTGGGGTCTAGAAGGTGTGAGAAAAAAAGAGGATCAAGTGCCCAGCTATTCTGGAGTGCCCACCTTACCTGTGAACCCCCACCCGGCACCAGCGGCACTAGCGAGGCCCCCCTCACAGTGAACCCAACTGGCAAAGGGCAGGTGGTTGGGCTGCAGAGTGATGCCCCCTGGGCCCCTCGTCTGGGCCTCAGGAAACCAAGGGGTCCTGGTTTCTGTGACAAGAGGCTCTACTGCCCTTCTGCAAATGATGGTCAGATATGCTCCCCCACTCCCACCCCCACCCCACCCCACCCCACTAACACAGCCCAGCCTGGAGGTTCTCAGAGCCTCCACTGGAACCAGAACTCAGGAGCTGAGCCCAGGGTGGGTCATGGCCCCAAGGGGCCTGGAAGGGGCCCAGGCAGCGGAAGCAGCCTCACAGATTACAGTGCAGTGGAGGAAGTTTATTTATGGTTGTGGGGAGAACATCGTAAGGGCCCTTGTGCTGGCCGGCAAGGGGGCAATCAGTGAAGATTGGAAACAGATTCCCTAAACCAGGTCCCTGGGAGAGCTCAGGCAGTGGGGTGGGTGGGTGGGGGGTGGCTGTGCTAGCCTGAACGTAGAGGAGAGAAAGCATGGTGCCTGATCCCCAGGGTGGGAGCTGGCCAAGAGTCCTCAAGTTAGAAGACAAGCAGGAAGACTAACGGTGGCATGTGCAGGACCCCAAGAGAGCCTCAAAGGCACAGTGGCAGTGGGGCCTGCTCTGGCTCCGTCCTCCAGCAAATTCCATACTGCTGAAGGACTGGGCACCGTTTCAGCTGCTCTCAAGAGCAGCTGGGCCACAGGCCCTCGACCTTGACTGCCCTCTGTCCTGGGCCAGATGGCCCCGCCTCACTCCCTCAGCGTGGCTGCCAGCTCCCTCTGTTCTCTGTGTAGAGCCTGTGATCAATGGGAGGGAATCGGCAAATCAGGATATGAGAAAATCCAAACCGTTCCCCTCCACTGTCCCTGACTCTAGGCTGGGTTCCCCCAGGACCGTATGGACAGGCTCTGGGGTTCATGTCACTGGCCCCGCAGGGCATGTTCAGATGAGGCCCCATCATTCAGCAGGTGTCTGTAGCAGGACAGGTGCGGGAGTGTAGAACAAGGACAACTGGACACGGAGGGTTTTATCTCTACCTGAGACAAGGAGGAGCTGTTCCTGCCAGCAAGTCCCCTCCCCTCTGCCTTTTTTCTCATCTGTAACACCTCAAGCTGCTGCAGCCGGCATGGGCCTGCGGCTAGACTTCAGCCTGGGGGCAGGATTCTGAGGGAGCCTGAGTGCTAAGCTGGGGAGGGGACCACTGCAGGCATCCCGGTGTGAGGTAGTGAGTGGCTGTATGACACAGGCAGGCTCCCTGACTCCCTCCAGGGGTTCCTCAGGTTGAAATGGAGGAGGCCACTGACTGAGGAGTCTCCTAAGGCTCAAGTAGGGAGAAAGGGGAAGCGGGCCCAGCCGGGATACTTACCTGCCAGGCCTGCTGCTGGGCCTGGACCTGCTGCTGCAGCTCCTCCACCTGCCTGCGCCCGGCCAGGACAGCGTCCCCCAGGCGCCTGTTCTCGGCCTCCTGCTTCTGCACCCGGCGCTGCAGCGTGTCCCGTTGCTGCAGGAAGTAGGGCACCATGGTGCTACGCAGGTCCTCCTTGGGAATCCCACTAGGGCGCCTGGAGGGCCACATGGGACACAGCAGATGGGGACGGGGAGGTCATAACGAAGAGGCCTCTACTTCCAAAGTGATATTCCCACCTCCAGTCCTAATTGGGCTGGCACTCAAGGTCCCTCCTGAGTGCCCCACTCACCTCCCAAGACCCACTGCAAGGCCCTGCTCCTCATGGGACTGCTCACCACCTGTCCTCAGCTCTGATGCCCAGGGATCCCCTTCCTGACCACACCCCACGTTCTCCTCCTCTCTTCCACACACTCCCCCATCTCTAATGCTCCAGGGCTATGGGTGACATTTCAGCCCCTGCCATGTGACCTTGTGCTCACTAGTCCACCCATCAAACTGGGAGCTGGAGAGGCCAGGGGTTGGTGGGATGAGCCTTCTAGAAGGGGTGGCCACTTGAGAGAGGGCTCAGGCCATGGGAGGCCCCGGTATGCGTTGGCTGATGTGGGAAGATAAGGAAAACTCAGGCAGGGGAGGCAAGATTTTGGGGGGCTGGGAGTGCCCAGAGTAAGGAGATCAGGTCAGTTCTGATGGGCAGTGGGGTGGAAGCCACCGTGGGTTTTTTCTACAACTTTCTTTTTTCAGTTGTAAAACTTAATTCTAAGTATTGGGGTCACACAGCATAGAAAAATTGGCAAGATGACAACTCCCTCTGGCTGAGGGTTCTGTTCAGGGAGGGGAGGGCTGGAGGGAGTAGGGGGGAGGGCTCCACTCTCCATCCCTAACCCCGGTCCTGCTTCTCTCTCTGGACATGACACAGGCAGCCGCATCACCCCCTGAAGTGTTGGCTACAGGAGAGTCGGAATCCTGTCTTGTTGATTCTGAATCTCTGGCATCTCCAGCAGTATTGAGTGTATTGAGCAGTACTGCTCTCTAAATATCTGTTGAATGAAGAGACGAATGAAAACCAGATGCCCAGGCCAGCCTAACTTAAACAGGATTCCAAACCTCGCTGTCCTGCCTCCTCAGCTCCCCCTTCCCTTTCTCCCACAGGTCAAGTGGCTCCTGAGATGAGCTTGCTCAGAAAGGCTCCCTCAGCCATGCCACAAACCACTCTCCTTCCTAACCCCTGGACATCATGCACTTGCCCCTGGCCTTCCCCCACTTCACACTCTAGGGGATCTCTGCATTTCCACCATTCTCAGCCTCTGTTGGGTGTCTTTTCTCTCCTTTGTCCCTGTGAAAGGTCCTCTCCCATGGCCCTGAACCTAGAGTCTCATGCATATGGGTCTGTCATAAGGTCTCCTTCAAGAGGATGAAATGCTGCCTCTTCACTGCTTTGAGCCTTCCACCCCTGCCGCCCTCACCAAGCTGGCTCCTTGCGTTCTTTGCCTTCTTCCACAATTTTATCCAAGGCATTCAAGACAGCTTCCAGGTTCCCCTCCTCTTTGATTTCTGAGATTTCATCCTGAAGAGATAGGAGGAAAGAGTTGTAACAATAGTAGACAAGCCCATAGCAGAAATATGCTAATAGCACTTAGCTAAGATTTTGGCTCATTTCTGTTCTGTCCTTATACTATCTCAAACATTCCAGCTTCTCCAATGTGTGACTTTTATAATTAAGAAACTAAGGTATCCGATGGAAAACATTTAAAAGGAAGCCTTTTTCCACTGCTCATGTGAGCCAGCCCCTTCTCCCCATCCTGGCAGTCAAAGCCCCCCAGAATCTCACCTCCTCAACCCAGCTGTCTCCCAGCCTGGCCACTCCACCCTCCTGGGCTCCTCACTCTCAGGGGATGAAGGCAGCCCCCTCCCGGGGCTGTGCCCTTGTGCAGGCTGCTACCTCCCTCACACCTCTCTCAAAATCCTACCCGGTCTCCTCCCACCTCCACCCTAGCATCAGCTCTGAAAGCGGCAGCCCTTGCTGTCACCCACTCCCAGAGCAGCCCTGGCTGATACTGCACATTTTGACGCCTAATAGGACCATTCTGGAGTGGAACGGCAGGAAGGTTTAACTCAGAGTTACTTAAAAGACATGCAATCGTGTCCTTTTTTGCATTCCCTATAGTGTGCGGTTCCACTGAATTCAAATAATGTATTAAGTGCCTCCTCTGTGCCAGGTGTTGCACCAGGTGCTGGAGGTGCAAGGATGAGTAAGGCCCAGTCCTGCCCTGCTGAGCTCACCTGGTCTAGTGCAGAGACTATATAAATACAATTACAAAGCAGGACGGAAGTGTGGGACAGGGGCATTTAAGGTACCCACAGAGTTCAGTGGGGAGGGAGGACTCACACTGCAGTCTTCTGGGCACCGGGGACAGCCCTTGGGCTGAGGATACAGAGGGGCAGAGGATGGGGGCCGACCCTCCAGGGACTGACAATCGGGAGGCCGGACCCAAGCCGAGGGGACCTGCCAGGCTTCTTGCCAACTCACCCGGATAGATGTCTGCAGCTGCGTTATAAACTTGTCATAGATTCGCTGGGTCACCTCTGGCTGCAGCTGATAGAAGCGCTTGTAACAGTCCGTGAATCTCTGGTAGCTGGCAGGGAAGGGAGAGACAACGGTGGGGAGGGTCACACACAGAGCCTGTCCTCCTGCCTCGCCTGGGGACCCCCACTTCTCTAAACTTTGTTTGCTTCATGGCTCCAGTTCAAGGCCATGGGTGCAAAAGTCTTACCTGCAGCCACAGTCGCTGAGGACTGCTCAGTCACCGATCCCACCCCCACATCCCCTCAGCAGAGCCCCAGCTGAGTGGGGGTGTTTACTCCTTAAAGGTGAGTCTTGATTAGTCCAGCCATGCTTCTCTGACTTTAGTGTGCCCACAATCACCAGGAGGGCTAGTTAAAGCACAGAGTACTCGGCCCCTCCCGTCAGAGTTCCTAACACAGCAGGCCTGGGGGAGGGGTGTGGGGTGCAGTTCTAACAAATTCCCAGGTGGCCCTGAGGCAGCTGGTCTGGGGACCACACTTTGAGAACCTCTGCTCTAAATTAAGCTGGGTCCATTCCAGTCCCCCTGCAGGGCTTGTGGCCTCTGGGAAAGGTTTCCTCATTCCTAAAGAGCACACAGGAAGGAGAAAGAGACTGAGGCCCCTTCAAGAGGACATCGCTGTAGCTGGTGAGTATGGGGGGTCCTGGGCCTGAAGGCAGGGCTTACTCCCTAAAGAGGCACAGCAGAAAGAGAGAAAGAGCTGCTGAAAACATCAGCCTTGTTATGTGAATTAATGTTTTTCTCTTATTGTTCAAGCCACTTTAAATAGCGTTTCTGTTGCTAGCTGCTGACAGCCTCCTTGCTGATACACCCCATGAAAAGGACCTTGGACTGACCAACAGGCACCCAGTGCACCCCCAATAGCTTGTTCCCTCTTGTTCAAAGAAACTCAAATTAAGTTAAATCAGCCCTCTCAGCTGTTCCCCCCACCTTGTTTTCTTGCCTCTTTTCCATTCTCTCAGGCCCTATCCCTTCCTTTAGCAAATACTCACTGAGTACCTGCCAGGAGCTGGTCGCCCCCTGAATGAGCCACAGCCCTCCAGGAGTTTCTGTGGGGCGGGAGGGATGCAGGTAGTTACCCCATGTGGAGAGGGCTCTGGAGGAAACAGGCCAGGGTTGAGGGGGGTGGACCTGGGGATCCTCTTTAGGCCCCTCTGGTGAAGCGATGTTCAGGGGACCTGCAGAGAGGGTGTGAGCCGAGCAGGAGCCCTCAGACACCCCAATCTCACATTTACGCCGCCCTATGGGGCAGAATGCTCCTCAACCTTGAGAAATGGGATTCAGTTCCTGAACCCAAGGCATAAGCCCCTCCTCTGGGGAATACCTGCTGGGGCCACCCCTTCCCATGACTCCCTCAAACCAGACGAGGAAAGAGTACGAGCAGTGGTGAGCTGGTGACTGCTCAGAGCAGCTTGCAAGAGAAGATTTTTTAATTTTTTAATTTTCAGGAAATCTGCGAGTCAGAATGTTAAACTTAAATTATATAAACTTACAAATAAATCAATTATATTAAAAGCAAAAGTACTAAATACCTAAAACTTGTCACTTTCTAATGATTCTCCCACAGTTTACTCTGCTTTTGAGATTATAGTATGTCTTGTGGAAATACTAATTAATTAAAGGTGTGCTGCTGCCTACTTCTTCTCTACTCTGCATTCAGTACTGTCACATTGGTAGCTCAGGAAGATTTAGGTTTAGTATTTATTCCTTGGAAATTGACAAATGCTACAAATCAGTGCACTCACCACCACCCCCACCCCCTGCAGAGAGCTGGTTGTTAAGAATTTACCAGCACACCTCTGGGTCAGGGTGACAGTGTCCCACCTACTCAATGGAACACATTCTATGTTAGTACCCGGAAGCTAAGCCTAGTATCAAAAGGAGAACACAAAGAACAGATGACGAGCGTCCCTTCACCCCTTGGCTGGGTCCTGGCTGGTGGTTTTGCTGCTGGCTCACTAGCCACGCAGTCTGTGGCTGCAGGGAGGGATGTGGAGGGGCACATGATGCCTGACTGAGCGGGGCTGGAATCGAAACCAGGTAATTGTGGCTTGACTTGGGCTTGGCTTGGACACGAGAGATCCTGTCCCTTCTCCTGGCCCACTCAGCAGGCGGAGGGTTTGAGCCGGGTGCATTTCTCCTCGGCTCAGGCCCTGGCAGTGGCGAGGGCCCAGGGCAGGGTTGAGACAAACCCTGCCCTACCAGGGCTGCTCAGGAACTCTTCCGGGCCCTCTCTGGGGGTTGAGAATTCAATAAAAGTGAAGGACCCCAGAAACAGACACATTTGTACAAATACACAAGATGGGGAGTCTGTGCCTTAACCAAGGAGGAGAGACGGGCAAGTTGGGGGCGATGTCAGTGAGTCTAGGAGGGAAGTGATTCCTTTCCTGAGAGCCAGTTAGAGACTTGGGAATGATGTGAATGTTCTTGTGGCTTTCCTGAAAAAATACACTCAAGGAGAAGCAGGAAAGTGATGCATTTTAGAAAACATTCACAGCCATCCCGACCCATCCCTGCCAAGTGTCAAATCTTATCTTTTCATTCAAATGTAATATCCTGGTGGAAAGGGATGCCATCTGCAATGCTGCTGGATCTCCAGGGAGCCTAGGACAGTGTTAGATGCACAGTGGCACAGGAGGCGGTCTGTAAACTGGGCAGCCAGAGCCGAGGTGAGGCCTCAGCTGCCCGGCCCCAGGCCTAACCTGCTCCAGCCTCTGCCACCCTGGACCAGGGTCCTGGGTCCTGGGCTGGTTGGGTGGGAGAGTCTTCCTCCATGAACATCCTCACTGGCCTCTCTGCCTGTGCCCCCTTCACCCCTCTCTGGCACAGCCTCCTGCCCTTAGCCTTTGAGAGAACATGAGGGGCCACCCAGCTTTGTGCTGGGTAAGGGCACTGGCTCTGAAGACTACCTGGGTTCAAATCCTACCTCTACCACTCATCAGAAGCATGCCCTCAGACAATGAGACAATTTCTTTACCTCTCTAGGCCTCAGTTTCCTCCTCTGCCAAATGGGAACAATAACTGTATCTGTACCTCACAAAATTACTGAGGATAAATGAAGTTGCACATATAAAGTACTTAGCACAGAGCCTAGCACACTGAAATGCTCCGGGTTGGCTACAGTTATTGCTGTTCCCAAAAGAATGGTCCTCACAGCCCCCTCAGGTGTGTAGTTCCTCCCCAGGGGGAGTAGGTGCTTAATAAATGCATTTTGGCTGCCACTGCATGTGCAGAAACCAACCCAGCCATGCGAAGAACTGGCCATCAGGATTTGTCCCCACTACAGGGAAAAAAAAAAAAGAAAAAAAAAAAAAAAGGCTAAACTGTGGCTTTATCATCATGAAAGTCATTTTTAAAACCACATTTGCTGTTTCAAAACTGCAGTGACTCTATTAACTGACTTTCCTCTTAAATGTTTATTATGCAACATTTGAGATGTTGTCACTGTTTATGAACTTACTGAAAAACCAGTTCATTTACTGCACTAAAAACTCACTGTAAATTGAGTTATCATATAAGGTTTAACTAAAAATTTAACTTCAAAATATTTAAGCCTAGAACAAGTTGTGGTGGTTTCCAGTCTGTCAGTTCACATACATAAATAAATTGTGTAGGGCACAGACAAGTAAACAAATCATTACAATAACATGTGCTCCAGCAACCCCACGCTTGCCTTCCTCCTCCTGGTAACCCTGCCTGGGGCCCTATAAACGCCTGTTTCACAGATTGTCCACCAGAGGGCGGGCAGGGACTGGCACTTTGTTCCCAATAAAAAAGTAGAGGGATGAGAAGACAAATAGAAGAACAAATAGAAGAAACAAAAGCTTGGGGATGGATGTGATGACTGAAACTCATGCCCTCCATCCCCACCTGCCACCCATGCTTACTATTTCATTAAGAAACTTATCTCTGTTCTGTCTTTTTCTCTCTTTTCTCAGTTCCAGGACTGAGAAAGGGAGAGGGAAAAAGGTCAGAATAATGTTTCTAAATGAAATAAGAGGAAAATCTCAAAGTTGGTGATTCAAGACAAATGGCTGTATTAAGAAGTTATCTTTTAAAAATTAATTTTAGTTATGTCTTTAGGTTATTGGGTCTCTTGGGCTAATTTTACCTTAATGGTTTGGCTACTTTCCTTGGGAACTGCTGGAAAACTTGATGAGAATCTGAAATTGGGAAATTGGGATACTTCCACTGATTTTAAAAAAAAAAGAAAGAAAGAAAAAAAGGGAAAAAACCTTCTGATTTGATAAATACTAGCATGAAGATAAATATACCATCAGAACAACTGTCTACATATATTCATATACTCATTTGACAAATACTGAGCACTTAGGAGCCCAGCCGAGCTCTGGGGTACAAATCCAAAGACAAGAAAGGTCCAGTCCCTGCCCTCGGAGGGTGTTTAGTTTAGCAGGGAAGACAGATCAGTCCTCAGGAAATTGTGACGGTAAAGCACGAGGGGCCTGGCAGGGGTCACAGGAAAGGCTCCCTAGAAGAAGCATTGTCTGAGACCTGAGAGAAGCAGGAATCATCCAGAGGACAGGAGAGGAGCATGTTCTAAAGTCCAGGCAGTGTGGCTGAAGGGTGGTGTGCACACGTGTGTGTATGTGCATGCATGTGCATGGAGTGCTTCTATGTGTGAAGACAACAGTAGTAGGAAATGTGTACTGAGCACTGGCCAGCAACAGGCACGGTTCAAAGCATTTGACACGGTGTAGCTCATTTCATCCTTGCACAACCCTTTAAAGTAGGTTCTATTATCACCCCCATTTTGCAGATGAGGAAGCTGAGGCACAGAATGGTTAAGAAGTTTGGCTCAAAGCCACCCAGTTGGGAGGGGGTGGAGCCAGGATTCAACTTGGGTGGTTTCGCTCTGGATCAGGTACTCCTGGCCTCCAGGAGACATGGCCTGCAGGCTGGAGGGAGGCAGACAGGAGCCAGACACATAGAGTCTGGGCTGTCTCATGACAAGAGTTAGGAGCGAGGCAAGGGGTTTTCAGCAGGGATGGGATCTGATCAGATGTGCACCTCAGAAAGCTCACTCGGGCTGCTGGGTGATACCAGATTCAGGAGGTACAGGTGAGATGATGGCAGACTTGAGCAAGGCAGAAGTGGGGATGGAGAGAGGGGATGGTCTGGAAACATATGGAAGAGAATCAGCTGGACAGGGCTGAAGCCACACACACAAGGCTGAAGAGTCATCCCCTCACTTCAGAAATGAACCACTGCCAGTTGCACGCATCATCTGCATGTTCAAAGAGGGTGAGGTATTTCCAAGGATTTACAGTACTCAGAATATTTTATATATTAAACCACTCTTCCTGTGAAGAACTGTTTTCTACGAACAGCAACGTCTTTGCCATCAGCATTAAGTTCGATCAGTTCATGCGCAAGTGTAATTAGATCCCTTTCCTTGCTCACGTTACACAAAGCAAACTCTGCACAGGACATCTCAGGCCAGAGATTGGGCCAGAACGACACGAATCAGACCCAGTATGGCAACTAAAAACTGAAGAACTCAATCACCTCCTACCCCTCAGCCCCCCAGGAACAACACCACATGTGGCACGACTGCAGGGTGTCATGGGACCTGCAGCTGACCTGCTTTCCTCTGAATAGTGCCAACTGCCAACTGGTTTTCAGTCTGGGCACCACAAACACCACCCACTGACCAACTGCTTCTGTCTTGGTAGGACCTGATTTGAAACAAAACACAGAAAGGGGGCAACCTCATCTGCTTGCTTTAGCTCAACAGGATAATAGAAGTTCTCAGAAGGTCCAGGAGGCTATGAAGACAGAAAAGAAGCCTTCATTTTTAGAGGATAAGGCAGAGGTCACAAAGGGCAGGCTTCAGTAGGGCCACGTTTCTGTATTCTGAAGCTTGAGAGAGCAGATTCAGGGAACTTCTCCTCAGCCAGGCAGATAAGTGGAAGATACCCTAGCTGAAAGCAATGGGGTGTGGATCCCTGGACCGAGAGCCCAGCCTGGCTGATAATCTTCCAGTCATTCTGGGGTAGCATCATATAATTTGCCCTCCTAATCAAGCTAATATTTACGTTAAAAATATGCTCGGTTGTGGGGAAAAGTCATCTGGGGTTTAAAATATCCCTTTGGTTAACTAACATGTGAATAAACTGGCATTTATTATTTATAGACTCCTGCCCTAGGTGTAAGTACTTCATCTTTGGGATTGAGGACTTTAAAAATGCTTTTTACTAATGAATAGGAGGTGGGGGGAGGTCAAAGATTTGAAAATTCTTCATTCGTAATGAACATTTATTGAGTAGCTTCTAGGCAGCAATCAGCCATGGATAAAGTTCCTATTTAATCATGAATATGCTAGCAAGGAGCAGCTTGGAAAGACAAGGAAGCAGGGGTGGGGGGGCAGCAGCAGCCCTGGATGTAGAAGAGCCTTGGGGCTAAAGAAATGGGGATGAGCTAAGGCATGAGTGGTCTTGTGTGCTGTGCTAAGGAGCTTGCATTTGCTGCTGAAGCAATTCTGAACCAATTAAACATTTTTTGCAGGAAAAAAGACGCAATAGAAGCCAAGTTGTAGATGGCGGGAGGGGCAGCACTGAGGCTGGAGGACGTGTTAGGAGGCGGGTGCAGTGATCCAGTGAGAGGCAGCTGGGCCCTGCACAGAAGCAGCAGAGGTGAGGAGAGAGACTGGTGCTAGCAGGGTTGCTGGTTGACTGGAGGTGAGAGGGAAGGAGGGCCCAATCTCTGGCCTAGAGAATGGGTAGATGGCGGCACCTTCAGCCAAATTAAGGACCACAGGAAGAGAAGAGGGGAAGGAACCTGGTGGTTCTATGGGCACGGAGTGGCAATTTTCTAGTAGTGGACTGGTAGAGACAGAGGTCAGCAGCTCAGGAAAAAGATGCAGCTTGGGGATCCTCATTTATTCCAAAGCTATTCATTGGGTGCCTCCATGTGCCAGGCACTGTGATAAGCAGTGAACAGACAGTGGTGTACACGGCAGAAGAGATCCTGTTTTCAACAGCCTTACATTTTACGTGGGGAAGGCAGACCACAAACAAGTATATAAGCAGACAGTAGAACTGCAGACTATATAAGTGGTATGAGGGAATAAAACCAGGTGCCATGATAGTAAAGAATAACCTGGGGAGAGAGGCACCTTCAGAAAGGGCGTCAGAGAAGAGATGGGGGAGGACTCTTCCTGGTGGCACCAATAGCAAGTGCAAATGTCCTGAGGCAGGGAAATGCTTGATATTCTAGCGAAAGAGAGACCATCAGTGTGGCTGAGTCTGGCTGGAAGGCACAAGAGGTAGTCAGGGGATAGTGCCTATGGGGCTCCAGAGGCCATGGGGAGGGGCTCTGGGGAGCCACTGGAGGGCTTTAAGCAGCAGTCATTAGATGGGATGTGATCAAGCACGTGTGGAGGTGAAGTAAGGAGAGGTCATGGCCAGAGCCCCAAGAAATGCTCACACATGGAGGAAGAGGAGCCCAAGAAGGAGCACTGGTCAGATGAAGTGGCAGCAGACGGTGTTGGAAGACAAGGGAGAAATTTCAAGGACAGAGGAGAGGTCAACAGCTTCAAATGCTACATGGAGAGCAAATATGTTGAAGGCAAAACATATCCACAGTATTTAGCACAAGGAGGTTATTAAGGACCTTCAAAGGAACAGTTTTAAGAGAACGGTGACAGCAAGGACAGACTGTCCTGAGCTGAGGAAAAAACTGGAGTTGGGGAAGTAGAGACTGGGAATGTAGAAACCTGAAGCCATAGCCGTGGCTGTAAAGGGAAGGAAATTGACCAACCAGTCGGTGGCTGGGACACAGGACTGGGCATTTCTCAGCCACATTTATAGACGTGGAAACTTCTGCCTGGTGGCATCACTTTTCTCTATGAACCAAGTGTCGGGGTCATTTTCACTGAGAAGGTGCAATGGGCAGGGAGCTGGCTGGGGACTTGGGGCTTGTGGGCTCAGTGACGGCCCAGCTGAAGTCCAAGACCGTGACTTTGTGGAGGTGCCAATATCCAACTTCTGCGAAACTCCACAGTGATGCTCAGCAGGCAGACATAGAGGCAGAGAAGTGCAGAAAGAATATTTAAGTTTAGTTGGGGTTTTGTCATTTGGTAGGTTGGAAGGGTGAGTGAACAAATGAGCTGAGAAGCAGGAGTGTGGCTGCTGTGCGTCCCCGATGGAACCTGTCCAAATTGATGTCTTGACTTCCACTCCAGATCGGTCTCTCCCCCAACCCTCATCTCCGCTCTTCCCCATCTCAGTAGATGGCACCACCCTCCACCAGCCACCCCAGTGAAGAGTCAGCATCTTCCTGGAATTCTTCTTTCCCTCATCTTCCCCTTCGATCCATTCTACTTTCAGTTGGCTCAAGTCCGCCCACATCTCTCAGCAACCCCAAGCCTGGATCATGGACACAGCCCTCCTCGCTTCTGCCACAGCAGCTGGGACCCCAAGCTTTTCAAGGGTAGACAAATGTTTTAGACTTAAAAAAAAAAAAAAAGGCTTCAAAACACAAAAGCTCAAAATTGTATTGCAGCAAATTGTTACCCTAAATGCATAAAAAAAGTAACATTATATTTACTAGTCAACAATTTTAATATAATTAGATTAAATAATATTTAATGTAGGATGTAATCCTTTCTCCCCTCAGTAGCCTGATTTTTTCCCCCCAGGAGTCTTGGGAAGTTTGTTTGTTTTTTTTAATTCAGTTTTATTGAAATACATTCGCACACCATACAATCATCCATGGTATACAAGCCACTGTCCACAGTATGATAACAGTTATGCGTTCATCCCCACAATCTATCTCTGAACATTTTCCTTACATCAGAAAGAACCAGAACAAGAATAAAAAATAAAAGTGAAAAAAGAACACCCAAATCATCCCCCCATCCCACCCCATTTGTCCTTTAGTTTTTATCCCCATTTTTCTACTCATCCATACACTAAAGGGGGTGTGATCCACAAGGTCTTCACAATCACACTGTCACCCCTTGTAATCTACATTATTATATAATTGTCTTCAGGAGTCCAGACTGCTGGGTTGGAGTTTGGTAGTTTCAGGTATTTACTTCTAGCTATTCCAATACATTAAAACCTAAGAGGTGTTATCTATATAGTGCATAAGAATGTCCACCAGAGTGACCTCTCGATTCCATTTGAAATCTCTCAGCCACTGAAACTATTTCGTCTCATTTTGCATCCCCCTTTTGGTCAAGAAGATACTCTCAGTCCCACGATGCCGGGTCCACATTCATCCCCGGGAGTCATATTCTGCATTGCCAGGGAGATTTACAACCCTGGGAGTCGGGTCCCACGTAGAGGGGAGGGCAGCGAGTTCACCTGTCGAGATGAGTAGCCTGATTTTTATTTACTACTATAATATGATCCTTTTCTCATGATCTAATATTCAAAATGGAACTTTAAATACTTGCATATTTTATTAGTTATCATACTTAAGAAACCAGTCCTCAAATGCTGAACATTTTTCAATGATTTTTCATTGAATGTGGTGCTACAATGAATATCTTTTGTTCATAAACTTTTTTGAATTTTTTATTTTGAAACAATCTTAGACTTGCAGAAAGTTGCAAAGAAATGTATCCCCCCCAATGTGAACATCTACAACTATGGTACAATGCCAAAACCAAGAACTTGACATTGGTATAATCCACAGAGCTTTACAGATTTCCGTGTGTGTGTGTACAGAGTTTTGCAATTTTATCACATGTAGCCATGCATAAGGGTAGAACAAACCTGCCACAAAATTCCCTTAAGCCAAAGCCTAATCCAGAGCAAGGCCCTAACTCTCTTTAATTGTATAACTGCTGAGAGAGGTAAGGAAGCTGCAGAAGATAAGTCTGAAGGTAGCAGAGGTTGGTTCATGAGGTTTAAGGAAAGAAGCTGTCTTGATAACATAAAAGATCAAGGTTAAGCAGCAAGTGCAGATGCAGGAGTTGCAGCAAGTTATCCAGAATATCTAGAGAAGATAATTGATGAAGGTGACTACACTAAGCAATAGATAATCAATGTAGACAAAGTAGCATCCTACTGGAAGAAGATGCCATCTAGGACTTTTCCTAACTAGAGAGGAGAAGTCAATGCCTGGCTTCAAAGCTTCAAAGGACAGGCTGATTCTCTTGTTAGGGACTAATGCAGCTGGTGACTTGAAGTAAGTTGAAGCCAGTGTTCATTTACCATTCTGAAAATCCTAGGGCCCTTCAGATTTATGCTAAATGTACTCTTCTATCTGTGCACTGTAAATGGAACAAAAAAGCCTGGATGATAGCACATCTGTTTACAAAATGGTTTACTGAATGTTTTAAGCCCACTGTTGAGACCTACTACTAAGAAAAAAAGATTCCTATCAAAATATTACTGCTCACTGACAATGCACATGGTCACCCAAGAGCTCTGATGGAGATGTTCAATGAGATTAATGGTGTTTTCATGCCTGCTAACATAACATCCATTCTGCAGCCCATGGATCAAGGAGTAATTTTGACTTTCTAGTCTTTTTATTTAAGGAATACATTTATTTCATAAGGCTATAGCTGCCATAGATAGTGATTTCTCTGACGGATCAGGACAAAGTCAATTGGAAGTCTTCTGGAAAGGATTCACCATTCTACATGCCATTAAAAATATTCATGATTTATGGGGGGAGGTAAAAATATCAACATCAACAGGAGTTTGGAAGAACTTGATTCCAACCCTCACGACTGACTTTGAGGGGCTCAAGACTTCCGTGGAGGAAGTAAATGCAGATGTGGTGGAAACAGCAGAACAGAATAAATAGTGGAGCCTGAAGATGTGACTCAGTTGCTACAATCTCATGATAAAACTTGAACAGATGATGAGTTACTTCTTACAGATGAGCAAAGAAAGTGGTTTCTTGAGATATATATAATCTAGTCCTGGTGAATACACTGTGAACATTGTTGAAATAACAATAAAAGAATTTAAGAATATTACATGAACTTAGTTCATAAAGCAGCAGAAGGGTTTAAGGATTGACTCCAGTTTCGAAAGAAGTTCTACTGTGGGTAAAATGCTAAAAACAGTATTGCATGCTACAGAGAAATCTTTTTGAAGGAAGAGTCAATTGATGTAGCAAACTTCACTGTTGTTTTATTTTAAGAAATTGCCAGTCACCCCAACCTTCAGCAACCACCACCCTGTCATTCAGCAGCCATCAACATCAAGGCAAGACCCTCCATCAGCAAAAAGATTACAATTCACTGAAGGCTCAGATAATAGTTAGCATTTTTTAACAATAAAGTATTTTTAAATTAAGGTATGTATATTGTTTTTTTAGACATAATGCTATTACACAATTAATAAACTGCAGTATAGTGTATATAACTTAAATACACACACACACACACACACACACACATATATGTTTCCCAGCATATAACTTTTATATGCACTGGGAAACCAAAAAATCCGTGTGACTCACTTTATTGCAATATTTGCTTTACTTCAGTGGTCTGGAACCAAGCCTACAATATCTCTGAGGTATGCCTGTATTCAATTCAAGAACTTGGAAACAGACTAACAGAACAAATCTAAAGAAATACAAAACAAGGAATAATAAAGATAAGGGCAGACTCCAAAGAGACAGAGAACAAGAATAATCTCAAAAAATAGATTTTTTTTAAAAAGTTGATTCTTTAAAAAAAAGAAAGAGAGAAACAGCATATAATGGAAAATGGGCGATAATAAAAATTAAATAATTAAGAATTAAGACAATTTAAAATATTTGAAGCAGTTATAAGTTAATTAAAACAGACAAGGTAAATTTCTGGGGGGCAAAGCCTGTCAAAGGACAAATCTGTCACAAGAAGAAACAAAAACTGAACAGACACAACATTAAAGAAACAGTTATATACCAAAAACCTGTAACAAACATTATGGAGACACTTTGAGGAAAAGATAAAAATGCCTATTGGAATTGTTACTGTTTGTTTTTTTTTAATTAAATTAAAAAATTAATTAAAACTTTCAGTTTTAAATTTAGCTTTCTGACTCTCTGCTTGTGCCTCAGCACTTTCACAATGATTTTCTGTTCCTCAATCAGGAAAGCACACTTCATGGACATATTTAGCACCCACAGACCCACCAAAGGCTCTGCCCACCTTTGTTTTTGTTTGTTTTAGATACCCTCATAAGAATGCTAGGTCTCCCAGCACCAACCCCTCATAGTCAGCCTGAGCACACTCCACATGCTGATTTTGGTGCTTTCCCAACTTCCTTGATATAAAGGTAAACAATTCTATTATCTGGGGTCCGGACAGCCTGGTTTTGTTAGAAACTGTATTATGCCATAGCCTACCATGGTAGGTCAAATATTGGACCATTTTGAATGCCTCTAGGCTCTATTCCTGAAAGAGGAAAAAGGAAACATTGTTACTGTTTAACTTAATACTAGAAGCCCTCAAAACCTCCAAAAGCCCTAGGGCTAGATAAATTTCTCCAAATTTCTAAGGAATAGATAATCCCTATCTTAAATAAATTGTTCCAGAAGAAGAGGGAGCATGTCCCAGCTCCTTATACAAGGCTAGTATATCCCTTGATTTCAAGAGCAGAGAAGGACTGTGAAAGAAAAAAATTATAGGCCCATTTTACTTAAGAGGATATAAACACAGATCTAACTGAATCTAACAGCTAACAGTATATATATATAAAATAATGCAGCATAACTGTGCTTGTTTGAAGCTGTCATGTACCCCATACAAGGCCATGTTCTCTTAATCCATCCCTGTGGGGCAGACCTATTGCGGGTGGGACCTTTTGATTAGGTTGTTTCCATGGAGATGTGGCCCAGCCCATTCAAGGTGGGTTTTAATCCCCTTGCTGGAGTCCTCTATGAGAGGATAAAAAACAGATGAAACTCAGAGAGTTCAGAGAAGCTAGGAGAGAAACGCCCAGAGACATTCTGGAAAGAGAGCCATACTGAAATCAGATCCTGGGAGTGAAGAACCAGTAGACGCCAACCATATACCTTCCCATGTGACAGAGGAAACGCAGATGCCATCGGCCTTTCTTCAAAGAAGGTATAGTCCTGTTGATGTCTTAATTGGGGTCTTGGAACTGTAACTTGAAACTTAATAAATAAAGCTGCATTCTGGCAGCTTTAGCAAACTGAAACAATAATCAAGTAGATTTGTTCCAAGAACACAAAGATAGTTTAACTTCCATAAAATCTATCACTGTAGATAACATTAAAAACATTAATGAATTAAAGAACATTCAAAAGATTGCTTTAATAGGGGAAGAAAACATTTTACCAAATTCTACACCCACTTATGATTTAAAAAAGCAAAACTCGGAAAACTAGGAAGAGACGACTATATATACAAAATCTACAGTAAACGTTATAGAGAACTTTAGAAACAAGACAAAAATGTCTTTATCAGGATTACTGTTTAATGTAATACTGGAAGTCCTTGACGACACCACAAAAAAAGGAAATAACAGGTAAAAGGACTAGAAGGGAAGAAACAGGACTAGCAAAGTCTGCAGATGAAATGATCATCTACAGAGAAAACTCAATAATTAGCAAACAGTAAGAAATAATCAGAGTCCATCAAGAGTAGAATTGGTAAATAAATAGTGGTATAGTCACACAATGGGAAACTATGCAGCAAGGGGAATAAACAATCTACAACTACCCACAGTATGAATGAATCTCACAAAGGCAATCTTAACTTAAAATCATAGTTCTCCAGGAGTATTCCATAGAATGCTGACGTTAATGAAGAATATGTGAATCTCAAATATTTAATTTGTATTGACCTTATCATCACCAATTCTTGTTCCAACACTGAAGTAACAATAGAATTCTGAAGTGTATCTCTCTCTTTCCCCATAAACATTGTTCCACAAGTTCAAAAAGTTCTCAAAAGTGAAAAAGATTACACAAGGTTTATCATGCTTGCAAATGCCATTTAAAGTGCTATGGTAACACGCTTAAGATACAATATTCTTCCACAGAGTTCACCCAACTTGAAATATATGCCCATATTGTAAACAAAACAAAACTAACTTCAGGTGGCAGACGTCAGGACAGTGGTTGCAGACTGAAGGTAAGGATTGGAAGCCTCATGAGAGCCTCCTGGGGTTCCCATGATATTCTGTTTCTTGATTTGGATGCTGGTTACATGGGTGTGCTCATTTTGTAAAATTGTATCAAGCTGAACACTTAAGATTTTGTGCACTGTTCTGAAGGATGTTATGCTTTAATAAAGTTTACAAAAAATAAATAACAAAAGAGTGGAACAAGGTTGCTAAACACAAAATTATATTATAAAAATCAATCCCCTCTCTAAACCTGCAGCATTTCTTTACTTGAAAAGAAAATAGAAAATAAGAGAACATTCACAATAGTTACAAAAACTATAAACTACTTAGAGTACTTAGGCAGTAACCTAATAAAGAATGCACGAGTCCTTCACAAAGAACTTTAAAACTCTCCAAAAAGTCATAAAAGATAATCTGACTAAATGGATAGGTTATATCATGTTTGTGGCTGGATGACGTCATCGTAGAGGTATCATTTCTCCCCAAGTTGATCTATTAATTCAGTACAATCCCAACCAAAATTGCAGCTGAATATTTTGTGGAACCAGACAAACGCATTCTAAAGTTTTCAGAGAAAAGTCAGGGTCCACAAATAGGTGGGCCAATTTTAAAGAGAAGAGAAGAACGGGACTCACTGTACCAGAATTAAGGCTTCCTACAAAGTCCTGGTATTAAGATAACATATGCACTGGCAAAGAGACAGACAAACAGATCAAGAGAGACCCAGGGATTCAGGGTGAGGTGGGGTTGCTATATGATAAAGGAGACTTCCTAAAGAAATGAGCAAGAGCCAACAGTTTAGTGGTCGAGGCTGGGAATTGTAGAAAAATAAGTCTGGCTGAGACTACCATCTTACATCTTAATGCAGGCAGACTAAAGATTTAAGATAAAAAATAAAATGATAAAATAGCTAATAAAAGAAAACATTGGAGAATATCTTAGTGACTCAGGTGTTGAGCACAGTCTTTACAAACAAGACCCCAAAAGCACAAACCATAATGTGAAAAAACCAACAAATGTACAAAATTACATAAAAATTAAGGATTAAAAATTAATTGATTAGGCAATACCAAGAAATTTATTACAGCTGTTTGAGGGAGGCTGCGCTAGCCAAGAGGCTGAGAAAGTCACGAGGAACCACATATCTTGTGAGGAGATCCACTAGGATGACTGAGTTTCTCCTTCTGCTTCATCTTCTTGGGGTAAAGTGTAAACAATTAAAATCTTTCTATTTTTTTTCTTCAATTAAAGATGTCTGTTCCTCAAAGTGCCCTACAAAAAGTTAACAGCTGATGGACAGAGAAAGATTTTGCTTCTTCAGTCTAAAGCTGACAAGGGATTGATTTCTAGACTACACTAGGAAATCCAGCAACTTGACAAGATTAAAAAAAAAGAGGCAATTTAAAAAAATGGGTAAGAAAGACAAGGTTGGAGAAAATGAGTAGAGACAGTTTACAGACGGGGAAGCCCAAATGAATAACAAGTAGACAAGGAAATGCCCAAACCTCTGAGGAATCAGGGACATGCAAATTAAAACAATAATGAGACATTCCTTTCACACCTGCCAGAATGGTAAATATTGGAATGATGGATACCCAGGGATGGTAAGGATGTGGGAGACAGGAAGAGTTTTCCTGGAAAGCAATCTGACAAAAATTACTGAAGTGAGTTTGGTGTGAGTCCTGGCATCCAGTGATCCCTCTCCCAGTTACCTACTTTAGAGAAATTCTAGCACTAGTCTGGGAGGGAATGAACAGGGATATTCACTCTGGCAAAATTTGTGGAGGAGGAACATGGAGGCAACCAGAGTTCATGATAGGGAGTGGGGAGGTGAATGCAAACAGCACTGAGAAGCTCTGAACCATACACACTTATGGTACATGCTTAGATCTTAAAACAACAACATGGTGTTGTGTGAAAAAACACATATGTAGCACAATATCATTCACATAAATTAAAAACATACACAGACAAAAGAACATATTTTACAAGGACACAAACATATTCAAATATCACTTCCTTGCGTTCACACTAACCCTGACCCCTCTTCCCACTGCTCCCTATTCCCTTACCCAGATTTGTTTTTCTTCACAGCACTAGAATGTCTGCTCTACCTGGGCAGGGATCTTATCTATTTTGATCACTGCCATATCTCTAGCTCCTAGAAAGACCCTGGCATATTGTAGATGGTCAATAAATATTTGTATTATGAATAAATGAATAAAAGGAGAGGATATAGCCAACAGAATGTCGCCTATAAGAGAGGGTAAGAGGGTAAGAATATGAGTGAGAAAAATAAATAAGGGAGGGGCCTTACCTGGACATATAATGATGGTATGTTATGTTATGATATGTCATATCATAAAGATAATCACAAGTTCTTTTTTCAAACTCATTAATATGGCAAACTAAGGCCCTGCATGATCAGGCTGCCAAGTGCCAGTCCAGTCTCCTGGGCTTTTACACTCTCCCTCCAGTCACTATGTTGGAGCCAAGAAGGCCTCTGTCAGTGTCTAGAACATTCTGACCATCCCAGGACCTTTGTACAAGCTCTTCCCTTTGCCTATAAGCTCTTTCTTCAGTTCTTCAAAATGCTAGTTCCTCTTCATCCTTCACCTTTCAGCTCAAATGTTACCTCCTCAGAGCAGGCTTGCCTGACCATCCTATTTAGTGTTCCTCTTTCTCCCAAATTACTCTCTGTCATATAACCTGTTCATTATCTTACCAAGCTCTATGATTATCCTGTTTACTGCATGTCTCTATCCCTAAATGTAAGCTCCCAGGGGACACGGGCTTATCTGCTGTATCATATCCCCAGCACCTGACACAATGCATGGCACAGAGTAGGTACTCAAATATTTGCTGAGTGAATCACTGAGTGAAGAGATGAATCGTAAGATCTATGTAGGAATGGTAAAGTACTGAACATAGGAGGCACTGAGATGGGGAGAAGATGTGAGTCATGATGAGGCCAAAGAACAGGTGAAGTGGGGATAGAGAAGGCTGGATGGAGAAGAGGCTGGGGTCAGGGCACCAAACCCTTTAGATTCTATTACCCCTATTTCAACACTAAGGTGGAATAATGGCAAAACTTTAAAGTGTCCACTATTGTTAAAACATTGTGTAAAATAAAAATCAGGGCAGGAAAAATGTTTCTTCCTATGGTAATATATTTAGTCCTCACAAACTCCCAGTGAAGAAGGTATTATTCCCATAATATTAGTTAACATTCTAATGTTTTTTATATGCCAGACACTGTCTTAAATGCCTTACATATGTTTCCTTATTTAATTCTCAAAAGACCCTAAGAGAAGAGTACTATTGTTGACATTTTACTGATGAGGAACTGAGGCACAGAGTGGTTAAGTGTGGCTCACATAGAGGTGAGGCCATGATTGGAACTCTGATCTAATTCCCAAACCTGTAACTTCCAACCACCTGAAGTTTTAGTGAAAACTAGTCTTATTGGGAGGAAGGGACAGTTGTCCCATGACTTTTTAAGGGTCAAGAATTGACAGTGTTGTCTGATTAGAAGACTGCCAGTCAAAAAACCAGGAACCAGGGGGGTGGGGGGATGGAAGGTGGTGAGGGTACCCAATATTGTGAATGTGATTAATCCCATTGAATGGTATGCTTGGGCACAATTGAGATGGGAAAATTTATGTGGTATATATGTTCCCAAAATTGAGAAAAGAAAAAAAAGCAACTAAAGAGACAATGACAATTAAATGCCAACACATGATCCTGGTTGGGATTTAGCAAGGAAGAAGAAAAGGTTCAAAGGGACATTATTGGGACATATGGAAAAATTGGAATACAGACTGTAAGCTTTGTTATCAATGTTAAATTTCTTGAACTTGACAACTGCACTTAAGTTGATTAAATAAGTGAATATCCTTGTTCTTAGGTAATGCAGATGGCAGTATTAAAATATTCACAGAACATAGTGTATACAGCCTACACTCCAGTGTCCAGAAAATGGGTTGATAAAACAGAATGAAACGGCTAATGTGGCAAAACGTTAAAACTGGTAGATCTGGGTACCTGGGAAGGGAAGGAGTACAGTGGAGTTCTCTGTATGGGGTTTGTAGTATTTTTTAAGCTGTCCTGCACGTCTGAAAGTATTTCAAAGTAAAAAGTTAAAAACAAAACAAAACAAAACCAACCCAAGAACCAACTCTCCTGCCCCAAGACCTGCCAACCCGCCAACCCCCACATCCGGAGACCCATGTGACTGAGCTGTTTGCCATCTTGCAGTCCTAATCTCTCAGGATTTGACTCTTGTTCGGGAAAAACTCTTTATTCTCCCTCAGCTTCTCAGCCTATTCCAGTTGCCCTCATCTCCACTTTATTTCACCTTACCTCCCGGCGGCGATCAGCTTCTGGAGAAAAGTTTCCACCATTGTGTCGAGGAGCTTCACCCTCGAAATGGTGCCCGGTAGCACAGTTTCCAGGGACAACCCCTCAGACCCTTTTTGCTCACAGCAGCTACGCGTTTCACGGCTGCTCGCTTCGGCCATGTTGAAGACAAACCGCCAAATCTAACTGGCCCGGAAGTCCCGCCTACCGGAGCTCCCGATTGGTCGCCGCTGGCACTGAACGCCTCCGATTGGAACCGGCGGAATGTCTATCACCGAGCCCAGCTGGACTGGGGAGAGGAAACTGCCGGAAGCCGAGGGTTATGCAGAGACTAAGATAAAGTACATCAATGTATTTTCTCGACAGCCCAGCAAAATACTTAAACCAAAAGCTCGCGTAAACCAAAGCTCAGGGGCTCGATAAAAATTTTTTAATTACATGTCAAAGACTTCGTACAGTATAACAGTGAATATTCACCGTTAATATTCACAAGAGTCCACAGTGCATTTGTATTTTCATCCCTGGGTCCCTCAGTACTCCAGGTTTCCCGTCTTGCCCAATCTTCCAAGTTTCTTATACAGTTTTGGTGACAGACCAATACATCAAAAAATTTCAGAGGTCTGGTATCTGGTTCTGGGGAACAGAAGCCCATGGTACCATCCCCATCAAGACATGTTTGAATAAAACCCAACCCAAGTTCCTAAATTATTAAATGGGAAAGTAGGGTCCAGAGGTCCTTTTGATAATACACACATCATCCTTTAAAACCCTACGTGCTGTGTGAGAGAGGGGGAGGGGGAGAGGGAACAGGTGAAAGGCTATGAAATACTGTACAAGAAAAATAAAACAAGGAAAGGAGAGTCTGGGACGGATAAACATCCTAAGACATAAGAGGCCAGAGCTTATCTCCTCCTCCATACTTCACCTACTTTGCAATAGTGGGTAAGGACTGAAGAAAAGTCTCTAGGGAGGGGAAGGTGTGGAGATGAGAAAACCAACCTTGAATGGTCTTGGTAGAACAAGCTTGAAAAGGAGGAAAGGCCCCTTGCTTCCATTAGATTGTAGTTCTTAAGGTAAAAGTGTGGCTGAGGGGCCAAAAGATTCAGAATGATTTGTGGGCCCAACCCTTTGGATGGTCATTCATGAATAGAAATTGGAGGACTCCCTTGACAAAATGAAAGACAGGACAAACAAAAGTAAAAATAAAGGTTAAGTGAAAATGGGGGAAAAAAAAGCCCTCAAAGATAAAAGATCAAGATAGGCAGCGGTGGTGTGAAGGTAAAGAAATGTGGTCTTCAGATTCTGCTCTGGCCAAGAGAGGAAGAATATGGTGCTGCCATAAGAAATATCAAGGCTTCAGGTAACTAGCACCTTTCAAATTGGCACCATGGCCTTTCCCAGATGGTGGGACCAATAAAGTTTGAAGGATGATCCAGGTCAAATGTCTGAAGTAGAAATCAAAGGTTTTTGACGTGCTTTCTTCTCATTCTGTGTGCTGCCCCTCTCTGCATGTAACACAGGCATGGTGAAGGGTCTGGGGAAGAAGGATGAGGCAGGGAAGGAGTGCCCAGCTCCCAGCTCCTGAGGAGAGCATCAACAGATAATGTCGGCAGTATCAGGCTGGTGAATGCAGTAGTCCTTATATTGGGTAACTTCTTTACTCTCTTCCAAGCATCCCTCCATAAGGTAACATTACTGGAATGACACTTCGCAACCAGGAAGAAGAAAAATAAACAATTCTGCATCTCAGAGATGCCCACGTAAGAGAGCATGTTTTCGTGAGTCTCAGTGATTGGGGCATATATGTTTAAGTCCAGGGCTGCCTGGGGCTGAGAACCTCCACTGCCTTCTCCTAGGCTTGGCTCAGCTAGCCTGGGGGAGATGAACTGGGGCACATGCACCCTCTCGTCACTCTGCAAACCAACTACTCTCTCAACCTGACCTTTCAGAATAGTATTCCAGGTCCAGTGTGCCCCAGACAACCTAATCTACTTAAAACTATGCTCACCACCGTGGCCATCTGGACCAGGAAAAGCCAACAGCTTATACTGTGCTGGGGCTCTGGGACTAAAGGGATATCAAAGGCATAGGAAAGTGGGATTGAAGAAAAAGCTATATTATATGTTCCACCTGTCTGAGGAGGGGGTGGGCTCCAACTGCAGGATTGGCATTTTAGCAGGACTAAGACAACAGCTTGTTTCACAGATGTTTAAAAAAAAAAAAAAAAAAAAAACATACACACACACCAAAATAAAGTATCAACACCTCCCCCCAATCTAGTAACTCCTCCAAAGAGTGCTCTGGAGAACCAGAGGTTTTTTGCTGCTCCTTTTCCTGGTGCAAAAGTGCTGGTACCTTTCTCCAACGGCAGGGGAAAGCAGTAGTCTGGTGGGAAACTCAGTCCCAAAATAAAAATAAGCCTAAGAGATGAAGCAGGAGAGGGCTGATGTGGAGTCTGGGCTGTAAGCAAAAGAGGAAGAACCAGTGGTGGCAAGCAAGTTCTACGTACAGCTCTTCTCAGGATCTCGGGGATACAGGTGGAGGGGACGCCAGAAGAAGGTTTACCAGGTGGGAGTTTCCTTAGGGCAGGATCAAGTACAGGGACTGTGTGAGGGAGCCCAGTTTGGCAAGAGGATTAAAAATAGGGAGGGCAGGGAATCCAGGCTTGGAGCCTCTTCAGCAAGAGCAGTTCAAAGTCTCTGTCTCTGCCCCAGACAGGCCACCTGGTTCAGGGCAGGGCTGGGTGTGTGGTGGGGGCATGTGGAGAGGATGCTATCCTCCTCCTTGCTCTGCCCCCAACCCAGTGTAGTGTGGGAAACAGCAGGATTCTCTCCCCACTACTGGTTACCAGTGTCTTGAGTCCATCAGCTCAGGTCGGAGGCTGAGCTTCTTGAGGCTCTCGTAGCCCACCACAATGACGATGGTGGAGGGTGTGGCTGAGATGATTCTGGCTGAGAGGCCCTTCATGAGGCCCCAAGGTCCCTCCTCTGTCATCAGCTGCCTGAAGGTCAGGATGATGGAATTCTTGCCCTCAACCTGGAAAAGTCAACACAGTGAAGGGCCACTGACTGAAGTCAAAGCCCCTCTGCTCAATTTCTGTTTTAGGCTAAAGTGAGAAGAACTAGACTTGGGAGTCAGAGGGGCTGGGTTCTGCTTCTAAAGGGCAGTAGAGCAAAGTAATTTAGCATGGGCTCTGGTTCCAGACTGTATGGGTTTGAATCCTGCACCCCAGCTTACTAATGGTATAACTTTGAATAATTTACATAACCTCTTTGTGCTTCAGTTTCCTCAATATAAAATGGTGATGATATTACCTAGGCCATGAGGTTGCTCTGAGCAGTAAACAAAAGAATACTTATCAATGCTGAGAATCGTGCCTGGCAGATAGTAAGTTATCAATAAATGACAGTTACTATTAATATCATTATATAAACTACATTGCTATGAGTTTTTAGACTGGGTGGTTCTCTCTGGTCTCAGGGACACTGGATTAAATCACCTCTAAGGTCCTCTGCAGCTCTGCCAGTCTGTAATTTTGATTCTGACCACCCCAATCCTTCTGAACCGCCCCCCCCCCCCCCACCTACCCAGGGCTAGAGTCTTCTCTGTCCCATCATCTCCCATGTACTCTGTGGCCTGTTTTCCCTTTCATGTTGGATGCCTGGCCAAAGCAAGAATCTCTTCTCTCATCTTTCTCAGCAGTCCCTCCCTAACCCTACCCCTGCCACCAAACGAAGTATACCTTTAGAACCACCCTAGTTCAGGCTATCAGCCGATGCAGGACAGAAAAATTTCCCGTTCATACCTCCCCTAGACTGGATGATCATCATGAGATGATCCCATCCATGGTTAAGAATATCTTCCCCTTCCTCCCTGCTCCTTCAGCATCCTCCTCCACACTTCCTTCTTCCTCTCCGATATGCTCTCAGCCAACCACCTCTGCTCCCCTAACCTTCCCACTTATCCAAGCCATATCAAGGGCATTTTTTTCAGCTCTGCCTGCGGTCCTTATATGTACCATGTCTCCTCCAGACTGGGAGCTCCTCGAAGCAGGGACATATCCCTTCTCTTGGATTTCCTCCTAGAACACCCACGACAAGGCTCAGAAGAGAATGGGGACTGAACCTGTGTACATTATTTTTTGTGAAACAATCAGATGTCAATTTATTTATTTACTAATGGGGAGGTATGCCTTCCTAGGGAAAAATACCTATATCTATCACCTTCTTCCCAACACTCTGATACCAGGGAAGCTGATTTTATCACTGACCTTTAAATTCAATGACACACCTTCCTGTACACCTGTTTTGATCCTCCACTTTTCCTCTTCAGCTACCCAAATTAGACATTAAAATCCCTCATTCTTTCCACCTAAAACTTCATACAACAAAACCTGCTATTTGCATATTATACATCATTACTCAGAATCTGGTCAAGTTGCTTATGTAATTAGTCTTTGAGCTGACTGAAGGCAGGGACTAAAATTTCTACAGCACTATTAAGGGTTTTGTCAGCATTTTGTCTGAATCACCCAGTATAATCTGTGAAACTGATTCCAGAACAGTCACTCTCAGTTTCATAGAGAGCTCATAACCTAGTGGAGAAATCAGACAAGCTTATCAAATTAACTGAAATAAATATTTCTTATAACCTGAAACTTGCAAGGTAAGGAAAGGGTGGCTGACAAGCTATGCTAATAGGATGAAAGGCTGGAAGAAACTAGTCAGAAGTCCTGGAGATGTGGGCATTGAAAGGAGTAGAGGCATGCAGGGCAGCAGACAGGATAAGAAACATTCTAGAAGCTTAAAAGTGCTCAGCTGGTTTCTGTAGCCGTCACAAGGAAGGGGCTTGGATGACAAGAAATGGCCATGAGACAAGGTAGTCAGGGGAATGCTGGAGGGCCTGAAGTTTGTGCTTCCAATGGCTTATCCGGAAGGAGGGGAAGGAGGCTGCTCTTACCTGTACGCGGGTTCGGATGACATCCATGGGATTGGTGAGGATGGAGGCAGTGGCTGCAGCCAAGGGCCCCGAGACAGCTTGAAAGACAATGTGAGGGCACTCCTTAGGACAGATGTACGAGAGCTGCTCTGGAATCAGGGGAAAGATAGATGCCTCAAGACATGACGTACCACCCTGTCTGCCTTATCTATGCTTGCTGCTTCTACCCATTGGCCTTCCCAACAATGACAAACTTTCCATCCTTAGCCATCTTAGACCCTGTAATTCCTATATTTTCTTTTCTCTGCTTTCATCTGAAGCCAACAAAAAAAATTATTAGTCTCAGGCCCCTTCCAGAAGACAACTTGATAATGTTATCCATTTGAACAGGACAAGATTCCTCTGGATAAAGGGATTCCAAAACTTCTTTGCTTGCTGGCTCGTTTCTGATGGACAGAAAAACCTTCCTAATATAACAACCTTTTGCCACTTACTCTACTCCCAACTCACAGGCTAGAGAAAAGCACATACTACCTATTTGATCATATGTGCAGTGACTAATTCTGATAGGATACACTAAAAACTGGTAACACTGACTATCTCTAAGGAAGGGAACTGGATGACTGGGGTGGGTAAGGAGCCTTTTCATTGCATACCCTTTCCTCCCTTTTGAATTCTGAACCATGTGAATGTTTTTAAAATTAAAAACAATTAAAATAAAAAGGGAAAGTCGTATCATAGTGAGAATTTTTCTCAAGTCCATATCAAGAAAGAAAAATTCATTATTTAAACTGCTGGTGAAGAAGACAGAATGGTACACCAGGATTCACCCATTCCCAGTATAACTGAAAGTCTACCTGCAATTGAATTTTCTGCTTCACTCTCTCTGGAGGTGAAAGACAAGAGTGCATTCATTTACTCAACAAAGATTTATTGAGTGATTGCCATGAGGCCTCTCCAAGAAGTTGGAACTTGAGCAAAGACTGGGAGGAGAGAGTAAGCCACATGGATCTGTGGGAAGAGCTTTCCAAGCTATCCTGAGGCAGGAACATGCCTAAAGTGTTCAAGAGACAGTTAGGCCAATATGCCTGGAGTTAGAATAAGTGAGGGAAAAGAGAGTAGATCAAGTCTGAGAGATAAGTCCCTTAGGCCTTACAAGGACTTTGGCTTTTATTCTGAGTAGGATGGGATGTGAAACAGATTTATCATCTCAAAGATTCCCTTTCAGTTTCCTCTTCTACAGTTCAGTTGCCATGCCTTTAACACTTTTTTTCTCATGCTCCTAGTTTTGGTCATTTATGGTCAGGCAACCAAAGACTGGGGCAGAAGTAGGGAGGTAGGGGTTGTCAGGGCAGAAGTGAGAGCTTCTCAGTTCCAGTTGGCATGGCAGGATTTCTTAAGCCTTAGCAGAACCACCTCTCCCTCAGTTTCTAATCACTTCCTTCCCCAGGGTCAGCACACAAACAGAAAGAAGCAAACTGAACTGGCAGCTCCACCTCCTGGGTATCCTGTTTCTCCTGAGAAGAAGGCATTTTGCAATCATTAGAAGGTAGCATCTGTACTGGCATTGCCAGCCTTCTTGGGCCTGTCTGCACTGGCCCCCAGGCCTGTAAGCTGCAGCAGAATCCAGGTTCTAATTCTAATCATGCAGACATGCCATCTTCCTGGGGCTTAGGGGGAGGAAGAACAAAGGCCAAAAGGATGGGGGAAAGAGCCCCATATCTTTCCTTCATTTCCATTATTCAATCAACAAATGTTTACTGAGCACCTATTATCTGTGAAGTGGAAGATAAAACCCAGACAGACTTAGTTTAAGTCCCTCCGGACTAAATGACTCTGGACAAGTAATATAAATGAATATTTATTGAATGCTTACTAGATGCCAGGCACTATGTTAGGTATTGAGTATAAAACAGAGACACGGACAGGGAAATGTTTTCATGGAACGTCTATCATAATTAGGGAGCTGGGAGTTAGGGGTAAAGTAATTGCAAATTGTCACAAGTGCCATGAAAGAAACAAGGTGCTGAAACAGAAAACAGGAAGAGCCCTCTCTCCAAGAAGGCAGTTAAAGAAGGCCTCTTTTCAAGGGTGGCATGTAAACTGGGGCTTGAAGTGTGAAAAGAGCTAGCCACACAAAGAAGAGGGCAAGAGCATCCTGACAGAGAGAACTTAATCTGCAGAGGCCTTGAGGTGAGACTAGAGCTTGGTGTGTTCTAGGCACTGTGAGAAGAGCAGTGAGCAAGTGAGTAAGGAGAGAGTGGCACAGGATGGGGCTGGAAAGGCAGATAGGGGCCAGATCATGTAGAGCTATGTAAACCATGGGAAGGAAACTGGATTTTATTCTAAATGTCATAAGGCAGCATTGGCAGATTCAACAACAATTTACTGAGAATTTATGATTCACTGTACCCTGAGCCAGGTGTTGGGAGGTACAACAGTGAACAAAAACAAACATGGTCCTTATTCTTACAGATGTTGCAGACTAGTGGAGGAAAGAGACATTAACTCAATAATCATACTAATCAATGTATCATTACAAATTCAGCTAAGTATTCAGAAATATATTAGTGTGGTTTCAAAAAACATATAAGAAGGAACCCAATCTAGACTGGGGCATCTCTAAAGGTATCCTATGAAGACCTACATCATAAGGTTGTTGTGAGAATGAAATAATGGGAGACATGCAAAATCTCAGCACAGAGCCTGGGACATAGTGGGAATTCAATAAATTTTAGTTTCCTCCCTTTCCAAGAACCTTTCCATGAAGTAGAAGAGATCAGGCACAAACAAATAACATCAAGGCAACAATGTTATAAAACTGCATTAAGAAAGATTCAAACAAAATGTCATGGGGGTTGAAAGAAGGGAAAGATCACTTCTGGGTTAAGGATTGGGTGGAGAGGATGGGAAAGGATACCATAAGGAGCACTTAAGGTAAGTCATGATTTCACCAGGATAGGTGTACCTGGAAAGCATTCTTGACAGAGGGAGGACATGAACAAAGCACAGAGGTGAGAGAGATAAGGTATGGCTGAGGAACTGTCAGCAATCTGGCCTGGCAGCAACATGGACAATACACAAGGGAACGACAGGAGATTTTTCTAGACAGGGAGGTTGAAGCCAGGCTGAAGAGTTCAATAGTGGAAATCACTGAACACCATAACTAGGGTTTAAAAAATTAAAATTAATCCACATTAATTTTACATGGGACGTGTATGATGGATGAGAAAGAAGAGAGCTTAGACTGAGAGAACTGCTGGAAGACTGATGCAGCAGTCCAGGAGGTGGTAACAGAGGCACAGTTTCCAGGCAGCAGGAAAGGAGAGGAAATTTGGACAGGTATTCTGCACTAGATGTGTGGACAAGGAAGAGGCAGTGGTGAAGCACAACCCCCAAGGCTTCAAGCCTCAGTGATGTGGAAAAATAGGTCACTGACAGATGAAAGTAAGTCACAAGGGAAAGCCAGTTTCGGATGAAGGATAGTCAACTGAATAAAATTTCAGATGTAAGCAGATGCACCCAGGTCAAGAGGTTAGACCGTCTATCCAGAGCTCTGGACAGGCTAGTCTATTTACAGAAATAGAGATTTTGGATGCATGAGAAAAGTGCAGCTATAAATGTAAATGAAACCAAATTAGGAGAGAAGGCCAAAGACAGACTCCAGGGAAAATGCTCACATTTCTCTGAGGAGCTCTTTTAACATTAAGATTGGGGGAAGGAAACAAACAGACAAAGGTACCCAGTGCTCTTTTTTACTTCAATTGCTCTTTTTCACTCTAATTATTATTCTTGTTATTTTTGTGTGTGTGCTAATGAAGGTGTCAGGGATTGATTTGGGTGATGAATGTACAACTATGTAATGGTACTGTAAACAATCGAAAGTACGATTTGTTTTGTATGACTGCGTGGTATGTGAATATATCTCAATAAAATGAAGATTTAAAAAAAAAAAAAAAAAAAAGATTGGCAGGACCTATTCTGATACAAAGAGTCAGAGGTGGAGTCCAGGAATCTGGATTTTTACCAAATACTCCAGATGAAAGATTGAGTTAAAAAGAAGAATGAAACAAAGTTAGCTACTACCCCCCTCCAAAAAAGAAGAAAAAGAAGAAGAAGAAGAATAGAAGGAGGAGAACAACAACAACAACAACAAGGTGGTATAATCAAGAGAAATAAAAGAACCAGAAAAGTACAGTGCCTCTGAAACAAAGTGACTACAAGGTTAGTAAGTCATTACAAAGTTTGCTCAGAAAAGTTCCGGATGGGATGGGGCAGAAGGCCCCCTGCCCACAGCAGGGATGAGGAGGTTGCAAGCACAGACTGCCCTAACTGGAGTTTGGTAGCTGCTCAAAGCTGTGGATGTCAGAGTACCAGGTACACTCAGGTCCTGCTCTTAGTGATGTGCTCTGCTCTTTTTTAAGGAAATCTGTCAGTATGTGTGTTGAGGCCCTCAAAAATATTCTTACCTTTTGACCCAGTAATCCCATCTCTAGGAAATACTTAGAAGTAAAATGTTTAATAAACAAAACTACATTATAGGAAGTGGAGAGGTTCAGGTTATAACCCACCTTGAATTTAACGAAGCTAAGGAAAGGCATCCAATCAAAAACTAACTATTATTCATCAATTTCATACTCAAGTCCCAAACAGCCCATGAGTTTTGTCATTCCTCACCTTCCAATTCTCTGCCAATATTCTACTAACCTTAGTTGATTCCAATGTACCCAAAGCATACTGTATGTACTAATCTAAAGTCACCCATTTTACTTGTCTGATCCCTCCCTCCACCCCAGACTACATTATAAGCTCCTTGAAGGCAAGAACCATGTCTTGTTCATCTCTGAATCCTCTTGGCACACAATAAGGGCTCAATAAATGTTTGCTGAATGGATGGCCCATTCCCCCCTTCCCTCATTAAACCTCCCCTCCTCTCCAACAAGCATAAAGCAACATCATCTCAGCCCCATTAGCAAACCCAAACCCACCCCACTCTGCTGGCCCCTGCTTACCTGCATAGAAGTGATAGAAGGGCCACCAAACAGCACTGTTTGGGATATAGGTAAGCAGTGAAGCCACGTAGCCTCGGTAGAAGCCTCGAACCCCATCAGCCTGCAGAATCTGCCTGATGATGTCCTTGGTTTGGCCAAAGGCAATCACCCCTCGTCCCTCTAGGCTGCCCCGTACCTGGAAGCGACCCATTTTATCACCCTTGCGCTGCATCATCAGGTGCTGGGAGACTACATCAATTGGCACTGTGATGCTCTGGGCCACCAGGGAGGCTGAGCCACCAGCTACCAGTGATTTGACTGTGTTGCTCTGGCTGTAGTCAGCCACAAACTTCCGAGTAAGCTCATAAGTTGTGACATAGCACTGGCCAGAGATGAGGGTGAAGGTGTTGACCAGGAACCCCCGGTAGAGGCCAGTGACACCATCTGCCCGCAGGATCTTGATGAAGGCATCAAAGGTCCCATGGTACAGACTCTTGCCCTTCTGAACCTGCAGCCGGGTGCGGATGAGAGTGAATGGGTAGACACTGACACGGATCATCATGGTCATTGCCACACCTAACACATAGAACTTCTTCTTGTCCAGGTGTTCCCACTCGATGATCTGGATGTTGCGTTTGTCCTCCATTGTACCTGAAGACCTGGGGGGTTGAGTAGAGTGAAGGCACGTAAGAAGAGATCGAGACTTGACCCTTACCCTGCCTGGCTAGGCTCTATAGCCCCATCGTAGGCTTCATTTCCTGGGACACTCACCTTCCACAGCTTAGACTTCACCCAGCCTGGCTCTGTCAACCCCCACCTGAGTCTTCCTTCCCAGACCAGGATACTACTTGCTTCTCTCTCCTTGATCAGTCAGTCCTTCCCAACTCAGGTTCCCTCCTCCAAAAATCATTCCTCACCTCAGTGACTTCCCTGGTTCCACTCCTTCCTCAGCTCCCTATGCCCAGTCTTTAGGATTGCCTATCTTCAACTCTCTGCCTCTGCCAGGCTCTGATGACTTGGCCCTAGGCAGGGACAACTCTCCTTCTCTGGCTCCCCCAGGCAGAGGTCAAGATGATCTGGACAAACCGACCACCTGGAAGGATGCAGGGCCCTTTAGAGGACTTCTGGATGTCACTGACATTTAGGAGGTCCCTACAGACTGAAAGAGAGTGCTCCACTTTTGATGCTCCTGGGCCCATTGAGGAGGCACTACCTTTGGCCTTTCATCCTCAGAAAGGTGCCTCTCTTATCACCATTTTCCAGCAGCCTCATCCCACTCTATTTCTGGTCTTCCTTCCTGGCCTCTTGGAGCTCCCTTGACCCATATTCACTATGCTTCTCATATTTTCTACAGTCTGAATTAGAACAAACTGTGGAGAGGAGGGTAAATGCAGCTTTCACATCACAGGGCACCCCCGTACCACCTCCCTCCCTCCAATGAAAGGAGTTACAAAGTCAGGAACAGACCAAAGGTCAGAGTCCTCTCTGGTTATTAGATAACCCACTCCAGACAAAGACAGAAAAGAACCACTTGAGAATTAAGTAGTTTCTCTGTAGAGTCTTAAGACTAATTGAAGGTAGAGGGCATGTTTGACCCATTTCAACCTTAAGCATATAACTACAACCTTAGTTCTAGATAATGTAGGGAGATTCAAGTGATAGAGAAGATACAGACTCTGCCTTTGAAAAACTCAGTTGTTCAAGGAGACATTAACATCCCTCCGGGAAATGGATACAAGATACAAAGAAAAAGAAACTACGGCAAATTAATGTTATGTGAATCCATTACATAAAATTTCAAACAAAACTAATAAGTTGACTAGTGTAATGGCTATATAAAACCAGGAGCTTTAAACTTGGGAAATGTCAAACCACAGGACATCGTCTACTGGATATGTACTTAGTCATAAAGTGTTCCAGCGTAGCCTACCCCTCTTCTGTAGGACACTGGAAATTTTCAGCCAGAAGGGGAAAGTGGGAAGTTAAATTCCAGGAAGTGGGAAGTCAGGGGCTCTCCAGGCTTTGAGAAAAATCCCTAAGGGCTTGGAAAGCAGGCAGCCACATCACTGGGATGACTCTGGAGAGCTGAAATGTTCTACAGCAGCAATCCTGGTGCCAGTGCCTTGGCAAACCTCATGCCAAATGCCTAATCAGAGTCCATCCTCAATCACTTTCCCCAGCAGAAGTTCCCAACTCAGGCTTCAGTAGCTTTTATTTCTTCAGAACTGCTCCTGGTTGACCATGGAAGCCAGTGGGGAAGCAAAGTTGGCTTTTTGGAAATCCCTGTGCTGGACTGTATCACTTTCATTAAAGAATGGGATACCTGAAGTGCAAACTGAATGCACGAGACATTAGATGAGGTACAGGTAACCAAGACAGGCTTCCTGGAGGAGGATAAAGCAATGTGAAAGAAAGAGGGAAAACATGTAGACTGTGAAAAGGAGCAAAGAAGGGTTTGGAAATGAGGAAGACAGAAATCACCTGAGTTGGCCAGAGTGGAGAATCTAGGCTGTGGAAAATGAGCAAGAGGTGGGGTTCTGTTGTCAGGAGGAAAATCCCTGGAACACTGATGTGCCATTTGTTGTGGGCAAAGGTGGCCTTTCCTCCCCAGCCTCAGCCTGGAACACCCACCAAGTCCGGCGAGGTAATCTTTTCCTCTGATGATGTCTTTTGTTTGACCAAAAGCAACCACCTTCAAGAGAACATGGTCACTGTCTCCCCTATCTGAGGGTGTTTGTCATGGGGGGATCCCATGGTCATGTTTCTAACACCACTGGGAAGTGAAGAGGGATAGGGAGATACTAGGATTTATTGAATACCTGCTAACTCATGTAATCTTTACAACTTAACCTATGTACATATAGTTAGACACTTCTGACAAATGAGGAAACAGAGGGTCAGACAGGTTAAAACTATCAGGCCAGGGGTCATATAGCTGGTCAGCGGTGGAGGCAGGATATGAGCTAAGATTTCTCTTCTACTCCACTATGCCTCCTGCTGGGGAATTCCAAAACAAATCACTCTGTTCGGTCTAAAGCCAAGTCATTCCCACCCACAGGAGGCAGAACTGATGTCCTCAGGACTGCTGTCACCTAAGGGATAAGTGTAAGCTCCTGGCCACAGACATGCCCAGGGACTCCTCTTAGCTTTGGTCCAGAGAAACCAAGAGATGCCTCTGCTTTCCCTAGGTGTTTGTCAAGTGGCCAAGTTGAGTGTCTGAGCGGACATGTTGTTGTCACAGAACAAATACCAGCAGGGCTCAAGCAGGAGGGTCTCCTGATGGGCTCTTGCAAACTGTGTACTAAGCAGGGCAGAGGGGCAGAGCAACAGAGAGACAGAGCAGTGAAAGAGTCCATTCCAAGAACTGATTTCATGGACAGAACCACAGAGTACCTGCACCTCGTGAAGAGAATTCCTAAAGCAGGATCTGATGCCCATTTCCCCCTTTCCTCCGGCTCTCAAACGTACCAGTTTATTATAAATTCCCAGAAGGGAAAGGAAGACATTCCAGGGCAGATGACTCTTACTATTGCCATGGTGACAGGAGAAGCCACTAAGGGTCATGTCTCAGAGGGATAAGTACTGCACTCATCCCCTCTATTCCTCCAACAGGTGGGACCGCTTCTAAAAGGTGGGATCTCAACCTCCTCTTTGTTACATAACACCAAACTTCCTACTACAATATCAACCCTGTTCCTCTTGTTTTAACCTCTATGCAACTTCCTTCAGCCTTCTCTTCTTTTAATTCAATTAGCCCAACTGCTTTATGTTTCATTCCCAGCTCCTTATTTGTGTGCATTGCTCCAAACACAGATTTTCTCCCACCCATTAACACTGCTCGGGCACAAAGGTTGAAGTCCTTCCTGTGGGGACCTGACCGATGATGACCCAGGATTTAGTGAGTGCTTTGTCCTGAAGTCACCAAGTAAGATGTTAGAGGCAGAGCCCCCACCATTGACCCTACCAGTGGAAAGGGTCAAACTGGCCCAGGCAGACCTGCCTCCTCTCCACTTTCATTCTCCCTGCACCAGAAAAATCATACCAGATTCTGAGATAAGATTCTGGCTTAGGAGTACAAAACATTTATGAACCCTAATGTAAACTATGGACTATGTTTAATAATATAATTGTAATAATATTGTTTCATTGATTATAACAAAGGTATCACACTAATGTGAAGTGTTAATAATAGGGGAAAACTGTGGGTATAAGGAGGTGCTATACGTGAATTCTGTTCTTTTCACCTGATTTTCCTATAAACTTACAATTTCTCTATTTAAAAGACTTTTTTTTTTTTTAAACTTTGGCTTGGAAGAAGGCAGTGTCACCTGGAAGGAAATGCCATACAATAAAAAGAATACTAATAGTCAGGAGATCTAAGTTTGAGTTCTACTTCCACTACTTGCTAGTGTGGGATTGTAACCAAGTCACTTCATTGAAATTCAATTTCCTCGTCTGTGAAATGGAGCTAATGAAGCCTGCCATAGTTATATAACAGTCGTGGTACAGCTGGTATGAGGTAATATTTGTGAAAGCATTTCGTTAACATTTTGTAAAGCACTTCTATCATTGCAGAAACTTCTACTGGACAGTGCTGTTCTAACTCCTTCTATCAGAGTGTCCACAGACCAGCAGCATGTGCAGCTTGTGGGAGTTTGCTGGAAATGCAGAATCTAAGGCCCCTACCCAAGACCTGCTGAATAAGAACCAACATTTTAACAAGATCCCAGGTGATTTATATGCATACCAATGTTTGGGAAGCATTGCTCTAAATATAAAGACTGTCAGTATGACTGATTATTCTGTTTACATCTACAAGTCTAGGTCCATTATGCCTAGTTTAGGGGCCCTCTGACTCCATCCTAACTTGTCACCGGAACTAGGCCCAATGATGACCACTTGGCCTGCTCTGATCCTTTTAGACAACCACCCCCTCAAATCCAACCACCTTCTACAACTCCTGACAAGACACCTAAAGGGCTTGGTCCCCAATACTCAGGTAGAAACAAGGAGAGTACTGACCAGCATCCTCTCCTCACTCTGTCCTTTCTACTGTGTGGGCATCAAGGCCCTGCATCCTTGATGAGGTGAGCTATCTACCACATGAACGTGAATATATTTACAGCTTGCCCACCCATCGTACTGAATATACAGTTCTCTACACGAGGTCCCCGGCAATGCCTCCAACATCTCCTTCAGGATAATCTTCTCCCTCCGACATGATGCGATTCCCACCCAGCCTTCTTTTGGTCCTCCATGGTCCCCACGTGATCCCTCATCACAGACACCACATGACAATCCTCTCCACATACTCCACGTGACATTCCCTTCATGCACCTTCGGTCCTAGCCCCGCACAGCCCCCTCTGAGTCCTCGTGAACGCGTACCCCCCACCCCCCACGCCCCGCCAAGCTTCATGCGCTGTGAGCGAACTTCATACTCCTCAGAGAAGAGCTGCCTCGCCGTGGTCGTCCTTCATTCCCAAAACTGCGTGGCGGGGTCACTGCAGCCCGGCTCCGCAGACACCCACTGCCTTCTTGACAAGTCCAGGTCCTCAGAGACCCTAGTCCTCAGGCACCCCGAGCCAACCCGTGGCTTCTTACCTTCTCAGATCCGGGCGGTTCCGCCGCGTCTGAGGCGAACTCCAAGCCCGGACCGCTAGGCCTCAGCACCCCCCTACCCTCCGTAACCGACGGCTGCCGGTCTCCGGTCGCATCTTCCATCTCGACTCGGGTCCCCGTACTGCCGGAACCGGAAGTTGGAATGTTATCGTCCCCGCCCCCTAGAGGGCGGAGATAAGCGATGGGCAAGTCCACCAATGGTGCTTGAGCCTTTGCGCCCTCTTCCCTCCGCAATCCTCACCACCCAGGAACAAGGATGGGTAGCCCTGGCAGCCATCTTGGATTCGGGCGGTAGCCACGCCTTCTGTAGCTTCGCTATGGCCTTATCTTTAAAGCGCGTGCGTGTTCTGTTTTGGTCTTTCCTATTCGTGGATGTCTAGTTACCCGGCGCTTCTAGAAGATCTAGTGTAAGTGGGTCACCTTGTGTTTGAGATTGATTGGAATCTTTAGTTTCAAATCTAATTTGTGACTTTTGAGACTTTTTTCTCCTGATCTGTAGAGCCCAAAACAATGGAGTCCGGAGTAGCGAGAAAGGATTGAGGCTAGACAACCAGTAATGAGATTTAGGAACTCAAAAAAAACTGCAGGAATGGTGAACATCGTGGAGGTGGACTAAATGACTTTATAACGGTCTCTTCAATCTCCGAAGGCTTTTGTCTATACACAGATTCAAAAGAAGAGAGCTGTTAAGATGAGGGTCTGAGAGACCTGGGGTGGAGCGAATCAATTCATTTCAAAATTGGTATTTCTACACTACCACAACAAAAAGACAAACAGTTCAATTTAAAAAAGGACAAAGGACTTGAATAGACATGTGTCCGAAGAAGCTATACAAATGGTCACTAAACACATGAAAAGATGCTCAACATCATTAGTCAGCGGCGAAATGCAACCCAAAGCCACAGTAAGATACCGTAGGAAGAAAGGGAGGGAGGGAAAAGAAAAAGGGGAAAAACAAAAAAAGCAAGTTATGTCAAATATGGGGAGAAATTGGAACCCTTGTGCATTGTTGGTGGGACTATAAAATGGGGCAACTGCTGTGGAAAACAGTTTGGTGGCTCCTCAGTAAGTTAAATGTAGAATTATCATATGACCCAGCATTTTTAGTATATACTCAAAAGAACTGAAAACAGGTATTCAAACAAAAACTTGTACACAAATGTTCATAACAGCACTATTCACAATAGCCAAAATGTAAAAGACCCAAATTTCCATCAATGGATAAACAAAATGTGGCATACACATATAATGGAATATTATTCAGCCATAAAAAGGAACAAAGTGCTGATACATGCTATAACATGGATGAAACTTGAAGCCATTATGCCTAGTGAAAACAGTCAGACACAGAGGGCACACATTGCATAACTCTGTTTATATGATATATACAGAATAGACAAATCCATAGAGACAGAAAGCAGATTAATGGTTGCTAGGGGCTCATGGAAGAGGGTAATGACGGGTGAGTGCTTAATGGATATCAGGTTTCCTATTGGAGTGATGAAAATATTCTGTAACTAGGTGGTAGTGATAGGTGCACAACATTGTAAATATGGTAAATGTCACTAATGGTAAATTTTATGTTATATGGATTTTACCACAATGAAAAAATTGATAACTCTAGGGTAGATCCTGCCTTCCAGACTTGTGTTGACAACTGCCACAAAATAACGAATGGACTTTTCAAGTGTAGTGTGTTGGTTAGCTTTTTGTGTCAACTTGGCTAGGCTATAGTGCCCACTTATTCAATCAAACACTAATCTAGGTTTTACTGTAAAGGTATTTTGAGGGTGTGCTTAACATCTACAGTCAGTTGGCTTTAAGGAGATTACCTTGATAATGTGGGTGGGCCTTATCCAATCAGTTGAAATGCTTTAAGAGCAAAACTGAAATTTCCCAGAGGAAGAAGAAATTCTGCCTCAAGCCTGCAGCATCAGGCAGGGATGGGGTTGGAGAATGGGGAATTAATATGTACACACTTACTGTTTGGGGTAACAGAAAAGTTTTGGTAATAGATGGTGGTGATGACAGTACAACACTGTGAATGTAATTAACACCACGGAATTGTATATTTGAAAGTGGTTAAAATGGGTAAGTTTATGTGATATATATATTACCACAATAAACATTTTTTTAAAATCTTTTCTGCTGCCACTGTTTAAAAAAAAAAGAAGATTGTAACATCAGCTTCTGTCCAAGAATTTCCAGCCTGCCGGCCTGCCCTGCGTACACCTCCACAATCATGTAATCAATTTTTTGAATGGAAAAAAAAAGTGTGTTTGTGTGTATGTGTGTGTGTATAGTCTCCTACTGGTTCCGTTTCTCTGGATTATTTAGGTAGCTTCCTCACTGATCTCCCAAGCAGTCAGAGTGATTCTTTTAAGCTGTAAGTCAGATCATGTCCCTTCTCTGTTCAAAATTCTCCAATAGCTCCCCATTTTACTCAGAGTAAAAGCCAAAGCCTTTACAATGGCTTACAGGGTCCTACAGGATCTGGCCCCATGTGTACCCAGTATCTTTTTCACATCATCTTCTCCTACTCTCACTCCTGCCTCAGGGCCTTTGCACTGGCTGCTGCTTATACCTGGAAACTTTTCCCTCAAGATACACATGGCTCATTCTCTTACTTACTTCAAGGCATTGTTTAAACTTCATCTTATCAGCAAGACCTACCGTAACTTCCCTATTTAAAATTGTAGACACCCTTCCTGCAAATTTGTTCTTGCACAACCCATCACCATTTAACACACTCTATATTTTACTTATTTATGCACTTATTATCTGTCTCCCATGCTAGAATGTAAGCTCAATGAAGGCAAGAATTTTGTCAGTTTTGTTCACTGATATGTCCTCAGCACCTAACAGTGCCTGGCACATAGTAGGTGCTCAGTAAATATTTGTAAAATAAATGAATGAATTTCAGCATTTAGAGAGTGCTTACCATATTCCCGGTGCATGGAAACACATTGAAGAAGCAACATTGTGTGGAAAGAGTTATACTGAGGTATACGTAGGACACTAACTCTGATTGGGAGGTTGGAGAAGAATCCACAGAAAGGATGATGTCCTAGGCAGAGGAAATAGCCTGCCCAAAGGAGTTCCATCATTAGTTCCTTAAGGCAGGAACTATGTCTGTTCATGTCTGTATCACCAAGGTCTGTGATGCAGATTGCATTGTGTGCTGCAGTTTGGACATGTTCTTGTTCTTGATCTGCATTCTGGTGGGCGTGCAACCATTGTAAATAAGATCTCTTCAAGATGCCACCTCAGTTAAAGCATGGCCCCACTGAATCAGGTTGGGCTTCAATTTGGATTACTGGAGTCCTTTATAAGCAGAGTGAAAGTCAGATGAGGGAGAAGCCACCGGGAACAGCCAGAAGGCAGAAATCAGTGGGACACAGAGGAGAAAAGAGATGCTGCCACAAGCATTGCCATGGGACAGTAAAGCCAAGGACCAAGGATCCTTGGCAGCCAGCCCCAGAATTCCACAGTCTTCAGGGAGAGAGCATTGCCTTGCTGCCACCTCCATTTGGGGCTTCTCCTAGTCTCAAAACTGTGAGCCAATAAATTCCTGTTGTTTAAGCAGCTGGGAAACTGAAATAGCCTAGAACAGTGTTAACACATTCAACAAATTTTTCTGTGAAACTGCCTAGAGGGTTCAGGAACTGCAAGTAGTGCCAAGGTATGTATGGTAGAGTTGGAGGCAAGGCACACCATTCCACGGGGTTTTGGTCTTTTATTCTGAATTTAGAGTTTTAAGCAGGATTTCTTTCTACAAAGCTCCCTTTGATCCTGACGGAGGGATGGGAGGAGAAGAAAGCGGCAGAAGGTGGTTAAGGGTCTGCTCTGGTTATGCAGGTGAGGTGGTGTGGGTCCGGTGGGGCTGGAGAGGTGCTGAGGAATTCCAGGGAGAGGGAGGAGGAAGAAGAGACGGGACTGGGTGGCCAACTAAATGTGGTGGGAGTGAGGGAGAGGAATTGAGGGATGAGTCCCATTGCAGGGTGATCTACTAGCATGGGGGACGTGAGACAGGGAGCAGGTTTGGAGGGGATGATAAATTCAGTTTGGGGCATGTTGCATTAGTGATGTCCAGGTGGAGATCACCAGTAGCTAGAGAGGGAAGCAGGGGGCCTGAGCTAGCAATACACTGTCCCCTACAACACCTCTCCCCCTTCCCTGGCTCCGATCGTAGCTTGGTCTGTCCCCACTGCTGTGAGGGCAGGAAGTTCGAATTCATGTGTTCCCTAGCCATCAATGCCAGATTCTGAACCACAGAGGTGTTGAGTTCGCATTTGCTGAATGAATGAATGGGCATCCTTGGTAAAGAGGTGGGAGTGGAAGCCACAGGCATGGGAGACAAGTTCCAAGGGAGACCTTTATAGAAGAGAAAAGAAAGAAGACTTGGAGGAGACTGAGGAGAGGCCAGAACAAGAGCATTGCGACGGGAAACCAAGAGACTAGTGTTTCAAGAAGGCATTGCCACCAATGTCAAAGGCTGCAGAGATTCAAGTAGGATGAGGACTGACAAAAGTTTTGATCTCACAGATGGTGGGCTTTTCCCAAGGGGCTCCCTTCCCCATAGCAGAGTGCCTTGTACTGTAGGCTATTGAGATAGTATGAGATACTTCCTGTCCTCGGGATGTTGGCAGTTCAGCAGGCCTTCCACACGTCCCTTCCCATCCTGCGACTTATATTCTTACGTTAAGTACCCCATGAGTGATACAGACAGTGAGTGCTGGGAAATTTTTAGGGAAGAATAATCAGCCAGGATTGGGGCAGCCTAGGCAGGTGGCACAAGGAGATAGCTTGTAAAGTGTACCTTAGAGGGAGACCAGGAGAAAGGACATTTCAGAGTGATGGTGGAGGGAGGCAGAGAAAGGGTGGAGAGAAAGGAGTGTGCTGTGGTTCAGTCTGAGGAGACGTTGGGTCACCTGGATGAAGATGTCCTTGTACTGGCCTGGAGTATAGGAGAAAGTTGTGGTCTGGGGCTGTACCTCCAGCAGGGAGTGATGCATAGTGCTTGGAAGCAGGAGGAGCTTCCCGTCCAGTCCTTTCATCTGACAGGTGAAGAAATTGAGGTACAGACTGGGAAGGGCTGTCCAAGTCTCCTAACAGAGATGAAGGCCCCGGGTACCCGATCCCAGATCAGTGCCCTCTCCTCGGCCCCAGGCTGCTCCACAACCCTTGGCCTAGAAGTCATCAGGGAAGCCACGGGAGAGGAAGCCTACAAGGGGGTCTTGGAATGGTAAAAGCTGGGCCTTGAGGTACAAGTGCACTGGGGAGGGGGAGGAAACAAAGGAGCCAGCAGGGCAGAAAAAGGTAACAAGAGAAGCCAACCACGGTAAAAAAACCCCAGTAGGTGAGACTTGTGAGAAGAGTGGGATGGCCACGTGAGAAGTCTGCAGCGAGGTCAAGGTCAAATTTGGCAGTTCGCAGGTCATGAGTAATCTTGGAGAGAGTAATGTGAGCAGACAGGAGGGGGAAGAAGCCAGACCACAGCGATTAAAGAGGGTGAGGGCAGGGCTGAGGGTGGGGGGTGGGGGGAAGGCAGCCAGTATTGACCCTCTCTGGTAACAGAAAGCAGCTGGCGGGGGGTGGGCTGAAGGATCGGGGTTGTGGGAAGGGTGGTGGTTGTGTTTTCGTCATACAGAGAACACCTGTGCACATCTGTGGCTAGAAGAAAAGAAACAAGGGGGGAGGGGAGATTAAAAACAAGGCAGTGGGATAAAGTAAGGGGGTGGTCGTGCTGGGGGTCAGATCCCTTATAGAACAAACTCCTGGTGGTGGCAGAAGAGGAGAGGGCAAACACACTGGTTAGCCTTGGTGGGAGTAATATGTTCCTTCGTGACGAGAGGGGCGGGGGGAGGTGGTGTGGGGGTGTTAATGGAGCGTTTGTCACATACTGGGAAGGAAGTGGCCAAGATGGGGTGTCTGTGGTCTTTTTTGTAAATTCAGTCCACCAAGATTGAAGCCAACAGTTGCAGCGGGAGGGGGTTCTAAGTGCAGTCACGAGAAGTGTCGGAGAGCTGGGACAGCAACTGTGAGGGCCGCAGCAAGGAAGTCAGTGACAGATGGGGAGTGCCTGTCCAGCTGGGGCTGGCCAGCACGGATCTGCAACTGTCACAAAAGGCAGAGTTGGAGGCTCTCTCTAGCAGTGCCTGGGGCAGAGGATAGGGCTGTAGGGCTGGTTTGGGGCCAGGAGCTGGCAAGGCAGAAGAGGTGGTCTGTGGGTGAACGGAACAATCACTCCACAAACCTAACGCTCCTCCCTACTGATATCCCCGGCTGCCTGTTCCCACACATCCACATATCCAGGCAGTCCTCTGCTGGAGCTCTCTCTCCAACAAAAACAGCACAAGTCATAAGCTTTGTCTTTTAATAAAAAATAAACCATCTGTGACAAGCAGTTTCTGAATCCCAAACAAAGGAAAGGGAGAAGAGGGGAGAGGTCAAGGGGTCAGCCAGGGAAGGGGGAGTGAACAAGGCTCAGATTACCCCTGTCATTCTAGCCAGGGCAGAAGGAGTCAAACTCTGCCCCAACTAAAGCAAGAAGGAATGTGGTCAGACTTCAGGAAAGAATTCCTGGGAATCAGCAATGCATGGTTCCCTACAGAACCCTGGAGACCCCTGGGAGAGAGGAGTGTTGGTGTCCAAAGCTGCTTTCAGAGTGGGGTCTCCAAGTTGGTGTTTATTACTACAGGGTCCTGGAACAGTCGGGTTTTTTAGGGTCTCCTGGAGCAACATGTTTCTGGAAGGTTGCCAGAATGATCAGAACTGAAGGTCTTCTCTGGGTCCTCCTGTGATAGCCTGGGTCCAGGTCTGGGCCTGCTGCATGCTCTTGGTGGTGCCAAGTGGCAACAGAAGCTCCTCGCACAGGAGGAAGGTGGTCTTTTTTTTGCTACTCCCACCCTGGTCAGGGCTGCACTGCCAGCGTGGACAGGCACCGTGCCCTGCCCAATAGCCCCAGCCTGTGTCCACAGAGTTTAAGCCACCTCAGTACCCATGTGGTTGTTGTCAGCGTCCAAGTCAGTGGCTGGGGTCCTGTGTTCCTTGGAGGGCTTAAGGGGCTGCTCCCTGCTCAGTGGGGCCTTCTCCCCGGGCACCAGGCTCCCACAACCCTGGACCTTGCCCCGGGCTCGGAGTGCCCCCAGCGGGGAGGCGAGGAGGAGGATGAGGGCTCCCGAAAGCACTAAGGCAAGGAGCACTGTGACGGTGAGGAAGTGGGGCCAGTAGGACCGTTGGGCAGCCAGGGCTGCCCCACCACCGACCCTGGTCAGCGGGGCCTCCACGCGCTCCTGAGGAATGCCCTCAAGTTTAGGGTCCAGGGCCAGGGGCTGGTCCTTGTTGCCCACCCAGTAGGAGACCACAGGGTAGGAGAAGTCATTCTCGGTGGCCCAGCACTGGTAGAGGCCCCACACCCCATCCTGCAGGAGCAGCAAGAGGGAGCCATTGTAGACTGTGGAAGATTCAGGAATGGCGGCTGCCTCCCCGTGGCTCCAGCAGTAAGAGGCCAGGGCTGAGAGGTGGGGGCAGCGGAGCTCCAGGATGGAGTTGGGGGCAGCCAGGACTACTTTAACTGTGGGAGAAAGAAAGGGGCAAAGGGATAAGGGATAGATAAAGGAGGAAGGCAGGAGAGAGAGTTGGTACCCTACATTTGGACCCCAACTCTCATCTCCATTACTATCCCCATTTCCATTCCAACTGCCAAACTGAACTCTGACCCCTACCCCCATCTCCAATATGGACCCTAAACCAACCTCCAGTCCTAGCCTCCACCCCCATCTAACTCTAACTCGGACACCAAAACCAACTTCAAACTCAATCCCGAGTCTCACCTTGGCCCCCAGCTTAGAATTCCTATCCTTCTTCCCCACAGCCAAGCCAGATAGGGGCTGGCGTAGAAAGAGGTTGGGAGGAAACTGAGGCAGGAACACCCACACCTTCTCAGAATCCCTCCAGAGCCTTTGCATCTCCCCCTAGTCCCCACTCACTGATTTGGGGAAGGCTCTGAGGCTGGTGGCTCCTGCCTATGGGGCCGTTGGCACACGCCCACCGTGGGTTCCCTCGCTCCATGTCCTGCTTCCAGGAGTTCCTGAGGTGACGGGGGAAGCAAAACCATGCGTTGAAACAGACAAAGGTGGGAAAGGAGAGGAAAGGACGGAAGTGCGGGGAGGAAGAGGGTGGGCACAGGGGAGAGGGAGACAAGCTAGAATGGAGAGGAGAGCGGGAGAAACCCAGGACAGCTGGGGCGGCTTCAAAACTTCCTGGCAAAACTCCATCCCTGGAGGAGCCCACCAAAGGAGGGATGGATTCTGGAGATGAGTGCATCAGTAGCCCCTGGAGAGAGGAGGAAGTGGTAGAAGCTGGGTATGAAGGGTCCCAGTGGGCCATCTTCAGCCACCATCTGGGGCTGGCACTCACAGGATGGGGGCAGACAGGAGGCGGCAGGTTCGGGACTCGGGGTCCCAGACGCAGTGGGGATCCCGGGCGAGGACACAGTCCACACAGCTCTCGTAGACACTACAGTTGGCTCGGGGCACCCTCCAGACGCCTCCTGAGAAGCCTGCAAACACTGCTCCCTGGAAGAGAGATGGGGAGTCAGGGCTCCCCAGCCCCACCTAGCAAAGACCCAGCACCCTGGCCCAGGCCCAGGGGAGCCAGGCCAACCCATCCCCAAGGCCCGGTCCCACTGCAAGGTCATCTGAGCCTCAGGTCCCCTTCCCACCTGGTTAGGGGCCAGCTGCAGGTTGCGCACAGGTTCAGGGTCAGGGACCAGCTGGATCTCCTCCACCAGATGAGCACTGCTGTTCTTACTTACCACGGCCTTGTGGAGGAACCCTGTGGCTGCAGGGAGGCAGAGAGAGCTTGGATCTTCTCATCTCACCAACAGATGCCACTCTGTCTCCCTCTCCCTGCCTGCAGGTGGCCTCCCCAGTTGTCAGAAAGTTCCTCCTGAAGTCTAACACACATGGGCTACAAATCAGACAGACCACCTCCCTCTAGGCCACGGAGATGGGGTTCTCTCACAAATGGCCTAAAATCCCTTGCCCCTCTGTCCTTCTTTCTTCGCAACTGCCTGACACAACACTATCCTTCGAGGAACCTGACCATCCACGTTCTCCGTGGACGTAGGGAAGTTGACAGCTGAGCACTTCTGCAGAAAATCATACCATGTGCCCCCCTCACCTCCATCAAGTCTTTACTCAAAGGCACCTTTTGAGGGATCACCCTTTTAAAAATTGCAACTTTCCCATCTGGCATTCCTGATCTCCCTCACCCTGCTGTACCTCATTTTCTAATCTCATAATGTATTAGGTAAGGTACTCATTCTGGATGTTTATTGTCTGTCTTCTCCCACCTACAAGGACTAAGATTTTTGTCTGTTTTTTCACTACCAATATACTGAGTTGACACAGCGCCTAGCACATAGCGGGTACTCAATAAAACATGTTCTGAAAGAATGAAGGAAACTGGTGGGTTCCTTCCACTAAAGTTCCTGGTACTCCACCTCAACCAGGCCCTCAATATGCTTGGTAATCTTTCCACATCCCCACTGACTCTCTCCCTCTTTCCACAATAGCTGTCTGAATCTGCTTCTGTCTCCTCACACCTCCCACCTCCCACCTCTTGCCCCCCCACTTCTGACCTTGTGTCCTCCTACTTCAGAGGGAACACAAAAGCCTTCAAAAAAGAGCTCCCTTGGCTTGCCCCTGAGTCTACATGCTACACCCACCAGGTCTCACCCTCTTGTACCCTTCACTCCCATCCCGGCAGGGGATCTGGCCTTCTTCCACCCAAGGCCAGGCTGTCGACTGACTGGGTTGTGGGCTCCTGCCTCCTGCTCTCACAACCGCTTTCCCTGCTAATCATCCCCTCTCTTGCCCATCTCCCTCTCTGCTCGATCCTTGTGATTTTTCCCATCTTTAAAAAGAGAACCCGTGCTGGACCCCACAGCGTCTTCCAGTCACCACTTATTCCTCCCTTCCCCTTCACAGCCAAGCTTCCTGAAGGAGTGATCTCTACACTCAGTGCTTCCGGCTCCTCTCTGCCCACCCACCTTCACCCCTCTAACATGGCTTCCCCCAGTAAGACAAGGAGCTCTTGCTAGGGCCACCAAAGACCTCCATGTCTATTCCCTGCCCCCACCCCCCACCAGAAGGAAAGCTCAGAAACGGCTGTTTAGTTCCCTGCTGTATTTTCAGAACCTAGCAAGGTGCACAGTAGGTGTTCAGTAAACATTTGTTGAATGAATGGATGAATGAACACATTCAAATTTTTCCCTGGTTTGAAGGCCCTGCTCTCGTCTGCTGAAGGATGTCCGGGAACCCCGTACTCACTGGTGCCCAGGTACATGACCAGGTGGCTGTGCCCATCAAGGTCCCGGGCTGTCTCCACCGCAATCCGTGTGTACTCCACACCAGACTTCACCAGCAGAGGCGTCCCCACCACCTGCTCATCCATCAGGAAATGGTCCTTCATGAAGGTCAAGGCTTTATCAGAGGAAGGGCCCACCAAGCACTGAAGGGAGAAGGAGGCAGGTCAGGGTGGCTCTTCCCTTCCCTTCAGATCACCTCTTGCCTCTTCCCTCCCCACCATCCCCTCCGCTGGCCTCCCTGTCTCCCTCCCTCGTGGCTTTATACAGTCCTCATCTCAGACCCTGGAGCTGCCTGCCTTCAAATTTCGGCCTCTGCTGGACTGTGATATGGGGATATTACCAATACCTTCCTCATAAGTTTGCTGCAAGGATGAAATGCATTCATACATGACAAGCAATTGGAACAGTACTTGACATGAAGTAAGTACTCAGTAAACGTTAGCCGTTGCTTTCCTCCCCCTCAACGTCTTCATCAAAGGTGCCCGACAGACAGCAGGAAGCAGGGGTGTGGGGTGGGTGGCCCCTTGCAGGCAAAGACCACGTTTTACTCATGTCTGTAGCCCAGCCTAGTGCTGGTGCACGATCTGGCACTGAGTTGGTGCTCAGAAAATGTTTGCTGAGTCAGTGACTGCATGGAGGAGGTGACAGAAAGGGATTGTGTAGTAGGGAGAGTGTCTCATCAAAATTCCGTGTGAATTTGCTGCATGACTCTGGGAAAGTCCCTTCTCCATTCTGGACCTCCTTTTTCTCACCCATAAAATGAGGGGGTTGGACCAGCTGTTCTCTAATGGCCCATGCTGTGGTTCTGGGACACCTGTGAGTGGGTCTTCCTTCAGGATCCTTGTTCTTCATACCCAAAAAGCACATGCTCAGGACCAGCCCCAGCTCTATCACCTACAAGCTGTGCTCTCAGAAAGTTACCTCACCCCTCTGCGTTTCAACTTCCTCGTCTGTAAAGTGACGTACTAACGTCTACATCTCATTCTGATACTAGAATGAGCAGATGTGCTCACTCTCACTTCCTCCCAAAGGGAGTTTCCTTAAATGCATAAACCTATGGGGACGGGGAGAACAGGACAGGAGGCAAAAGCAGCCACATTTTGGAAGCTGGAAAGCAACTGAACAAATGATACATGACTTAGCAGAGAGAGAGAAAGGGAGACTAATAAGCTAGCACTAGGAGAAGCCGAAAACCATCCTGATTTACAAGGCAGAATTCCTAAAAGTCCCTAAATTAGTGGCCTCTGTGAGTGAAGTTATCTCTGGAAGTGGGGTTAAAGTGGGAACTCATAAGGAAGATGATTTGAAAGTTTAAATGGGCACACAGATCCCCTTCCCAGCTCCATGCAGCTGAGTGACTGATCCCTCTACATTCTGGCCTAAGCCTGGAAGTTTATTCTCTGGAGAGAGTAAAACAGAGGGTTTCTGGATGGTGGGCAGCAGACCCAGTTGAGGGGGATTAAGTACAGGCAGGCACACTGCATGCTGACATTCCTCCCCCACACTCAGCCCTCGCCCCAGACACTGGGGGCCAGAACATCTCCCTCCAAACATCAGACTAGACTAGAAGAGTCTGCTCTGGGGGAAATGACCAGATAGCCAAAGGAAAGGCCCCCAACAAAACCATCCTCAGTGGAGCTATAAATGCACCCAAGGGGTCAAGCAATACCAGATACAGAAGCTCCAAATAGCTATATGCCCTCCTCACTCTTAAATACCTATTGCCAAGGTTTACCAAACAGGAGGGTAAAACCACTAACATGAAAGAAAAAGGCCAAAACAAACAGAAAAAGCAAACAAACAAAAACCTAAGAGGAAACAGAAATGATTCAGAGAAAACTTTATAGAAAACTTTCACCATCCGCAGAGAGATGAGAGAAGATATTTTAGCCATGGAACAAGAACAGAATGCTACAAAAGAGGAATAGTCCTTACTTTACAAAAAGAGAGCAGCCAGACGTCATGTGCTTCCTAAAGGAAGAACACACTACTACAATGAAGTAGTCATGTCCAAAAAACAAAACAAACAAACAAACAAAAAAACAAAGAAAAACAAAAAAAGTCAAACCTGAATCTAACCAGGCCTCTAGATCCAACTACCTACCAGTTACAGAAAAATTTTTGTAGTCATTTGGAGCTGTGTGTATCCCAGAAAAGCATATTCTTAAATTTAATCCATTTCTGTGGGTGTGAACCCACTGTAAGTAGGACCTTTTGATGAGGTTGCTTCAGTTAAGGTGTGGCCCAACTCAATAAGGACGGGTCTTAATCCTATTACTGGAGTCCTTTATAAGCAGATTGAAATTCAGACACAGAGAGAGAGAAAGCCACAGAAGGAGCAGCCAGAAGCTGAACATCAATGGAACCTGGAGGAGAAGGAAGAAGCCAGAAGAAGCCGCCATGTACAATGCCATGTGACAGAAGAGCCCGGGACCAAGGATCACTGGCAGCCAGCCCCAGAATGCCAGTCTTCAGGAAGAAAGCATCGCCTTGATAGATGCCTTGATTTGGACTTTTTCCTGACCTCAAAACCTTGAGCCATTAAATTCCCATTGTTTAAGCCAGCCCACTGCATAGTATTTGCTTGAGCAGTCAAAGAAACTAAAACATACTTAAACTACATCACAGAGATGCAATCATCAAAATCCAGACTGTGCTGAGGTTTACTTGACAAACAAATAAATTACCAGAGAAAAAAGATGGAGTGGGAACATATATATTAAAAGAGACTTAGAAGACAACATCCAATCACAATTTGTAGGCCTTATTTGGATATTGATGCAAATAAACAAATAATATAAAAATTCTTATGACATTTATGAAACTAGTAAAAATGTGAACACTGAATGCATATTAGGTTTAGGAATTATGATTAAATTGTTTAGGTGTGATAACAGTACCATGGCTATGTGTTTTTTCCAATCCTTATCTTTTTGAAGGTATATAATAAAACATGGATGAATGGTGGCCCCCCAAAAAGATACATCCACCCAGAACCTGTGAATGTGAACTTATTTGGGAAAAAGGGTCTTTGCAGATGTAATTAAGTTAAATTTCACAAGATGTGATCATCCTGGATAAGGGTGGGCCCTAAATCCAATGAGAAGTGTCTTTATAAGAGAATAGGAGGAAAGGAAGCACACACACGGAGGAGGAGGCAATGCAAAGTCGGAGGTGGAGAGGGGAGCGATGTGCCTACAAGCCAAGGAACGTCAGGGATTGCCGGCAGCCAGCAGCAGACAGGAGAGAGGCATGGAATGGAATCTCCATCAGAGGCTACAGAAGTAAGCAACCCTGCTGACATCTTGATTTTGGACTTCTGGCCTCCAGAACTGTGAGAAAATAAATTTCTGTTGTTTTAAGTCACCAATTTTATGGTAATCTGTTGCCACAGCCCTAGGAAGCTAACACAGAAGAAATGATATGATTCCCCAAATTTGCTTCAGAATAATAAGGGTGGGGAGGGGTGAGGGATAGGTGGGGTATAGATGAAACTCATTTGACCGCTATGAGTTGCAATTGGCTAATGGGTACACAGAGGTCCATTATACTAATCTGTTTAGTTTTTTATACATTCGAAATTATCTATAATAAAACATTCTTCATAAAAGGGATATTCAAAGTTCGAAAAAATCTTGGAAATTAAGTATTTTAGTAGAAATGAAAAAAATTGCTAGAAGGATCAGAAGATGATGAGAAACCCTCCCAGAAAGTAGACCAAACCAAAGACTTATAAATAGGAAAGAATTAAAAAAAAATTAGAGGAACATTCCGGGAGGTCCAAAAAGCAGTGAGAAGACACTCCATTAGACTGTGAGTCCTACGTGGGAAGGGACTTCTGTCTGTTTTGTACACTGCTGTATCCCCAGTGCCTAGAACAATGCCTGGCACATGTGCCCAACAGATATTTCTTGAATGAAAAGGAAATAGTTCAAGAAAACTTGGAACTGAAGGAACTGAAATTCCAGACTGAAGGAGCCCATTGAGTGCCTAGCACAATAAATGAAGAGAGTCTCAGTAAAGCACAGCATCTTGAAATTTCAGGATACTAGGGACAAAGAAAAGGCACTACAAGATTCCAGTGAGGAAAAAAAAAACAAGCTACATTCAAAGGATTAGAGATCAGAATAGTTTTGGACTTCTTAATAGCAGCACTGGAAACTAGAAGATGATAGAGCAAGCCCTTGAAAATTTTGAAGGAAAATTACTACTAGTCTAGAATTACATACACCTACCCACTATCAATTACATGTGAAAGTAGATTAAAGACACTGTCAGACATTAAGGTCGCAAAGAATTTTAGCAGCCATATATCCTTTTTCCAGAATCTACAGAGGCTATCATCCACTAAAATGAGATAGTAAAGAAGAAGAAGAAGAAAAAAAAAAAAAGAGGAAGCAGGAAGCACGAGATCAGTCACAGGAGAGAAGTGAAGGGAACCCCCAGGATGATGGAGAAGGGAGATTCCAGGATGGCAGCTATGTCCTGGATATAGAGGGCCACCAGCCCAGACTCTTGTCAAAGACTCACCAGGATGATGAAATTGTTAAGTTACCAGAAGATTTTGTCTTCAGATAATTGAGGAAAGGTCTGGGGTTGAAGTAGAGATAAGAGCTTAGAAAACAAAGCAAGCAAAAAAGTCAAGACAAATTACTTAACCCTAGGGAAAACAAAAAATTATGCATACAGGAAAAGCAATCATTGACTATTTGGCTCAGCTGTGACGAATAAGAATCACAATAAATATATTGATCTAACAAAAATTACCATAAAAGTAATTGAGAGATTGAGGGGTGTGTCAGTTTGGATGTATTATGGCCCCAAAAAGCCATTATCTTTGATGCAATCTTGTGGAGGCAGACATATTAGTGTTGATTAAGTTGGAACCTTTGGATTAGGTTGTTTCCATGGAGATGTGACCCATCCAACTGTAGGTGATAACTGTGATTAGATAATTTCCACAGAGGCGTGGCCTGGCCCATTTAGCTTGGGCCCTGATTAGTTCACTGGAGCCCTACAAAAGCTTGGACAGAAGTAGCCACTGCGAGCTGCAATTTAGACATTTTGAAGAGGGCCGTTGAGAGCAGCTGCAGCTAAGAGAGGACAAAACGCCCCAAGAGCAACATTTTGGAGAATGCCATTTTGAAATGCTACCTGGGAGCAAGCAGATGCCAGCCACGTGCCTTCCAAGCTAACAGAGGTTTTCTGGACACCAATGGCCATCCTTCAGTGAATGCACCCAACGGTTGATGCCTTATCTTGGACACTTTCTGGCCTTAAGACTGTAACTTTGTAACCAAATAAACCTCCTTTATAAAAGCCAATCCATTTCTAGTATTTTGCATAATGGCAGCATTAGCAAACCAGAACAGGGGGTGAGTACAAATGTGTTGGTAAACCAGCTCTCCACAACAGCCCTGATTTATAGCATTTGCTGAGTTCTGTGGTGTGAATACTCCCACCATGGCTGATTTCAAGTCACCAATGTAATACTGAATACGAATTTGGAAAGGGATACACAAAATCCGCTTTTGTAATTTGCTGCAAACCAGCTACAGCACAACACTGGGGTTGGGGATGGGGGAGTGTGGAGAAGACAGCTAAATTGTCACCTTCTATAATGGGAATTCAATGGATACCACCTAAAACTGAAACATCAAGAAGTAGCAATGCCTATATCAAAAAAGAAGAAAGAGCTCAACTCAGTAACCTAACTTCACCCCTTATAGAACTAGAGAATAAAGACATTTTTTGCTAGCTCAGTTAGCAGAAGGAAGGAAGTAATAAAGATTAGAGTGGAGATAGTTTAAGTAGAGAATAGGAAAACGATAGTCAACAAAATCTAAAGTTGGTTCTTTATAAGGATCCATAAAGTTGACATATATTTAGCTAGACTGACAAAGAAAAAAAGAAATTAAGTGCAAATAACTAAAATCAGAAATGAAAGTGCTACAGTACTATCAACCCTACAGAAATAAAAAGGCCTCTAAGAGGATACTATGAACAATTGTACACCAACAGATTAGATAACCTAGATGAAATGGGCAAATTCCTAGAAACAAATTACCTAAACTGACTTAAGAAGAAACAGAAATATCTCAACAGACCAACAAAATGTAGATTGAATCAGTCATTAAAAACCTCCCACAGGCCAGACATCTTGGCAGAGTCACCACAGTTTCCTGCTTTAATATGGCTTGAACAGAATTGCAGCAAGTTCTCCTCTTCTAGCAGCTGGGAGCCAGCCCTCTGCCATCTCCTCACAGTGCCCTCAGACCTCCCAAGAGCCCTGACACCACCTCTCTTCACCCACCTGCCATGAAGATCACATCGCTTTCTCAGGGGCACCAGAACTACAACCAGGTGGCCTGGATCAACCTGGATCAACCTGGAGTTCCACACCTCTTACATCTACCTGTTGTCTCACTTTGACCGTGATGATATGGCTTGCATTAGTGCGGTACATTTGTTACAGTTTATGAAAAATATGGAACGCTTCACAAATTTGTGGGTCATCCTTACACAGGGGCCATGCTAATCTTCTCTGTACTGTTCCAATTTTAGTGCTTGCCAAAGCAAGCTCGCCAACTGATTTTTAACAAGGGTGCCAAGTCCACTCAATCGGGAAAGAATGGCCTCTTCAACAAATGATGTTGGGAAAACTAGATATTCATATGCAAAAGAGTGATGGTGGATCCCTAACTCACACTATATACAGAGAGTAACTCAAAACGGATCAAAGACCTCAATATAAGAACTCAAACTATAAAACTCCTAGAAGAAAGCATAGGGAAGCATCTTCAGGACCTTGGATTAGGCAATAGTTTCTTAGACTTTACACCCAAAGCACAAGCAACAAAAGAAAAAAAAGATAAATGAGACTTCATCAAAATTAAAAACTTTTGTGTATCGAAGGACTTTATCATGAAAATAAAAAGGCAACCTATAGATGGGAGAAAATATTTGGTAACGACATAGCCAATAAGGGTTTAATATCCAGAGTATATAAAGAAGAATTCAACAACACAACCAAATTTAAAAATGGGCAAAAGGGTTAAATAGACATATCCCCAAAGAAGATATACAAATGGCCAATAAGCACATGAAAAGAAGCTCAACCTCATTAGCCATTTGGGAAATGCAAATCAAACCACAATGAGTTACCATTTCACACCCACTAGAATGGCTATTATTTTTAAAATGGAAAATAACAAGTGTTAGCAAGGATGTGGAGAAATAGGAACCCTTGTACATTATTGATAGATTGTAAAATGGTGCACTTGCTGTGGAAAATAGTTTGGCATTTCCTCAAAAAGTTAAAGAATTACTGTATGACCCAACAATTCCACTCTTACGTATAGCTTAAAGAATTGAAAACAGGGACTCAAGTAGATACTTGTACACCAATGTTCAGTGGCATCATTCATAACAGCCAAAAGATGGAAACAATCCAAGTGTCCACCATCAGATGAATGGATAAACAGTGAGAAGCTGCTTATGTACATGTATATGCGGTATATACATACGATGGATATTATTCAGCCATAAAAAGGAATGAAGTACAGGGATGAACCTTGAAAACATTATGCTTAGTAAAATAAGCCAGACACAAAAGGACAGATACTGTGTGAGTCCCCTTATAGGAAATATCTAGAACAGGCAGATTCATAGAGACAAAAAGTAGGTTAGAGAGAGATTAGTTTAAAGAGAGAGGGTATGGGGAGTTACAGCTTAATGGGCACAAATTTTCTGTTTGAGGTGATAAAAAAGTTTTGATAATGGATGGTGTTGATAGTAGCACTACACTGTAAATGTAATTAATGCCACCGAATTGAGTATTCGAAAGTGGCTAAAATGGTAAATTTTATGTTACATATATATGTTACCACAATTTGAAAAATTAAATTAAAAGAAACTAGCAATAAAAGCATGCTATTTAGAGATAAATGCGAAAAGGATCAGCTAAAAGAGTTGAAGGTGGTTGTCTCTGGAGAGGGAAAAGTATGAGAGGAAGCGGGGCTGTTTTTTGTAACCAATCCTGGAGATCTATTTGATTCTTTAAACAGTGTACATATATAATTCTGATTTAAAGAAAAAAAAGAGATTAAATAAGAAATGTAGGTGAAAATGCTCAAAACAGTGCTTGGCACACAGCCCATGCTCCCTTGTTTCCTTCGTGATATATCCAGGTACTAGCCTGTGGGAGGTTGGGGATAGCAGCCCTAGCAACTGCCTTGTGTGCCGAATGGGGTTGGCCCCTGCAGGGCGTGGGCAGCTGGACTGGTGTACAGCTGAGCAGGCAGGACTGGTTGCATGGGGAGCGCTAACATTTATTGAACATTTACTATGCCGTGATAGCAGGTGCTTTTGCATGCACATGATATGTATGCGTGTGCCGGTGTGTGTGGGCTTTGCTCGGTGGGAGGAGTAGCACTCACGTTGCCTGGCCGGGGGTTGGTCTCAGGGCCCCTGTAAGTGGTCCAGCGTGAAGTCTCTTTGTTCAGCTCCTTGTACTTCCCCTCAAAGACACGCTCTATGTCTGTGAGAGAGAAGGCACAGACGGCGGAGCTCCTGGTCCTGCCGATCTGCCTGGAGACAGCCAGAGAGGACTCTGTCTGTGGTCTCCTCTGCCCCACCCGGAAGCTCCCTCTCCAGCCCTGGCCCACCCTCGGTGAGAAGCCCCAGGAGGGCAGGAGTCAGGAGGGCTGTGGTAGCCTCCTGCTGCCCCTCCCTCCCCCTGCTGTGGCTATAAGAGCTGGGCGAGGAGTTCCCTGGCTCTAGGCCCATTCTAAGATCTGAAATATGATTATCCTTAACTAGAATTAATTGGGGCTCAGGCCCTGAGGTGGCTCCTGCCTGTCCTGCCCAGACTGGGCTCCACCCAAGAACGAGGCCATGCAACCAGCTGCAGGCTGGCTCCAGATGTAGCCCTCCTCTTTGGGGTACCACGGAGGTCCTCAGAGAACCAAACCATGATTACCTACACCAGACTTTTGTACCTGAAATAGTGTCAGCAGATACCTTAACACTGTGGGGCCAGGCACTGGCTGTGTGCCCTTGGGCAAATCGGATAATCTTTCTCAGCCTCCAAACAATAACTTTACTTTTATCTTATGATGCTGTTGGTGTTTCCCTTTTTGCCTTGGCCATTAGGAAGCTCAGAGTTAAACTTGTGGCTGGCATCCAGCAACTGTACAATACTTTGTGACAAGCATTTGTATGCTCTGACCCTACCCCTGGCTTCTCTTATTCTCTCTTCATTCCCATTTCCCTATTTTATTTTATTTCAATTCATTTTATTTTAATATTTGCTTTTTGTAAGCTGATTCTCTTCCTTTGTGGAATTAGGCAGGATAGATATTAGAAAGAACTCCTCTGAGCTTTATTTTTCCCATCTACATGAAAGGCAAGAGTCAAATTTCTGGGAAGTGGTGAGGAACAAATGCTTTCCCGAGTAAAATGACAAGAGTTCCCGCTTCCGGACCAAGGCCATAGGCGTGCTAGTCCCAGATCCCCCGGCCCATCCCACGTTCCTGCTCACCACTGGGAAGTGAAGACTGCGTAGATGCGGGCCACGTCGCGGGGATCAGCGGGTAGGAGGACCGCGTGGCGGATGACGTTGAAAGGCAGCTGCCCGGGCTGGGCGCAGAGGAGCTGGGCCTTCAGGAAGGTGGTCCACTTCTTCTGCAGCAGCTTCTCGCCGCCCACGTCGTTCTGCGGGCGCGCGCGGAGTCAGCCCGGCGCACCTGCCCCGCGCGCCGCGCCCGGGGCCCCATCTCTCTCCGCTGCGTTTGACGTCTAAGCGCTAGTCCTGCTTCTGCGTCTCCTGGTTCGTCCCCAACCCTCGCCCACCACCCCCCGGCCTCCGGTCCCGCCCCGCGCCCCGGCCGCAGACCTTGCAGACTCGGGCCACCCGGGATGTGTGGAGCTTCTCGAAGAAGTCATACTCTATGGCTGTCTCCTCGAAGAAGAAGTAGACAACCTGGGTCGAAGGGATGGCTGCCACGAAGGAGGCGTCCGCTGCGGGGGTGGGGCGGATAGGCTTAGCGACCCAGCACCCGGATGCCTTGGGCTTCCCATGGTGAAAACCCTTGGGTTGGCTCTGGAGACCAGGCGACACGATGCCGGGGTCCAACAGCCGGTGACAGGGTGGGGATGGGGGATGGCTGGTAATGTAATTTATTTACTTAAGGTGAAAGATTTGTGAGGGCTGGTGCTTTGGCTTCTGTGCTGTGTCCCCAGCACTTTGCCCATAGTGTGCCCTCAAAAAGATTGTTGAGTGAATTCATAACAATTCATAATGCTATGTCTCTAGAACTCGGGGAAGGGTGCCAGACCTGTATTTGGTGGGGTCAGATCCTTACGTTGCAACCAGCGAAGGAAGGTGTCCGTCTTGAGGACAGGCTGGGACCCCAGCGTGCGTATCAGGATGGGCTCGCTGCCCAGGAAGTTGTTCATGGTGCCAGAATAGAGCATCCCATCTGGGGGTGGATAGAGGGGAACTTAGGTGGAGGACTCCCCTGTCCCCCCTCAGATCTGCCTGTGTCTGGGGCTGGCAACCTCATAAATCTCTGGCTCCCTTTGTTTGTTCTACACCTTTCTTTGGAGCCCCAAAGCCCAGCTCACACACCCCTACTGAACACACCCTACTGCCCACAGGGAATGGCCAACCCGTATGGCCTTCTGTGTTTTGGCTTTTTTCCAGCCTTTCTCTGGCTACTCCCTCACACACCCAACTGAACCACTTGATAGAAAGAATCAGGCATTGTTCCCCCAAGTGGCTGTGTTTTCTGCTTCCACATCTTGGAAACAATTTTTCTGCCCATCTACCTGCAAGGTCCTGCTCAAAAACCAAAGGCCACCTCCTCCAGGAAGCCAGGCTGGAAAGTCTATAATGCTTTGTGTCTGGTAGGTCACAGGGCCATGATTTCTTCTTTGCAACCCCACAGCTCCTAGCATAACAGCTGGCACACCAGAGGAGGTGCGGACACAGTGCATGTTTGTTGAACAAATGACTAAGTCTCAGGCCTCGTCTCTGCCTGAGACCATTCCCGGACCCTCTACCTCTCTCCACCTCTTTTGTGACAGTTGCAGCAGGAGCTGCTAGTTAGTGTGCCCTGTTCTCCCTCTGCCTTGTGCTCCAAAGCTCCTGGCTTCCCCTCCCTCTTTCCTCTGCCTTTCAATAAACTGTTAGATTTCACAGGGTGACCTGGGAAAGAGGGTGTTGCGATGGAGCACGCAACCTGATACTCACCCACCAAAACGGCCGTATGCTTGTGGGCTGGGTCGAAGGGGCTTTGGCCCTTCCCATCCATGATCTTGTCCTCCAAGATGGGCACCAGAGAAGAATCTCGGAGTTCCTGGAGGGGGGTAGAAGCTGGGGGGCCAGAACGCCAGGGTCTGGGAAGTGAGGGCCATGGGAGAGGAAGGGAAAGGAGCATGGAGGGAAATTGGTCTAGGGCCAGGAAGCTCATGAGGGTCCTGTGTCTGGAAGACCAGAATTTTCCAGAACTACAGAGGCTGAGCTGAGAGTAGATGTGATGGTGGAGGCTTGGGCCTGAGAGTTGGGCTCCAGGTAACTCACAATGAAGGTACAAGCAGGACTGAAGGCGAAGGTGCCGCAGGCGTAGAGATGGGTGGCGTTGAAAGGGACCAGGACACGGATGAAGTTGAAACACTGTGTCTGGGGGAGACAGAGGAGTCAGAGCTTCCAGGCCACTGGCCCCAAACTCCTGGGCCCCCAGAGCTGCCCCCTTACTTCCTAGTGGGGAGAAGGGCTGGGCAATGCTGGAGCCATCCCTGTCCACCTTTACAGAACATGACCCAGGCAGATTGTCATGCAAACGAGCAGTCTCTACTGTCTGCCCAACCTGAGGTCCTCCCAGTGATGGTTGGGTCCACAGAACCCCCCACCCACAGCCCCCATGTCTGCACCTCTGCTCACCTCATTACTCTTTCTCTTAAAGGCACATTCATCCTTTTTCCCGTCATTGGCTGGCCAAGGTATCTGAAGCAAGGAGTCGGGAGTGGGGAGATGAAGGGAGGTGAGGTCTTTAGCTCTGGCTCTGGCCTCACATCCCTCTTTGGCTCAGATTTAGAATCACCAGCAGGCATGGCAGCTAGGGGCATGCTGACAGGCTGTAACACCATCAGTTTAGGACCATGGCTATAACTCTGATGCTACTGATATTCATTAGGACACAGCTCCATGGTAGAACATGGCCTCTGGAAGCATTCAGATCTGAATTCTAATCTTGGCTCAGCCACTTACTGTTTGACTGATCTTGGTCAATTGTACAGGCTGCTGAAGAACACGGGTAAGTAGCATATGTAAAGCACCTAGCACAATGCATGGTACACAGAGCAGCAGATGTCAAAACATTCATTTTCTAGGGGAACTCATTAAAAATTTGGGTGGCCGGGTCACGCCTCCAAGAATCTGCATTTTAATCTAGTGCCTCATTTGATTCCCTGCAGGCAGTCCACAGACTACACGCTATAATTTAACACAGAAGCTTCAGTGATTTCTACCAGTGGCTGAATATCAGATTATTGATATAAATTGAGTCAATGTTTAGTTCATATGTCAATGATTTCCATATCAGCCATTTTAATGATTAGTATTATTCAGTCAGTTATCTTGATGCCAGTGAATAGTGAAGCCACTATATTTCTTGTCTGTTGCATGAGTAGCAATTGGGCAGTTATTCATACACAGGCAGCCCGATCAAAGTGGAGCCCCTACTCTTTCTCCCTGGCCTCCTCACCATGCTCTGGAGCCTTGGGACCCCTGGATCCTGGATATTCAAGGCCAGAATGGTCTCTCGAGCCCCGACATAGAGAGTGTCTCCATCACCACTCAGGAGCAGAGTGTCAAAATCTCGGAGTCCCTTCTGGTGGAAGAGGCTAAGTGCCCTGCGCCCGTCCCCTGTTGGGAGATGGAGAGAAGGAATGAGTGGTGAAGAGTTGGTCGGCAGGCAGCTGATGCCTGAGATGGAAGAGGGGGAAGGCGAAGGGTTGGCAGAGTGTGCTCCCCAAACCTTGGCAGCTGGACCCACTCTTCTCCACCAGCAGCTCCCTGCTTCGCCGCACCCTGCTGGCAGCCACAGGGGCTTTGTGTGTTGAACTCACAGTAAAGAAGAGAGGCAGCCAGAGACAGGGTAATGACAGCCTGGGGCTAGGGGGATGGCCATCACCCAAGAGACAGACAAAGGGACAGGAAATCAAGTGAGGAACAGGGGATGGTCTACCAGGCGTGGGGGGCTGTGCTGGGGGAGGGCACCTTGATCTCCGCTAGCAGGGGGAGCAGCAGGCAGACAGACAGGAATACGTTGACAGCTGTGGCAGGAAACCACAGACAGACTTGTGTGTCAGAGTCGCTGTGGGTTTTTGGGGTCCCTCTCACATCCCCCACACTTCTTTCCACCCTATTGCAGGAAATTTCCACCACTAGAATCGCTGCCCCAGGTTGGATGGAAAGAAGCATTTTCTTCAAAGGTCCCTATGGGCATGCCTGGCTGTCACCTGGTCAGGGGAGGTGAGCCAGTTGCAGGTGGCACCCCTAAGCCCTCTGGAGTGGTGTGTATTTCTGTGTGGTGTTTTTGTGTTTTCCTGTCCTCCTGGCACATCAGCAAGGGGGAAGGAGCTCCACAAATCCTCTCCCATGAGCACTTTTGCAGTTTTACATCAGTTAGTGGACTGACAGCCTAATTGTTACCTGTGGAGGCTCAGGAAATCTTAGACAGGACCAAGAGGAAGAGTTGGGGATAACGTGTGGCATGGTGCTATGAGGGAGCCTCAGAGAGGGGCGTCTCCCACAGGAGCCCAGGCGTCCCCCAGAACTGTACAAAACCCCTCTGTTACGGCACCAATCATCTGGGGACGTGATTGTCTGGTTGCTCATCTGCTTCTCGCTCTGGGCTGTGAGCACCTGGAGGGCAGAGACTGAGTCTTGTCCATGAGTGCGTTCCCAGCACCCAACACAGAGGAGGCATCTCCGTCAATGGGCAACATATATTTCTTTGACCACGTTGCCCCAAAAGATGCTAAAGACACAGCCGTGGCCAGGAAGGCCGTACCCTGCAGAGTCTGTCTTTCTCTGAATCTTCTCCCTGGAGGTGGGAAGGCCAGCAGCCCCCACAGCCTCAGTACGAGAACAGCCAAGCTGTGCCTTACAGGGCCCCAGGACCCTGCCCCAGCCGCTGTCCCACGTGCTCCTGTTCCTGGTGGGAGGGGGCCCAGGCCATGTGCTCTTACTACTGGAGTCTCCCAGCACTATCTGCCTGGTTGGCACGGACCTGACGTGCCCTGGTCACCAAGTCCACAGACAATTTCCCAGCAAGGGCTTTGGCTTTGGGGGCTCCCAGGGGCATGAAGGTAGTTAGGGGCCTGAGGTGCCCGGCTTAGTGACCTCCAACTTTGGAGAACTGGAAGTAGCAGTGCCCCTGGAACCCCTGCTCTCTTCCCTTTCCCCAATCTTTGCCCCAAGTGGGTTTTTCATATTCCCTCCTTTCTGTTTCTGGATCTCTCTCTCTCTCTCTCTCTCTCTGAGGCCCTCTGTTTCTTCCCTGGCATATCTCTCTGTGCCTCTGTGATTCTCCATGTCTGTTTTTCTCCCCCTCCTTCCACCCACCCCTCCAGCTCTGGGTTGTCACTCCCACGCCTCCTGGCCATCAGGCACTTACCTGCACAGTATCTGACCCTGGGCACAAGCCCCTGCCCACCACTCCCTGAGGCTGGCGGCGGCAGCAGCAGCAGCATTTGGAAGAGGAAGAGGCCCAGGAGGCTCCAGAGGTCCGGGCCCAGGGCTGGGAGGGCCATGCTCAGCCAGGGGCTAGCACCAGACGGCTCTGGGGAAACAAGCACCAGGCCCTCCCTGGGTGAGCTGTCACCACACCCCCTGGGGACCAATCAGAGAGTCTCAGGCAGCAGCAGTGTGTGTATGGAGGAGGGGCGGGGGTGCTGATAGGGGACGGCCCTTAGAGAGTCTCACTTCCACATCCCCACAAGGCCCAGTCCGTTGCCTCACTCTTGACTCTGGTAGGATCCCAGCTGTTCCCTGCGCTGCCCCTTCTGGTCTCCTTTCACCAATAGTCCTGCTTCGTCTTTTCTCATCTTACCCTCAAGGAAGTCCTTCTTGCTGTCTAACCTTTACCTTCTATCCTCCCACTACCCAAATCATTGCCAGGCCCTGCATAAGGACCTACTGGGGAGCGATTCCTGCACTCAAAACACAGATAATCTCAGACCTTACCTTCCTGCCACTTTCAGATCAGTTGATACCCTGTTCCTTATACTCACCCCTGCCCTCTGATGACCCAAGCAGCAGACTTGGACTGGTCTGCCTGCTCTGACCTCTTTCTCAGCCCTACCTGGACTCAGGGGTCTTTGACACTAAGGCCTACCTGGCTGTCTTCTTCCAGGGAGGCAATGAGAGTCTGTCCCTGCAGGCTGGCTCTCAGCATTATCCGGGGAATGGCCCCGGAAGGGGGTGATTGGCTCTCCCAGCCTTTGCAGCTCCCCCCCACTTTCTCTTGCCTCTGTGCTCCTGTCACCTGTCTCTTTCCCCCAAGACTGCAAACCCCAAGCCGCTCAGCTCACATACCCTTGAGCCAGCCACAGTACAGAACTCCGGTGTCCAGGCTCTCAGGCGAGTGGGAATGCCATCCAGGAGAAAGAAGGAGGGGGCTCCCTGGCCCAGCAGGCAGGGTTTGAGATGCTTAGCCCGGCTGGGCTGGGAGCACAGTCCTCCAGGTGCCCATAGTGCAAAAGCCAGCACTGAAAGCAGTGGAGCAGGGAAACCAGAATTTCCACCTCTCGAGTTGTGACAGATCTCTGGCTTGGGCGGAAGTTGGTGGATTGGAAGGGAAGAAAAAAGATTTCCCCGCCTCCCAAGAGACACACCTCTTTCTTTCTCCCTCCTGTCATCTTCATCCATCCAGAAAGTTTAAAAGGCCCTTTGAGGTCATTTTAGCCATTCCCCTGCCTCTCTATCACATCACATCCCGTCTAACCAGCCCAGCAGTGGTTTCTCCTGTTGCTCAAGATTTCCTGGGCAGGAGACATGACATTGTCTTTCATATTCCTCTTTTCACTTACCCACGGGGCAGGGTCTCCCCACTCCTACCTACTGGGAAGTCCCTGCAGTGGTCTAACCTTCAAACCTCCCACTTCCATCTGGACTACAGTCTTTAAAATTAAACAACTGCCTCAGGCCCTTATTTGTGGCATTGCTGAAGTCCCTCCTGTAAACTAATCTCCACCATCACTTTTAGGGTAGCGTCGGGCCAGTGGGAGGCCCAGCCAACTGCCCATCGAGCTCTGGCTTCTGGACCATGATCCTAAGGTGCTCAACCCCCCGTGGTGGCTGCTGGCCTCTGCCTGCCAGCTCCAGGGGGGACCTCATAACGCAGTGTTAACGAGGCATCCAGCGCCCAGGACCCTATAAAGTGGGTCGTTTCCGGCCCACTCAGCCTGGGTCAGCTGACTGCAAGTTAAAGAGTAAGACGTCCCAGGGCTAATCTGACTCCAATAAACAACCCACCTCCACCTTAAACACACATTTCTTACACTCAGGAAGTCCTTCCTGTAGTGTAACCTCTGTCCCTCCTGCTACAGCACCAGCCTGCAAGGGTGATGGTACAGCCCCAGCTAGTTCTTGGAAGAAATCCTTCTCAAAGCCTGCTCAGCCTTCTTTCCCTCTCCCTCTGCTCCCATTATTCCTGGATTTCCCAGGGATTGGTCTAAGACTGATCCCATGAACAGAACAGCCGTTTTTTGTCACGATTTGCATGAGACTCCCCTGGACGCCTCTCCCGGATGCTGGTTGTAGAGTCTCACTTCTTTTTGGGCCAAGTCACCCAGACAAAGAGGCTTCTGAGCCCTCAGAATCACGGGAAACTCCCAATTGCCCAGACCTCACCTGTGGCACCTCCCCACCCCCAACACCCGCCCAGATATGGGGACCCATCTGGCCCCTGGGCCTCTCTGCTTGAACCCATTGATTTATCTGGGTCGCTGGGAGGAGCTCTAGGCTGAGGGGAGGGGGAGTTCAGCCCCACCCTCTTAACTGATGCCCAGTTGCTCCTCTTAAGACCGGGGAATTTTCTTCCCCAGCTGCTCTGGCCAATGTCTGTAGTTTACACTCTCCGGCTTTCAACAGTCTTAGCAGGTAGTAAGTCCTTAGCAGGTATTCTACAGAAAAAGAAACTAGGCTCCTGGAGGTTACACAGCTAGAAGCCAAATCAAATCAGCTCTGCCTCATTGAAAGCTGATCCGGTAGCCATGGATCCTGGAGCCCTGCCCCCTCAATCCTACCTCCCACTGCAATCCAGGAAATTCCACTCGGAGCCACTTGGGCGGACAAGACAGGTGGAGGAGTGGTGGGCTCTGTCTCCTCTGAGCTGAGAAGCAGTATCTCTGGGATGATTCCTGACCCAGAGGAAACAGAAACCTCCTCGCGGAAAGGCCATCAAGTACCACCCACCTGCCTCTGCAAGGGCCTCCTTCCTGGTCAAGGTCCACAGAAGACACTGAGAGGGAGGACACCCTGCCCCTGGCACTGCGTCCCTCACACCAGAACCTCTGGTCAGATCCAGAGGCTTGCTGCCGGCCCCCTGGCTGCAGCTGATGGAGTCCACAGCCAGAGCCGGCCTCGGGGCCACGTGGCCTGTGCAGTGACACAGGGTCCTGCGCTTAGGAGGGTCCCACATTTGGTTTAAGGATCTGCTGTTGCCGCCTTGAAATTCTTAATGATTCTGCATTTTCATTTTGCACAGAGTATCACAAATTATGTAGTAGATGCTATCCACAGCATCAAAGAAGCCAGAGCTGGCGGGGTCCCACCCCCTCCCTCCTTGTGCAAATAAGGAAACCAAGGCCAGGGAAAGGAAGTGACTTGGCAGGGGTTGGAGTCAGGCGGTCAGGTGGGGTGGCAATGGGGTCAGATGTCTGGACACCAGGCCAGAGGGTTTGTGCCATCTTCATTGCCCCAATCTGGGGGTTTCCTCAGCCCCCTTTTCCCTAAGCCCTGGAGCCCAGCCTGGAGAACCCCTCCACCCATGACAGTAATGCTCAGTTCAGGCTCTCCTGCCAGGGTCCCGCACTTCCGGGGTCTCCTCCCCCAAAGCATCCCCTAGACCACAATGAACACAGTAGCCCCTTCTTGCCAGGCTTTATAGCCCAGAGGAGAGACCAAGATGTGGGGGTGGAGGTGGGAGGGGAGCTCAGTGCTTCCCACACCTCCCATGCTACCACTGAGCCTCAACCTGGGGCTCCCTCTCTTCGGCTCCCCTGAGGAGCAGCACCCATGCCTCCCTGAGGGAGGGACTTCTGGAGCCAGCGGAGAAGCCATTCCTGCCTCGCCGGTGACCAGACAGGTCCAGCTTCCCCCATCCTCTTCTTCCTTTCAGCCTCAGGGGCATGGGTAAGAAGAGCCCAGTCCTGGGGAAAGTCTGCTTTCTGCTCCCTTCCTTGGCCCCGCCTGTCCTGCTCATCTGTCCTCCTTTTATGATCGTGAGCAAGTCAAATCAACTTATATTTATTGCCTACTGCATGCAAGGCACTAGGGATGTCCCCACGCCTCCACTCTTCCAGTGTCGCCCCCAAATCTTCCCACCTCCACTGTCTCCCCGCCTTCTTGCCATCAACCCAGCCCAGTCCCCCCTCACCCCTTACCCAGTGCCTCCTAGGTCCCCTCCTCCAGTCTGACTAGGGCTGGACTGGACGGCTGAGCTGAGTGTCACACACAATGGCCCGAGCCCCTCGGTCTGCCCCCTCCTCAGGGCAGAGCCAGCGCCAAACAATAGCCCGCCCCCTCCTTTCAGAACTGCCCATCAGCTTTCCCACTCCCTTACCTGAAGCTTGGGGATGCCGCCGCGTTTCCCTCCCCCTGGAATGCCAGTCGTTCCCGTCTCCCAGTGCCTCTGTCCCAGCCACACCCCCGCCCCCCCAGCCCCAACCCCATCCCGCCTCACTGGTCCTCAGTTGCCATGGCGACCACATCTCTAAGTGGGAGGGACTAGAATCTCCCCATATTTTTCCTCCTCCTACCAGTGTCCCCCTGCGCCCCACCTTCTGCAGTTCCTGGATCCACATGTGTGGAGAAGACAGGTTTCCAGATGTGGGGGAGGTGGGAAGGGGCTACACTAGCCCCCGGGTCCCTGCTCAGCAGCCTTTCCCTCTTTTCCCTCTTTCAGGCAGGCACCACTAGGCAGATGTCCCCCAGCTGGGCTCAGGGGTCAACTGGGGCCAAGTCCTCTTTCTGGCCAGTTTCTCTGGCTTTCCTTCTTCCCCGTGTATGTGTAGAGGGGTGTCACAGCCTGGCCCCTGCAAACTGAGCTTACCGATGAGAATGCAAGTAAACACAGAGATAACTATGCAAATGAGCCAAGGGACAGGGTCTTTATCAAAAAGCCAAAGAAACCTTCTTCTATTACTATATCCTGACTTCCACGGGAAGGGGCTTCACATCCAGGTCCAGGTTCCACCTTTTTTTCTCAAATTACCAAGAAGGTGGCTCCTCCAGAAGCCCCTTGATATCTTTTACAGGAAGGTCTGTGCTGTAAGAGGAGGGATGGAAGGCAAACTCCAGAAAAGACTTTGCAAAGGTCTAGATAGGAATGAGAAAGACAGAGAAGGAGAGAGAGAAGACTGAGCTGGATTCTTCCCCATCTGGGGAGGAGTGGAGGCAGGCAAGGGTTTGGGAGCTGGGCATTGTGTCTAAGATCTCCTGGTCCTGATCCTATGCAACTTTATGTACCAGTGCTCCCTCCCATCACCCCTGGACCCCAGCTGCTTCACTGGTAAAATGAGGAGTGGAAAAAACCCTTTCAGGCTGGGTCTCTCAGCTTGCAGGAGGACTATGAGAAAGGCATCACTGGGCTGAGAATCAAGAATCCCAAGTACCAAGCCTACTTGCCTGTAACTTGCTGTGTGATCCTGAACAGGCCACTTGCACACTCTGATTCACTTAGGTAAAATAATGGCTTTCTGGGAGACCTGGGACCAGCTTGACTCCCCCCCCAGACTTACTAGTATTTTACTAGCATTTTTAGAAAGAATGAAGTGAAGTGAGCAATTATCCATTGCTGTTGCCGGCCCAGGGCAGAGGGTTTGCCGGGTCATGTTTGGTTCCTTTTAGGACTGGATTGGGGATGTGGGTTGGCATTTCCGTCTGGGGGTTGGGGCAAGAGGACATCGCATGTGTTGAAAGCAGAAGTGGGCTCTGAGCAGAGCTATCCCCTCCCGCACCGCTTCCTGACACTCCCTCCTCAAGGCCCCTCAGCACCTGGGGCTTGGGGACTCAGGGGACACCTATTTGTTCAGGCACTTCCCCTCCTGGACTGGGGCCTGGGGGGCGTGGCATGGTAGCAGGGGAAGAAATGATTTGGGATCAAGATGGCAGGGACTAAAGGAAACTGAGCTAGTACTATAACAGGAAAGAAGAAGGTTGGTGTGCAGAAAGATTTCACACCCCAGGGGATGTCTTTGGGTCCCTGCCCCCATCTCCCTCCCTTTTAGGGGAATTGGGTCCAGTTTCTGTGGCAGAACTGGAAGGGGCTATAATTCTGAAATAATCCAAGGGAATAAAAAGTAGAGGGGCCTACTGGTCTCCTCTAGCTCCACTTCAGGAGGCCTCTCCTGGCCTTGGCATCTGGCAGTCAGAACTTCCGGGAAGGAGCTATGTTGTCCTGTTGCAGGACCTGGGACTTTGTCCTGGTCAGTGGCCATGGCTGCAGTGAGGAGCCCTATTTCTGGGATGGAGAAGGAGGAAGGAGAGCCTTTCCACAGCCTAACCCTCATTCACCTGCAGCATCACACATAATTCTATTTCCTCTGGTTTGCCTTGCCTCGGTTTCCCCACCTGTGGGAAGTTGGAGTGTCAGGGCCATGTGTCTAGGATTGTGGGAGAGGCACAGAGTGGCTGGAGGAGTTTAGCAAATGAAGGTGCTGGGAGAAATGAGATGGAAGAGGAGAGGGTGAGGAAACCCAGCCACCCAGCCCCCTAGTACCCACCCTTCAAGATCTCTGGAGCTGCCCCACCTTCAGTCTGAGGCCAGGGGACCACCCAGCCAGGGCTGCCTACATTATCCATTGAAGTTGGCACACAGGCATTTCATATCCATAGCCCCAGGAATCTAGCATCCCGCCCCCTCCACATCCCACCCCAGGACCATGGTTCCCCTTCCCCACCACCTTCAAGCCTTACCCCTAGCTCAGCAGTGGAGACCCCAACCCAGGCGTCCAAGACTTCCAGCAGAGTCTGTAACAGGCAGGGGGTGGAGCAGGGGCGGGCATGGCAGAGGGAGTGGGTGGGGGCCCTGCCAGCCCCCTCCAGTGCCCCAGTTCCCAGGCAGCTCTTAAAGGGACCAAGACGGATTAGCCAGGGAGGATCTTAAGGGTGGTAGGTATAGAGGAAAGTGGGGTGTAGGAAGAAGGTTGGCATTGCCAGGGGTAGGAGAGCCAGGGTGGGGGGCCCAACCCATCCCCTGCTCCTCTGGAAGCCTCAGGTTCCTCTGCCTAGCCTTTCCCTCACCCCATGGGACCCCCATGCTGGCCACCCAGCTTCTGACTGCCACCTCCTTGGATCCTGGCCCCTATTCCCTTTGGGCTCCTGCCCACTTCCTTCCCCCTCCCCCATGTTCGTGCCACCTCAGTCTCCGGTGAGAGCTGCCAGCTGGCACACGCTGGTACTAGGCACGGAAATCAGCCTGAGGAGGGTAAGGGCCTGAGACTTGGCCCTGGAGGGGGAGGGGAGGCCTCAGATGCCATCTCCAGGCTGCCAGCTTTGGGGGGATGGGGGGTGAGTGTGCAGGGGGCATCTTGCCCTCCCAGTGGCCTCTCCAAGGATTGTTTCTCCACCCCCTGGCATAGAGGCACTAAGGCTCTGGGGAGGCTGAGGCACCTGGGGTCCTGGCCATCCCCAATCTCCTCCACTTCCTTGTGGGCCCTCAAGGCTGTGAAGTGGAAAAGGAAAGTGCCTTAGCTGGTTACTTCTGGCCATGGGGGTGGGGGCAGCCCAGAGAGACACAGAGAATGAGGGATAAAGAAATGGAAACTGAAAGATAGTAGACAGATAGAGAGACAGCAGGAAACTTCACTTCTGTATCACTCCCGTGCTCAAAATCCCCTCTGGCTCCCCAGTACCCACACAATTAATTTCAAATTTTCTGGCTGGTGTTCTAGGCCCTGGCTCCACTTCGGGAAGGCTCCAACCCAGTCAACTCGGACCCTTCCCTTCCCCAAGTTTCTGCTTATGCTATTCCCTCCACCTGGAATGATATTTCTTCTTATTTTGTTCTGACAAACTTCTTCCTTTCCTTCCATGACCATCCCAAAAGAACCTCCTCCTCTGCAAAGCCCTCTGGGATCCCCCCAAGGTATTCTGAGTCCCCACAGTATTTTCTGGGAGTCAGGAGTCCTGGGCTCCATCAGTCAAAGCCGGGTGACTCCTAGTAAACCAACCCCCTCCCAGGAGTCTGTTTCCTCACTTAAAATGGGAAGAGTAATAACCTGCCCACTAGCGGTAAAAGTGCGAATTGGTCCCATCTTTTTGGAAGCAATTTGGTAACAGGTCTCAGGTTCCCCAGAGGGGCTCACCCTGACTATTGCATTTCTGAGAATCTGTGCATTTACACATGCTTACAAAATACTTATGCTGCTGCCAGGCACTGTATGAGCTATGAGGTGCTGGGGATTCAGCATGAATAAAACAGACAGAAATACCTGCTCTGGGGTATACGTATTCTGGTACAGAAGACAGAAAATAAACAAATACTCAAGTAAAATATGTCAATGGCGTTAAGGGTCCTGGAGAAAAATAAAGCAGGCAGGAGGCATTGGAAGTGCTAGGGCTCAGAGTGGGGAGGGTGCTGCTATTTAATAAAATTTGGTTGGCGAAGGCGGTACTGGATGGTGACATTTGATTGGCAACCTGAAGAAGGTGAGGGAACAAGGGAGGCAGGTATTTTATGGGAAAGCATTCCAGGCAGAGGTTACCACTGGTGCAAATGTCCTGAGGCAGGTGTGTGCCTGATGCGCTGTCCAAAGAGTACCTAGGGGGTCACCACAGCTTGAGTGGAATGAGCAAGAGGGAGAGTGGTGGGAGGGGAGCAGGGGTGAGGGGAGAAGGCTGGACTTTGCGTGCCACTGTGAGGACTTAGGTTTTTACACTGAGTGCTTCGGGAAGACTTTGGAGGGTTTTGAGTAGAGGAGTGACTAAATTGTTACAGGATCACTCTGCAGCTGTGTGGAGAATAAACTTGATGGGACAAGGGTGACAGACCAGTTGGGAAGCTAATGTCATGATCTGGGTAAGGGAGGACGGTGGTGTTAGTGGAGGTGGAGAGACTGGACTTGATTCTGAAGATATTTTCAAGTTGGAGCTGATAGGATTTGCTAATGGATAAAATGTGAGGTATGCGAGCATGAGAGGAGCTGAGGATGACACTGGGGTTTTGGGGCTGAGCAACAGGAAGTTGATGGTGTTGTCATTACCTGACACAGGGAAGGCTGTGGGGGGTGCAGATTGGGGGGTGGGTAGAAATCAGGATTTCTGTTTTGGATATGTCAACTTTGAGGTGCCCATTAGACCTTTGAGTGAGCACTGAGGTCTGGAGTTGAGGACAGAGGAACCGACTGAAGGTATAATCTTGAGAGTCACCAGTCAATGGGTGACATTTAAAGCCATGAGCCTGGAAGAGGGTATTTAGGGTGTGAGTGTAGAGAGAGAGAGCTGAGCCCTGGACACTCCGTGGTTAGGGGTCAGCAAAGCAGGCTGAAGAGGAGGGATTGTCAGCTGTGACAAGCAAGGTCAAGTAATGAGGACCAAGAAGCGGCCATTGGGTTGACAATGTGCGATACTGGTCACCTTGACAACAGCCACCTCCTTACGATGAAGTAGGAAGTAGACAGCAGCTCAGGGTGAGGAGGGGAAGGAGGTGCTGGGGCTGGAAGAGAGGGGAGATGTGAAATAGCCACCCAGAGGACAGAATGACTTGACTAGGGACAGGGAGACCAGTCAGCAGGGAAGTCATCAGGATGTCATCCTAAGAAATGACCTGAACTATTTTAAGAAAAGGTATTCACTGCAGCCTTATTTATAATCATAAAACCCAGAATGGATCTAAATATCATGAGGAGATTGGTTAAATGAATTTTTGTGTAGCCATTCAGGAAAGTGTTAATCAGCCACGCAAAAGGGTGATTATGTAATAAACATCTTTTATAAAAATGTTTGCAAAACATATGGCTTAATATCTATAGATAGAAGAAAAATCAAAAGGGAATGCTTTCTCTCTTAATCTTAAGAACCAGATAAAAAGATAAAATTTCCCACTAAAAAGTGAGCAAAAGAGGGCCCCCCTGAGGAGCTGGGGGAAGATGCGGAGGTGTTGGACTTCCTCACCTGAATTGTTGCTGATGTTCTCACAAACATTGAGGACTGGTGGTTTGGTGTGCCGAGCCCTCTATTTCAGGGCTTGCCCTTATGAAGCTTGTTACTGCAAAGGAGAGGCTAAACCTGCTTGTAGTTGTGCCTGAGAATCTCCCCGAGCGCCTCTGTTGCTCAGATGTGGCCCTCTCTCTCTAACTAAGCCACCTTGGCAGGTGAAATCACTGCCCTCCCCCTACCTGGGACCTGACTCCCAGGGATGTAAATCTCCCAGCAATGCAGGATATGACTCCTGAGGATCAATCTGGACCCGACATCGTGGGATTGAGAACATCTTGACCAAAAGGGGGATGCAAAATGAAACAAAATAAAGTTTCAGTGGCTGAGAGATTCCATATGGAGTCGAGAGGTCACTCTGGCAGGCATTCTTTCGCACTATGTAGGTAACTCTTTTTAGGTTTTAATGCATTGGAATAGCTACAAGTAAATACTTGAAACTATCAAATTGCAATCCAGTAGCCTTGACTCTTGGAGACAATTGTATGTCAATGTAGCTTACAAGGAGTGACAGTGTGATTGTGAAAGCCTTGTGCATCACACTCCTTTTAACCACTGTATGGATGGCTGAGTAGAAAAATGGGGTCAAAAACTGGGTGAAAAATAGGGTGAGAGGGGGGATGATTTGAGTGTTCTTTTTTACTTTTATTTTTTATTCTTATTTTTGCTTTCTCTGGTATAAGGAAAATGTTAAAAAAACAGATTGAGGTGATGAATACACAACTATATGATGGTACTGTGAACAGTTGATTGTACACCATGGATGATTGTATGATATGTGAATATATCACAATAAAACTGAATTTTTAAAAAAATGAGTGAAAGGGATAGAAATATGTTTTCACACCAGAAGAAGAACAACCAACCAAATATACAGGAATGAAAAAAATTCCACTTCTCTTTAATGAAATGCAATTTGAAACAGTAATAAACTGTCATAGTTTCCCTACCAAATCAGCCAAGATTAAAATTGACAAAAGTTCCAGTGTTGGCAGGAGTGTGGGGATAACTGTGCTCCACTGCAAGTGAGAAAGATATGGTCCAACTTTTCTGGAGGGCAGTTTGGCAATATTATCAATGGCCTTTAAAATCTGTATATCCTTGAATCAGCTATTCCACTTCTTGGAATTTACTTCATGGAAATGCTCAGATATGTGTGCCATGACGTATATTTAAGGAAGCATTATTTATAATAGTCAGCAGAGAAATTGTAAACATATGCATACATATAGGGGAAAAAAATGCCAAAAGGCCTTAACATAACATTAATAGTGGTTATTGCTGACATTAGTAGTGGTTATTGCTGAGTGGTGGAAGTATAGATAACATTTTTTTTCTTTCTCCTTTTCTACACTCTGTGTGACCAGGTATTAAATGAACAGTAAAGGGAAGAGTAGGTATTCGTTCCCAAATAATGTTTATAAACTTTGAAATAACATTGGAAAGTGCTTATGCACTTTAACTACAAAAAGCAGAATCAAAACAGAAACCACAGCGAGATCTGAACTATGTAATGCATATGACCAGGAAAAAAAAATTCAAAGGAAATCCATCAGTGGTTGCTTCTGGGTGACTGAATATGGATGCCTTTCTTCCATCGATGTACTTATCTGTTTTCAGGTTTACTGCAGAGTACGGGCTTCACGCTAACCAAAATAAAATTTTAAAATATATATATTAATCACATTTGGCCTGCTGAGTGCTGAGTTGCGTTGTGAGTATCCTACAGAGGTAACAACGTGTGAGGACACACGAGCTCGCGGCAGTTTTTGCATATTTGCCTTACACCCCTCAGCGCTCCTCACGAGCCGGGGACTTCGCCTGCTCGTCCTGGTGTTCCCCAGCCCACAGGGCCGGTGGAGCCTCACAAGCTCCGAGTTCTGCTGCGAAGGTCCCGCGCCCGGGATATGTGCACGCCTCGCCGACCGCAGGTGGGGCGCTAACGCCCCCACGTGCCGGCTTCTGGAAGTGCATATGGACGCCCTTGCTTAAAAGAGCCGAGCCCCTTGGCGGATTCCTAAGACCAGGTGACCACTGAGGCCCGGGTGGCCTCGGGCAACCAGGGAAGGGTTACTTTCTTTGAAGGTACCCGCCCCTGGTGGGAGCCCCTTCTTAAAGCCCCGTCTCCCTCCCCTTCACATCCCTGCCCTAGGGACACCTTGTCTCAGCCCATCACAGGGATCAAAGGCTGCTAGCAGTAGCCTTTCTTCTTTATTAATTTTGCTTTTGCTAATCCTATTTTCCCATAATCCCCGACATGCCCTTTTTCTCATTGGCTTTAGACTGTAGGCGCAACTCTTGTGCCCACAGGACATATATTTACATATTTTTTGTCTTCAATATTTTTTGTTCAGTGAGGGAGCTTGATGTCCCAGAAGGAGCAGGGGTCTGCAGCCAGCTTGGAATCCCTGCCAACTAACAGCTGTGTGGCCTTGGGCAACTTAACTCTGAGTCCCCGTTTCCTAGGGCAAAGGCAACAAGGCCTACCTCTCAAGATAGTGTGAGGACCAAAGGAAATAGTGCCGAAATGCTTCGGAAACTGTAAAGGGTTGGACAAATTACTTCCTGCAGCTCATTGTGCTGGTTTGTATATATTATGTCCTCCAGAAAAAGCCATATTCTTTAATGCATTCTTGTAGGGGCAGACATTAGTGTTGGTTAGGTTGGAACCTTTGGATTGTGTTATGTCCATGGAGATGTGAGCCACCCAACTGTAGGTGATAACTGATTGGATAATTTCCATGGAGATGTGGTCCCGCCCATTCAGCATGGGCCTTGTTTAGTGCACTGGAGCACTATGTAAGCTCAGACAGAAGGAGCTTGTAGCTGGCTGGAGCTGAGACAGACATTTTGAAGATGGCTGTTGGAAGCTGATGCAGACATTTTGGAGAACACCATTTTGAAATGCAAAATGGGAGCAAGCAGATGCCAGCCACGTACCTTCCCAGCTAACAGAGGTTTTCCAGATGCCAATGGCCTTTCTCCAGTGAAGGTACCCTTTGTTGATGGACACTTTATGGCCTTAAGACTGTAACTTTATAACCAAATAAATCCTCTTTTATAAAAGCCAATCCATTTCTGGTGTTTTGCATTCTGGCAGCATTAGCAAACTAGAACACTCATTTTCCCTGTGTGGGACCCTTTCCCTCAACCCCTCCAGTCACAAACCATCTCCTCTTGGCTCCTCCACCTGACACATCCCCTTGTGTTCAGCAGTCCTTTTCTTGACTCCCACTTGACTATAAGTTCCTTGAGGACACTGGCTGTGTTGTCTTGTTCATTTCTGTATCCCCAAGGCTGACTAGAGTAGGACACAAAGGGACACTAACTGCTTGTTTGCAAAATAAGTCCTAATCTTTTCTGGCTGCCCAGCTTCTTCTACTCCCTCCTCCCCTTGTGTCTTGCCTTTAGGTTCTAAGAAGTTGCTACCCTCAGACGGGGCCCATATCACAGTCTTTACCTTCATGCTTAGCTCAGGGCCCAGCATGTGCTTGATAAATGTTGGTTGAGGGTAGTTAAGAAGGAAATGCCTTCCTTCAGGTTCCCTGAAGAAATTCCAAGGAGAGAGATGCTTATTTCACAGCCTCTCCAATCTGCTGCCACCACCTGAGTGTCCAGATTTGCACCTGAAGCGCTTTGAGGGCTTCATCTCTTCTTGCCTCCCCTAGAGCAGCGGGGAGGCTGGGCAGCCACGAGCACGAGGGTCTGGATGCCCGTGAAAAGCTTATGTGTCCATATGTGTGCACATGTGTGTGTGCACACATCTGCCCCTCAAACATACCATGACACCCACCAACAAACACAGACACGACAGCAGCCAGGGATAGAAACAACTAGTGTATTGATTTGGGGAGGAGAGGAGGGCTGCAGATGGGAAATGGGGAGGCCAGGGGCTCCTTAGTGTTTGCTAAAATCCCCACTGCCACATTCTCTCCACCCTTTCTCAGCTTTGTCCCCTGGGGTGGGGCCCCAGCAGGCTCTCACCCTTCCTGGCGGGCCTCCCTCTCCCTCCTCCCCTGCACCCCACTTGACCTCGACCTCCCTCCAGTGACCCAACAGAGCCCACTCCCTGGCTCTAAAGCTGGGAGAAGACAGACTTAAAACTAACCCTTCTTCCCACTTCCTCCACCTCCCAAGTCATTCCCATCTCTTGTCCAAATAAAATACAGAAAAAAGCAAGCGCAGCTGGTACCTGGGAGAATCAATTCACCCCGGGGCAGGGTGAGGGCAGGGGACAGGGCAGGCAGAGGAGCCTCAGCAAGGTGTAGTGGACGGGAGGCTGGGGGCAGGGGGCCTGGCAAGGGGCCCGCCACTGGGGGAGGCTCGGCCAAGACTCCACACCTGCCTCTCAGGCACCATGTCACAGGGTCCCCGGGGTGGGGGCAGCAGCCAGGGCAGAAAAGCAGAAACTACGCTCTGTAAAAGCACTCCTTTCCCTCGGCTCCTAGAGGAAGCCCTCTTTGGTTTTAAGGCAGTTGTGGAGTTTCCCGGGAACAGGGAAAAGGAAGGGGTTAGAAATTAGGATTGAGATAGATGCTTTTTTTTTTTTTGCTTGTGTTTTTCCTTCAGTATAAAACCACTGTAGAAAATAACTTCTCTTAGAAAAAAAAAATAATGAAACACGGAAGAAAAAAAACCAAAGGGGTATTTTCTTTGGCTTAAAGCCCCCTCTCGTGAGGTGCAGAGTGGGGGGTGGCGGGCAGGGAGGTGAGGAGGCCGGGAGCCTCTGTTCCACCCTTGCCCTGGCAGGTCCCAGATTACATGATGCTGCAGTTTTGGGGGCCCTAAAAGAGAAGAGAGAAGGGAAGGGGCGTGAGCAGCCATGCCTGGCCCCGTACCCTGCCTCCCCCAGAAGGGAGCAGTCCCCTGTAATCTTCACACTCCAGCCCTGTCCTGCCCTCCAGTCTGGGGCTCAGAAGGGAGGGGCAGGATGCAGGAGTGGGTTGCTAGGACTTTGGGCTGAGGGGAGGAGGCGCCCACTCCCCCGGGGCAGCGGAAGATAAGGCTGTCCCGCCTCCCCAGACCCACATTGGGCCTCGTCCTAACCCTCAAAGACCCCAGGGTCCTCTGCCTGCAGGGTGCAGAGGCAAAGAGAACAACTCACCTGGGTTCGGTGGCTGGAGTTGCCCAGTAGGTAGGAGCGGGTGACCAGGCTGTCCCCGAAGCTGCCACCCCCACTGCCCCCCACACTGCGGTAGCTGCGAGTGACTGTGACACTGGATGCAGAAGAGCCAGAGGAGATGGATCCGCCCACCTGGGCTCCAGAGCCACTAGCAGACGCCTTGTCAGCCGGCTGCCCGCACGTCCCGCACAGCACGGTGCGCGAGCGCAGGTTGTACTCAGCGGGGTCCCCCGAGCTGCTGCAGTGGGAGCCCTGGAGAGGGAGACAAGGCTCAGGCGGGACAGCGAGTCTGGGACTGACTGCTCAGGCCCAACACCCAGGCTCCGTCTCCTGCAGGCTCCCAGCCACTAGGCAGGAAGGTGGTGGCTCTGGGCCCAAGGAACCAGGGGGTGAATGGGGGCTTGGGAGGCCAGAGGAGGGGAAGAGGTGGGCAGGGAATGAATGAAGGGGGAGAAAGATATTTAGTTCAGGAAGACTTGGGGGAAGGGAATGGGAGTCGTGGCTTTGACTCTGTTGTAGCTGTTTTAAGCTTTAGAACGGAAGGAGAGAGGGTAAGAGAGCATGCTTGTACGACAGCGAGCATGCAAAATCAATTGGGGGAAGGGGGTGAGGAAACATTCTTGCAGGAAAAACAGGAGAAAAGAGAGGACATGCATGCAACAGAAATGGGGAAGGGATAAGAAAGAAGACGCATGCAAGAAAAATGGGGGGAGAGAGGCAGGGCTGGGATGCCCCACATCTATCCTCCCGTCCCCTTCAGGACACAAATCCAAACTCTTGTCCACTGCTCCCATGGGAATACTCCATGGCATCAGAAAGTTCCCACTCCCTTCCTTACCAGAGTAGGGCCCCCAGACACCTGGGTTCCCTGTTCAAGGTAGAGGGAGGAGAGAGAAGAAAGGCCAGGGCAGCAAGTGAAGTTCCAAAACATTCTTTAATGAAAAGATTTTGGGCATGGGGAGGCCAGGAAGAGGCTGTCCCCAGGCCTGGCTGGGTGCCCCCGTGTGGCTCGGCCTCAGCGGCGGCTACCACTCACGTGGTGGTGGTGGAGCAGGTCGTCTCCATCCTCATCCTCATCGTCATCCACCACAGTCACTGAGCGGACCAACTTGCGCATGGCCACCTCCTGGCGGGGACACAGAAACAGAGCTGAGGGTTAGGGGGCCAGGGTCAAAGGAGGGCTGTGCAGCATTTCTACCCACAGCGACCCCCTGGGAGCCTTTCTCTTGGTCGACCCTTTGTACAGCCTTCTGCTTACTCTGTCCTCTGAGGAACTCATTTCTACCTCTACAAGAGGGACACAGTCAAGCGCTCAGTCTTCAACAACCCTCACTGTCTAACTTCCAACCCTCATGCTGCTAGGGGAAGCATCTTTTGGTTTGCCAGTGGATGGGGAGGTTGAGGTCTGTGACTGCACCAGAGAGGTAGGCGAAAGTGACCCAGTAGGAGAAAATGGCCAGGAATTGGCTCCCTTGGGTTGGGAGATGCTGCCTCCCATTTTGACCAGCAGGGGGAGCCAGCCGGCAGCATACTCACCTCCCCACTGGAGTTGATGAGAGCTGTGCGCAGGCTGTTCCCGCAGCCCCAGGTGTTCTGCGCCTTCCACACCAAGTCGGTGGGGGGGCTATGGGTGGCCCCAGCTCCTGCAGCCCAGATCTGGGGAGGGAGGATTAGGGCAGGGGAGCTCACTCCAGTGTACCCATCCCCAGGCCTGTCCATCCCCTCCACCCAGGGCTACCCCAGAGCTTCCAACGCCTTGCCACTCACCGTCACCACCTGCCCAGCCTTCAGGGTGAACTTTGGTGGGAAGCGGTAGGTCAGCAGGGGATCATCTCCATTCTGGCGCTTGATCTGCCAATTGCCCATGGACTGGTCCTGCCAGAGACGGAGGGAAGAGGAAGCTGGGGGAGGCTCATCCAGGCTTGTAGGTTTATCTCGCTCAAGAGCCCGGGCAGGTCCCTACCCCCACCCCACCCCTGCCTCCCCAGGGATAATAACTACACTCTGTGGGATGTTTACCCTGTGTCAGGCACGTTTGATGCTTTATCTTTCATCTTCCCAACAATTCAAAGAGGTAGGGACTATTATTCATCCCTATTTTACAGGTAAGGCAACTGATACCCCAAGAGATTAAATAACTTGCCCAAGGGTTAAATAACTCACAGCCAATAAAGTGGCGGAGCCAGGGCTGGGACTAAGGCGCCGGAGGAGACATACCCTCTGCGGTGCAGGTGGGGAGGTTGCTTCCTTTCTCCAGACTTCACGCCTTCATGTCTCAGGTTTTCCTCCCTAACCCAGCTGTTCTCCCTTAGCTCGCGACCCGAGGGGCGGCCTACCTCGTTGGACTTGTTGCGCAGCCGCACAAACTTGCCCTCCTCGTCCACCTCCTCCACGGCCACGCGCCCGCTGGTGCGAGCGTGCTGCGAGAAGCTGCTGCGGCTCTCGCTGGCCTCCAGCTTGCGTTTTTTGGTGACGCTGCCCCCACCCGGCGTCTGGGACGAGTGAGAGGAGGCGCGGCCGCGGCTGCGCTGCGAGGTGGGGCTGGGGGACAGGCGTAGCCTGGGGAAGGGGGAGACAAAGTGGGGGAAGGGTGTTAGTTAAGGCTGGTCGCCCGCCAGAGGCCCCTCCTAGCAGCTCCCCGACTCCTGGCCAGCCCACCTCTCCTCCTCGCCCTCCAGGAGCTTGCGGTAGGCGTGGATCTCCATGTCGAGAGCCAGCTTGATGTCCAGCAGCTCCTGGTACTCGTCCAGCTGCTGCTGCATCCTTGCCCGCATTTCTGCCATCTCCCGCTCTTTCTCCGCCAGCAGCCGCCGGCTGGTGTCTCGCTCACGGGCCAGGGAGTCCTCCAGGTCCCGCAACTTTGCCTCCTTGGCTGCCAGCTGGGGTAGGGGAGGAGGGGGGGTGTCTGGTGAGCTCCCAAGGGCCCCAAGTTTGGAGAGGAAAGGACGTGGGTCAGGGGTAGGGAAGACCCAGTCATTCTCCCCAGGATCTCAAGCGTCTTATCAGAGTCCATTGCCAGTCCTAACAGGCCCTTGGCTGGCGACCGGGAGGTCCTTCCCAATACCTAAGTAAATGCTCGTATTCTGAGGCTAAAACCTACTTCTTCCTGTTATGAATGGCACAGCCAGCTAGAACGATAATGATGCTTTTAACACCTCACATTTCATGGCACTTAAATACTTTCGAGTCTCATGGCAGATCCGTGAGTTAGGGAGGACAAGAACGATCTCCGTTTTCAAATGGGACAACCGAGACTCCAGGAGGAGAAAGTCATAAAGGTGAAATGTGAGGTGATGTTGCAACAGCAGACAGGTCACCTGACTCCAAATCCTGGGCCCCTTCTCTCAGTCTGTGGTCCTGGAGGCATGTTTGGAGCCTCACCTCTACAGTGCCCTCCTCAGGAAGCCCCTCTGGGTATCTGCCCTACATCCTGCCCAGACTGTAGGCTGGTGGAGACAAGCGGGGCATCACCTGCTTCTGGAGCTGGCTGAGCTGGGCCGAGAGGCTGTCGATGCGGATGCGGGACTGCTGCAGCTCCTCGTGGGCGGCCCCCACCAGGTTGCTGTTCCTCTCCGCCGACTGCCTGGCATTATCCAGCTGGAGGAGAGGACACAGGGTTAGGGCTACAGGGACCAGGAGGGAGGGAGACAGGGAGGGAGGGGCGTGAGGGCAGCACCACTGCTGCAGCTGCAGGTCCTGGACCACCCCACCCACCCGATCCCCCTGGAACATTCCAGTGTGAATAGGGGGCAGGCTACTGGGGGCAGAGGCAGTGGGGAAAAAAGGACAGAGCAAGCACCTTGGCAGAATAGGTCTTCTCCAGCTCCTTCTTGTACTGCTCCACCTGGTCCTCATGCTGGGCCCGCAGCTCCTGCAGAGCGTCCGCCAGCCGGCTCTCAAATTCACGCTGCTTCCCATTGTCAATCTCCACCAGCCGGGTCTCATGGCGGCGCTTGGTCTCGCGCAGCTCCTGGAAGGGTTGGAGCAAAGACACAGAAACCGAAATCAGCATTGGTTCCTTGGAGTCTGAGACCCAGATGGCTGAGCTCCCTGCCCAACCCTGACCCCGCAAGCCACTGTCAGCCCTGCTTTGGGATCTGGCAGCTGGGAGCTGGGAGCTAGCCAGCCCTATTCCCTGACAAGGGACTTGGATAGGTGAGTTCCGTACATGGCTGATCCCACAGCCCCAAGACCCCGGTTTATCACCTGCCAGCCCGGCCCTCTGGCCTGCAAAGCTCACAGTCCCCACCTCACTGTAGATGTTCTTCTGGAAGTCCAGTTCTTCCTTCAGTGTCTGCAGCCTGTTCTCCGCATCTACCCGCCGCAGCATCTCATCCTGAAGTTGCTTCTTGGCCTCACCCAGGGCTGCTTCCAGCTGAGAAGGGGGCAGAGGTCAGAGCTGGAAGGAAGCTGAGAGACGGGGTATTCCATCTCTCATACGTGAGGATACAGCTCCACAGGGAGTCAGGACAAAGTCATGGCATTCATCCACTAGCTACAACCACTCTGGGTAGATGCTGTGTCCCTCCCGCCCCCATAGGACCTCCCCTCTCCTAGCCCAACATAACAACTGCTATAAAGGGGGTAGGTACACAGTATGGAGGGAACAGGAGGGAAGAAAAGGAACCAGTGTGCCTGGGGTAGTGGGGCAGAGGGGTCTGGAAAGGCCTCCAAGAGGCTGAGACCTGCAGGACAGGTTAGTCCTTTATACAGTGTATGGACAGATGAATAGAAAGATGAGGACATGTAGGCTGGGGTTGGGGGCAGGGGTAGGGGAGAGCACATGCAGAGGCATGGAGGTATGAGCACATGCATGTTCTGAGATCTTCAGGAAGATGAGTACTGCCAAAGCCTGAAGAACAGGCAGGAGAGTAATGGGAGAGGTGGCTGGACTGGTGGGCAGGGCCTGGATCATAAAGACACCCTCGTCTGAAGAAGTTTGAGCAGGGAATCACCTTGCTTAGATTTTCATTTTAGAAAAAAAGTGGCTGGGGGTTCTGAGGGGAGGAATAGAGCTGGAGGCAGGAGACCCAGGAGAAGAATGTCCCAGCCTTGGTTTTGTGGTCAACCCACTGGCATCTCCTGGCTGGGCCTGGGAAGGGAGAGAGCCCCAGGAGGCAACTGGGCAGCTGGTTCTAGCCCTGGCCCTGCTCCGAGCAGATGAGGCTATGAAATTGGGAACAAGCCGGTTTCTTTAAATTTGTTCCCTAAGCTTGTAACATGAGAAATTAGAGGAGAGAAGAGATAGCAAAGTGTTTTGAAAGTAAAAGCTACTCCATGCAAGCCATTATGTATGCGCTTCCCATATGTATTTAGCCATTGGCTCCTATGGCCTCTGTGGATGAGATCCAGAGAGGTCACGAGCTGTTTACAGGAGAGCCACACCGGGAGGGACTCAGGGCCAGGCACAGTTGACTGCAAAGCTAAATGCAAATGGCTTGTGGATTATTCTAAATTCACTATGCTATGCTAGATGCCTTGGACAGCCAGAGAAGAATGAGATATGGTCTGGATGGGCAAAATGATGCTAGGACATGGCATTGTGGGATTAAGGAAGCCTTCTTGGACCAAAAGGGGGAAGTGAAATGATACAAAATAGTTTCAGTGGCTGAGAGAACTCAAATAGAGTCGAGAGGTCATTCTGGAGGTTATTCTTATGCATTATATAATCCTTTTCAGTTTTTAGTGTATTGGAATAGCTAGAAGGAAATACCTGAAACTGTAGAACTATAACCCAGTAGCCTTGATTCTTGAAGATGATTGTATAACTATATAGCTTACAATGTGTGTTTTATGATTATGAAAACTTTGTGGCTCCCACACCCTTTATACAGTTTATGGACAGATGAATAGAAAAATGAGGACAAAAAGTAAATGAATAATAGGAAAGGATGGGGGGGATGGGATGTTTTGGGTGTTCTTTTTCACTTTAACTTTTATTCTTATCTTCTGTGTATGGTAATGAAAATGTTCAAAAATTGAATGTGGTGATGAATGCACAACTATATAATGGTGCTGTGAATAGCTGATTGTACACCGGCAATGACTGTATGGTATGTGAATCTATCTCAATAAGATTGAATTAAAAAAAATGTTTCTAGGACAGGTGAAGGACTGATACCATGTGACAGGTCACACCAGGCACCTCCTGGGTAGAATGGGATGGAAGGGTGAGGGTGCATGTGTTTGGAGAGGTCAAATGGGGTCATGGGCCAGCCTTGCAGGGCAGCCTCACCTTGGCCACCTGGCCCCGCAGGTCATGCAGCTCGCCCTCCAGCGTGCGCTTCTCACTGAGGGCGGTGCTCAGGGCCGCCTCCTTGGAGTTGAGCAGAGCCTCCAGATCCTTGAGCCGGGCCTGGGCAGCCATCAAGTCTCCCTCTTTCTTGGTATTGCTGAAGAAGAGAGGGAAGTGTGGGTTTAAGAGAAGAAATCCACTCCCTAGAACGTTCCCCCAAGGAGAAAGAGAAGCTACTCCCCAGAGGTCAGTAATGGTCAGAGTCAGGGCTAGCTCTGTGGTCCTCCCAACTACCAGAAGAGGGCGGCCTTGGTTTAGGTTTGTTTGCATCTGCCAGCTTCCAGCAGGCTCCCACCACCCCCAAGATCCCCGAAAACCCCCTTCCTGCTGCTCCACCCTCCCCATGACTCATGACTCAGGAACGTGCCTGGGGCTAAGGGCAAAGCTCGATCCCATGATATGAATGCTTTTCCCTCTCCTCCCATCCCTTCCCAAGAGACAGGGGTACCTTTGTCTCCTGCCCCTTCCCACGCATGGCCTTAAACTCCTCCTCCCCGGGCTCCGCCCACCTTCCGCTCAGTTAAGCCGCCCTCCCTCTGGGGAGCCACTCAGGCTCCCAGCCCTGGGGTCTGTGTCCCCAAGGCTTCTTGATGTGAGCCCCCCTAGTCCCTTTTACACCCCTGGGACCATGGGGAAGGAAAGTCTGGTTGGAGCTCAGGGGGGACCGCGGATGAGGGGGACCAGATGCAGTATCGACCCAGACGGGGCTTTCCTGTCTGGGCAGAGCAGAGAGAGAATTTCAGGCTCTACCCGTCCACCACAAGCCTCAGCATCTGGCTGCAGATGTGGCTCTCTGGCCTCCAGGCCCATCTGGGCTCCAGCCTGGAGCCTCGTTGCTCCTCAAACTGGACAAAGCTTCACTAGAACAACCAAACTGGGGATGCCTCTGCCACCTCCCTCCCTTCTGGGCCCCTAATTATTTTTGCTGATAGCAAACTGGAGGGGTTGTATTTTCTTGAAGACCTCCTGGGAACCCGGGAACTTTCCAGTCATTAAAATCACAAACAGGGTGAGAGAAAGCAGTAGATCCAGGGAGCCTGGTCCCAGCTGCCATCTGTAACTCGTCAGTCCTTAAGCACAGCCCACCACAGCAGATGGAAAGAAGGAAAACCAAACGTGGGCAGGGGAAAAAAAAATCTATTCTGGAAAGGAGAAAAGCGGCTCTGCCAACATTTTTCTCCTGCCACACAAGCCCTAAGCTCTAAAGAGGCCCAACAATTCACCCTGAAGTGGGATAGAGAAGGCCAGACTTAAGGAAGCTCTGGAGGGAGGTGGCGTCTCCCTCCCAACTTAGGAGGTCCCAAACAGGGAGTACGCCCCATCCAGCTGAGCTCCACTGGGCTGGGAGGGGACAGAGCGATGCCCGGAGGCTCCCTCAACTGGCATCCTTGCTTGGTCTAGGCCTCTGGCCGCACCTCAGATTTTTAACCCAAGTATCTGTCTCCTGCAAAAAGAGGCCCTTCGAGAACTGGAGGATATCTCCCATCCTCTTTCTCAGACAGAAAAGCTAAAAATAAAGCTAAAACCAGGCTCAGGTTTTGGCTGCCGTCCGGCCCAGCCCCTGGCTGGGAGCACAGCCCCAACTTTCCATGACTTCAGAACTTTTCCGAAGCTGAGGCAGCTGCGGGGGGCGGGGAGGGGGGACAAAGAAAAACCACTGGTAAAGTGAAGCGACCCGATAGACACACATTCCGAGGCCCTTGGGCAGACTCCAAGGCTGGCAGGGACTTCCCAGAAGAGGCCTCTGTGCCCTGAGGGCTAACGGCTGTAGCTGGCAGCACTGCCAGGTAGGGGAAGGCCCTTGGCTCTTAGAATATAGACCACTAGAGAGAGCTTAGAGTCGGTTCAGCTCAAACCCCTCCTTTTACAGATGAAGACACTGAGGCACAGGGGAGGAGAGTGGATGGCCGCAGTAGGAGCAGGGTTACAGTCGATCCTGGCTGCTGATCTAAGACTCCTCCTCCTTCACCTCACTGCTTTCCTAAGCCACAAGGCCCAGAGAGAAGGGAGAGCCTGGCACAAAGCTCCCCGACCCAGCCAACCTGAGCTGGGAGAAGCAGGAAGGAGTGACAGGACAGTTTCAGAAGATGTCTCAAGGGCATCTCTTCCCACCAGAGGGACTCCAGTTCTCCTTGGGAACACCCTTTCTGTGCAGTGCCAGGCAGACACGTGCATGGACTCTGCCCTCTGGGAGCTTACAGTCTGACAGGTACAGGAATTTTTCTTTCAGTCTAACCTCATCAGTTCCTCCTGCTCCCAAAGGTGGTGGTGGTGACAGTGATGATGATGTTGATAGCAGCAAACACATACCTAGAGCTTCCTCTGTGCCAGGCACTGCTCTAAAAGTTACAAGGCAAACTCACTCAGTCTTCACGGCTACTCTGTGAGGTGGAGCTATTACTATGCAGTTGAGGAAACCGAGGCACAGAGAGCTACGTCTGGGGTCCCATGGCAAGTATGTGGCAGAGTTGGAAATTAATGCAGTACTGCTCCAGCACATGCCATGCTATATGGCCTCCTAAGAAATTCAGGGGCCAGTTTTCCTATCCCGCCTGGAGGCTTTGACTAGCACTTGAAAGAACTAAAACACACCCTGCAGAGGAGGGGAACCACAAGTAGAGGGAAATGGGGGCGAGGGCCTCTGCGGTTTTCTTAGTGTGGAAGAAGTCACTATCACCCATGGCTCATGACTCAGACCGCAGGAGTCTGTGGCCAAGGAGCCACACGCACTCCCCGAGAGATAGCTGGGGGTGGCAGAGCCCAGCACCTCTCTCCTGCCTCCTCCCCAGTCCTGCCTACCCAACAGTGCCAAATGGCATTTCCTGCCTAGTTGGGGCCCTCAGCCCTAGCAGGGACCCACAGCAGATGCTGGCCAGGCATTTGGCCCCACGGTGGTGACGCCGCCCATGCCCCTGGGATGGGGTTGGGAGAACTGGGCACGTGCAGACCCCTGTCCCCACACTGGGTTGGCAGGGAGGACAGGGTGGGGCAAGCCAGGGGAGCTGGGAAGGGTGGGAACTAGGGGCTTCTCAGGTGACTCATTCACAGGCAGACAATACCCGGGGGCAGGGATCGGGAAATCCTCTACTGCTCACAGGGGAGACCCTGGCTTTGCCCGCATCCTGCCCCAGGCCCAGTGCCATGCCAGTGGGAGGGGCTGGCTCGCCCTCTTGCATCCGCCAGGTTTTACAAGCACAGGAGTGGCTCCATCCCTGTGGCCTTGTGAGGGAAGAAGGGCTGGGCATCCTGTTTCTAACTCTTCCCACAGCTGGCAAATCTGATCTTAGAAAGAGGGAAGAGATTGGGGTGGGGGGACGGGGAGAGAATAGCAGAGAGGGAAGGAATAAGGTAGAAATGAGAGCTGGACACTGGAAGGTTGGGGTCCAAGGCTGGAGGTCTGTCAGGCTTTGGCTGGTGACACAGGGAAGCCCAGCTCCTGGGCAGCTACAGGCCAGGATTTTCAGGGCTGCTTTTGGGGGAGAAAGATGCTCAGCGCAGTAAAGGGGTTGGGTGGGCACCGGGCCAGGCCCTCACCCCACCCTCTGAGTCATCCTCCTCAGCCCAGCCCTGATGCCAGATATGGAAGCCAGGGCTGGCCACAGGGCTGTTTGGGCCAGTTGCTGGGAGCAATGTGCTGGCCCAAGAGAGAGGCCCCATTTCCTCCCCTGGGCTGGGGGAGAGACCAGGGGGCAGAGGCATTAAAAACAAGGAGTGGGAGGAGCAGATAGGTGAGGTGGCGGTGGAGGAGCTGGTCCAGCCCTGCAGGGGTCCCCAGGGCCCCCCCCGGGCTCCCCCACCCCCGGCTGCCCCTCCTCACCGGCCCTCCAAGTTCCCCATTGCTGGAAGTGGGAGAGAGGATTGGGGCAGGAAGGCAAAGGGCTCTGAGCCCCTGGGCATTTCCTGCCTCATAAGAAAGGGCGCCCCCTGTGGCCGGGCTGTGCAGGGCTGGGTGGGTGGCGGGGTGGGGGGGCCCTGCCCTCATGTGACTGCTCTCCCCTGTCCTCCGGGTGGTCTAGACCGCTGCCCAGGCTGACTTCCTGCTGCGTGGTGGGGCGTCTCCTGCTGCACCCCAAGCCTGCCTGCATGTTCGTACCACCACTCCTTTTACTCCAGCAACTCCTCCCTCTGCAACACATCCTGCTTTCCCTAGTTCTGTCCATCTATCCAAGTCCACCGCCCTCCCCTAGCTAAACTACCCCCATCCCCACCCAGCCCTGCCCAGCTGCTACAGCCCCACTCTCTCTCCTCTCTCCTCTCTCTCCCAGTGACCTCTAGCTGGTGCCAAGGGTGCCATTTGTTTTACCTATTGGTTTTATTCTCTCTCTACTCATGTTGTAAGTGTCTCAGGGATTTTCTGTTTGCCCCCCAAATGCCCTGAGTCTAGGAGGTAGGTTCATATGGTCAAGGCTTCTAGAGAGACCTCCTCCTGGACCAACTCCTGCACTTTTCTAGATGGGGAAACCAAGGTCTGGAGAGGGGCGGGCTCACTTACTAAATACCTGCCCAAAGGGTAACCTGAGGACACGTGAAGCAGACAGGGACGGAACAGAAAATGGCACGAAGCACGCAAGGGCCACAGAGAACAGCACAGAGAGACCCAGGAACAGAGAGCCTGGGAGACGTGCCGACGATCTGCCTTGCCTGCCAGGAGACACCCTAGCCAGAGAGTGATACAGAGGTCTGGTGAAACCGCCACTCCCACCCACCCCCAAACATCACACACACCCACAGGTGGGTGCACAGCCATGAGATTTAACATTGTCCCTACCCCCCATATTAACCACTGCTTGGTTTTCTTGGCTGGTCTGTGGGTCTGTGATCACTTTCAGCTAAGGGCAGGATGTGGGAAAGCTGGCCCTTACCACGATCACCTTTTATCCCCAGACTTCCCCGCTCTGACATCAAGGCATCATCCCTTCAAGGCCCTTGAAGAGAGAGGACTGGAAGGGGCACGTGTTCCAGGGTCCCACAGTCCCTTGAGACTTCCCCAAACTCCATCCCGTGGTGTTCTGAATGTCCCTTATGCCTGGAAAGCACATGGTGGTTCCTCCAATGTGGACCACACTTTACGACCTCCCCACCGGGGCATGTGTGCCCACAGCAGGCAGGCTCTGCTTCTGCATGCCTCTTTTGGGTGTGACACCCACCAAACATGCCCAGGGTCTGAGGCCTCTCAGATCCCCTCCCAGGGCTGCCAGGCTCCCAGCTGCCCCCGCCCGCCCCCCAAGTAAAGCCAGGTCTTGATTGCAGTCAGAGGGAGCAGCCTGGGGGGTCGAGGCAGGGGGGGCTGGTGCTGAAATGGGGGATAGGCGGCCTGTTTACATGTTCAGACAGGAGCAGAGGCGCTGAGCTTGGCGGGGGGCCAGGCCTGAGTCACAGCTGCTGGGTGTATCAACGTGGCATTGTACGGGAGCAGGAGGAGCCTGGGGCCTGGGGCCAGGACGCTGGGGTCCTGGACAACAGGCGGCTGGCTTCCTGATCAACCGTCCCCTGCAAGGTCCCCGGCCAAGCCTCACGTTCATTCTTCCTGGCCTATCTGTCTCCAGAAGTCATTCTTAAGTTGTCACAAAAATGCAGGGGTGGGACCTGGAGAAAGACCAAAAGAGGTAGGGCTGTGGGGGAGGGGGGAAGGAGGAGGGAGGGCCTAGGAAGAAGGTCCTAGGTCCTGAGGGGAGGGAAGACGGCCACTGGCCAAAGGGAAGGGCATTTGGGGGGGATCCCCACAGGAAGCTAACTCAGCAGTCCCTTATTAATCTTCCATCTGGTGGCTCAGGGTTATTAACCCTGACAACACGGGGAGGGGGTGGGAGCCACGCCCCAGGGTCAGGAGCAGAAGTGGGAGAGGACTTAGGAGTTCTGGTCCCACTGCATTCCAGCTCTAGGCTAGGAAGAGGCAGCTGTCTATCCCAGCAGGCAGAGGTGACTGCGTTAGAACTTTGGGAGGAAGGGGAGTCCCAAACAACCTCTCAAAGGCCTAGAAACTGGACTCTCTGAAATGACGGATCTGGTTCTCCTGGGCCAGCCCTAAAGGGACCTATATGTCCTGTTCCCCTTCCATTTGTCCCCCCACCAGCGCTTGCTGCAACCCAAGCATAATTCTCAAGAAAAGGCCACCCCTCAGCCTCGGATTTCCCGACTGGACAAGCTCAGGGTCTCCCACCAGGTCAGCCCTCTACAGTGACTCAGCTCCCCTGCCGGGCCTGGGATCCCAGCCAGAATTATTCCTGGCTTCAGCAGGCAGGATTCTGCTTCCTCTCCCACAGAGGGTCAGGGGGAGCCCCCTGCCTCCTTTCCAAAGCCTGTCCCTTTCTTTAAGGAACTAAGAAGGGCCCAGACCTCATCATGGCCTAGCCTCAGATTGGGGAAGCCAGGGCGGGAGCAGGAAGGGTGGCCGGTAGGCAGATCAAAGTCACTCTGTGCCTCCCTGTGGCTCCAGGCATGTGCTGTCTACTCCTGCTCCACGGGAACAGTCCCAACCTTCCCTAGGCCCTGCCTGCCAGCCCCCAGCACGGGTCAATGGGAGGCATTTCTGGGTCCACCCTCCCTCTCTCCTATTTCATGATACAGTCCTTTCCACTTGGCCGTTCCTACTAGCAATAAAAACAACACATAAGCCAAGAGTAAATGCCAAAATTATTAACCATTTCTAATAAACTTTCTTTGGGAAATAAAGAAGAGTGTTGGTACTTGTAATCCTGCAGCTCATGGGAAATATTTCTATCGAGAAGAGCATTGGCTCTTAATTATTTCACTTTAACTGTAATTGATTTTAATATTAATAGCTTGGTATTTTAGAGGACTGTTTTCTCATTTTGTGGGTCAGTGTACTACTTTGGAACCTTAGGGATCTCTGAAGACCTGCTGCTCCAACCCCTTTCTTTTATAGCAAAGGAAATCCAGAAAGGGGAGGTGATTTGCTCAACATCACACAGCAATTGAGTGGTAGAGCCAAGTCTAGAACTGAGGAAACTGAGAGCCAGGGCTGTTTCCACCACCCCACACTGCCTGGCAATTTGTTGGTCAACTACCCTGACTCTTATTAAGGATAGGAGACCTTACAACCTTCCCAAAGACCCTCTCTCCAGACACCTCCAAGCATATTAGACCTCAGCCTGTGTCACCTTCAGTACAGGTGGCCCAAGGGGGTAGGACCTAGGAGTACTAGTTTCTGGTCTTGGCTGCTGCAGCTGCTGGACATGATGAGAGGCTGAGAGAGGGGTGAGGGAGAAGAGAGCAGAGGACACAGTTGGTATGTGAAGGCATCGCCTACCAGTTGTTCCTCCAGCTGTCCCAGCTTCAGCTTGATCCTGAGCTTCTAAGTCGGTGGAAATGGGGCTAGGGGTGGGGGCAATGGGCTCATCCCACTCAAGAGCCAGGGTCTCAGACTCCTGGTGGCCAAGGGATGTGCCAACCAAGGGCACAAACCATGGGAAGGCATTTGGGGCCCCAGTGAGGAATTCTCTCATGCTCCTTAAGTATTTCTCAGGCCCCAGATTTAGCAGCACCTTCTTCTTCCCATTGGGATCAGAACACGGACTTCAGGGCAGGGAGTTGGGAGAGATGACACCAGGCGCACACTCAGGTGAGGGCTGGGGCCCAGCATCCTCAAAGGCCCTCACCCCCATTATCCTAACATCTCTGACAAAGGACACAGCCTCCTTTGGGTCTGGGTAGATAATTCCCATGACAAGTCCCAAGACAGTCTCAAGACAGAATCACCAGCCTCCCGTAGTTTCTGAGCTCTGACTGTCTCACTTCGCATGACCTGGCAGGGTCCTGGGTCCTTCCAGGTACAGGCTGGGACAAGGGCTGTTGATCAAGTGTTAACAGGCCCTGGCAGGAGGCCTAAAGCAGAGCATAAAGGTGTCACTGGCTCAGGCTGCAGGAGTGGGGCTCAGGCTCCAGGCACTAAACCTCTAGCCTCCACCCTCAGAACCCTCCAACCTGTGCCCCAAGCTGGGGAAGTGAGGTTTAGCGGAATCAGAAAGCCCGTGCTCAAATCCTGGCCTGTCCCCCTCTTGCTGTGTGTGACACGGGACAAGCCTCTGCATCTCTGTGGCCTTTGCTCCTCTTGTCCTACCTAGAGATGAATGAGCCTGAGCCTGCGCCTCCCTGCCCAGCCCCACCAGGGCTGCCTGTGGCAGGCAATGCAGGAAGTCATCAAGCACCAAGGCCTTGTCCGGGGGGAAGAGGTGCTTCTGCTTTGTGGGTCTGGGATCTTCCCGCTTCTGACTCAGCTTTCTTCTGTCAGCCCTGCACAGGAAGGTACAGACCCTGGCACCATCCTGCAGCCCAAGCTCTGGACTCAACTCTAGAGCCACTTCTACACATTGCCCTTCCAGGACCCTGGCTCCAGAATACCACCAGAGGTCCTAAGGAAGGAGGATGGAAAGGGACTACAGAAACATAATGGGGAGGGGGGTAAAAGACATAGCCACTCAGGGCCCCCTTTTAAGACACCTGCTGTCTCCACCCTGTCTCCTGCTGTCTCTTATAAAGCCAGGGTGGAAGAGGGGGGCAGCATCTGAGTCATCCACCCAGCTGTCCTGCCTGGGGTGGGGCCCGGTTCCAAGCCTCCCGTTGGTTCTCAACTTCCCCATCCTCCCCACACTTAGATATCCAAATCCCTCAGGCTCCAGTGTGTGTGGAGAAAGTGTGTGCTAGGCGGCTAGAGGGTGTTTCTGCTGGAAGCCCAGCCCAGCGAGAGGGAGTCCCAAACCCTAGGGTGTGGTCCAGGTATCCAGGCAGGGCCAGTGATTGTCACAGGGTCTTACAAGCAGCTCTAGATCCCAATCCCAAGCCTGGCCCTGAACTCTGTGCTCTAATTAAACATTCAGCCGGGACAACACCTTCTCCCCAGGCTTTATGGGAAGGGTTGGGACAATGCCTTTCTTCCTCTTCCAAGCTCTCCATACTGTCCACTTCTCCACCCCATCCTGAGCACAGCAAGCACAAAAGGGAGCAACAGACCCTGGCTTCTCCTAGTGGGGACATAGAAAAGGACAGACACCCTAGTCTGATACCCTTTTGTCTCCACCCCTACCTCCCATCTGCCCGGGATCCAGGTGTGCAACACCCACTCCCTTTTTCCGGAAGCCCAGCCTTCCCGGCCAGGATCAGTGGGGGAGAAGAGAGGCAGGTGGCTAAATATAACAAGGACACACACCACCCCCACGTGCACACACACCCGCCTGGTATCCCAGGCCTGGACAGCTGCGTTGGGAGGCGGAGGAGACAGACTGGCGTGGCCGGGTTAACAAGAGACTACAGACTCCACTCATCCTGTCCCCCAAACAACGTCTTCTCCAGACAAAGAGCTTTGGTAGTTGAGTGGACTAGTTGAGAACACTAATTCTCTCCGTTCTTCAACAAGTGTCTGGGGAGTGGGGGGACGGTTTAAATCCAACGGCTTGTCTCATATTTGTTCTGCTAATTAAATTTTTCATATCACAAGGAGAAAAGACAGACTGATCCCTTTAACAGAAATAAACATTCAACTAGTCTTCCCACAGAACTTCCTTCCACTTAGAAGGGAGATGAGATCTGGCCATGCTCACCATGGCTGCGGGGTGGTGGTGGTGGTAGTGAGGCAAGGATTAGAACAGCCATGAAAGGGATCTGGGAAGACCGTGAGTTTGGAAAAGATGATACACAGTGAGGGGTAAAGTCAAAACCACAGGGCCCCCCATCCCCCCCCCCCACCAGATCTACAAGCACTTTGTAGATCTCTTTGTAGTGCTCTTTGGCCTGGGTCTTCATAGAGGTAAGGGGAGTGGGGATAAGGAAACCAATTCTTGAAGGACTGGAAGAAGAGGGACCAAACTTCCAGGCTCCCAGGAGCCTTTTTATAAAAGAGGGTGGAGTAGAGAAGGGCAGGGATGGTTGGGGTGGGAGTGGCCTAAAGCTCCCAACGGCTGGATTTCAAAATTGTCACTGTATTCCAGCAGTCTAATAAGGCAAAGATCAAAACGTCAGAGACTGAGAGGATGGGCCACCACACTGGCTGGGCTGGGCTACTGAAGCGGCTCACCCCGAGGGAGGGAGGGACAGAGCTCCCCACCCTCCCAGACATTGGGCAGAGGACTAGACCTAAGCATAACACAGCTTCCAGAGACAGGAGCCTCTGCCCTCTGTCTCCCTCCCTCCCTTGCACTCCTGAGCCAAGCAGGCCAAGGGCTGTGGGTGTTGGGGTGAGCAGCTCTTGTTTTGGTGGGCAGAGCCAGGAAAGATCCCAGACATGCAGGGAATGAGGAGGAACTTCTTGACTCTTAGAAGGAACCCAGGAAAGTGTCATGCCAAGGAGACCACCACCATGCTCCTGGAGGAGAAGATGGCAGTCACCCTGCCTTGGTGACCTCTCTCCAACACCACTGGACATCTGCCAGCTTGGAAACTCTGTTTTAATGGGCATCGTGTGCTCAGAGCCTGGCTGGGCAAAGTTGGCATAGTGCCAAGTTTGCCAAGAAAGTTCTAATAGGACTCTTCCCCCACTCCAATGTGTCCTGGGTGTCCGGATTTCTCAGACCTGCCAGGGCCCTATCTGTTTTGCTCAAGCTCCTCCCCCAGGCTCCGAATGGCCGGCAGACCCCACCCTGACCGAATGCGCAGTCTGGGGCCAACCCCTACCGGCCCGCCCGGATGACCCCACCACCCCTTATAGCCCCTATCCTCTCCCAGAAACCCTTCCCTCTCCGTCCTGTCAAGACAATTCCCCTAGGCACCGCCAGGCACCTCCTAGGGACAGTTCCGGGGAGGGAGGAGACTCCACGGCAAAGTTATCAACCGCCCGGAGCCCTCCCGCTCTCTTCCTGGAGCCAAGCAGGGACACCGGTCCGCCCGCCCTCTCCGCTCCCCGCCACCTGGGCGCACTCACCGCGCTTTCAGCTCCTTAAACTCCTCGCGTACTTTGCTCAGCTCCAGCTGCAGACGGGCGCGCTCCTTGGCCACCGAGTCGAGAGTCTTGCGGGCATCTCCGAGCTCGGCCTCATAGGCGGCCTTAATGCCGGACACCTCGCGGCTGACCACCTCCTCGGACTCAGTGATACGAAGGCGCAGTCCTGCGTTCTCCGTCTCCAGCGAGCGCACACGGTCGATGTAGACCGCCAGGCGGTCATTGAGCTCCTGCAGGTCCTCCTTCTCCTGCAGCCGGGTGATGCGGGTGGGCGACAGTGGGGTGGAGCTGGCCTGCGCCCCGCTGCGGGTGGCGCGCCGCTGGGACGGGGTCTCCATGGCCGGCAGGGTGGCAGTGCTGCCCGAGGGCAGGGGACCCGGGAAGGGCGCGGAGCTAGGGCCGAAGGACAGAGACTGCGCGGGGTCAGAGCACGCCGGCTGGCTGGGCTCTCGGCTTGCTCCTGGCAGGCGTGGGGAACTGGGCCGGGCGCTGTCGGACCTCGGGATCCGGGTTGGCTGCTGTAGATGCGTCGCTCCCGCGAACACTCTGAGTCACCGGTGCCTGGGCAAAGGCTCTAATAGGTCTGGGGAAAGGGAGGAGGGGCCAGTGCTCTTAAAGGGGCCATCACATCCCCGCGGGGGGCGGGGAGGGAGTGGTGAGGAGGGGAGAGGACAGTGGAGCAGTGGTAAAGTGGTGCCCCCATCTCCCGCGCACCCGTCTGCTTGGGGCTTCCCTGAAGCTTCCCCTCTTGGTTTCTGCCTGCTCAGTGCTGCCAGCTCCAAGCTTCCCCCCATTCTCGCTCTTGCCTTCTGGCATAGAGGGCAGAGCCAAAGGGTAAGAGTGGGTGGGCAAAGGGCAGGGGGAAGGGGGCACCGGGTGCAAAATGAAAGGGGGGGGCAAACAGACAGCGCTGGGAATCCAGGAAAATGGGGGAAAGGGCTGAGGCTGGTGCCCAGCAGGGTGACTCACCCTCCTTCCACCACTGGCTCCCCCTTTCCTCCCTATAGTAAGGGTGAGTCACCCCTTACCACTACCCCCCCTCACAAGTGGGCAGCCCATTCAAAGCTGCAGCTCAGTAAACCAGGGGTGGAGCAGGGAAGGAATGCCTGGGTTTCCCTGGGGGACAGCGAAGTCCTGGGTCTTGAGTTCCCCTACTCCCTCAAACTTGGGGCAGGGTCCACAAGTTTAGGGTCCCCTTTCCCCTGTCTTCTGCCCCAATTTATTTCCCTTCCAAACCAAGCCTTGGGTCTTAGATCCAAGTAGCAACCCCCAGTCCCCCAGAGAAAGCATCTGCATTGCCCATCCCCTGTCCCCCTCCTTTGGACCCAAGCAGTTGGCAGAAGAGGCTGCCTAGTTTCCTGCCCCCTTCAGTTCCTTTCTTCTCCTTGCCCCACCCAGCCAACTCTAGGACTGTACTTATTTTTTTTTTCCAAGACTGTACTCATTTTATTGGATAATTTAAAACAGATACCGGAGCTGTGCATGCATTCATCACGTTGCCAGGACACCAGGTCCCAGATTTTTGTGGTTCCCAGAGGGGCCTGAAAGGGGGAACAGGGCCAGGGGCTGGACAGCCAAAGTTGGGTCTTGGGCCCAATTTTAGTCAGAAAGGGGTCGGTAGGGATAGGGATGGTAAAGACCCTACAGCCTTGCTGGCTGCACAGGCCAGCAGAACACCTTCATTCCTCTTTGCCCAGGTCTAACTGCAGCTGCCTCTGGGGAGGGGACCAGGTCCTCTCACAGGACAGGAGGCTTCCCACCCCTGGAACCTTGGGGGGCCTCACTCAGGACCCCTTTGATCAGTCTCCCACTCCTCTCCCCTATTCCTGGCCCAGCTCTACAAGCTGCTTCATCCTCTCTGACCCCGTTTGCCTGGCTGCTCTGCCCCGATGCCTCCCACAGCTTATTCCCAGATGAGGAACCTGGGACATTAGATTATGTTGCTAACTCCTACAGCTCCAGGATATTAGGGTTTTTGCAATACACAAGGCAAGCAGGGCCGGCTGGGTCCTCGGCTCTGGGTTCTGGAGCTGGCCTCAGATTAGACAAGGGACTGCAATGGGACAGAGGCAGGAACTCTGAGTGTTCAGAGAGGGGGACTGGGGAGGGGCACCTAGGTTTCCCACGTCTATGAGGGTGACCAGGCCATGTAGTGAGCACCCACCTCTGGGGTCTGCCCGAGGGAACCTGGGATATGGCTTCCTCTGCCAGCAGCCCTCTCCCCCAGGGTGTGGCGCCCCACTCTTAACTTTCCAGACAAAACAAAAAGCCTTGTTCTGCTGCTTCCTCTTCTGTTCCCCAAACTGGGAGCAGAGGCAGGGTGGTGAGCCAGTGAAACGTGAGGGACTTGGCTCCTGCTGTTCCTGCTGCCTCAGCCCCCTCCCTGGCACCGAGCCCCCCCTCTGCCCCACCCAGCAGCCTGGCTTCCCCTCCTGGCTGGGGAAGCAAAACTATACTTAACCCTTCCTATCCTGGACCTCCCCCTCTTTGGGTTAAGGGAAAGGAGAAAAGAGAGGGCTTTCACTCCAAATTTCACTCTGGGTTCTTCCCAAATAGCTCCCCATTACTACTACTACTGCAAAAATGGCCTCCATCCTAAATGTGAATTTCAAACTGGGACTTTATCTTAAATACTCAATCCTAAGTGTGGACCCCAAATCCTAGGAATGGATCACCTCTCCTAGGAGAAACACCTGTCCCATGAGAGAGGGGGAGGCCAGGTCCAATGGAGCTGGGCCTGCTAGACATTGGGGTGGAAGGGGAATTGTGCCTGGGTGGAGACTGGGTTCTGATCCTGCCTCTCACTTGCTGGTGATGCTAGATCTGCTACTCAATTCTCTGCTACCACACAGGAGGATCGAGCTCCTAGGGGTGCAGAGCCCTGCACAGCATGTCAGGGGGTGATAATGATACTACAAGCTTGCCCTTGTAGGAGCTGCCCAGTGGTAGGGAAGACAGAAAGAGAGGCAAAACCAATAAGCAAGAATGGTTAAGGAATAGCCAGGACTCTGTACTGGATAATGAATTATAAATGGATCCTAGCAGGCTGGAAAGTTAATGAGTGATCTCAGGAGATGGTGGGGTAAGTCTGGGGAGTGGTTTGGGCAGTGTCTTGGAGACCAATAACCTTGGTAGGGGCCCCTCCTCTGTGCTACTGTAGCATTCTAGGCTTCCCTCTGAACACATACCCCAAAGGTGAGCTCCGTGAGGGATAGGAAGGAGCAAGTCTTGATCATCTGTGACTCCAATACCTGGTCCAGCACCTGACAGAGTAGGTGCTCAGTGTTTCTTGAAAGAATAAATGCACCTGGCTCTGCCACTTTTCAGATGAGTGACTCTGGGCAAGTGATTTCACTTCTTTCAGCCTCAGTTTCCTTGTCTGTAAAAAGGAGGATGCTGTGGTGATTAGGTAAGGTAACAAGCATTTGAAGGGAGGCTTCTTGGAGTAGGTAAATTTAGAGGGTTTACACAGGGATGCCTTACAACATAGACAGTGCTTTCAGTCCTTCAACAAATATTTATTGGGCACTTTCTATGTGCCAGACACTGTTCTAGAAACTGAGGCTGTGGCAGTGAATAAAACAGACAAAAATCCTTCCCCTCATGAAGCTGTCTAGCAGAGGGAGGTGGTCAATCAACAAGACAAAATTATAGTTGGTTAAACGATGTTAAGTGCTGTGGAAATAAAAATATAAAGCAAGGCAATTAATTTAAGCTCTTTAGAGTTGACTACATGTTTTAACATACATTCTCTAACGTGGAGAATGGGTTGGAGATTATGTTCCTGTTTTATAGGTGAGGCTCACTTTCCCAAGACCAGATGGTAAGTTAACAGGCTGAGCTCAGAGTCTGGACTAGAAACCAGGCAGCCTGGTCCAAATCCAGGACATGCTTCACTCTCTTATGCCTCTTTGGCTGGATGCATGGGACTGGGACGTGCGTGGGGTGGATGGGTGCCAGGGAGGAAATCTGTACAGGGGTGCAGAGTGGGGAAGAGCTGGGGAAGGTGTGCAGCTTGGCCCGCCGAGGGGAGTAGGGAGCCATGAGAGGTAAGAGCAGAAAGCATGAGAGAAGAGGTAGGAAGGGAGAGGTGGGAGGTAGAGGCAGGGACCTATGAGGGGCGAGGGGCTCTGGTGCTGGGTGGTGTTTGAGGGAGAGGTAACTCCCTGGCAGGGACTCAAGTAAAGAAGGGGAGAAGAGAGGCACCAAGACCAGCAAGGAAAGTGTCAGAGGCATTGGCCTTGGGGCAGGAGTCAGCGGGGAGATGAAACCCAGAGAGATTCCAGAGGAGCACTGGTAACAATTACTCTAGGGAAAGTGTATGGAGTACCTACTATTGTTTGCACTCAGTAATTTGCATTATTTTGTTGAATCTACACAGTAACTCTACAAGGTAGATACTATTATTAGCCCTATTTTATGGGTGAGAAAACAAGCTCAGAGTGGTTAAGTCATTCATTTAAGGCAGGGTTTCTCAACCTTGGCACTACGGACATTTGGGGTCAGATAATTCTCTGTTGTCACGGGCTGTCCTGCACCCTTAGGATGTTTAGCAGCATCCCTGGCCTCTGCCCACTAAATGCCGGCAGCCCCCTCATCTCCAATTACAGCAATCAAAAATGTCTTCAGACATTGCCAAATGTTCTCTGTGGGGTAAAATTGAGTCATATGGTTAGCGGCAGAACTGGAATTTTAACACAGGTTGGCCTGACTCTGAAGCCCAAGCTCTTCAAATCACACGGTGATACTGGACAGGTGGGAGTGGGAGAGAGGAGGATTCAGATGAGATCCTAGGTAGGAAGGGGTGGCTCTTTGAAGGAAGGTCTGGGGTGTGGGAGTGATTTAGAGATCCAAGGCCACGATTTGGGAATCCCTTTAGAGTGAGTTTCTGGAGGGAGGGCCCTTGTCTTACTTGTCCTTTGAGTACAGGATCTGGCACTAAACAGTTCCCGAACTGCTGGGGCCTTCACGCACAGGTGATAGTTATAACCTCGAGAGTGGGAGGACTTACCCATTCTTTAAGCTGTTGCCATGTGCCAGGCACCTGACTCAGGGCTGGGGGTGGGGGTGGGGTGATCCTATTTAATCTCCACGTCAACCTTATGAGGTAGGTATTGCCTGCATTTTATATGCCAAGAACCCAAAACTCAGAAAGGTTGAGTGATTGACCTGACATAGCAGCACAGCTAAGTAAAATTCTTTCTTCTCGCAGGGACTCAGCAAGGAGAAATGACAGAGGATCATAGCTGATTAGCAGAGGAAGAGCCCTTAGAAGGAGTGCGGGATGTGCACAGCTATTTTTAAAACTAGAGAACCCCTCATTCAAAGGAAATCTTACCAAAAAAGCCCAGTATACTAAATATCAGAGGTAGAGACTCTCTAGTAGGGGAGTCTGGGAGACACAGAGGGCAGTCCCTTGCCCCACCCCAGGGTTCTGAGGAATGAAGTTAAAAACCTACTGATACATGATAAGCCCCTCTTTACAGGTAGGCTTCTTACGGGAAAGACTTGCTCAAGGTCACACAGCTAGGCAGGGCCAGGATGGGACAGGAACCCCCAACCCGCACTACCACAGGACAGATCTTAAGGTGCTATTCCACCTCAAGGGCCCCGCCTTGATGTTACTGTGATGTAGGGAAGCAGGGTGCTGAGCCAGGGCCCGGCTACCTTCCCTCACTGCCCCGACTAGGCTGGAAGGGAAGGGGTGGTGGATAATGAGGAGAGAACCAACCCCTCCCACCTCCCACCTGGGCAGGTCTGACAACCCTTTCACCAAGATCAAAGTAACCCTCCCAAGTCTCTTTGAGGAGCACAGAGCAGGCGCTGCAATTCTCATTTTACAAATGAGGAGATTGAGGCTTGGGCAGGTTGACGGAACTGCTCAAGGTCACACAGCTGACAAGTGAAAGAACCAAGCCCCAGACCCCAGGCTCAGCCCAGACCCCAAGGAGCACAATCCCACAGCAAAATCCTAGAGTCGCTGTGGAGCTCAGTTTCCCACATTCCAAATACCTCTCCCCTCTCCTCAACTGGGCCAGGAGAGCCGCCAACTTGTGAGTCTCAGGCTCGCTGAACTTCAGTCGGCTGTCACCTGTAACGACACACTCCAGACTACGAGCCAGCCAAACAGAAATCAGGCAGTGGACAGAACAAAATTCAGCACTGACAGCTTCTCCTTCCTCTCCTCTCCATCCTCCACCCACCAGTCGGTGAGAACTGGGGGAGGGAAGGGGAGGGAGGGGATGGAAAGGGGAGGGGTACTGGAGATATGGGTGGGGCTCTGGGGACGGGCCTGGGTCCGCAGGCAGATGGGTTGGGGCCTCCCTCCCGCCCCCTCCCCCTCCATTCCCCCTCCCCCTCCACTCCCCCTCCCCCTCCCCCTCCCCCTCCCGGAGGCGCCGCAGCGCTGCCTGCTGGTGCTGACGCAGTGACCGTGTGTGGGCGTCTGCGCGCGTGTCTGTGTATGTGGTTGCTGGGGCCTCCCCTGACTTCTAAATGGGGGTTTCCTCTCACTGTTGCCAGGGAAACAAACAGAAACGCCACAACTCCAGGGCCGGAGCTGGATACAAAAGCCCCCTCGCCCCTACCCCAGCCCCCCACTTCCAGGAAATGAGGTAGAGAAGGATTCTCTTTCTTCCTCACTCCCCATCCAGGTGCCACCAAAAATGTGTGGGGCTTGAAACAAGGGTGGCCAGCTGTCCTGGTTTGCTGGTGACTGAGGGGTTTCCCAGAGGCAGGACTTTCAATGCTAAAATGAGCACAGCCTGGGGGGCAAACCGGGATGGCTGGTCACCTAATCTGCAACTCATACAGTTTTGTGGGGAGGCCCATATGACATGAGGAAACATTGGCAGCCTTAGGGAGGGCCTGTGCAACAGAGGGGCCCTGCAGCTTCACTGTCTTTAGCTTCATGGTAAATCTACCTGTCCCCTGCCCCTGCAAACCAAGCTCCTTGTTGTCTCCTTTGGACTCTCAGCCAGGAGGGTGGTGGTTAACCTGCAGGAGATTTCCTGATGAGTGGGATAGAGTGAAGGGCACTTTCTAGAGAAGTGGCCACGGTTATGCCAGGCTGCCCAGGGTGGGGCAGGTGGATGGGCAGGGTCTCTGCCAAGGTCAGGAGCTCCTGGAGTGAGGCCCTATGGGATAGGGAAGGGGCTGGGCTTGTCACTCACTTCCTAGAAGCTAGAACTTCAGAGCTGGGAGGAGACTCGGGCATCATGCAGCCCCACCCCCTCATTTCTGAACCTATATTTGTCCAATTCCCCAGATTTCCCTGTCTCCCTACCCCTAAGCCAGTCCCCAGCCGTCCCCAGAAGAGCACACACTGGCCCTTTTTTGCCCAATAAGCTCAAAGCTCACAGGGCACCCTGACAGCCCACTCACTTTGGCCCTTGAACCTCGTCGTTACAGTGGCAGGACATGGGGGGGAACCACTGGAGGAGGGGTGGGCAGGGGCGGGAGGCCTGGCTGGGAGGGGCAGGATGCAGAGGCTGAGGCTGGCGTGCTTCTCAGCCCCTGGCCGGCTCAGGCTGCCCAGGCCGGGGCCGAGCGGGCATCTGTTTCCTCTTGGCTGTGGTTCCCTCAGTCTACCCCCAGAGGAGGTAAAAATGGTGCTGGCTTCCTGATGCAAAGCTTCCCAGTCTGGGGACGGGTTGTCCAGCAAAACATCCCATCTCCCCTCTCCCACCTTCCCCCTGGGGCTGTGGAGAGCTGAACTAAGGTTTAGAGGTGGAGGACATGTTCCTGTTGGAAGAGAGAGGTGGGGTCCTGGGGCTTAGCGAGCACCAGTGATGTCCTAGGAATCATAGCCAGGCTGGGCTCCTAGTGGGTTGAGGTGGGGGTGAGGCCAAGGATCTGCCTGGTTTAGAGGTGGGGCCTGACTCAGGTACCTTAGTGGATCAAAGGGTGGAGGGTGGGTCAGAGAGTTGTGTGCAGAAGGTGAGCTGGGATGAAGGAAAAAGTAAGAGTGGGAAAAGGGAGAAGGTGGGAGAGGAATTCTATGATGAAAGGGAAAGCACTGGACTTTGAGGTGGGGGAGAGGCAGGGAGGCATCACATCTGGAGTCCAGGCCCAGGGACCCCGGAGTAGAGAGCTGGGCAAGGGAGAGACCCAGGAATTGAGGAGAGGGGCAGCTGCCCGCCAGACGCCAACGCACCAGCCCCAGATCCTGGTGGGGCAAATATTTACCAGGCAACAGTTGCTAAGCAGGGAGGGAGGAGGAGGGAAGCGGTAGCTGGAGGGCCTTCCAGGCTCCGCCCCCATCCCTGCTTAGAGAGGTGCAAGCCCTACAGTTTCCCTCACCCCTCCCCACGGGCTAAGCTACACCCTCCATGCATGCCATATCTTGGGGTCACCCCTGCCCTTCCAAGCCCAAGCTGGTAACAGGGCAGAGACTGGGCTCAGAGCTTAATTCCTGGAATGCCAGACCTTCCTCCCACCCCGGGAGAGCTCTGGGGCACAGACCTTGCAATTTGCCCCCTTCCCAATCTGCTGTCCAGTGGGGACTGGGAAAGGGGTCCAAGGATTCAGAATATGTGTGTGGGGGGAGTGTTTTTTGAAGGATGTTGCCAATATGTCCAGGGGATCAAGGCTGAGGAGGCTGAGGGAGGGAGGCTGGGGGGCGGAAGGGGAGAGTGGATCTTTTAGAGGGTGCAAAGAGGCAGGGAGGGGCGGGCTGGTGGAGGAGAGGGGTCCTCAGTGCACGCCCTGCTCTGGCCCCTGGACAAAGGAGAGGGAGGGGCACGGAAGGGGAGAGCAGGGTGTGTTCAAATGGAGCCAGATGTGGCCCACGTGATGTGGGCCGTCACTGGCAGGGGCACTGTGGGGGAAGGATGTGCCACTGCCGCCAGGAAGGATTAGTCATAAGACGAGGCAAGGAGGAAGGGGGCAAGCCCTGGGACATGGGGAAGGGGAGAGGGGCAGCTAGTACAGGAACCCCAACGAAGCTTCTGGGAGCTTGCAGGGAGGGTGAAAGGGCCCAGGGCCTGCAAAGAGGGGTTGGCTAAGGGCATGGGCTACCTTCCCCTTCCTGTCCTCTACCATCCTCAGAGTCCCCATCCATTTCCCAGTCTGAGCCTTCGTTCCCACATGCAAAATGGGTATCCTGACACCCCTTCCCAGGACTGTGGGAGGAGTCCCTGACATGAGATGTGCCCCTGCCTCAGGGGGCAAGGGCCAAAGTGAGGTGGGCTTTCAGGAAGCCCTGTAAGCTTTGAGCTTACTGGGCAAAAAAGGCCAGTGTGTGCTCCTCTGGGGAGGGCTGTGGGCTGGTTTAGGGGTAGCAGGATGAGGCAATGTGGGGAATCGGACTTATATAGGTCCAGAAATTAGGGGGTGGGGCCGCATGATGCCCGAGTCTCCTCCCAGCTCCTAAGGACCCAGCACACAGTAGGGGCACACAGTGGGCTCTCTCCCTTGCCCATCTTCTCAGGATGAGGCGTCTGCTTTGCCGAGCTTCTCGCTGGGAGTCACTAGGTACTTCACCCTCAGCCACAAGCCTTCGAGAAGTTGAGGTGCAGGGATGGGAAGGAAGGGCTGCACAAAGAGGAAGCAGCTGGGACAGAGGGGTGCTGAGGGAGGTTCTCAGAGGTTGGAGGGTTGGCAGAAGTGACTACAGGGACAAAATCCCCAAGTCAGCTGCAGCCTCCACTGGTCCACCCTGAAGGGGTAGATGCAGGGCCATCACCGTGAAATGAGACCAGAGAAGAGATGGAAGCTACACTACAGTGCCTTTCTTACAGCAGGAGCAAGCCCAAAGAGAGAAGGGGTAGGGACTCCCAGGACACAAAGCAGAACTCAAGGGTGGGCCAGGCTGCGGTGCTGTAGCTAAGGCAAGACCTATAGAAACAGAACATGAGACCCTTGGACAGCTAGGTCCAGGCCTGCAATCAAAAGGGTGTGGTCTTCCAAACTCCCAACGGAAAGTTTGAAAAATACACATGGAAGCGTGACTCACTGCCCCCGTCCCCATGGCCCCCCTTTCTGGTTTCTGAGATTTTTCTCCCAAGAGTTAATTCAAATCATATTCTCCCAGAAACCAGAGACTAACGAGGGAGGACGGAGAGTAGGCTGAGTGGGCCTGGAAATGGAGATGTGTTCTGGGGCTGGAGTTGAGAGAGGTGAGGGCATGGCCATTTGTCCACTGAGGATCACCTTGGAATGGGGGGAGAAGTGGGTTTCCCAACACTCAGACACTCAACTTAAGGGAGGAAGTAGAAGGATCCAGGCGGGGAGATCCGGTGTCAGGACAAAAACGAATCCTGTGGCAACAGAGGCAGGATGGAACCTGCGTGTCCTGCCTGACTTGTCTGCAGTACGTCCACTGCCCCCTGCTGCCCTCATACCCAAGGCCCAAGGAGCTTGCCTTCTGGCCTCCTCCAAACCCATTCCCACGGCCACAACTGAGGCCAGAGGCCCTGGAAGACAGGTGTGGGGGCAGAGCTCCCCTAAACTCACACGCCTCCCCTAACCTGTGTCATGGAGCAGACACCTCCCTCCTTTTGGGCTGGGGAGGAGCTGGGCAGGCCTACCCCAACAGGGTGTCTCTGGGCCAGGAATTCCCAGCCTGTCCCAGAGAGGCCTGGGAGAGGGAGGGCCCCAGCCCTGGGCTGAGGGCGAGTAGCCCTTCCACTCCTTAGAATTTTTAGAACTCTAAAGCATTCCCAGGCCAGCAGTGCTTGCCAAGCTTCCATGCTTGCCATCCTTCCTTGGGGATCCCAAAAGGAGCTCTTCGTGACTCCCCGACTCCGTCCAGCCCCACTTGGCTCCTCCTTCCCCAGCCTCATCCCCTCCATCTCCCTTGGTGTGTGACTCCCTGAGTCCTCTGGATCCTACCTCCAGAATTTCTCTCTACGCTGTCTGCTGCCTCCAACTCACTGCTTCTGATCACCATCAGCCCCTAACCAGCCTCCCTGCCTCCAGCCTTGCCTCCACTCTGATCCGCTCTCCTCCAGAAACCACAGCCATTTTTCCACCATGTTTCCCCGGGGCTTCTAAGAACAGTGGATCCCCATTGTATTCGGGATAAAGTGCAAACTCCTTGACCTGGCTTCTGAGGCCCTCTGTGCCCCCCCAGCTCTCCTTGCCTCTCCAGCTTATCAATGCCTTGTCCTTAAAATTCTAGCATTTCTGACTTTCCTGATTTCTTCTAAACTAACTTCCTGGACTGGCACATGCCTTGCCCTCTAACCGATTCCTATTCGTCCTCCTGACTCAGCTACAAGTGCCACTAAGCCCAGGGTATGTGTCCCGGCTGAGCCCCCAGCATCCCTCATCACTTTAGTGACACTGTCTGCACATGCCTGTCTTCCCCATTAGACAGGGAACTCCTGGAGGAAGGAGGTAAGCATGGTAAGGCCGTTATTCTCATTTTATAAAGGAGGGCCCCATCAGAGTGACTGGGGAGGGATCTGCTGCTGGCCTCACAGGTGGTCATGAGCTCCTATCCCAACTGCAGCACCTTCTGGGGCTGTGCAAAGAATATGGTGTGATCTGAGAACAGGAGACGCTGGGCCGAGGAGTGGGCAGGAGGGTTTTATTAGAAAGGCTCTGGGAATAAGGGCTGGAGGGGAGAGTCTCTTCTAGACTATCCATCCAGTGGCCTCAACCCTTGCTGGACATAAAACTCACTTGGGGGTAGGGGAGGAGGCTTTTAAAAACTGCTGATGGCAGGGGGGTAGAGGAGAGCTGCCAATGCCCCACCAGCCTGGGATATTTTGATTTGATAATTGGTCTGGGGTGAGACCCATGTTTTCAATGTCCCCCATCCTCAGAGTGCAAACCACTTCAATCTGTCATTTTACAGCTGAAGAAAGCAGGCTTGGAGTGGGGATTATAGCAGCAGCTAACCCCAAGAACTGTTGTTGTCCAACAGTGGTAGTAAGTGGTAGTAGGTGGTAGTAAGTGGTAGAGCTGGGATCTAAACCCCTGAGACCTGTCTGCACACTCTCAACCTTGCCCCAGTGGCTATCATCCCCGAAGCTGCAAAGGAGCCAGTGGTGCAGCCAGAGCAGAATCCAGGCCTCCTCTAGAAGCAAAAAAAGTCAGAATGCTGGTGATGATAGTGAGTAAACTGAGGTCAGAGAAATCATAGTCCAGGGGAAGGGCCCAGAGGCTCCTGGTCCCTTCCCTCACAGGGCCAGGAGGGACTGAGTAGTGAGGGTCTGGGCAGTGGGGCAATCTCCCTCTGGGACCAACCTTCACCTGCCTCCTTCCTAAGGAGAGACCTGGCCAGCCCCTGCTGAGCCGTCACTCTTCCTGTGCTAACTGAGGTAGCCTCGTAATTGCTGATCACAAGGAGACAATTAAGCCCAATTAGGGAGTGAGAGGTAATTAGTGCTCAGCTTCCCGCAGCCTCTGGGCACCCTGGGGGTCTGCAGGAAACTGCTGCCCACCTCCCTCCACCCCCCCAGAGAAGAGAACTGCCACCTGTACCAAGACGAAAGTTCATATACCGTCCTTGCTTTCCCAAGGATTAGGGGTCAAGCACCTTGGTTAATCCCATCTCTGCAGCACAGGACAGCTCTGTCTCTCAGTCCCAGCAGACGGGACTTGCCTTTCCTGACAATACAATGTCATCCCACAATTCACAAATACTTGCCCCTTATCTCATCCATCCTCCCGTGAACCTGAAGGAGGGGCACTTGTGTTGTTACCCAGGGCTCAGAGAGGGTAAGTGGTTTGCCTGAGATCACACAGCACACTTTGACCCCAGATCTGTGTTCTTTTCCATACTCACTCTCCATCCTGATCTACTCCTGACATACGTGTGGTAAGTCTTTCCCATAATCCCACCTCCATGACTCCTGACATCACATGCACCTTCTTCCACATGCTGCACCATGCTAGGCATGCAAATTATCCCATTTACTCTGCTTGTTTTCCCTCTGTTCATCTGCCTGATTCCATTCCTGAGAACCTGGCACCAAATTCAAAAAACCCTTTTTGGGATCATAGAACTTGAAGTCTGGAGACAGCGGATCTAGTTCTCTCTCTTCCACTAACCTGCACCTTTCTATGGCCCTCAGTTTCCTCATCTGCAAAACAAGAGAACTCAACTGGGAGATTTCTGAGGCCCTTTCAACCTTCATCCCTTCTGCTGCAGGAGAAGAGAGGGTGAGGAGCTGGGCTTCCTGCTTGCGTGCCATCAGGGCCCAGGCGTGGGGTGGGATGGGGATCCCCTCTCCTGCTGAAATTGTGAGGGCCCCAACACTGAACAAGAATGAAACTGTTCTGACAGATGCTGGGGAAGGCCGAGAACTCCCAAGCTCTAGGAGGGTTCTGGGGTGGGGGTGGTTATCAGCCATGATGATCACTCCCCACTACACTCTACTGCCCCAGGACCATGGCAGAGAGAAAGTGGACGGGGGACATTGAGTGCACCAGAATTGCGGACTACTCTCAGGCTTGGAGAAGGGAGCAAGAGGTGGGCTGACACACAGTTTCCTCATTTCCTCCTGGGTGTTTGCCACACTCTAACTCCTGTGCCTTTATTCTTCCTTGTCTGCTTCCTGGGTCTTCCCAGCATGGTTAGAGTCAGACTAGCCCAGGTTCTAATCCTGGCTGTGCCGTTCATTTCCTAGCCAAGTCGCCTTGGGCAAGGTACATCAGTTTTCCCTTCTATAAAATGGGGAGAATGTTAATTCCTGAGGGTCAGTGTGCGGGTTAAGTGAGATGCACAGGTGCAGCGTGGAGCAAAGGGTCTGCCCCTGGTTACAGCTTGTTGGGCACAGCAGACTCCCAGCAGCTGACAGAGCAGTGTATGCTGAGCACCCACAGGGAGCCACAGGGCATCCGGTCCCCAGCACCCAGTCCCCCAGCAGCCTTCTCTTTCCTGTGGTGAATCACTGTTGGCAGGCCCTGGGGACCCAGGAGTCCCCAGCTTGCCACAAACACAACCATTGTCATGGAAACCAGGCCTCCCCTTCCTTTCTCTGATTTCACCGCATCCTCCTCCACACTGTGTCTGGTTCCTAGATCTCAGCTTTTGACTCATTGATTGATTTAACCACTTCTCATTTCATGTCCCAAGAGAACATCAGCCTTGTCCCCACCTGCAGGGTCTGAGTCCCCAGCCCCTCAGCCCAGCTCCTCTCCTCAGCGGTTCCCTTCCCCGCCAAGTCAGGTTGGCTACCCCGAGGAAAACATCCCTCCAGGATGGGGGAGTGGGAGTCAGCCCCAGCTGCCTGGGGTCTGGAGCCCAGCTTAGGCCTTGGGACCCCATCTCTCTGGCCCCAGCTGAGACCCCTCGGGCCACTGGGGCATGAGCCGGACAAGGGAGGTGGCCAAGGGCAGGGACCAGTGGGTGCTGGCGCCACCTGCTGGCCCAGGAGGGACCAGCCGCGCTTTCTCCTTTCCAACGGGCGTGTCCAGACTAGTCCCGAGAGTGGCAGGAGGCCCCAGCTGTGTCCTCTCAAGGGAGACAGGTGTCTACATCATTCGTTCATTCATTCATTCACACATATTTACCCCTTTCCTACTGTGTGCCAAAAATGGCTCTCATCCTCGTGGAACAAGGAATTAAAGTGTCTCAAAAGGGAAAGTTCGGGATGCCAGGAAGCAGAGAACCAGGAACTAACCCAGTTTTTGGTTTTGAGAAGGCCTCCCTGAGGATGGGATGATTACGCCCAGTCTTGAATAATAACAACTAATATTCATTAAGCACTTTCTGTGTACTAGACACTATGTCAGTCTTTTACATGCATCTCCCCATTAATTGCACAACAATCCCATGAGGTAATTGCTACTATATCTTTATTTTATAGATGGGAAAACAAGTTCAGGGATATTAAGTAACTTGCAACGGGCTCGCAGGTAGTAGGCAGCAGTGCACACCCACCTGCCTGGATCCCATATTTAGAAGACATCGTTAACCTCCACACTGCAGGCTCCCTACTCGAAAAGCCGGGCAGAAAGGGAGAACAGGTGTTCCAGATGGAGGAAATGGCAGGATGGGGACCACTGTCTACGTGGAAACCGAAAAGGAGCAGCCGGGAGGGAACAGTTTTGAGAAAGAGGGAGGCACCAGCCAGGTCAGACGTCAAGCAAGACTAAAAACTGAGATTTGACGCAGCCTACGCCCTCAGGGAGCCCCAAGGTAAGTGTGGGGCACAGAAACACAGGGAGACCCAAGTACATGGTCCCTCTGCAAACGTCTGAAATGCCGGGGCTTGAGCCAACTGGCAGGCCTTGAGTAGTCTGCAAAGGCTGCCGGGCAGAGATGGCACAATTACCACCTGGAAGGGCATGGAGGTGTCTCTGGTAACAAGAAGATACCAGGCAGCCTGGGTATCATTCTCTAGGTTCTGGGAATGGATTCAAGGTGCTGGGGAGGTAATGAGAGTGGGGAGCTGGGGGTAGGAATCCAGAGCCTGACTTCTGACCCCCAGGTTCCTGGGAAGCGAGCCTGGGGGACAGTTAGGGCCAGGACATTGGAGCTAAAAAGCACCTTGGAAGCCATCTGGCCCCAGCCACTCCATCTGCAGTGGTGAGCTGGAGTCGGCCTGCACCAGCTGGTGGGCAGGTGTTCACATCTTTTCCCATCTTTGCATATTCGGTGTTGTCAAGTTGGTTGTTTGAAAACGGCCACAGTGAGAGAATTTACACCGTGGAAACTAGCAAACACTACAACTCAGGGCTTTTCCTCTCTGGCTATTAGTAAACATTTAGGTACACCACTGCTCCACACTCTCCTGCCCCACTTTACAGAGAGGAAACTGAGGTCTAAAGACGCCGAGTGACTTGACTTGTGCAGGACCACACAGCAATTTTCTTCCTTTTATTCACTCAATCAATCATTTGCTCAACAAATCTTTGTGGGCCTCCTCTGTGCTAGATGCTGGAGAAACACATTCTCTGTGCTGGGGGAGCTGTAAGTCTGGTGTAGCATGCAGTCCATGTACATGGGCTCAGACAGCACTGTGGTCTAAGCGCTAACACAGAGGAAAGTACTAGGTGCCACGACAGACTCAGAGGGAGTATCGAGGCCCAGCAGTTTGGTAGGAAGGCCTCCTGGAGGACGTGACTCCTAAGTTCACATCTGAAGGATGAGTGGGAGACAGCCAAGAGGAGTGGAGGAGAGAAGATTCCAGGCAGAGGAAACAGCATGTATGAAGGCCTGGAGTGTGGAGAAGGCCTGCCAGGACCATGAGACCCTGAACACTTCTTTGCACTCTCAAAGTCCTACTATGTATGTGCAAGACTCATTTTACTGGCAGTGACTGAGAGGAGGGGTTTCCATACTGAGAGATCCCCTCTGAGCCATCAGGCAAAAAGTCATGACAGTGACTCAGCACCATTATCAGGTTCCTGCTCTGTATGAAGGCCCAAGACCAGGGGCTAGAGAGGGCTTGGCATGCACCAAGCGCCATGCAGACAGCACCTTGTTGGAGAGCAGGTGAGGGGAGGGTTAAAGCTGGGTGTGGAGGTTGGGGGATATGGAAAAGCAGAGGATGGAGATGAATATTTGACGAGGGTGGGGTGGGGTGGAGGGGGCTTATGGATGAGCATGCTCAGCTTCCAAACAGCAAACATTTAGTGAGCACCTACTGTGTGCCAGGCTCTGTACCAGCTGCTGGGAAGACAGGAGTGGACTGGCTCCAGTCCCTGTCGTCAAGGAAAACCCAGTGTACTAGGGGAAACAGAGATGTAAACAGGCAGTTACAAGATAGTATCACAAATAGTGAGAGACCCAAAAAGGGCCAGGAGAGATTTCCCAGAGAAAGTCACATCTAAGTTGAGTCTTGCAAGATGACCAAGCATTAGGCAGGTGAAAGGTGAGGGAAGAGCAGATGGAGGGGGCAGCACAGGCAAAGGCTGGATGATAATATGGTGTGCTCAAAAGAACTGAAAGAAGGCCCATGTGGCCAGAATGGAGAATTGGGGGTAGTGGCAGTGTCAGGGGCAGGGAGGAGGTAAGAGATGAGGCTGGACAGGCTGTAGTTTGGTTTTGAATCTAATGGTAGTAGGAGCTATTGCAGGGTTTTATGCAGGAGAGTTTCACAATCAGATTGGTTCTTTAAAAAATGATCTGTCCAGGCACTGTGTGGTGAATGAATTGGAGGGAGCTGTGGGAGGGGGCAGGGTTGGAGGCAGGGAGACCAGTTAGAAGCTACTGCAGGTAGGAGATGATGATGGCTTGAGCCAGGATGGTCGCAATGGAGGTGGGCAGTTGACGGATTGGGGAAATATTTCGAGGTGCAGTTGTGAGCACTTGTTGGCGGACTGGATGGGAGGGAGTCAAGGCAAAGGGAGGGATCACAGATGGTGCCAGCTTTCTGGCTTGAGCAACCAGGTGGATGGTGATGTCATTTTACCGGAAGCTGGGGACACTGGTGGAGGAGCGGGTTTGGACTTTTGGGGGGCAGAGTCAAGACATAAAAACTCAGGGTTCTGGTTCCCAAGCCAGCACTGCCATTTTCCCCATAAGGGCTGCAGGGAAAATGTATGGAGACTGTGGGAGAAAGGAAGGGGGACGTGGGGATGGAGTGGAGCCAAAGCAAAGGGAAAAAAAAAATAGTAACATTAGCTAACCCAATGCCAGACACCATGCTATGTGCTTTATATACGTCCACTTAAATTCTCATCACATGACCAACCTTTCAAATTATCCACCTCTAACCTTTCTACCCCACATCCTGCTTTGTTTTTCTTCCAGTGATTATCACGACCGGGAATTACATTATCTACTTGTTTACTAGCTGCCTCTCCGCTCCCACAGAATATCAGCTCTTTGTCCGTCTTGTTCTCTGGTGTATCCCCAGTGCCTAATGATATTTGATATGGTAGGTGTTCAATATATATTTGCTGAATGAAAAGTTAAAATCCTTAGTAGGTTTACTATTATCATTAGCCCTAGACAAACGTGGCCCAGGTCACACAGCCAGTAAGCAGGGAGGTTGGGACTCAAATGCCTGTTTTCTTAGTCTGTCTCCTGAACAGTGTCTCCTACACAGGAGGGTGGCTGGAAGGGAACTCCAGACCACCCAGGGAGCTGGTCAAACCCACAGGGACCACCTGGCTGGTCTCCTGAGTCAGGAACAGACTGGTAGCTTCATCGTCCCCCAAGTGTGGGATGCCCCAGTGGAAGCAGTGTGCAGTAGAAACTTGGGTGGTACCTGAGGGGGGAGGGCAGGGCACAGAGCCCAGAAGGAGCACCAGGGACCTAGGGTCAGAGCCCAGACAGGAGCCAGTGGTTGGCCTGTAGCACCACCTGGTGGCAAAGGTTCAAACACATGTTTCCTCCATCTGTCCCCTGCTCCCCAGGATCCAGGCAAGCTGACCCGCCGCCCAATCAGCAAGCCTCCCTGGGTACCTCAGGCACTGGACCTCCAGACATCCTTTAATCCTCTCCCTTTGAATGAACTTCAGTCATCCTTCATGACTCCTTCATATCCACTTCCTCCAGGAAGTCTCCCCAAGCTTCTCCCAGCTTCAACAATCACTCCCTCACTGGCTGAATGTTAAGCAGACACAGCAATTCCAGTCTCACGGAACTGTGATGAGAATGAAATGAGATCAAGTTTGCAAAGGCCTGCAAAAGTCTGCAAAAATCTGCAAAGGAGAGAGGCTGGCATCAAACAGGCACTCAGGAGGTGGCAAGTCCTTTTCCACCCCTTTTTCCGGAAAGGGAAGCCTGAACAGAAGACACAGGGGGGCCACAGGACCTGGGCTTTCTAGGCCTCAGTCTCCTCTTTGAAATGAAGCCATTAGATAATTGATGAAGCTATTCATTCACTTGTTCACTCATTCATTCATTCACTTAACTTTTATTTCAGCTCTGACATTCTGTATAGTATGTCTTTTATATCCATCAGTTCACCTGTGAGCCCCTTGAAAGCAGTGCCAGACTGTGTCTTATTCCTCAGAATCCCCTGATGGCACCTAGCACAGTGCCTGGCACAGAGGGTATGAGAAAAAACCCTCCTCAACAACCTGCCAAGGGCATGTTTATTGCTTCCCCTTCCCTGCCCCCAGAGAGCACCCAGCCCCAACTGGCACCAGGCACACCTCCCCTTCCCTTGCCCCAGCCCGAAACCAGAGCTGGCGCCACTGGGTGAGGAATCTGGGGACCAACTGTCACAGCTCCAGTATCACCTGCCTTCTGGACGCCTGGGTCCAGCCCTGAGTCCCAGAGGGGCCCTGTCAACCACCTGTCCTGGGGGGCCCAGGCTCCACCCCAGCCCCTCTGAGCTGCTCTCCCTGGGGAAATTAGACAGTGCAGGGGACCTGGCAGGGGGAGGACTGGGGTGGCCCCAGGGAAGGAGTAGAGATGTTTGTCCAGGTTCAAACCTCAAATTGGGTCTTTGAGGCCCTTAGAGATCAGGCCCACAATGACAGAAGGATCCACAGTGACCTACTCTTCCCTCCAATCTCCCCAGTCTTGTAGATCATTTTTGCCCTTACTTTTAATCCTGTTTTTCCATGTTCTCTGGGTTATGTAGGCTGCTTTCTTTCTGTGTCTTGTTGAGGGCAAGGATCAAGTCTGATCTTTCTTTGGTGTGGCCTACGAATTTTGCTCAATACATTCTTTCATTCTCATTGACTGAAATTAATTATTTAATGAGTCAAGCATGTTCCAGTAACAGAGAGGAAACTGGCTCTCAGCAGGAAGGATGGTGGTTAGATAGCAAGGGGGACTTCCCATAAGGGAGTGGTATTAAGAAAAGAAAAACGGGAACCCCATAAGGCATAGGAGAGGCGGCTCAGCTAACTAGGACAGAGGAAAAAGGCATCCTGCTGGGGTAGGGAGACAGATGAGCTGGGAGCAGCTTGGGGAGACTTCCTTAAGGGCCAGCCTGTTTGGTAGGACAGCCTTGGTGGCAGCCTCCCATGCCTCCCTTCCTCCCCAGGGACTCTGAGCAGTGTCTGGGGATGAAAACAGGATGGGACAGCAGCAGGCGTTAGGTGTGTGCCCCATCCCTGGGTACTTGGTGTCCGGACTGCAACAACTAGCGCCTGTGTTTGCTCAGAGGAGAGAACGGACACAACTCCACACACAGATGAGCCCCACAGTCTGGATACACCCCACACCTGTCCTCCAGCCTCCAAGTGAAACCTGGACCACCCCACTCTCGACTGGGTCACCTTTCTTGCCCTGCAGCCAGGCCATCTCTCTCTCTCTCTCTTTCTCTCTCTCTCTCTCTCTCTCTCTCTCTCACACACACACACACACACACACACACACTGGCACAGACACACGATGCACATACAACTAACTCAACAGCGTCCTTTGTTCCCCGGGCCTGAGGCCAGGAGCCTGGCCCTTGTGTGTGTGTGTCTGTGCTTGTGTGTGTGTGTGTGTGTGTGTGTGTGTGCATGTGTCTTAGAGAGAGACAGAGACAGTTTGCCTGCATTCCAGTGCTCCATAGGAATTATTTTTGAAGTTATCTGTTGTTTGGGATGATCTTACTTTGGCAAGTCTAGACCTAAGAACTGACTTCATGTGACTCACAGTGGGTCAGGATCTCTTCCAGTGCCTGGCACATATTAGGAGCTCAATAGGGAATAAATGAATGAAAATTAACTAACAGAGACCACAGCTTGGCTAAAATCAACCACAAGGGAAGAACAACCAGGCCAGGAAACTAACATTGATTAGCACTGTGCTAGGGACTTGGCTTATTGTTTCCATCTTAGAGATGAGGAAATTGAGGGTCAGTATTAAATGATTGCTTGAGGTGGCAGAACCAACAAGAAGTGTGTCTGGCTCCAGAGACCTGTTCCTCCTTCTTACACCATGAGGCTTTGCACATGCAGTTCCACTCAACGTACCAAATTCCACTCAACATATCCTTACAGAGCTGGTGGCATTGGGGAGCCAAAGTGGGGGGACAATGACAAAGATGAGAGACACAGCCCTGCCCTCCAAGGTCCAAGGGGAGAGATATGGCACCTACACACCTGTCTGATCATAAAGGGTGGGAGTAGGGGGGTGTTCATCTGTTCTTAAACAAATTGTTTAAGTAAGGCCTTCTGCCCCCATCAGCATAATTTCAGATTGGGAGGGCAGGAGTCGGGAGACAGAAGAGCACCCATGGACAGAAATCCAGCTTAGCCAGCTGTGTTGTTAGGGGAGAGAGAGGTCCCCTGAACAAAGGAGGCCACCTCTCCTAAAGG